>NC_140579.1:464220053-465420053 GCF_964204655.1 Triturus cristatus | reverse complement strand
AGAAGTCTTAAGACTTGGCTGTTTGACCAATAATCAGTTTTCCTTATTGTCTTTTAGCGCTTAACTTGTCTGTTTCCTCCCCTGTCAGTCCTAAGCGCTGGGAAACCCTTGTTGGGTAGCTGTGCGCTTTATAAGAATATTGTAATATAAAATAACATATATGAGCGCACAATTTGCATAATAAAGACACTGGTTCGACTACAAAATATTTGTGAAACACTGAGTGAATAAGCTTGCTGCGAGCAAACAGTAAACAAAATTGTATAACAAGACATTTGGAGAAAGCCTGCATATGGCAAAATTCGGGATCATGCAAACTTCACCACCATATTTACAATTTCACCAAGGAAGGCCTAAAGCCAATCAGAGAATAGAAGGCATAATGCTGAAGTTATGCAGTGTGACATTGACAATGGATCGTTTGCATAGTTTATATACAACACCCTACCAGGCTAAGAGGACTGTGGAAAGGCATAATGCCACCAGGTGCTTGCCACTGAATCCTCTGAATTACGATTTAGGCCCCCACACAAACCATTAGCCTCGTGCCGCAAGCAGAAAGAAGTGAAGACCATTTCTTTGGAGCTAGTGGATATCGAGTACAAGTGAGTGAACATAGACGGTCCAGAGCTGTGGTGGCCTCATTGTCTATACTTAAGGCCAGCGGGGCCCACAGATAGGTCATTCCCCTCAACGCGCTATACACTTCAATGAATAACCTGGGAGCTAGAACAACTCCATCCTTTGGAGAGCGAGTATCTTCAATCAGCAGTCATGGCTATAGGAAACCACGTGCCATGCCCATGGATGGATGCAGACCCATTCTTTAGAAGAGGTATCCAACTCCTGAACCGGTGCTCGCCCATGGAAGGATATAGGCTCCTTCTTTAGAAGAAGTATCCAACTCCTGAACTGGTGCTCGCCCATGGGAGGATGCAGGCCCCACCTTTAGAGGAAGTATCCAACTCCTGAACCGGTGCTCGCCCATGGAAGGATGCAGGCCCTTTCTTTAGAAGAAGCATCCAACTCTTGAACCGGTGCATGCCCATGGAAGGATGCAGACCCCTTCTTTAGAAGAAGTATCCAACTCTTGAACCGGTGCTCGCCCATGGAAGGATAGAGGTCCCTTCTTTAGAAGAAGTATCTGACTCCTGAACCGGTGCTAGCCCATGGAAGGATGTAGGCTCCTTCTTTAGAAGAAGTATCCAACTCCTGAACCGGTGCTCGCCCATGGAAGGATGGAGGCCCCTTCTTTAGAAGAAGTATCCAACTCCTGAACCGTTGCTCACCCATGGAAGGATGCAGGCCCCTTCTTTAGAAGAAGTATCCAACTCCTGAACCGGTGCTCGCCCATGGAAGGATGTAGGCCCCTTCTTTAGAAGAAGTATCCAACTCCCTAACCAGTGCTCGCCCATGGGAGGATGCAGGCCCCACCTTTAGAAGAAGTATCCAACTCCTGAGCCGGTGCTCGCACATGGAAGGATGTAGGCCCCTTCTTTAGAAGAAGTATCCAATTCCTGAACCGGTGCTCACCGATCTCTTCCAAAGTCCTAGGCCCACATCACACGACTGGATCATCCAGGCTTTCCCAAAAGATTAGCAATTTTTTTTTTTTTTTTATCTGTTGCATTTTGGAAAAATAGGTCACATTCACTTTGCAATCAATTTAAATCATTATCAGAGCCTTGGCTGATCAGTTTAAAACTCAATAATTTGACATGTGTACAGTTTAATTTTAACGACCAGAACAGGACTGAACATTACAACAGATTTAAGTAGCGAAAGCTTTAAGAGTAAGTAGGCCAATGAAGGGTGGCTGGAACATAGGCCCAAGGAACATACAGTGAGTCACCGGTTACAGATCAGAGGGCAAACAAATTCTCTGGTGTTTAACACAAACTGAGGTAGTTGATGGAGTCGCAGATAAGAGCCCATCTTCAATAACGAGTTCTCCCCTGCATGACTAACGGTGCTCGACCCCAGCACGCCAAGCAGTGACTAAAGCCTACGGGGAAGGAAGGCCAAGAAATGACGAAAAACGTCCAAGTCTCCGCAACACAGGTCCAGGCCGGATACACACCGCATCTGTGCTCCATGCTTCACGCTTGCTAGCAGTCAGTCATACAGAGAAGAGGCATGCAGCTAATGCGTGACCCACCCACACCGCATCTGTCCCCATGCTTTGTGCTTCCTAGCATCAATCATACAGAGTACAGTCATGCAGCTAACGCATGACCCACCCACACCGCATCTGTCCCCCATGCTTAGTGCTTGCCAGCATCAATCACACAAAGAACAGGCATGCACCTAACGCGTGAACCAACCACACCGCATCTTTGCCCCATGCTTCGCGCTCGCTAGCATCAATCACACAAAGAACAGGCATGCACCTAACGCGTGAACCAACCACACCACATCTGTGCCCCATGCTTCGCGCTCGCTAGCATCAATCACACAGAACAGGTATGCACCTAACGCGTGACCCACCCTCACTGCATCTGTGCCCCATGCTTCACGCTTGCTAGCATCAATCATACAGAGAACAGGCATGCAGCTACCGTGTGCCCCAACCACACCACACCCGTGCCCCACGCTTCGTGCTTGCTAGCATCAATCACACAGAACAGGCATGCAGCTACCGCGTACCCAACCCCGCCGCACCCGTGCCCCATGCTTCGCGCTTGCTAGCATCAGTCATACAGAGAACAGGCATGCAGCTACCGCGTGCCCCAACCACACCACACCCGTGCCCCATGCTTCGCGCTTGCTAGCATCAATCACACAGAACAGGCATGCAGCTACCGCGTACCCAACCGCATCACACCCATGCCCCATGCTTCGCGCTTGCTAGCATCAGTCATACAGAGAACAGGCATGCAGCTACCGCGTGCCCCAACCACACCACACCCGTGCCCCATGCTTCGCGCTTGCTAGCATCAATCACACAGAACAGGCATGCAGCTACCGCGTACCCAACTGCATCACACCCGTGCCCCATCCTTCGCGCTTGCTAGCATCCATCACACAGAACAGGCATGCAGCTACCGCGTACCCAACCACACCGCACCCGTGCCCCATGCTTCGCGCTTGCTAGCATCAGTCATACAGAGAACAGGCATGCAGCTACCGCGTGACCCAACAACACCGCATCTGTGCCTCATGCTTCGCGCGTGCTAGCATCAATGATACAGAGAACAGGCATGCAGCTAACACGTGACACAACCACACCAGAGGCCAGGGATTGTAAAGTGCACACACAGGAAAACTACTTGCAAGACAATTCTTTGCTTAGAAGAAAACATAAGAGGGGTGGGGGGTTGACAAATTAGTGCCTGGCTAAGAGGCCTCTTTCCTGCCACTCACATCTATATATTTAACTTGCTGAACAGAAGGAAGGGCTAAAGCCAGCAGTTTAGCGCATCTCAAGCAGACATTGCAGACTTCCTTCCTCACTGTCCAGAGGGAGGCGAAAAGAGCTCCTCTTCAGAATCGGGCGGGTGCCTGGTAGATTTGGCCAAACGCCCTGTGCTAGCAACACACACATTTACACGGCTAATCAAACCGAGCCCATTATTATACAAATGTATGGACTCACACTACTTATTTTAATTTACATTTGCAAGGTACCGCACGACAGGACAGAACATTTCACCAAGTTCACTACTACGTGCGCGCCCGTGAATCTCGCTGGTGGTGCTCATTCGAGGATTTGTGCCCGGAGTGTTCACACTTGGGGCAGTCACTCGAGGATTGTGCCCGGAGTGTTCACACTTGGGGCAGTCACTCGAGGAATTGTGCCCGGAGTGTTCACACTTGGGGCAGTCACTCGAGGAATTGTGCCCAGAGTGTTCACACTCGGGGCAGTCACTCGAGGAATTGTGCCCAGAGTGTTCACACTCTGGGCAGTCAAGCGGTGAGGGAAAATAAAAAAAATATCTGCTCAGCACTCTTGTGGGACTGACCGGCAGTCGCGGACACCAACGTGTGTTCGTGAGTCACTCGAAAAGGAAATGCTGGTGCGTCAAGGGCCATGTCTTTCTCGAGTACAGTATGGTATGTATATAGCGCTTACTGTCCCGGACGAGGCACTAAATGTGGATGGGGTAGCAAGCTACTACGTGGGAACCCGGAGTCCTCGTCATAGACTAGCTAGCACAACAGTCCAACTCAGAAATGTGGCAAATTACAGCCGGAGAACAATCGCCAACCGCGAATCTTGCACAGTTTACAATCTGATGCGCCACAAGTTTAACAAGCGTTTGCAATGCAATTGGTCTCTAATTTACGCGAGACCTATTGTATTCCCTAAATGTAAGCGAAGCACGTCGTTCGGAGAAACTGAATAGAGGAAATGGTACACGCCCCGTGTAACATCCAAGTAAAAGGGGCCAGTAGCCATGGGAGGATACAAATGACAACATGGCTGTACAAAGGAGGGACCAACAAGCCTCATAATGAATCAGAAGACAGCATTTACAAAGGACAAACACATGAGCAAATGAAAAACAAGGGTGGGGGAGTGGGCGAAGCTTCTCTCCGTAGTGAACTACCACAGCTCTTCTCTGAGCTTGAGCGCTGGCTCAGGCTCGACCTAAGAGTGAGCAACAACCTCACGACCACTCGTCATCATTATATAATGTCAGGAATTACCGGATCTCATCACCTTTGTGCCGGTGCTTTCCGGTGCTTAGCACCAGAACCTTTTTATCAGGGCCGGGTCTACACTGCCAACTTACATCAACGACTGCACTACAGTCTGCACATTATGTGTCAAAGTAAATTAAATAGAATTGCCTTACTGCAGTGTTATTACAGACTCCAGAGTCCTTCGGTGAAAAAGAACAGTGCTGCTGAGAGAGCACAGCGAGGTTGATAATAAATCCATATTTATGATGCAAATCAACTTGCTTTCAGTGTTGCTGGTATGCGCTCCACTGATTGGGCTGCATTTGGTTGTATGGGAATAGGGGACTACGGCAGTGTGCCATGCGTAACCTTTTTCATTCGACGGACGGTGGACGATGCCCCCGCACACACACTGCACGAGTCACCAGCACCAGTTATCGCGACATTGAAGAGAGCACTTTGAAGCAGTAGTGTAGAAGGCCTCTTAATAAAGGCAGTGCCACCAGCAGTAACCGCAGTAAGTAAAAAAAACGTATCGTTTCTTACCGGTCGGTGTAGTTTTGCAGCTTGAAGACTTTCTGGATTCACTATACTGTGCATTATTCCGCCATCTAGTGGTTGGGTCTGGAATTGTAGTCTTTTTTCTCCTTCCCGTGGCCCAGGTGGGCGTCGAAATACCACCATTTGGTGTCCTTCGTGATGTCGACGTGCTTCCTCCGGAAGCTCCAACCTTTGGTCGCCATCTTCGGATTCATTTTTTCCCAGTCTTGTGTTATTCTAGTTTTCCTCCTATTTTGTAAAGTCTTTTATGTGTTTAATCTCTTTCCTACTGACTCATCTCTTGGCGGAGGAGGGTGGGTTCGCTACTGAATCCAGAAAGTCTTCAAGCTGCAAAACTGCACCGACAGGTAAGAAACTATACATTTTGCAGCATGAATCTTTCTAGATTCACTATGCTGTGCATAGACTTTGTAGCGGTTTGTCCTTATTGTGATGGCTGGGTGGAAGAGGAGCACTGGTTACTGGATATGTGTTGTAAGACCTTCTGTCCCACTTGTGCTTCTTTGTTCATTTGGATATCCACACAGTAGTGCTTAGTGAACGTGTGCACTGAAGACCATGTTGCAGTTTGGCAAATGTCTTGAATAGGTGTGTTGGCCAGAAACGCAATCGTTGCTCCTTTCTTCCTTGTTGCATGAGCTGCTCCTTGTAACAGTTGTCCAGCTTGTTTATGGCATAGTTGTAGGGTTTGTGCAATCCATCGTTAAATGGTATTTTTGGTAACTGGTCGTCCCCAAAAAATGCTTGCGAGGGAAACAAAGTTGCTTTGTCTTTCTGCACTCCTTTGTCCTTTCTATATGGTGCATCACCGCCATCCTGGCGTCCAGTGTGTGCAGCGCTCGCTCTGCGCTTGTGGTCGGTTTTTGGAAAAAACTAGGTATTTGGATTGTTTGGTTGATGTGGAACCGGGGCACCATCTTTGGCATGAAGTGTGGGTCTGTTCTCATTACGATCCCATCACTGTGTATCTGCAGGTAGGGCTCTTGAAGTGTTAGCACCTGCAACTCACTTACTCTTCGTAGTGATGTGATAGCCACTAAGAAGGCTGTCTTTAGTGTGAGCATGTGCAGTGTAGCCATGTGCATCGGCTCGAATGGTGCCTTCATCAATTGGGTCAGCACTACGTTGGGGTTCCATGCTGGTGCTGGCATTCTGTTTGGAGGTGTGATTCTCTTTGCCCCTTCTAGGAATCTCTTTACTACTTGTGAGGTGAAGAAACATTTCCCCGTTTCTCCTCTTGTGTAAGCCACAATCGCCGCTAAGTGTACCCTTAGGGATGTGTAGCTTAGTTTACTTTGGAGTAGGTGTGTTAAATATTTCAGTGCTGTTGACTCCCTTGCGATCTTGCTTTGCAACTTTTCTCTAATGCACCATTCGGAGTACCTTTTCCACTTTGCTACGTAGCATTTCCTTGTGGTAGGCCTTCTTGCCTCCCTGAGCACTGCCACCGTGCTCGCCGGTAGTTTGAGGTGTGCAAACTCTAGGTCTTCAGGAGCCATGCTGAGGCTCTCCGGCTGTGGGTGTAGCACCCTACCGTTCAGCATTGTTAACAGGTCCCTTCATCTTGGGAATCTGTGTGCTGGTGCTTGCACCATCTCCACTATTTGTGAGAACCATGACTGTTCGGCCCACTAAGATGCTATCAGTATCATTAACATGTTGCTGATCCTGCATTTGTTGAATACCCTGTGTATCAGTGGTATCGAGGGAAAAGCGTATGCAAATGTCTTTGACCAACTTATCCATAGCGCATTCCCTTGTGACCGATGGTCTGGTTGTGAACTGTTGGTATTTTGCTGTGTTGCAAATAAGTCAATTTTTGGTGTACCCCACTTACGGAATACTTTCTGTAATTCCTGTTAGTTGGTCTCCCATTTGTGGGATGCGGACGTCTGCCTGCAGAGTCTGTCTGCTTTCAGATTGTCCTTCCCTGGGAGATGTATTGCTAGTAGGTCTATCCTCAGTGGAATAGCCCATGTCCATATCTCCTGTGCTAGCCCTGATAGCGCTACTGACTGTGTTCCTCCTTCTTCGTGGATGTAGAACATGGTTGTGGTGTGGTCTGTTTGGATCAACACCCTCTTTCCGTAGAGCTCCTTCTGAAAGGCTTTTAAGGCTGGGAACACTATTTTTAGCTCCAGGTAATTGATGTGCTTGACCGCATCCTGTTGCGACCATAGCCCCCTCACCTTGAGCTTGTTCATGTGTACGCCCCCCCCCCCCCCCCCCTAGCTGGGAGGCGTCAGTCGTGATGGTCACGGTTGGAGTTGGTTGTGTGAATGGTTTCCCCTGCGATAGGTTTTGTTAGTTCCACCACGCTTTTTCCTGATGCACTGCATGTGTGACAACCACCAGATCTTCCCAACTCCCCATTGCTGCTGTATCCATTCCTGGAATGGCCTCATGTGCAGTCGAATATTTTGAACTAGGTGAATGCAGGATGCCATCATTCCCATCAGCTTGCTCACAGTCCTCACTGTCAGAACTTGCCCCTTGCGGTAAGGACGCGTTTCCTTCAGTATCGCCAATGTTCTCTTCCTGCTGGGGAACACTTTGGCCTGTATGGTGTCGATCTCTGCCCCTAAGAATATCTGGATTTGCTCTGGTTCTGTTGATGGTTTCTCCCAGTGGATTGAGAAACCCAGTCGTGTCAGGGTTAGTATGACCTGCTGGATGTGTAGTCTGCATTGGCTGTACGAACTTGCCTTACGAGCCAGTCGTCGAGATAGCGGTATACGTGTATTCCTTGCCTTCGTAGGTGTGTTGCGACAGCCACTAGGCATTTTGCGGATTTTAGGCCGAATGCCAGTACAGTGAACTGGTAGTGGCTTTAGTTGACCACAAACCTTAGCGGGCGCCTGTGTTTGTGGTTGATGGGGATGTGTAAGTACGCGTCCTTTAAATCTATAGTAGCCATGAAGTCCCCTTGCTGTATCTGTGGTATTACATCTTTAGGAAGTCATCTTGAATCTTTGAGTTTTTATGAATTTGTTTAAGAACCTTAGATCCAGGATAGGTCTTAGTGTTTCGTCCACTTTTGGAACCAGGAAGTAAGTGGAGTAAACCCCTTTGTTTTTTCGGTACCACCTGTATTGCCTCCTTGCTGAGCAGTTCTTGTGCCTCTAGTTGTAAGAGCGAGAACTCCTTCGCTGAGTGTGCCTGGCTTCTTGGTTTTCTGGTCGGAGGTTGCTTTTCTAACTCTATACAGTATCCGTATTGTATGATGTTTAGTATCCATTTGTCCGATGTAACCTCCCTCCATTCCTGGACGAAGTCTTTTATTCTTCCCCGTACTGGTGTTGAGTGTTCGAGGTACTGTTTGTTGTTGAACGCTCGGCTGCAGTTTTCCTTTAGGTCTTAACGCCCACCCCGAGGTGTTGCTAGGGTGGGGGTCTGCTTCCTGGTGAAGTCACTTGGATAAGGGGTTTGGCCTCCCCTTCGTTTGTCCTCCCCCTCTTTTTTTGCCCTTGAAAGGATTGCCCCCGGGGCTGGCACTGCCAGTTCTGCTGCTGCTGTCCCGGTTGCTGCTGGCCTTGGTTGTTCCCTTGGTAGCCTTGCTGGAACGTCTGGTGCGATGTGGTAGGTACATTGCCCCCTCTACCACCTGGCCTTCTTGTGGGTGTGCCCCTTCTCATCCCTCTGAATTGCAAAGCTCCAATGGATCTTGCGGTCTCATTGTCCTTCTTGAGCTGTGACAACTTTTCGTCCACTGGTGTGCCGAACATTTGCTCTACGTTACAATGTGTATTCAGGATGTTGCTTTGCTCCTCTGGCTTGAATCCCGAAATTCTGAGCCATGCGTGTCTCCTCTCGGTCACCCCTATCATCATCAGTCTGCTTGATGTTTCTGCAACATCCAATGCTGATTTTAGGCAGGTGTTTGCCATGCTTTTGCCTTCTTCTACCAGGTGAGCTGCTCTTTGTTGGTAATGTTCTGGTAGATGCTTTAGGAGCTTCCCCCACTTCATCTCAGTGTTGGTACGTGTGCCTGTTGATAAGTGCGTTGAAATTTGCGATGCGCCAATTGATTGCCGCCTTTCTCTCCACCTTTCTCCCTGTGCGATCCATCCTTCTACTCTCCCTGTCTGGAGGTGGGCCGGCATTAGTGGGCACATTAGCCCACTTCCTAGCCGTTGCTGCAATTATGGAGTCGGCTGGTACTGACCCTTGGATGTATGCAGGGTCCATTGAAGAATGCTTATACTACTTTTCCGTTCTCGGCGTCACAGCCTTGCATACTGCTGGTTCCTTAAAGGCCCCTCTTCCTTGATCCAGCACACTAGGGAGTATGGGAAGGAATTGGCTAGTTTGTTGAGGTAGTAGAGTCTCCAAAAATGCCTTGGCCGTTTCCTCTTCCATTTTCACTCCATACGTCTATGCAGCCTTCAGGCCGACCATGTTGTAGACCCCTATGTCATCTGGCGGTGAGGGCCTCGAAGGGTGAGTATCTACCCCTTCCTCTGGCGATTCTGCGTAGAGATCTTGCCATTCTAGGTCTTGTGCCTCCGAGGACGTTGAGACCCGGTAGGATTGCAGATCTTCGTCGCCTTCTCCCTCAAAATAATAGTCTTCGTCCCCCTGTTCCTCGACTGGTTCAGGCGTTTTCAGCGGTTCGACGTCCTCGTTGTCTCTTTCGACTTAGAGTGCGGGATAGTGTATTGGCTCATCTTCTCGTCGAAGTCCCTTTTCCGCTGCAGGATGCTCGCCATTTCGGCCTCGAGCCTCCTTTTCTTCCTCTCCATCTCGGCGGCATGTTCGGCATCGAGGGTTGGAGCGCCTCTCTTCTGGGCCGTCGACGATGTCGGCCCTTCCTTTCTCGGTGCTGGAGGTGTCCTTTTCGAGGACAACCTTCGACGATCTTTGTTTTTCGAGGGCTTTCGCCGATTGGAAGTCCTTTTCGAAGGATCCGCTCGGCTGACTGTCCTTGGTTGCTGTTGCCTTAAGAGTGTTTCGGCGGCAATGCTCCCTTCGAGGACTTAGCTTCACTTCTACGAGTGTCGCTCGGGGCTTTAGCTTCACCCTTTAGAGTGTCGCTCGAATGTTTAGGGGTTGACGACTCCCTTACCTCCTTCAACGTCTTCTTATGGACCCTGACGACTGCCGTTCTCCGGCGATGTTGTCCTCTTCTCCAGTGGAGAGGCACAAGTCTCGGAGCGATGGAGGTGGTCTCTGCATGTTATGGTTCGCACTTCTCTGCCTCTCCCTTACTCTGAGGGTCTTCCGTGTAAACGCTGAGCATGCGTTGCAGTCTTCGCTGCTGTGGTCGAGCGGCAGGCAGAGGTTGCAGACTGGATGCTGGTCCTTCTGGGCGTATTTGTGGTGGCAATTGGTGCTAAACTTGAACTGTGTTTTGTCCATCCCCGTGCTCAGGGAGCCCCCTGTGAGTGCATTCTCCGTAGAACGTCAAGGTCTTGGTCATGAACCTTCTCCCTCGTCGTCCCGGTCACCTGATCTGTAGTCCGGTGCAGCTGAAAACTTGATTTTCATCGCTTTTCTACTATTTTCCTCGATTCCTCTTCTAAAAACTCTGGAACTCTTGGGCAACGATCCAGACCCAACGGCGGAAAAAAGAATCTGAAGATGGCGACCAAAGGTGAGAGCATCCGGAGGAAGCACGTCGACGTCACGAAGGACACCAAATGGTGGAATGTCGACGCCCACCTGGGCCACAAAAAACAAAAAAAATTCAATTCCAGACCCAACCACTAAATGGCGGAATAATGCACAGCATAGTGAATCCAGAAAGATTCACGCTGCAAAACCAATGCTGCTTTTTCTTGCAGGTGGTGACGGTCACCTGAACAGAGTCAGAGGCCCGAGCAATCATGGCACTGGGCGGGGCACCGTGTGCAGTGGAAAGGCAGGGCCATGCCGTTTACATTTACTTTTTCTCATCAATCCACATGCTTCTAGACTAGTACAGAAGAGCAAGAGGAGGGGATTTTAGACAAAAATGGGAACGTGATATATTCTGTAGTGTATAGATATTGCCACGGTGTCTCTTCGGAAAGTAGAATTATTTCCGCTGAAATTGAATGCGGGTTTAACGATACTCGTGTAAACCAGCGAACATTCTGTTTAGCGTGCATCTCTTCACAGTCCGCCGTGTTATGATTTTACATTTCCCTTCCGGTAATGTTGATCTGCACAGGGGTAACTTCCAGGTAGATAATAAACGTGGCCTTTTGTGGGCTGTCACAAACGTGTTTCAAGCGCCCTGGGGATTGAATAGGCAGGGATTTGAAGTGTCAGATTTTCCACCATAAACATATTTTTGTTTACGGTCTTGTCTAACAAAGAAAGTATTATTAAGAAACCTGTACCATTTTAATAGCGGAGTTCCTTGTCATTTGCAGTTTTGCAGGAGTGTTTTCTGAGAGGGAAATTAATGGAATCGCGCCTCCCCTTCTTATACATCAGACTTCAGTTCTGCAACTGTGCATTTGAGTTTGGTGGTCACCTCACTAGGCTGGAAATAATATTGAAATATTGCTGATATTTTAAAAATGTTGAACAAAAACAAAGGCGAGGACTTCCTCGCCATGGTAACCAACCCTATTTGGGAATTAATAAGGATGTGCAGCAGAACTTCTGTTTTCTTTCTGTATATTGGAGCCTCATCTGAAGACTGCACACTTGCATCCAGTTAACGTTTAGTGTTTGAGATTTGCTTTTACTGTTTTAATACGATCAGATGGTCTTGAAAGCTCATCTTATCACAACGTGCCTTTTGTGTTTTGAGATCGCTAATATGAGTACCACGAAGTATGGAAATAAAATAGAGAGATATCATAATGAGCCAAGCCTGATTTTAGCTTACACTTTATGAAGTGTTTACTTTTTTATTTTGAGGTCCCATCGACATTTGCATTAAAAAAATAGTGCAAAGGCAACAAATATTTGAGCAGCTGGACTTCATATTTCACAAATTAAGCATTGTCAGAAGGCTGCCTCTTTCAAGGCCATCACATTGTGATCCTGCAAGCATCGGCGCTCACAGATAAATGTTGTCAAGCAGGACAGTTTGTTTTTCCTCACACACCTCTGGATCTTCCTTACCCTGCAGGTTTTTGGGTCACTACAGCCAAACAGCCAGGCTGCCTCTGGTCCTGCGCTCATTCAGCCTTGGTGCTCCACATTGTCCTTGTGAAAATGACTGGAACCTTAAATTCAACCATGTGCAGTTATGTATGTGATCCACCTCCATCTTGAATTATTTTGTTAAGTGATCCCAAGGTGCTGTATCTGTTAAGGCTTTGAGGAGATTGTATCGTTAGCTTCACAATAGAATACCTATTTGACAGGTAGGATGCCTCATTAAGCTCTGTTAATAATGAGATAACAAGCCTAGCCAGTAAACAAGGTAAGTGCAGTGGACAACCCAATATACCCTTGAGGGCTCGGGCAAATATGAATAAACAGGTAGAAAGGTGCCTTCAAGGGATTTGTTTGGTAAATAATTTGTATAATTTCGATTCTTAATTAAAGGTAGGGCAGTTATATACCTACAAATTTATTAATTATCACTTTTTCAATACTTAAATCAGCTTAGTTTGTCAGAATCAGGATTGAATAAAGTGTGAGTGAATCATCACATATTGACCTGAATACAATAAAATCAATAAACCAAAAGGAGGAGAAACAAGCGGGTGTATATATAAAAATTGAATTTATATTTCTAGTTCAAAAAAGGGTACTTCAAATTACAACAATTAAATACAGTGAAAGGAAATATTTCAATATTTGATGCCTTCACTTTCAAATTGATCCAACACTTTTTCACAACAATATATAGCCATTTCTCTGGAAAACAGTGTGATTGTCGACGTTTCGGTCTTTAGGTTTTCTTTACCAAGACCATCCTCAGGAAAATTTTATTTACAAGGTTGACCCCTCAAATCACTGCGGGTTATTTTATCCACTGAAAATCAAGCGGGACGTCCTAAATTCGTAACTAATCAGTATATTGTAGTCAAAGAAATTCAGTTGATTGTCAAAAAGCTCCCGTCTTAATCTGTAGGTTATTTAAATCTCAAAAGAGCCTCTGTGTGGCAAAACTACTCTTGTGTCTGTTTACCGACACCGTTAAACACTCAAGTGGTCGTGAAGATGTCAGCGAATTAATCTGGCTGTTCTGAAGGTTTGAGTCTTGCATGCACGTCTGGACGTCGAACCAACAAGACGTGCATGCAATCACTTAAATCTAAGTAATTTGCACCTACACACTTTGGTCCTGAGGAAAGCCAGTTTTAATCATAAAGGCCTGGTTGAAACATGTAGACCACACCTGGATGTAGGGAACCCTAATTAACATTCCTATAACATCCAACAGCCTTTTTTAATGCTAGCAGTGACCCAGTTATTAAAATATAATTTACCCTCGGGTACTGGGAATCCCTGCATAGCTTTTAAATCATCACCTTCACGTCACTACACTGCACACTCAGAAACATACCTGCTCCGCTGTATCCAGGCGTCGAAGCACACCCGGGACACACTCGGTGTCACTGGGTGGGCCCGATGATGAAGCATGCCACCAACTAGGTTGGTGGGTGAGGGATTCATGAACAAACAAAATGGTTTGTACCCTGCCTTACAGTCTTGAGTCTATGTAAATTCACAAATAGGCTAGTCCTTTTTGATCTCACATGTTTTGAAGATTGGCATCATAGTTAGGAAATTTTAAATGAGATTTTACACAACTCTGAATTGAGGAAAACCGGAGGGGACTTTTCTAGATGGTACTTGCCTAGATGGTACTTGCGTTTTGTGTCTGCTCAAGGTACTTTTCTTAGGACTTTAGTTAAGTTTTAAAGATACAAATTTGTTTTGGGAGGACAGCAGCTCCTTTATGTAGCCGTTATTTCTGGACTCAAATGAGAGTGCTGAAAACTCGCAGGGATTTATGAAAATTTAAGAGTTTCCTGATGACACAAGGAAGTTTTCCAAGGATTTATGTTTTTAGGGGGAATCAAAAGGTATTTTCTGAGTACTTAAGGTTTATTTTGAGGATGCAATGGAATTTTATGAGGACCTGAAAGTTTCCTAGCAGTTTGTGTGAGCTCTCTTGTGGTATT
Organism: Triturus cristatus; assembly: GCF_964204655.1. NCBI lineage: Eukaryota > Metazoa > Chordata > Amphibia > Caudata > Salamandridae > Triturus > Triturus cristatus. The sequence continues at coordinate 465,405,789 of NC_140579.1, read as the reverse complement.
TACACACAGCAGCAGCGAGACATGCTCCTTACACACAGAGGAGAATAATAAACCAGCCTTACCTGCTCAGGGTGCTCCTGACGTCCTGCAAAACAGAGAAACAAACACAGAGAAATCAGTTTCTAAATGAGATGTTACAGTTATGGCAGTATTTTTAGGAATGAAACACTTCTTTCCATCTATGGTTAAAAAACAGTGACTGGGGCACATGACAGCACATTCTGTGGTATCACATGACATAGCACAGAATGTGATATTCTGAATGAGGTCACAAAACATAGCAGACAATGATATTCTGAATGGTAATGACATAGCACAGTGTCCTTCTAAATGGAGTCACAAAACACAGCACATTCTGATATTCTGAGGGAAGTCACTTGACACATTGTATGATGTTTGCAACAGGGTCACATGCATGGGCATCATTTAGGGATTGCCAGGGGTCTCGGCTGTGACTCCTGGCTTGTCCCTTGTGACCCCTGGCACTGCTTGTATGGCCCTTGGCCTCAGAGGTAGCAAACTGAGTACCAAGAAGACAGAGGCTGCCCGCCCTTAGTCGTGCTCCACCTTCGTTTCCTGCCAATTCTTTATTACACTAATAGTGAATCACTATTAGTGTAAAAAAAAAAAAATGAGGCACCAGGTTCTAGAATAAGAACTTTAGTTGCAGATGTCTCAAGTAAAAACATGTTTTAAACGTTTGTAGTGTGCGTGCTGCTGGAGAGTGTGGCTGTGTGAAAGAATGTGTTGGAGTGTATTTCTGTATGTGGAAGCATGAGTGTGTGTGAGTGTCAGTGAGGGGTAGTGAGTGAGAGCCACTAAAAGGCAGTGAGTGAGTGTAAGTGAGATTGAGTGTCGGTGAGTATGAGTGAGTCAGAATGAGCGACAATAAGAGTGAGTGCACATGACTGAAAAAGCATGAGTGAGTAAGAGAGGGAATATGAGTGTGTGTAAATGAAGGAGAGAGAATGAGTGAGTGTGTGAGAATGACGGAGTTAGAGCAAGTGAGTATGAGCGAGTGTGTTGGAGTCAGTAAGAATGAGTGAGAGCGAGTTAGAGTGAGTGAGAATAAATGAGTGCAAGTGAGATTTAATGATGGAGTGTAAGTAAGAATGAGTGAGAATGTGATGTAATGCTTGCTAGTCTGCCATTGGCCCTTACATACTGAAGGTAATTCGTGGCTTAGAGAGGGGCCCATTGAATAATTCTACCCCTGGCATACTGGAGCTAATTGTTAGCATGACAGGCACCTGTGAAAACTACTGCTTCTGGCATGCTGGAGGGAATTCTTGGCATAATGGAAACCAACTAAGTAATACTGGCACACTTGAGGCAATTCTTTGGCATAGGGGCACCCGTGGTAAAATGCTGGCAGTAGCTCATTGCAGATGCTTCTTGGCATAAGGGAGGAAAACCATGAGATGGGAGAGAAGGGCAACAATTACAAAATTCTAGTTCTGATGTACTAGGTGTAATTTCACCCAGTGGTGGTTTCTCTCTGGGGGTCAGGGCATCGCCCCCCTGTACTTGTTACCCTTTGGCCCCTAAAATGCATTTAGAAAGTTTATATTCCTGGCTGGGGTGCTTTTATTTCAGCCGCGAACCGGGTGCACATTGTAGGCAGTAAACTTTTAATTTATGAGTGGGCGGGGTGGGGCATCATTATAGACAGCACCGGAAGAGGGTATGGGTCTGACGACATGTAAGTGTGCATGTAGGGTTGGAAGGGTATCTTCCCACAACCAACCCGGAAGGCGCACAAAAGGTCTCTCCTAACAACACAACGTTAGAGAGCCAAGGATCACAGCCGCCGCCTCCCTGGTCTCTTAAGGAGTGCCGACTTAGCCTACTCCAGCCAATCCTGATGCTACTCTTATGCTGTGGAGCAGCGTCTGGATTGGCTCAAGAGGTGAGGAGTAGGCCTAGGCATGGAGGAAGCATTGGGGTGGGAGGTTTGGCTTTACAGAAGAACATGGCCAATCAGAGTATGGCTTTATTATTAAGCCATGCAGTGATTGGTCATTTTCTACCCCTTGCTGCCTTTCCTTCATTCGCTCTACTGCTCCCACCTCATCATGCCCAGCCCAGGGAGTAGCAAAGACGAGGGTGAGGAGCGCTGCATGGAAGTAGCGGTTATTATAATAAATAATTTTACAGGATTGTTTTCTTAATATGTTTAACAAGACAGTAAATTAACATGGTAAACAGACGAAAGAGATACACAAGCAGACATTCAGAATATGGTAAAAAACATTATGAAAACGGGCCATAAAATTAAAGGGTGTAGAGAGTAGTAAACTAGTGAAAGATAAAATCACAAGGGGAAGTCAAATGAGTGAGCCACAAAAATATACATTTTCTTGATTGAGGACTGACACCAAGTGGTAAAATGTAGATTTCATCATTTAAGTGTAACCATGCAACCTTGGACACGATCGAAGAAGGCCATGCGATGCTAAAAACGGTAATACAGTACGACTTGAGGATGGTAAAATGTTAAAATAATAAGCAAGTGTCCCACGGCCTTATGTTGGTTCATTAATGTAGGACTTCAGGATGGTAAATATTTTAAAGTATTAAGCAAGCATCCTGTGGTCGTATGTTGGCTATTTTTTTTATTAAATTACTTTATAGAATTATGTGGTAGAAAATCCAGAAATATTTAATGTCTCGATTGCCAAAGCTTTTTCTGCAGCTTAATGTGATGGGTGCATGAAGGCAGTTGTAAATTGGGTCACTTGTCATAGTGCAGTCCAGGAATGGTGGAGGTTACGCAAAGATTCCATACAGTGCGAAGGAACAAGTGACACTAGGGTCCGATTATAATTGGTGAGCCATAAGATATGATTACGCCTCAAACAAGCCCTCATTACGAGTGGTGCCTGCGTGAGTGATGTGTCTTTGTAAATGCAAGGTGAGCTGTGGAAGTGCAGAGAAAGCTTGGCACCCGAGTGAGGGCAGAGAGAATATCTGTTTGAGAGTAGGGTGAATTTTGAGTCTGCCTGTGCATTGTGCTAAGTTCAGGAGGGTACCATTTGCACCCTTTAGAAAAAACGTAATACGTTTTCTAAAAATGTATTCGGTAAAATACACAGTTTGCGCTAGAGAGAGAGAGAACACCTCTCGCACCTACTCTTTTGACTCAGGCTTTCTTGCTGCGTTATCTCGAGTTATAATCAAGATAAACCGTTTCCCCCCACCACTTTGATAATTCACCAACCCAAGGTATGTGATGGCATGAATGAATGAATGAAGGAATATTTATAGAGCGCATGGTTACCCGGAGGCATCCCAGCACTGACAGCGCTGAATTGCACACTGGGATATTGTAGGTAATATGTGGCATAAAGAGGCACGTATTGCATATGAGGGGCACTCCTGACAAAATGCAGGTACTGGCACAATGGAGGTGATTTTTGACCTGAGGGCGCCTCCATAGCACATTCTGAAAACAATGGGATGAACACCTTGGGAGGGGGTCAGGTTTCAATGACTTGACAGACCTTGAAAGTACATAAATATAAACGAGTGCCCTCTCAGAACCGCTGGCTTTTAAATAAACGTATGTGAAAATTGTTAGTTTTATAACCTGCTAGCTTCCATTTTTTAAAAACATTTTTCAGTGGGAGAACGTCTGCCCCAACTCCCACTCCCCCCACCCCTGGTACACAATAGGAAATCTGGCTCACTGCAATTCAGGGCAAGTATTACTTCCCACCACTTTCAAAGATCAGGTTACAACCCTAATATAGATAGTTTCTAAAATGGCCATTGCTCTGTGTTAACTGCATGGTTAGTATTACACAACACAGAACTTCAGTGATGTCAAATATTGTAATGTCTTCAGCGTTAAGGTCATGTGACAACTTCCTGGAGACATTTAGGATCAAAGGTTATATCACTTCATTAAGGTCAAAGAGTGTGTGATGTCACTTCCGCTTGCCCTGGCACAGCAAACTTAGTCACATGACCAGTTCCAGAGAAGGAGCTCTTGAATATTCATCTACATCTAAAAATACTAGGACAAATATTAGTGAGAAACCCAGGTCACTGTACCAGGTGTCTCTCTGTCCAGTGTCTAGACCCACAAAGCACTGATGGAGACAGATATTTCAGTCTCAGAGCTATGATCCCTGATTGCGGACTTCCTTATAGGTGAGGAAAGGGTCCTCATTAGAAATAGAGAATAACTCTAAGAGAGAATATAAACAATAAAATAAATATTTGTGAAGCACTTTAAGATTGATGTTTACAACCGTGAACCCCGTGTGCGCTGTATTTGCTATATTGATTCACAGCAAATGACTACACCTTGATGACCACTCTCAGAGAACCTTTTAGGACGAGCTGAACATAAGACTATCATAGTAATTCATGACCATCAATGATGTAAATCGTGTTTTAGGTTCAATATGATTCAGAATGTGTAAAAGAAAATATCTTTCAAGTAAACATTGAATTTTTATATATAAAAAATATTGTTTGTGATTTACATGTTTCTCTGGAATTGTACGATCTTTGAGGGTGCCGCTCCCCACATCTGTATATTGTCTATTGATAGACGGTAGAGTTACTGACTTAGTGGGTGGTAGCAAGCACAGGACCACTATCATCTGATAACCCAAACAAATAGGACAGTTTGAGGTTTATCAACAAGTCATGGGCCATCATTCTCGACTAACACAAGAGGTTCATCAACAGGTCAGGAGTCACCTTTCTGTAATTACGAGGGACGCTACATCAAAGATCACAGAAGAGCATCCTAAAATGAGTCGCGAGGTCATAGCAACGGGTCTTGGTCCACCATTCTAGCAGGAGGTAAGAGTAGTCCTCTCTCGTAAGGATTAGCCCCCCCTGGATTGTAGGTCTTACTGCTCCCATTTCACATCTCAACACCGACACAAAACTATATGACAAGCTTTTAGCTACATTGGTGGTGGGCTGGAGTCCTAAATTAGTCACCCGGGGAAACAAAGGTTTATTATCTATCATTTTCCTAAAAGCAGACATGGCATTTGAACATGTGTTTAGACTGACTGCTAAATTACGTGTTTGAACCAACATTGACAGGTCATGGTCATTATAAACTAATTTAACTTACACTGTTTGAGAACTGTTTGTGGGACCAGAGAGTGATTCTCCCCGTCACCCTCAGAGGGATGCTGCCCGTTACCCTCAGAGGGATGCTGCCCGTCACCCTCAGAGGGATGCTGCCCGTCACCCTCAGAGGGATGCTGCCCGTCACCCTCAGAGGGATGCTCCCCGTCACCCTTAGCCGTGCTCTACAAATCCAAGTTGATTGATATCTCACCTTCAGGAGTTCCCATGCTGGCTCCTCACACCACGTTTCTATTGCCGTTATCAGGGCATTAAGAGAGGTGATGTGATTGGACAGTTTGGTGATATTTGCATTTTCTACCATGGTAATTTTCTTCTCCATCTCCTCCAGTCTTCTGTGAAGTGTTTGCTCATTTTCTTTCAGGAGCTGCTGCAGTTTTTCAAACTCAGATTCAATTTTCTTCTTCTCATTTCTTAACTTGTTCTGTCAAACAAAAAAACAAAAGCCGTTTAGATATTAAAAAGCTTCCTACACGCCGTCCCTAGAGTGGGGGTTCAGTGGACGGGTTGATAGCTTGATAAAAAAATAATAATAATAATAATAAATCAGAACACTAGCGTGCTTCTCCTAATTTCTGAACTACAATCTCTTACTACATTCCCTTTTACCGTTTTCTGTCCTACTTCCACTCCTGACGCTCCCCTTTCCTCAGACACCCCACATACTGTGGAGAGGTCAGAATTGTGAAGCTGCAGAGAAGCTCAATCCATGGAGAGAGTACAAAGAAGAAAATTGCCCATAGGCAGAGACAGTCAAAGACCCAGAGACAGGCTGAGTGGCAAGACTAGCTGAAATCAATTGTCAGTCAATGTCACGGACATAAGAGAATATAAAGGGGGGGGTGGAGGGGGAGGTAGGAAGTTGAAGCACTAGGGATGGCTATATGCGGAGTGCCGGCTGCCCCTGTCCTGCCAGAACACTGGATGTGCTCCCCCCCAGAAAGAGACGCTGAGGGGATATCCTACTATGGCCCTCATTCAGAGTGATGTGCAATCACCGATGTGGTAATTTCATGTTTAAAAATCATAAAGCTTATGTGTATTTTGTTATTGAGTGGAGAGTTATCAGCGAAATCGTAACTGTACCGGTTTCTACAGGTAATTCACAAATTAAAATTCCTATAGAAGTTGGGAGAAGAGGTTGGTTAGATATCTTGTCCTATCCTAAGATAGGATGTTGTGTGTTATCAGGTGAGGTATGTCACACTGTAACTTAGAGCAGGAGCCTGTGTGTTTTCAGGTGAAGTATGTCACACTGTAGCTTGGAGCAAGACCCTGTGTGTTATCAGGTGAGGTATGTCACATTGTGAGCTAGAGCGGGAGCCCGTGTGTTATTAGGTGAGGTATGTCACACTAGTTTATTGTAGGATCATGTGTGTTATCGTGTGAGGTGTGTTACACTGTAGCTTAGGACCCTGTGTTAACAGGTAATATATCACATTATGAGTCTGTGTGTTATCAAGTGTTATGTCACACTAGCTTATAGCAGGACACTTATCAGGAGCCTGTGTGTTACCAGGTGAGGTATGTACCACTGTAACTTAAGAGCCTGTGTGTTATCAGTTAAGGTGTGTCTCACTCCAGCAGGAATAGGAGGGTTTCAGCAGTGGAGAGAGGTGTGTCCCTCTGCCATCACCAAGAAGGACTGGATACAGAAATTCTGTAGAGTCCTTACTCCCGGTAGAGTTCTGCTCCTGTGCAGTGTCACTCGTATACAAGTAGAGGGTTGTGATCCTGAGATGTGTCAATACTAAACAGGTAGAGGGTTGTGATCCTTTGCTGTGTCACTAGTATACAGGTAGCAGGTTGTGCTCCTGTATGTGTCACTAGTATACAGGTAGTAGATTGTGCTTCTGTGCCGTCACTAGTAGAGAGGCAGAGGGTTGTACTCCTGTGTTGTGTCACTAGTATACGGGTAGAGGGTTGTACTTCTGTGTTATGACATTAGTATATGGGTAGAGGGTTGTGCTCCTCTACTGTGTCATTACTATATAGGTAGAGGAGTGTGCTCCTGTACTGTGTCACAAATATATAGGTTGAGGATTGAGCAACTGTATGTGTGACTAGTATACAGGTAGATGTTTGTGGTCAGAGAGGTTTGTGCTCCTGTTCCGTGTCACTAGTATACAGGTAGAGGATTGTCCTCTTGTGCTCCTCCTGTGTTGTGCCGCTTATATAAACAAAGGGTTGTGCTCCTGTGATGTTTCACTTGTATTAAGGTAGACAGTTGTGCTCCTGAGCGGTGTCACTAGTATACAGTTAAAGCATTGCACTTCAGTGCTGTCACTGTCTGCATACTAGTGGAACACCACAGGTGCACAACCCTCTACCTGTACAGTATAGACACAGCACAGCAACACAACAACCAACCTGTATCCTAGTGACACAGCACAGCACCACAGCCCTCTACCTGTATACTATTGGCACATCACAGGAATACAACGTGCTATCTGGATGATAGTGACTCAGCACAGGAGCACAACCCTCCACTTGCATACTAGGGACACAGCACAAGGGCACAACCATCTACCTGCACACTAGTGACACACAGAGAAGAACAGCCCTCCACCTGTATACTAGTGACACATTACAGAAGTGCAACCCTTTACCTGCATACTAGTGAAACAGCACAGGAGAGCAACCCTGCATCTGCATACTAGTGACATCACAGGGGTTGTATACTAATGGCCCATCACAGGAGCGCAGCCATATGCGCCTGTATACCAGTGGCACACCATCGAAGCTCAGCCCGCAACCTGCATACTAGTGAAAGAACCCAGGTGCACAACCCTCTACCTGTATACTAGTGACACACCACAGGAGCACAACCTTCCACCTGTTTAATAGTGACGCATACAGGAGCGCAGCCCTCTATCTGTAAACCAGTAACACTGCACAGAAACACACCCCTCTACCTCTATATCAGCAACACTGCACAGGAGCACAACCCTCTACGGGTATACTAGTGGCACATCACAGGAGAACAACCCTCTACGTCAGGAGGGAATATTGGATTAATGTTTACACCCCCTGCGCCTATTCTATAATGCATACAGTGCATACTTTCCCTCTTTGTCGCACCCCCTGAAATGCCATCTCGCATCCCCTGGGGTGCAGGTACCCCAGATTTGGAACCCCTGCTCTACCCGTATAGTAGTTACAAAGCAGGAGATCAACCTTCACCTGTATACTAGTGACAGCGCAGGAAAATAACCCTCTTCTTGTGTACTAGTGACAGCGCAGGAGAAGGACCCTCTACCTGTAAACTAGTGACAGCGCAGGAGAAGAACCCTCTACCTGTACACTAGTGACAGCGCAGGAGAAGAACCCTCTACTTGTAGATTAGTGACAGCGCAGGAGAAGAACCCTCTACTTGTAGATTAGTGACAGCGCAGGAGAAGAACTCTCTACTTGTATACTAGTTTACACAGCCCAAGAGCACAAACCCATATCTGTATACTAGTGACAGCACAAGAGAAGAACCCTCTACTTGATACAAGTGACATAGCCCAAGAGCACAAACCCATATCTGTATACTAGTGACACAGAACAGGAGCGCAACACTACCTGTAGATCAGTGACACATGCAGGACACAACCCTCTACCTGTATATCAGTAACACATGCAGGACACAACCCTTACCATTATACTAGTGACAAAGCACATTCCTCTACCTATATACTGGTGACAACAAAAAGAACAACCCTCTACCTGTATACTAGTGGCACACCAAAGGAGAACAACGATCTTCTTGCTTACTACTGACACAGCAGGAATCTCTCCTGCAAGGTTTGATTCCCCATTGCCTCAAGATGGGTCAAGTCACTCTTATCCCAAAAAAGCCAAATGCAGAGTTGATGGGCACTAACAAATTCAGACCTATCTCCAACATCACGACTTTAGCCAAACGTCTTGAGAAATACGTACACACACAACTATGTAATCACGTTGAACAAATCCAACTCCTCGACCAATATCAATCAGGCTTCAGATCTGATCACAGTACTAAAACTGCCCTGACACAGTGGATGACGCATTGAGACTACTGGACCAAAATGAAATTTGCCTTCTTATACTCCTTGATCTTTTCAAGGCGTTCGAAACAGTCAAACATGACACCTTGATTGATCATCTTGAAAAACGGATGGGGTTATCAGGCCCAGTCTTAAACTGGTTCGCATCGTTCCTGCACAATAGAACTCCGCCACTCCCTTTCTAACAGTACCCCGGACTCAATAGGAGTGCCTCAAGGATCGGCACTATCACCCACGCTCTTCAACCTGTTCATGGAACCTCTCACCGAAATTCTGAACCTCTCGAACATACACTACCACATGCACACAGATGATTTTCAACTGTACATGAACATTTCAATACCCGATGACATCAAAACTCTTAACTCAGCCCTTGTGCAAAACTCAGCACTGGTTAACCCACAAGCGTCTTCTGTCCCTAACGGGACAGTAGTGCGCTCTACAAAACCCCGATTGATTGATCTCCTTATGTTAAACACTATGAAAACCAAATTCCTCCTGATTTCCCCACACAATCATACTGCACCCAATCCAGGACTGGCTCAAACAACTAACGGCCCTCAGTTGCCCTCCACATGCTGTGGACTCCACTAAATCATTAAGCATAACGCTGGACAAACACCTGAATATGCAAGACCACATCAGCGCAACAACTAGAGGAGCTAGTCACCAACTCCACACGTTAAGGAAAATCAAACCCTTCATAACTCCTGACGACATGAAGCTTGTAGTCCAAACCCTAGTTATCTCCCGTTTAGACTCCAGGATTGCAACCCTAGCTGGACTTCCCAAATCTAGACTGGCCCCTTTAAAGACTACTTTGAACTCTGCTGACAGATTTATCACAGGCTCAAGAAAAAGTGAGCACATCACACCAGACATAATTCAACTCAATTGGCTCCCCTTCGAAGCAAGGATTTGTCTCAAGCTATCCTGCTTAACACACAAATCACTTCATTACAATCCAGTTTACGTGGCAAAAATATCTTGAACTATCCGGCTTGAATCAAACCCTTAAAAGTTCTCACAACCTACTGCTGAATCTCAAAAATTCAACACGAAAAATCTTACAACGACCCCTCTATTGCCACATTCTAAAAAGAAGTCAACGCTCAATGATGGTTTTGTAAAGTTTTGTTACTTCATTTTGCCCGATTTGTTCTCTCGTGTTACTACTCCCCCCGACTACCTACATGTTTTAATGTACTACCTTTACTTGTTCATCCCGCATACTTTATGTACAGCGCTCGAAAAACCTGTCAGGTCATGTTTGCGCTTTATAAAACCTTTCAAATAAATAAAAAATAAATAACCCTCTACTTGTATACTAGTGGTACAGCACAAGAGGAGAACCCTCTACTTTTAGCAAGTGTTCCTGCGCTGTGCCACTTGTTAAAGATAGAGGGTTGCGCTCCTGTGCTGTGCCACTGGTATACAAGTAAAGGGTTGTGCCCCTGTGCTGTGCCACTGGTATACAAGTAGAGGGTTGTGCTCCTGTGCTGTGCCATTGGTATACAAGTAGAGGATTGTGCTCCTGTGCTATGTCACTAGCATACCAGTAGAGGATTGTGTTCCTGTGATGTGTCACTAGTATACATGTGGAGGGTTGTGCTCCTGTGCTATGTCACTAGTATACCAGTAGAGGGTTGTGCTCCTGTTCTGTGACACTTGTTAAAGGTAGAGGGTTGTGCTTGTGTGCTATGCCACTAGTATACCAGTAGAGGGTTATGTTCCTGTGATGTGTCACTAGTATACATGTGGAGGGTCGTGCTGCGCCACTAGTATACAGGTAGAGGGTTGTGCTCCTGTGCTGTGCCACTGGTTTACAGGTAGAGGGTTGTGCTCCTGTGGTGTGCCACTGGTATACAGGTAGAGGGTTGTGATCCCGTGGTGGCCCACTGGTATACAGGTAGAGGGTTGTGCTATTGTGCTGCGTCACTAGTATACAAGTAGAGGGTTGTGCTCCTGTGATGTGTCACTAGTATACATGTAGAGGAATGAGGCAAAGCATAGGAGCACAACCTTCTACCTTTAACAAGTGGCACAGCACAGGAACACTTGTTGAATGTAGAGGGTTGTGCTCCCGTGCTACTAGTATACAGGTAGAGGGTTGTTCTCCTGTGCTGTGCTACTAGTATACAGGTAGAGGGGTTGTGCTCCTGTGCTGTGCCACTAGTATACAGTTTGAGGGCAGTGCTCCTGTGATGTGTCACTCATATACTGGTAGAGGGTTGTGCTCCTCTTATGTGTGACCATTTCTTATAGTGATGTGTTTGTGTAGTACGTCACCAGTTCTGAAAGAGGGTTGCACTTATCTCTTTACTTGGTAGAGGGTTAAGGCCTTGTGTGGTGGCACCAGTCCTAATAACGAACGTGTTCATTTGTTGTGTGAAACTGTAATGGTAAAGCCCAAGTGGGACTGAGGTTTATATATATATTTTTTTTATCAGATTGTAATTTTGTATTTGCAACATATGGGAGAAACCTTTAGCTGCCTGGCGGATGCAAAATTGGGAAGTTCAGTCAAAGGCTCTGGAGAAGAGCTAGGTCTGCCGTGGTTTCATAAATGAAAACGAGTGAGGAGTGTCTCTTGTGCTCAGTAGTGACCAAAAGAAGACGTGCAGGAGAGTGGACTGCTAGTGCCAATAATGTATTCTTAATTACATTTCTAGAGAAACAAGCATCAGCCATGGTCTCTTGGCTAACAGCACATTTGCATTAATTACTTTAGCGATATTTAAAGTCATATCCCATGGCAAATCTAATACGCAGCTTCTTAACTACATTTGGAATATCATTGGCATATATGTTGCATATAGAATTGTAACAACACAAGTGTAATTATAATTACATTTATATAGCACTTACTACCCGATGACGCATTGAAGCACTTTCACCAGGCAGCAAACGGCCCGGGAACCCAAGGCCAGTGGGTAGTTCAGAGGTAGTTATTGTATGGTATAGGAACTAGTCATGTGCAGTAAAGTAAACCACTCCATGCATTTACTCTAATCTCTCTGTGGTTCACTGAACTAACAAGAGTTAATAGAGATCATTAGTGGAGCTGTGCAGGTGTGTAAGTTTATGTGATTAACGTGAAAAACCTATGGTTCATCACCACCGTGATTATGTACATTTTTTTGATTTTCATATACTGCAGGAACCTGTAGATCGCCAAAGTTAACGGAAAGTCCTCTTTTGAGATTGGGCAGATCAATGTTGCTTTTCAAAAGGGACGGCAGGGGTTGTGAAAGATACGCTTCACTGATTGGCTATGAAAGGGGTTTCCTTACATCATTCCTAATTTGAATTTATAGTCCTCCTCCATGTTGTTAACACAGTGTGTTTCTACCCTCTGTGGACCTCTGTAGGGGTCTTCATCAGGACAGGGTTCCTACTTTTGGGGACCTGTTAACTATGTGAAACATCTTCCCTCTGCGTCGCAGAACATGATTGGGTAACCTATGCCCTATGCCAGGGCAACAGCACAATCAATGTACTGTATGATAGGGTATGTCTCCAGTAACAGCCGCACTGTGCCCATTCCCAGAACCGTACCATACCAGTGTATCTGTATTACTACACACAGCCAACAGTCATTGTTTTTGTGGTGGTTGTTGGCCGCAGTTTTATTTTACATTACATACGTCATATTTGTACAATTCCCCTGGACACCTTCTCGGGCCGGGGTCAAAAATCATTATCATACATTATCACAATTGGTTATCACTCTGTGTCATTTGGACATCATAAATCATGGGTCATAAATCATAGGGTATCCTAAATCATTCTGTCACAAATCTGTCATCACAAATCTGTCATCAGTTTGTTGCCATAAATCATGGTCGTAACTCATCGGGATGTCATAAATCATTCTGTCATAAATCTGTCATCCTTTTGTTGACATAAATCATTCTGTATGGGTATCATAAATCATCAGCCATAAATCATCGGCTGGCCATAAATCACTGGTTTGTCTTTTGCTCATTTGCATATACTAGGGGTCGTAAATCACCCTGACCGCTTGTAGATTGTTCTTTGTTGTTTTCCATGCACTTTGCGTGTGGGGGGTAGCCTTTTGCCGGAGCCAGGCCACAACTCGCTACCTTGCTAGTCTCTCCTGCGCCCTGCCGTCTGGTGGGGGCTGGGCTGCGAGTGCCGTCTCCGTTTGCTACCCCGATTTTTTGTCAGGCGTACTCACCCAGCCGTAAGGCATCACAGAGTGAGTGGCCCTCCTTCTACACACCGCTCTGTCAGTGTGTTTCCATTATCAAACCAATACACCTTTGTTTCCGCCCCTTTTGGTTGGATTTGCTCTTTATGCGCTCTCATCGCATGGGGGTAGTTTCTTCCCGGAGTTAGGCCTCAGCTCGCTACCTTGTTGGACTCTTTTGTGCCCTGCCGTCCGGCAGGGGCTGGGCTGCGAGCGCAGTCTCCGTCTGCTACCCCCTTTTGTTAGATCACTTCACTCAGCCGTGAGGCATCCCAAAGTGAGTGGTGCCACTTCACTCAGCCGTGAGGCATCCCAAAGTGAGTGGCCGTACTCCCACACACCGCCCGGTGTGTCTCCTTCGCAACCTTGGTTCCTATCGTCCCTGTCAGCACTGCGATGTTGCTGTTGTAGGTGTGGGAGGCTTCCGTCTTCCTGCGGCTCCCCCTACCCTGTGTCATCTCTTTGTGCCTCCGTTGCTCTTTGTGGGCCCGCCCATGCTGTTGTACCACTCAAGCGCTAGGATACCCACCTCTAGCTGCGTCTCCGGGAGGCTGACGTCCGGTAAGGTCTGATGGCAATCTTCCCCACAAACACCATGGTGTGCTCTGCTCCGCCCTTGCCCTCATGTAGCAGCATGCTTGTGTCCTGTTCGGAGTCTTATGGCAGTGTATTCTCTCGCCATGGGTCCCACATGAAATTAAACAAAATTGGGAGATAGTCAGACACCGCTTGTGGAGGCATGATACAACATACATTGCTTAATTACACTCTCTACTTCGTCCATGCTCCTGGCAGGCTCCCCTGGTAGGTACCGGTCTGCTCCTGTCTGGGGGCCAAGTGTTTAGCGCCCGGCCTGCCTGTAAGCCTCCTATGCTGCGCATCTTATTTATTTATTCAATTTTGAAGTATCACTACCCTTCCCTCCTGCAATGCGCAATGGTCGCGGGCGCAGGTCCCTCTAGTACCCTGGACACCCCAGGGGGCGCTCCCAGCCCTTGTCCACGGGAAGCCGGCCCCTAGAAACTGACTTTGGCCTTCCCACTTGAAATACCGTACAAATAGGGGACACTGGTGCTGCATAACAGATGTTTATTGTTACCCATTCAACGGTACTGATTTTATTTATTTATGGCCCCGTGGACAGGCTATCACCAGAAAATTGTCTTTGATTTGACATACTCTACTGGTGAGCCACTAACCTTCTTTCTTCCAAAATTTTTGTAACCCCACTTTAGAGTACAATAACTCTAATATATTTGAAGGGGTTGGCTCATGTTGCTGCGCTAAGAATATATTTTGATGAAATCCTCTGCCATTCCGGCCCTGTGGATTGATCAACCCTGAATGGCCCATGTAGTGGCACCTCAGAAAACTATATATTGTGGTCCTTGCCAATGAATTCCCCTGGCTATGACTATTATATCCTATAACTCATACAATTTTTTGTATTGGACCTTTCCCGCTTAAACTTCGAGCGGGCGCCCCGTGGAATGGAATGTTTTCAAAACATTATCCCCGTCGTATACCAGAAGTGCTGCTGCTTCATTACTACACTGGCTTCCTCATTACAACGTGACTGTGTGTTCCGTTGTGGTGCTTTCCCCATTGGATATTTTCTTTACCTCCTGTCTACAGAACTGCCATTATTTCATACTGGACAGGTGAAATACCGGGTTGGCCCTGCCTGGGGGCGCGGGAACCTGCCCTTCGTAGGAGCGAGACATGAAACAACCATGCAGGGGTTTGCATTCGGAAAACCGATCAGTGTTTGTATCGCCTTTTTTAATACAGGATGCGTTGGTAAATGGTCTGTTTAGCTGAATGGCCTCAATTGCATTTGAGTGATCCCCCCTCTCGGGCCCCGTGCTCTGCGCACCGGCACGCCTGCCTGCAGCGCTTTCCAGGGTACTAAGTGGAAATACCATGTGAGCATTCTGCGAGACCACGCAAAATGTATTTATGTATTTAATTCCTCTTCTGTCCTGCCCATCTGGGCATGTGTAATGGCGCAATTCCCTCTCATGGTGTGGGTGCCCTATATTGCGCTCTTACCCCTGTCCCAGGGGACCAGGATACTACCAGAAAGCAGCCTATGAACTGCCCTATTGTGTTACGGTCAAACCTTTCTATTTAGTAAACGTTGCCTTGGCAACACGTTTGTTCAGGTGAGAGTGCCCGCTACTGTCCCCTCTGGACTTTGGCACCTTTCAGGCCCGGCTGACGATCTATTTTTTATAAAAAACTGGCACACTCCAGTCCCAGCCGAGATCTATTTTACTTTACCGTGAACATAGGATAGCATAGTTGTCCAAACGTACTCAATTTAATGGGCTAACTGTGCTGACAGACACGTGCGACTTTGTAGCTGGTCTAACGTTCACTTATCACCCATACGGGAAGGCAGTATGGTTGGAGAGTACTGGGTTTGGGACAACACAAAGTCAGGATTTAACATGAAACACCATGGATTGGGGCTCTCTTTCATAACAGGAACTGATTTGAACCCCACTGAACCCTTTTGCGACCTTAGACCAATGGACGTCTGGGGGGGAAAACCATATGCTCTACTCCAAATCTTGAAATCTGCACGCAGTTCTTTGACAGTTCACAGCTTACTGTATACTGCTATTAACAAAAGGAAGTCTCCGACAAAAGTGGTATTCCACTGACTTGTTGACCTTGCATTCCCTTCGTGATCTGCATGGTCCATGATCTTTGCAGCAGGCATGTTAACCCTCGGCACTGCTTACTATGAATAAAACAAAGAACTTCCCCAGTCAAAACTCCTACTACACAAGACTCAGCTCTCGCCAGCACGTTAAGAGTTTTCTTGTCTTTCAATTGTTTCCTGAAAATTGCTGGAGGACAGGAATGCGGCAGCGTGGCTTTTAGTCACAAAATAAACTAGTAAAACGGGCGCCCCCCTGCCAGTCAGCACCCGCTGCGGTTGCACTGCCCTGGAGCCGGTCCTGAGCTAAAAAGCATGCGTTTTCGATCTTCCTCCTGGTAACTCGAGCCTGCCATCAGGCTAACCTACTCTAGGCAAAAAGCCTTTGCGCCATCCATGCTGCGATTACTTATACAATTTATCCGAAGTATGCTATTATTGCCCCTGGATGTAGCGTGAGCGCGTGTAGAGATGTTAACGGCAACCAAAGCCAAGGAGCCCCTTTTCAAATTAAATTCAATACATGGGCCCATCGTTAGCTGTTCTGCGCACTACTCGGTGCCCACGTGCAGCGCCCTGACCCTTGGTCGTTAGCCTTGCCGCCTCAAAAACTAAGCTGGTGAGACATGCCTTATTCATCCTATATTACGTTGCGATATGCCCCAGCAACGCAGCACCAACCTCAAAAACAAGCGAGCTACCCTTCCCCGCTCATTTCTGCCGTAACTTATTCCGCGTAACTGACCTTTGCATCCCTGTTATCCCGGGTGTCCCACCGTTAACCCGGGATGCTTCAGTGCACTACAAGCTGCTGGTGGTATTCCCTGGACCCTAGGTGGTCGCTTTTTTATTTTTTTATAAAGTAAAGGCAAATCGGTCTCAGTCTCCCCTTGTTCAGTTTATGCGCCCACCTGAGTTTGGAGCCACGCAGCAACTAACTTTCGCGGAAGAGGGGAGGGGAGCCGGGGCCACCACCCTAGCTGTGACGTAGGGGAAGGTAAACTTTGCATTCCCATCAGCGGCGGTGAGCGGGATTTGAGCAGACGTTAGCTCCGAGTTCGAGCCTGCTGCCACCCCCCCCCGTTTAAGACTAAAATGCCCTCAGAGCATGCCACAAATCGTTCCGATGAGGGAGGGGGGGTGCGAAGCCCTGGAGTCTCCCGCCTAAACAATGCACCTTACCCCCTGGCCGCGGTTAACATGCCGCTCTAGAACCCTGTGGCCACCCGGCAAGGAGACGTGCCCTATGGTGAGTACATTTAAAAACAAAGCATTTCTGCGTAGCTTGACCAGCACGGGGGATGTTTGAACCCGGCTTGCCACTGCACATCCTGCGCTTAACTATTGAGCAACAGCCCCGGTAACCGTTCGATATCCCCTCCCAGAGCAAGTTTCTCCATGCCTTATCAGCCTTGCCCCCGTGCTCACCTCCACTGCCTGCGGACTCGTCTTCGGGGGCACCGTCGCCCGCTCTGCCCCCACTCAGCAGTTGGCGCCTTAAGCCGCCAGCCCTTTCGTCGCGAGGCAGGGTCCCGGTGTGGACTATCCTGAGCGTGGGAAGGCTCCGTCACCCTATGCGTGTCCAAAAATCCGATTGGCCGCACTCTATTCTATTCTATTCTCAGGTAAAGTACCCCACACGGCGCGCAGGTGCGTAGCCATGGGCTCGTCAGCCCCACCGGCACAAGGGAGCCTGAATATAAACAAAAATACGATTGGCCGCACTCTGCTAGTCCTACCAGCGTGTTACCCCAAAGAATTGTGGTCCATGAAGTAGCGTCGGCGGGTACGCCTATGCCAAAAGTTTAAAATGAAAATGAGTGTCGCGTTAGCCATCCCTGGACACGTGTTTCGAGGTAGTTGCCTCTCGTCAGCAGGGAGTAGGTATGTGTGTAGGGTTGCTGCGTAGGCTGCCAAAAAATATTCTCAGGTAAAGTACCACTCAAGGCGCGCAGGTGCGAAGCCATGGGCTCGTCAGCCCCACCGGCACAAGGGAGCCTGAATATAAACAAAAATCCGATTGGCCGCACTCTGCTAGTCCTACCAGCGTGTTACCCCAAAGAATTGTGGTCCATGAAGTAGCGTCGGCGGGTACGCCTATGCCAAAAGTTTAAAATGAAAATGAGTGTCGCGTTAGCCATCCCTGGACACGTGTTTCGAGGTAGTTGCCTCTCGTCAGCAGGGAGTAGGTATGTGTGTAGGGTTGCTGCGTAGGCTGCCAAAAAATATTCTCAGGTAAAGTACCACTCAAGGCGCGCAGGTGCGTAGCCATGGGCTCGTCAGCCCCACCGGCACAAGGGAGCCTGAATATAAACAAAAATCCGATTGGCCGCACTCTGCTAGTCCTACCAGCGTGTTACCCCAAAGAATTGTGGTCCATGAAGTAGCGTCGGCGGGTACGCCTATGCCAAAAGTTTAAAATGAAAATGAGTGTCGCGTTAGCCATCCCTGGACACGTGTTTCGAGGTAGTTGCCTCTCGTCAGCAGGGAGTAGGTATGTGTGTAGGGTTGCTGCGTAGGCTGCCAAAAAATGTTCTCAGGTAAAGTACCACTCAAGGCGCGCAGGTGCGAAGCCATGGGCTCGTCAGCCCCACCGGCACAAGGGAGCCTGAATATAAACAAAAATCCGATTGGCCGCACTCTGCTAGTCCTACCAGCGTGTTACCCCAAAGAATTGTGGTCCATGAAGTAGCGTCGGCGGGTACGCCTATGCCAAAAGTTTAAAATGAAAATGAGTGTCGCGTTAGCCATCCCTGGACACGTGTTTCGAGGTAGTTGCCTCTCGTCAGCAGGGAGTAGGTATGTGTGTAGGGTTGCTGCGTAGGCTGCCAAAAAATATTCTCAGGTAAAGTACCACTCAAAGCGCGCAGGTGCGTAGCCATGGGCTCGTCAGCCCCACCGGCACAAGGGAGCCTGAATATAAACAAAAATCCGATTGGCCGCACTCTGCTAGTCCTACCAGTGTGTTACCCCAAAGAATTGTGGTCCATGAAGTAGCGTCGGCGGGTACGCCTATGCCAAAAGTTTAAAATGAAAATGAGTGTCGCGTTAGCCATCCCTGGACACGTGTTTCGAGGTAGTTGCCTCTCGTCAGCAGGGAGTAGGTATGTGTGTAGGGTTGCTGCGTAGGCTGCCAAAAAATATTCTCAGGTAAAGTACCACTCAAGGCGCGCAGATGCGTAGCCATGGGCTCGTCAGCCCCACCGGCACAAGGGAGCCTGAATATAAACAAAAATCCGATTGGCCGCACTCTGCTAGTCCTACAAGCGTGTTTCCCCAAAGAATTGTGGTCCATGAAGTAGCGTCGGCGGGTACGCCTATGCCAAAAGTTTAAAATGAAAATTAGTGTCGCGTTAGCCATCCCTGGACACGTGTTTCGAGGTAGTTGCCTCTCGTCAGCAGGGAGTAGGTATGTGTGTAGGGTTGCTGCGTAGGCTGCCAAAAAATATTCTCAGGTAAAGTACCACTCAAGGCGCGCAGATGCGTAGCCATGGGCTCGTCAGCCCCACCGGCACAAGGGAGCCTGAATATAAACAAAAATCCGATTGGCCGCACTCTGCTAGTCCTACCAGCGTGTTACCCCAAAGAATTGTGGTCCATGAAGTAGCGTCGGCGGGTACGCCTATGCCAAAAGTTTAAAATGAAAATGAGTGTCGCGTTAGCCATCCCTGGACACGTGTTTCGAGGTAGTTGCCTCTCATCAGCAGGGAGTAGGTATGTGTGTAGGGTTGCTGCGTAGGCTGCCAAAAAATAATCTCAGGTAAAGTACCACTCAAGGCGCGCAGGTGCGTAGCCATGGGCTCGTCAGCCCCACCGGCTCAAGGGAGCCTGAATGTAAACAAAAATCCGATTGGCCGCACTCTGCTAGTCCTACCAGCGTGTACCCCAAAGAATTGTGGTCCATGAAGTAGCGTCGGCGGGTACGCCTATGCCAAAAGTTTAAAATGAAAATGAGTGTCGCGTTAGCCATCCCTGGACACGTGTTTCGAGGTAGTTGCCTCTCGTCAGCAGGGAGTAGGTATGTGTGTAGGGTTGCTGCGTAGGCTGCCAAAAAATATTCTCAGGTAAAGTACCACTCAAGGCGCGCAGGTGCGTAGCCATGGGCTCGTCAGCCCCACCGGCTCAAGGGAGCCTGAATGTAAACAAAAATCCGATTGGCCGCACTCTGCTAGTCCTACCAGCGTGTTACCCCAAAGAATTGTGGTCCATGAAGTAGCGTCGGCGGGTACGCCTATGCCAAAAGTTTAAAATGAAAATGAGTGTCGCGTTAGCCATCCCTGGACACGTGTTTCGAGGTAGTTGCCTCTCATCAGCAGGGAGTAGGTATGTGTGTAGGGTTGCTGCGTAGGCTGCCAAAAAATATTCTCAGGTAAAGTACCACTCAAGGCGCGCAGGTGCGTAGCCATGGGCTCGTCAGCCCCACCGGCACACGGGAGCCTGAATATAAACAAAAATCCGATTGGCCGCACTCTGCTAGTCCTACCAGCGTGTTACCCCAAAGAATTGTGGTCCATGAAGTAGCGTCGGCGGGTACGCCTATGCCAAAAGTTTAAAATGAAAATGAGTGTCGCGTTAGCCATCCCTGGACACGTGTTTCGAGGTAGTTGCCTCTCGTCAGCAGGGAGTAGGTATGTGTGTAGGGTTGCTGCGTAGGCTGCCAAAAAATATTCTCAGGTAAAGTACCACTCAAGGCGCGCAGGTGCGTAGCCATGGGCTCGTCAGCCCCACCGGCACAAGGGAGCCTGAATATAAACAAAAATCCGATTGGCCGCACTCTGCTAGTCCTACCAGCGTGTTACCCCAAAGAATTGTGGTCCATGAAGTAGCGTCGGCGGGTACACAGGTGTGTACCCCTACACTGAGTGCCTGACTGCATGTGAAACTGATCTGAACTTGTGTGGCCAGGTAATCATGCTAATATAACGTGTGCACAAAGGCCTAGTCCTACCCCTGATAACGCAAAGTTCAGAAGCTGTTGTGTGACCAGGAGGACAGAGTGTACCCACATAACTGAGATGGCACTACTTTCCAAATACCGAGTTACTCACCTAAAGTGGTGCGGGGCAGCGTACCAAGTTCTCCGATTCATTGGTTGTGACCAGATGTGTCAGATGAGAGTGAAGTCTACTGTAAATTTCTGCTTTGGTGTGAATCCCAGGCCCTTGCGCTAACGTCCGTGTGCATGGCCAGTGCATGTAGGTGCTGTGGATGTGTAGCACATGTGGTAATAAGACTCTTTCTGGTGGGGGTTTGAGTTCTGGCATAGTGGGGTCCATTGCAGAT
The DNA here is from genome assembly GCF_964204655.1 of Triturus cristatus. Classification (NCBI taxonomy): domain Eukaryota; kingdom Metazoa; phylum Chordata; class Amphibia; order Caudata; family Salamandridae; genus Triturus; species Triturus cristatus. The sequence continues at coordinate 465,384,473 of NC_140579.1, read as the reverse complement.
GGCTCCTGTTTTAGCACGGCACAAGATGGAGGGTGGATACAGCTTCCCCTAAAGGAAATATACAGACTGAATTCCTGCAGCCGGATGGTGAAGACCCAGACACTAAAGTGAGTGAGTATGTAAACATGGCAACCCGGCGAAATTCAGTTAAATCCTTATTAGAAGAGGGTTGCTATTTAGTCCTTTCCAAGCACGGCCCTTTAGTAGATGGTAGGATTGACGGGTGACCGCAGTTTCTGTTAGGATTCTGGGCACGGCCTGCCCTTTTGTCTGTCCCTCATCACTGCCTCAGGAATGCTGGTGACAGCCAGGTGGAGAGAGATCTCACACTTCCTTATGCCCCGCTTTTGGACACTGCACACACACACACTTTTGTTCAAATTCCAAAGTCTTCTTGACCAAGGAATGCTATACATAGTACTCGAAGGACTGCTGTGTGCCTGTGGATGGAGTCTCCAGTCTCCCAGAGGTGAGGGACAGAACATGAAGTCTGAACAGCTTGATAGGAGATCTGAAGTGCCTAGCACCTAGAAGCCAGCCTGGTGAGAAAGGGAAAGAGTGTCAGGCACTACAGCCTGCCAGGGAGAGAAACCCAGTATATTTCCAGCATGGGAAACACCCAGAAAAAGCGGACTGCCATTCGGAAAGCAGCCATCTGTGTTGTGTGGGGTCTTTCAGTCTCCCTGAGCAATTCCCATTATAAATTGTGCCAAAATATTCAGGGGAGAACAGTCCCAAAATGAACCGTCATCAACGTTGACGTGAAAACACGGATCTGACCAGGCAGGCCGCAACTATCAATGACAGCCATTCACTGAAGAACCAACCCTGAGGTGGCAACTGCCATGACCGAGTACTTATATGCAACTGGCCTGGGGGGCCACACCAGTCAAAGACGAGCGTTGCCGTGCAGGCTCTGCCGAACTGATTATCGCCAGCAGTCCTTGACCTCAGTGAAGCTGCGGCTACATGTCCCCACAACTGAAGCTGCTGCTAAAGGAACGGGTATATCCTGCATGCCCGCCAATGCCATCAAAGCCATAGCGCCACCAAAGAGGCAGAGAGAAATCTGCACTCTGAGCCGTGTGTGTGTGAACTCTTTGAGCCAAAAGTGTCTGAACTGATACTCGTATGAGCCAGGTTGGATGATCTAGAGCAAACTGCACCTGTGCTTGAATAAGGTCTGCACTCATGAAATACATAGACCATGGACCTTAAAACTCAGAGGGACGAGGGCACTAAAGGGGGCGCTGCACCTTCCTGGAGATCGAGCAGTGCAATCATGCAATTGTACCTTTATTGAACTGTTTGATATTTCATTTTTCTGTGAACTTAAAGGTCTTTCTTTCTAACTAAAAAAAAAGGGCTAGGCTAGACAAAATAGAATTGTATGTTGAGTTCTGAGTGCTTGCCCCACCCTCTACCTCCATGAGAAGCCTTTGACTGCTCGATCTCGCTGCAGTAGGACAGACCCCTGGACACCAGAAGCAAACAACCTCAACCGCCACGATTGGGGATCACTCACTATCTCCAACCAGGGGCGGCTCTAGGCTCATGGTGGCCCTGTGCAGGGAGCGCAGGTAGGGGGCCCCGGAAGAGGGGGTCCGGGCGGGGTGGAGCTCAGGAAGGTGTTTTAATAAAACGTCCAGAAAAGGCGTTAGATGACCAGTAACATGGTAACAGAAAAACAACGTTTACTTTTTGAGTGCTCATCACTTGGATACTTTATTTTAGAATCTGGGTCTCTGGAGGGACCCCTTTCAACAAGAAAAACACGTTGCGCGTCCGTAAGAGAGTTCGGCCACAAAGTAGGATCCCTCCAATCACATAAATCATATTCAGAACACGGGTCTGTAACATGGTCTTGCTGTTTGGCTTCCTTTTCAATACCAGCATCATCCGTCTGTAAACTCTGAACCTCCTTCAGAATGCCAGATGTTGATGGACCGATGAATGATGTTTCAGTTTCTCTGTCTGAGGGTCTTTTGTAATAATCCTCATCCTGAGTTGGTAATTTCTGCATGTTTGTATCAATTTCAGAGTCACCTTGTTCATTTTCATTGGTCTGCTCATGAGTATCATTCTGCTCATGGATATCATCATTTTTTTGTTCTTCTTTATGGTCGTCAGCGCCTGTTTTACCTGGTGCATCAGCAGTACTCTGGCCAGAGGATTCTCCATCTTTAGGTTTCCCTTGGGTGATAAAGTTCAGGATTGCTCCTTCCTGTGACACTAAGAAAGCCTGCTGAGCCACCTTTCTCTTTCGTTTCAAATAACCAGATTTGTGTACTCAAATTCTCTTCATTTTGCTTGCAATGCAGCGGGCGAGGCTAGCAGTGGGTAGGGAAAAAAAGAAGACAATCAGCAGTGGCGGCTGCTGAAAGATTTTGATGTGTCATTTTTATTTTCTTGCAAAAACAACAGTTAATGGACAGAATACAGAACAATGTCATACATTCACCCCAGTACAGAGATCTGGGCCTAAATCCATCATTTTTTTGCTCACCACACCACCCCAGTTCAGACATGGCCATTTGCAAATCAGCCTTGACCCTGTGCCTCATGGGAACAGTCCAGCCCGGACTGCCAAGCCATGTCTTCCCTGGACTACACAATGAAGGACCAGCATACCTTAATGAACGAGTGAATTTCCACCAACCTACCAGGAAAATATGTTCCAGAACCATCTCCCTAGCAGCCACCCAATGCAGCCGCTGATAAAACAGTGGAGGCCGCTACTTCTCCCACCTGGCAGTGAAGACCTGAAAACCCTCCCCTGCACCTCAGAGCCTCACCATCGCTCCAGCAGTTCAGGAAGGACCACAAGACATCGCTGTTCAACCAACAAGCAGCATGATCCAGCAGCATGAATCCCACACCGCCTCAAGACCCTTATGTGTGAAGCAGCTGAGCTTTACAAACCCTGACTGATTGATAGTAATTACCCTTCCCACTACATATATGACACATTATGAGGACTAGCCACATATGGAAGGTTTATTTGAAGAGTGTTATAAAACTATAGGGTAGATCATGTGACTTGGCATACAAGGTCTGTTTTATCAGTCCACTGAGAACAGTAGAGCCTGGAGAATAGTTCATGATCTATTTGGGAAGTGACCTTAGCAGGAAGAGAGTAAGCTACCTTGAAATCATGGCACACAGAGACCTGTCTCAGTACGTCACTAACTGATCCTGAAGACAGCCTACAGGTAACCAAAGACTCGTCCACTTTACCACATTGTCAAAATACAATATATTTAATTAAGGTTTCTTGTATAGTGCCATATTCCAGCAACCAGTTCTGCTCGCTTTCAGAGCACCTATTAAACAAGGATTAATTACAGTGAGTCCTAAGGCTATGAAAAGGCACTAGAGGTTCACTGAAGCAAAATTAATGTGCAAGGAACATCCAGTCAGGAGACAACTTTCAAGCAGACGTACGAATCACTAGCACAGCGTACCAACGACCCCATGGGCCGTGGCATAAGCAAGGAAAATGGCCCCTTTGGCTGCTGCTCAGGAAGTAAAATATAGCAATTATCAGGGTTCAATGGGCCCCTGAGGGTTTTGGGTCTCAGTACCACTGTACTTGCTGAACCAATGGTAACTATGCCCCTAGTATGGACAGAGAAGGCTGCTTCACCAATTGCAAACTGAGGACTAGTTAAACTAGTTTTCTCTGCTAGTCACATGACAAGCACTGGAATGTAATTCAAGAAATGATCAAGAAGCCAGTCTCCTACCAAGGTCTCTGCAAAAGGTCATTAGATTAAGTTAACATGGGTAAGCACTGCCATTCTATTCCAGGCGTCCATCCATAGGTGCTTGCATTTCATGTCTGCCTCAACACCATATAAACAGACATAACCAAATGCCAAGTACATTCGAACACTCGATGTTTTAAAAGATTTGTGCAGGCAGATCCACTCATTAGATCACAAGTATCAGCTTCATACTCTGTTTTCATGATTGTAATTGTAATCATTTTAATGAATCCTTAACATTACGTCTAACACCTCGTACCCTGCTCTCCTCTTCCCCCCAATACGACCGTGCCTCCCAAGTTACACCTCCAAAAGTCACCATGCCTCCCCTCAGCCACAAGTAAACACTGCCCCTGCACTCCTGACTCACTCTTCCCTCAACATACAGCGCCGATCTGTACCACTCCCTACCCCTGGCGCACGGTGACCACCTCTCCGATCCGCGCCCTCTCAGAGATGAATCGTGAGAGAGAGGCTCTCTCTCACGATTCATCATGCCCTCCCTTCCCATGACCACAAGAATACCTCCAGCTCGCCACCTCACATGGCTTACCACCACCCAGACCCAAAGCACACACCATCTACAATAACATCCTCACCCAACCTTCCCCACGCCCCCGGCTCCTCACCCCCACGGGCTGGGATACATTCCTACGCCTGATCTGCCCTCCTCCCCAGGGCTCCCCACACCCTCGTCCAATGGCTCACCTTCCCTCGGGTTCACTCTGAAGTGGCACACGCTGACCTCCTCACTCCCCCTCCCCATGCCCTGACCCTCGGGCTGCTCACCTCGCAGCTGGCACCAAAGGTTGCACACTGGCATGCTATCCTCTGCAAGGCGGCCTTTCTTGCCCAGGGTCTCTAGGCGCGCCGGTGCATGGCCTCGGCCGGTCTCGGTGCTGCTCGCTGCACGCCGGGCACGGGTGCTGCCACCCCTCCTGCCGCCAGTGATGCGTGGTGCTTCTGTAACCCCTTCGCTGCAGGACTCGCGGGCACTGCGCATGCGCGCGCATGCGAACCTCCGGAGGTGCCAGATCTGGACTATTAAAACAAGCTCGATTCTCCTGGAAAAAAAGTTCTAAACAAGCACAAGACCTACCAGAAGAGCCCGAAACAAGGCCGACCCCACACAAAGACGAGACTGGGTTAGAAAGGAAAACAGTATAAGGACAACCATTCAGCGTGCATCACATTGGATTTAGCACGCCTCAGTCGTTCATGCGCCAAATCCCTGCCAGGGGCCGCCACGAATATGTATTGTATCCGATTCCTCGTGGTGGCCCCTGGGGTTTGGTGGCCCTGTGCACGTGCACAGCTTGCACATGCCTAAGGCCGCCCCTGCTCCAACCTCATCACCACCACCCTCCACACACAGTCTGACTGCCCAAAAACCCTGACCCTGGTGCACAGAGCTGTGATCTGGTGCACGGTGCTTTACAGCAATGAACGGGCACTCGGCTGTCAGCACTATCAGGGGTTATAGCGACAAGTAAGGTAACAACCACTACAGAATGAAGAGTGCACATTATGAAAAACACTTCACGGAAATTGGGAGAGAGTTTATCAAATACCATGAAATGTTTATGGAAATGACACCTTCTTTAAAACTTATCATCATCAGTGACACACCTGACGAACTCTGAAATATCAAAACGCGGTGTCCGAGTGATGATAAATGTGCATTATTGCTGATATGTTACAGGACAGTCCTTCCTTCCAGTCTGAGTTACGGCCATGTGTCCTAGTTCGCCCTTCCGTCCAGTCTGAGCCAGAACCATGTGTCCTAGTTCTCCTGCGGAGTTACATCCAGATGTGCCCCTGTTGCGTTACAGGACAGTCCTTTCTTCCAGTCTGAGTCAGGGCCATGGGTCCTAGTTCTCCTGGGGAGTTACGTCCAGATGTGCTCCTGTTGCATTACAGGACAACTCTTCCTTCCAGTCTGAGCCAGGATCATGTATCCTAGTTCTCCTGTGGAGTTACATTCAACTATACCCCATCTTTGTAACAGCAGTTTAATGCAGGCATAAATATGACACAAACTGTGGCCGATTTATGAGATCGCTGCAGAAAAACCTTGCAATGAGGATTGAGCTGAACAGAGAATGTCCGAGACCAGAGGCTAAAGCTGTGTTGTGCCAAGTTGTTTCCAGATTTAGAAATGCATATCTCACGAAGAAGGGAAGGGACATGTTCCGAAACATGTCAAGATTAAAGGGCATCTGATTTGAAACTAATGAACAAGTCGTAGGTTAAAATGAGCTATTAAAATTGCTTTGCTTATAATCAGAAGATAATTACATGAAGTGTGTGCACTCTACCAGCCTGAAAATGGCCATGCCTTCAGTTTCTCTGTACCCATGGGTATGCCATGGGGTTGGATATACCATTCATATGACTGGATCAAAAGTCCCCTGCCCCACATCTAAGAAAGAAACTCATCAACACAATGTTGGAGCTTCTGTTTCCCCATTTAGTATTTAGATCAACGGCTCTTCACCTTTTGAATTTTGTGGAACCCCAATAAATCATTACTGAAATCAGGAACACCCGTTGAGTTATTATTGGAATCTGGGGACCTCTGGCTGAAGCAATTACGAAGATTTTAATTGTAAAACTACACAAAATTTGAGAAACAAGCATTCATTAAACAAATACACAATGTGCTTCTTTATGTACATACACTTTATTAATATATATTTTTATTTTCCAAAATTTCGTGGACCCCCCCCCTCTCAGTAGGTGTAGCAGACCCCAAAAGGTCCCCGGAGCACAGGTTAAGAACCACTGATCTAGATAAACGCTATTAAATATTCTACGTGTCAATGATGTATATGCAATGTAGTGGCATGATTACATTGCTAACACCCTGGTTTAGTAAGGGCCTTAAACCAGCTCAGTCCAAAGGGTTGATATATAACTCCAAATCCATACAACACAACCCCACTGAAGTACACATTCAAACAGCGGCACACATGTATGTGCATAGAGATGCAAATGATTGCACAAAATCACATATTATTTCCAGTGCATGCACAAACTCAGAGGCACCCATTCATACAGAGGCACACAGTGTGCACACTCACACACAAATGCTTGTACAGACTCTTCAGTCCATGGATAAACAAACTCACAGACACTCACACAAATGCACACATTGCTGTGCACTCACACACACAAAGATGTTTGTACAAACTCACAGATGAACATCTCCAGACAGTGCATACTCAAACACAAAGATGCACACTTTCCAGACACACCCATGCATACACATACTCACACACAGATGCATATTTATATAATCTCACAGATGTATATATCCAGACCCAGGGATACACAACTCAGAGGCACACCCTCATACAGCTGCACACATTTATTTGCACACTCCGTGTGATATGTGAACTCGCAGACATTCACATATGGAAGAACAAACTCGCAGCCAATAAATTCAGACTAAAGCATTCACATCCCTGAAACACACATGCGCGCACACACACACACACTGGCATATTCTGATGCTCAAAATGCATACATACAAATACCAACACTTAACCATGCCCACACAAATACACAACTAATGAGATGCACAGGAATGGATGCACACCTAAAGATAACTCCAGAACCTTCCATCAAAGCACACATACTGTAACACAAATGTGAACATGCCCGCACACTCACATACCTACACATACACCCACAGGTATAAACTCCCTGCCAGATAATGCCACACATGTAAATACGTACATTAATACACATTACGTAATTATGTAAGTATTACCTTAGGGTGAGCAGAGTAATATTTCTTTTTGTTTGTTCTAAGACGCACCCTTGGCTGATTTCAGGCCAAATGACCAACAGCATTGACTCTGGTCAGTATATTTACCTAGTGTGTATCGCAACCTAGTATGTAGGGTGTCTCATTGGCTTCTGTGTGTCTTTAACTTTAAGAGGTACACACAAAGACATGGGCAAATATAAATACAGACACACAGCACTCACTCTGATGGTTTTATATTGCTTCTCTTCCATGACTTTATACCCTAGAATATATTCCTCCTCTTTCTTCAGAAGACGCAGCCACTCTTGAAGTTTTACCTGCAGAGATGAAATTCCAAGTAATAAGTGTAGATCAGTAGTGTGCGGTCTTTCTTACAAGAAATATCATTACAGTACCAAACATACCTGCCCAGACTGTACCAGCCACACATACAGATTGTATGTATAAATTGTACATATCCAGACTGCAAGTACCAGCCCCAAGTATCACAAACAAGGACACAGACAAGAAGGTCACCTATTTGCACCTTTTCAGATATGGAAGGACCTATGGCCAGAACTCCTGCTCCAGGTAAACTAGCTTCATCACTGGCACTTACTCCTACTTGATAAAAACATTAGTATTTTACACCTAAACCCACAATAATAATAGTTAGATGGGAAACTACTTTAAAAAATAAACTTTGTCCTAGTGATATTTGCAAAGCACCAAGTGAAAGTATCTAGAACCCCAGCCCAGAATAAACTGGTGAACACTCACGTTGCTATATGACCAGGGGTATTAGAAGCACCAAACTCTAAGCTGTACTACTACCGGGCACAAGAAGCACACACACACTCCTGGATACACCCCCTGGCATATATGGCTCACTAAGTCAAGTCAAGTCAAATAATCTTTATTCGGATAAAAATATCCATAAAAGCACAGTTCATCACTACCAATAGCAAATACAATACAAGTTTTAAAACGTATAAATATACAGTATCATCCAATACAAAGTTACAGTAGTAAAATCACAGTAAAAAGGTTGGACGAACCTGCAAAATCTAGCAGCATTAATAACAAAGTATGAGGTTTAGACCAATGTGCAAAGTCAGCAGTATGTTACAAATAAAGTGCGATAACGTGCAATTAATCAGACAATGATAGGCCTCAAGGTACAGATATAATTTAACAAAAACCCCATTTTCAATTCTACCAATACTAGCAGCATTATCAAAATATTTAGTTACGGGCAATATTAATGACTATTATAAGGGCAAAGATAAACGGTGAATTTCACTAGGCAGTGTTAAAAAAAAGAAATTGTGACACATTAGGGTTCGTTCATAGAAGCACGTGAGCGTACCGCAGCTTGTAAGAACGTGCTTACTCGGAAAATCAAATCATCACTTCCTAGCCGTAAAATTTCAAAATATGCTAATTTAAAATCAAAGATAGCCCATGCCTTAAAATAAGGAATTAAATGCTGTTTTGTATATCTGGCGTAAAATTTACAAAAAAGTAAAAAATGTAACAATGTTTGTTTACTACCAATACCGCATGGGCAATACAACTGCTCAAGGTTGCTATTAAATCCTATCGGGAAGCAAAGTGAATATTTTAGACTACCATCCCTAAGGCGGAAAAGTAAGCTCCTTTTCCATCTCCCTATATCCTTTCTGAGGTATTTCTGTGGCATATGATGTTGAGTGCTCAGTGTCTCCAGAAATGGCAAATACCTAACAATCGAGGATTTATGATGCTCGATGTTCTGTCTTTCTTTATGATACAGGTCATACAGCGCCCCCCTAAGTGATTTTGTACTTATGCCTTCCAATGCTGATGGAGATAAGAAAATATGCTCCAACTTCACACTGGCTAAACTGTTTTTAACTGCAACAAGCCAAGGTATACTACCACCCTTATCGCATTTTAGGCAATCTATAATTATCTCTCTTGTTAAAATCGCAGCGGGGTTCTGCCATATTTTTAGCCAGAATATAGCTGGACGAGACCAAATAAAATCCTCCACATAATGTAGGTTCAATTCCTTGTGGCATATGTAAGTTGGAGATGAAATTTGAGCCCCGAGAATTTTTCTACAAAATCTATTCTTTTCAATTTGGATCCCGCTACAATTTACATACCCCCAGACTTCAGCACCATAGGTGGCCGTCGATACACATTGCAATTTATATATCTGGGATAAAGGTAACACCACTTCTGCTTGTTTTGGCTGCCGAAGGCTAATTATAGAATTAACAGCTTTGGAAAGTTTGCTTCTGCTAAGGGCTACATGGACTTGCCAAGAGCCTGATTCTGAAAAAACTAAGCCCAGATAAGGAAAAGTGCGTGCGCGTGTTAGGGATTCGCTGCCCGATGTTATAGAATTAATGCAGTGTTTTTTCGGCCCACACATCATTATATAAGATTTTTTTAAATTAGTGCAAAGGTCCAATTCGGCCCTAAAAGACACGAACCCCGTAACTAAAGTGCGAAGTGCGTTGGGGGTGCGGCCCATGAGGACCGCATCGTCTGCATATAAAAGCACGGGGAATAATTTGCCATTACTTTTCGGTACATCATTGGTCAGTTTAGACAGGGAATTATGTAATTCATTTATATAAAGAATAAAAAGTAGAGGGGCTAGAACACAGCCTTGTCTAACCCCTCTACCAATGACAATATCCCCAGAAACCTCCGCATCATTGCTTATCCTCACCTGTGCCTTTAAATCCCTGTGCAAATAAGCCACAAAAAAAAGGACCAAGGCCTCATCCAACCCATAATTTAAAAGAATCTCCCACAAACGTGATCTACTAACAAAATCAAAGGCGGAGGTTAAATCTATAAAACCCAAATAAAGCCGAACTTTTTGAGCGATCGTATATTTGCCCAGAATAAGATTTAAGTTCAAACACTGTTCGACTTTTCCGACATTACTTCTAAAGCCCAGCTAACAACAGTTTAAAATGTGGTTGTCTTCAGCCCATTTCCTGATCTTATTAAAGACAACGCTGCCCAAGATCTTCAAAGTATTGTCTATCAAGGAAATTGGGCGGTAACAGCTGGGATTGGATCGGTCACCTTTTTTAAAAATGGGCACAATGATACTGGTCGACCAAGTGCTCGGAATAGCCGTATTGGTAAGGTTATTAAAACCATTGCATAAAAGGGGAGCCCAAAAATCTGGTTCATGTTTTATAAGGTCTATTGGTAGCCCATCCGAGCCTGGGGCTTTATTCCCTGTACTTTGTTTTATGGCATCCTCGACTTCAATTACAGTTATAGCAACCTTTAAAACTGGGGGGCAGGTATGACTATTAGAGATCTTTGTGGAAGCTGTGTAGATTCTGGCAAAATGCTCCTCCCATAATTCGCTAGTTTTAACTTCTTTCCAGAATCCAGTTACATCCTTAAGTGAAGCAGCACTAGCAAAGTTATCCCAACGTTCTCTCAATATCTCGTCTGAGCGTAGTTTAGTTGCTTTCTCATAGCAGGCTCTTAATAATCTAACTCGGGTTATATCCCTGGGTATGGCCGCTAGTGCTTCACGCAGTGCTCGGTTAGCCCGCGAGCATATGCCATCGAACCATCTGGGATTCTTGCTTGAGTTGGTAACAGGTCTTGAAATTATATGTTTGATACCAACACATAAACCACTAAAGGCCTCAATGATCTCTGCACCTAGGGTGCTGCTTGATAGGCACGTCTCTACCAGTAGGGGATACGATTTTATCATGCGTGCGAATAGGGATTTACTAGCTATGCCTTTCCAAATCACTCTAAGTTTGTCAGTTGATGCCTCCAAATGTTTAGCCCCGATTTCCCTTTGGGTAATAAATTTAGAAAAAAGTCTAATGGTTGTTAAAATTGGGTTATGGTGACCTTGGCTAGTATATAAAACCTCAGCCTTTACTAAAAAGTTTACCAATGAAGATGATATAAAAACATAATCTATAATAGATGAACAGCCTCTGTAGGTAGGCAGTGGACCCTTATTTGAGTCAACGCCTGCCTGTTCCATTACATTAATTAAATTATGGGAAGAAATATAATTGCAGAGTTCCTCCCCTCTTTTACATAGGTTGACCCTAACCGGGGCAATGGTTGTATTGTCAATACCACTATGCAATCGTACGTTAAAGTCACCGCCTAGGCAGATTCCGTCCAATTTGCCATACCTCTGCTCATCTTCTAATTTATCAATAAATTCAAACAGATTAATAAAATTCCTATTTGGTAGTGATGTAAAATCATTATTATAAAAATTAAACATATCGAGGCCCCCTGTGAATAAACCGTGGCTTGAAAGTTCTCGTTATTTGTCACCAGAGGTTTTATACTACCCCCAGCTGAGATCTTTATCCATGTTGATAACCCCCCACGTGGACGACCTGTTTTGGGGCTGGGTACAATGCTATTATAACATGCAAATCCTTCAAGGAACAATTAATTTGTGCACCATGTCTCCTGGAACATCAGAATGTCATAATTGCTAACCAGATCAACCCACTCCATGGAATTCAGTTTGGATCTGAATCCTGCAATGTTCCAGCTTAGCACATTTAAGTTAGAATCTAGGGATCTGAGTTCAGTAACAACCGGACAGACTATTAAGGGTTCCACTAACTCTGGTGCAGTAATCAATAGTTGACTTGATAGTCATCCTGGCTCTCCAGACTAGACAGAACGGTAAACCGATTCTGTGTGATGTGTGTCGGGATAGTAAGATTACGTATGCCCAGAGGAGGTTTGTAGAAAAAGCCCAGCGGTAGTGAATGTATGCTGGTTGGGGCAATATTGTGGTGCATTTGTACTCTTAGTAGCCATTTCACCAGGGAGGGACGTCTGAAATTCACGACAATACAGTCACCTGTAATGTTCTTATCTGAGGGTCCTACCCATCCTACACGTCGCACCATTAAAATATCATTTGCGTTCACCATCCCTAGGCCCTTATACTTCGATAACCAATCAATACTCTTATTCTGGAGTTGTTCCCAGGACTCTGATTGGTCTTTCTTCAAGGGAGGAGCGCCAGCTAAAATTACAACATAAGGGCAGGCTTCAGGTGGTAAGTGGAGAACATCTTCAGATGGATTCTTAACCTGATTTTCAAGAATGGGAGTAACGTTCGGAGCAGTTGCCATGCTTGTGAGAACGGGGGCCAACGGCACGGGGTGGCTGATGCTAAATTTCGAGACAAACTATTGCTAATGGTCCTATTGCCAAGTGCTGCGTTTGACAAGGGCATCAAACTGGGGATAGGTTTGGGAAAAGAACTGCTCTTAGAGTTGCCACACTTATCACATGCAGTATTAACAATAGGAAGCATACAATCACCGCTCTCCTTTGATATACCCTGATCAATTGTCTCCATTGATTTTCGGTGCAGTTCCCCCCTGAGTTTATCAAAAATAGTGACAGCTTTTTTATGAATATCTGGTTTCTTAACCAGGTTTTCCAATCTGTCCAGACGTTTAAAAAGGGCATTAAATTGTTTATCTACCAAACTTTTTAAACGGTCATAAACAGAGTCCACTATAGTGTTGATTAGGGTATCACCCGACCTTTCACAAGTGCCATGGGCAGTTGTATGCTCAGTTTGAGCGTGGATAGAGATAACTGCTGCTTCTGATGTGGTCAAGTCTACGGTGCTAACATTTGTTAGCTCAATGGGGCTCCCAGTCATGGCAGTAGTTCCTCGTCTCCACAAACTCAAGGGTGTAGGTTGGGTTTTTAGGCGGGGTGGCAGTTTCCTCTTACTGCTAGTGATTTTTGACGTACCTCTCTTCCTTTTTTCCCCCACTGCTTTGGTGACCAAATTTCCAATACTAGCATTAACTTGAGGCCGTAGTTGACACTAAGCAATTGAGCAAGACACAGTACATCAATACCCTTGAGAGCCCTGATTGGGAGAGCACCTCGACAAAGCCATACTGAATTAAACTCAGCCAATAGTGCACGACTGGCCTAGGAGGGCGTCAGAAGACACACAGCCTGCCCTGAGCTATACACCCCGGAATAGTCCCTGACCCACCACCCGCTTTACTCAATCACAGCTGACAGGCAGGCCCTCAACAGAATAAGAGGGGAAGGGGGAGGTGAAGCGGGGGAAATAACTAAGGTAGGAGATTTGTTTCCCCGGTGGCGCCTAAATAGACTTAGCCATCGTCAGCAGACAGATACAACCTACACTTGTGGAAACATTTGCCTACATACGAATGCACGTCATTTGTGAAGCACACTACTCAACCTTTCCGCAGGAACCAAGAGCTTACTGCAACATCATTGACTTAAGCAACGTGGGTGGGAGCTGAACCCCTAGCCCGTCGGACCACACGGCTCACTGACTGAGGAGTCTGATGGCCTGATACCACGGGCAGGATCTGGTTTGAGCGTGAACTTGTCAAGCAGTAAAATTGAGCCAGGCCGGAGTCAAACCAGACCCATTACTGGAGGGGCACAATGTAAAGTTGCCACACTAAATCTAACCACAGCTAAAGCTTTTTACTAGAAAATCAACATCAGCGAGGTAACCATCAGAAGCAAAGCCCTCTCCAAGGCCGTCAAACATTGAACCAACCCTCTGCCAGAACCTAGAGTCTCTGCATTAGTCGACAAATTAAATGACATCAACCTCTTCTCCACCAAATCAGATCGAACATTCATCATTTCACGCCCGCACTTCCAACATCTCCCATTTCTTCACAACTAAATGGAACTCCTACAATTGATTCATGCATGTGGATCTATCGAATATTTCTAGGTAAACTCCTTTCCTTCAGCCATCATCAACCTGCTCAAAGCATCAAAGGAGAGCTCCTTCCACCACACTATCATCATCTCCCCCATTCAAGGAAAACTCTTCGGACAGGTCATATCTTTCCCTTGCTAAAGAAACCATCCCTGGACCCAGCCGACCTCAGCAACTTCTGCCCTATTACCCACCTTAAAGGAGCACACTGAGACAGCCACACTCCAAGTAGTAGATAATGGATCATGCCCTCCTTCCCAATGACAAGAACACCCCTGACTTGCTTCATACTGGTCTCATGTTTGGAGGCACCTCCGACAGTATAGTACAGTTCGGATTACTCCTTTGGCCCACCTTGCTCCCTGGCACGATCTCCAACGACTGCAGATGGCTAGCCATGCCACTTGCAACAGCCAAACTCTGCACATTACGTCACTGGAGGCAGTCCTCCCGCCCCGTCGACTGAGTGGCTACTTAAACTGTATCGCATAGCACTATACGAGAAAATCACTTATACTATGAATGACCAATTACAAATCTATGGGGCGGTCTCAAACCCTTTCATGACTGCAGTGTTAGAATCCCTTGCTCTCACCCCACACCAACACGAGACACACTGACCGATGAACGAAGCACCTGCGTGAGACACACTGACCGATGAACGAAGCCCCTATCATACTGAACCAGATGGCACTTGCTGGCTCACTGACACTGTATGCGCCACTGCAGGCTTCCCAATACACTTGCCTCTTATCAGGCCCTCTTCCTTTCTTCCAACCTCTCAATTTTCCCACACCCTCCCACTACCCCTTATGCCTAACAGTGCCTCCCCACAGCATAGGAGAGAATATGCACTGCAACCAGTTTACCCTCACACCGAGGACGTGATCATAACTTGCCTATGATAGCCAGAAGATGACATCTGTGCACTTACCCTGTACCACATATACGTACCGTCTTCCCTAAGCTAGTCCCATTTTTAGGTCTGGCGGAGACCTTAAGTAAGGAGGGCTTCAAAAAAATGCTACCGCCGGCTACAGCATGCAGTGCATGTGCGCGGGCGCGCGCTTGCACTGCAGGCTGTGGCCGGCGGTAGCATCCCCCCCCCGCCCCCCCCCCAAGCTTTTTTCTTTGTAAAGAAATAGATGCTGGTTTCTGTTTCTTTACTTTTGCTATATTCGGGCACCGGCGCTTTACTTTTAATGTTAATAATAAAGCGCCGTTGCCGCGATTATAGCAAAAGTAAAGAAATAGAAACAAGCATCTATTTCTTTACAAAGAACAAGCATTGGCATAGCCAATAGGTTTCACTGTTGGGACCTTATAAGTATTTATTTATGCAGCACAATTTCTTTGGTGCAACAACAACTGTTGCATGGCTAAACACTTAAAAGGTCCCAAAGGCGAGACCTATTGGCTATGCCAATGCTTGTAATACTTGATGTGCCCTCCTTTTTCTCACCCTTCGTTTCCTTCCTCTTTATTCTGTATCGTAATGGGAGGCACTGCATGCCACTTGTGGCATTCTCGTGCCTACCCATGGCATGTTCTTGTAAACTTTAAAGGTTGCTAAAAAATACACAATCATCTAGCTGTGATCAACATCCTGGAAAAAATGCATGTGATTTTCAGGCAATATCTTGAAATCGTGACATCCGACCTCACCAACTGGTGAAAGTTCATGTAAATAGGTTTCGCAAGATCACAGAAATGCCCTGTCTGCTGCAGAGTACCCCAGGGCTCCATCCTTTATCCCATCATCTTCAAGCTATATAAGGGATCTCTTTAAACCATTCTTTCAGACAGCAGCATCAAGATCCCTCAATATACAGATACTCAATGCTACCTAAAAATATCCTCACCCAACGTCATACAGCGAATCAAGCCTTGCCCTGAACTTATACAGTTTTGCTTGTCAACTAAAGCTAAACACCACAAAGACTGAATTATTCTTTTATTCCAACAGCTCAAAACAATCCCATTTTCATGATTGGCTCTCCAATGTAAACCAGACTTTTAACCCACCTTCGACACAGACCTCTTATTCAAGGAACACATTGCAAACATAGGCTAGAAACCCAGCTTTCTTGGTTATCATGAAGAAAGGGAAGTCGGAAGATGACTTCAGAACCACCATACAAGTCCTCTACCATTTGGATGGAGGCAGAGCCCTGCTCAACTGTCTCCCCAATACCACTCGGCACCTATTAAAGGTAGCACAGACGAAGCGACACAGCTCATCAAGGTCTTGAAGAAATTCAATCATATCATCTCCATATTAAAAGACCTACACTGGCTCCTTCTTCCAGCCCAGATCATCTTCAAGACCAACTGCATCAGTTATAAAGAGCTCAACAAGAAGACGCCAGCTTATCTGGCAAAGACACAAACTCCAAGTATAGGGAACAAGGTTAGACCAGGAGGCTTATACAGGAACGAAGACAGAGAATAGACAACAAGAGAGCAGGAGCCAGATCTACACAGGGTCTGCCACAGAGAACAGACAACAAGAGATCAGGAGCCAGATCTACACAGGGTCTGCCACAGAGAACAGACAACAAGAGATCAGGAGCCAGATCTACACAGGGTCTGCCACAGAGAACAGACAACAAGAGATCAGGAGGCAGATCTACACAGGGTCTGCCACAGAGAACAGACAACAAGAGATCAGGAGGCAGATCTACACAGGGTCTGCCATAGAGAGCAGATAGCAAGAGAGCTGGAGGCAGATCTACACAGGGTCTGCCATAGAGAGCAGATAGCAAGAGAGCTGGAGGCAGATCTACACAGGGTCTGCCACAGAGAACAGACAACAAGAGATCAGGAGGCAGATCTACACAGGGTCTGCCACAGAGAACAGACAACAAGAGATCAGGAGGCAGATCTACACAGGGTCTGCCATAGAGAGCAGATAGCAAGAGAGCTGGAGGCAGATCTACACAGGGTCTGCCATAGAGAGCAGATAGCAAGAGAGCTGGAGGCAGATCTACACAGGGTCTGCCATAGAGAGCAGATAGCAAGAGAGCTGGAGGCAGATCTACACAGGGTCTGCCATAGAGAGCAGATAGCAAGAGAGCTGGAGGCAGATCTACACAGGGTCTGCCATAGAGAGCAGATAGCAAGAGAGCTGGAGGCAGATCTACACAGGGTCTGCCATAGAGAGCAGACAGCAAGAGAGCTGGAGGCAGATCTACACAGGGTCTGCCACAGAGAACAGACAACAAGAGATCAGGAGCCAGATCTACACAGGGTCTGCCACAGAGAACAGACAACAAGAGATCAGGAGGCAGATCTACACAGGGTCTGCCACAGAGAACAGACAACAAGAGATCAGGAGGCAGATCTACACAGGGTCTGCCATAGAGAGCAGATAGCAAGAGAGCTGGAGGCAGATCTACACAGGGTCTGCCATAGAGAGCAGATAGCAAGAGAGCTGGAGGCAGATCTACACAGGGTCTGCCATAGAGAGCAGATAGCAAGAGAGCTGGAGGCAGATCTACACAGGGTCTGCCATAGAGAGCAGATAGCAAGAGAGCTGGAGGCAGATCTACACAGGGTCTGCCACAGAGAACAGACAACAAGAGATCAGGAGGCAGATCTACACAGGGTCTGCCACAGAGAACAGACAACAAGAGATCAGGAGGCAGATCTACACAGGGTCTGCCACAGAGAACAGACAACAAGAGATCAGGAGGCAGATCTACACAGGGTCTGCCATAGAGAGCAGATAGCAAGAGAGCTGGAGGCAGATCTACACAGGGTCTGCCATAGAGAGCAGATAGCAAGAGAGCTGGAGGCAGATCTACACAGGGTCTGCCATAGAGAGCAGATATCAAGAGAGCTGGAGGCAGATCTACACAGGGTCTGCCATAGAGAGCAGATAGCAAGAGAGCTGGAGGCAGATCTACACAGGGTCTGCCACAGAGAACAGACAACAAGAGATCAGGAGGCAGATCTACACAGGATCTGCCACAGAGAACAGACAACAAGAGATCAGGAGGCAGATCTACACAGGGTCTGCCACAGAGAACAGACAACAAGAGATCAGGAGGCAGATCTACACAGGGTCTGCCATAGAGAGCAGACAACAAGAGAGCTGGAGGCAGATCTACACAGGGTCTGCCATAGAGAGCAGATAGCAAGAGAGCTGGAGGCAGATCTACACAGGGTCTGCCATAGAGAGCAGATAGCAAGAGAGCTGGAGTCAGATCTATACAGGCTCTGACACAGGGAACAGACAACAAGAGAGCCGGAGCCAGATCTATACAGGGTCTGCCACGGAGAACAGACAGTGAGAGACCTGGAGCCAGATCTATACAGGGTCTGCCACAGAGAACAGACAGCAAGAGAGCTCGAGCTAACCCACACATGGTAAGGGGTGAGGAGGAGTAAAGGGAGATAAGGTTTTTCTTATGGTTCAGGTAACGAAAAGGAGGTAAAGGGTTTTTATGGTTCAGGAGCAGCTAGCGGTAAAGGAGGGAATGGTTGAGGGGCTCGTAGAGGTAAAGTAGGCAATGGCTGAGGGGCTCGTAGAGGTAAAGGGGGGTGGATTTGCTGCCCCCGGTGAGCTGGGTGTAGAATCTGTACCATAATCGTATGACTGTGTTTACACACCCTGCATTGCTGCACCTCTTCACGTAAGGCTCTTCTGCTCATGTACTACACACTGCAATACTGAATCCCTTGAGTATAGCTTGACAACACAAAAAAAAAACACACACACATCCCTTCTGATCTTCTGCAGCTATCTGTGTACCGCAAGGTATATGCCTGTGGTCTCAGCACTGTGTTCTCTTTTGCACATTCCTATATAGGTATCACAGAGTGCAGGCCTCGTAAAATCATAGAAAGTTTACTAGACCTGCAAGTCAAATTAATTGAATAATCTACTTGACCTAACTGTAATGTACTGGACCCCTTAACTGATCTCAAATTGTGTGATCCTAGGCAAATATTTTGTCTAATGTAGCCACCTTTTTATTCATTATCACACGAAAGAGCACCTTCAAATATGCAGGTTCACTATTTCTGCTGTACAAAAAAAATATTTTTATTAACTAGACTAAACGTTTATTCCATTACAATAAGAATCGAGCCCACAGAGGGTACACATGATCCCTGGCTTGTTTCTTAGTTCACTAATGGCACTATTTCACAGGTCATGTTTAAAGACTCACTCTTCATAAATATATTACTGAAGACTGATGTGGTACCGCATTTACAGACAGCACATTTTCCATTGAAATGGCAACAAACTTTCCCACTAACATGTAGTTTTACTGATAAAACTATATAGCGCATAAACAATGTATAGAAATGCTCCATTACTTACAGATAATGACATTACTCCTAGCCCTACTCCCTTGCCTTTCTTCTTAACAAGTGAGGCCCTCTGCCTTCCCCCAGGCCCACCCCCAGCCAATAAAAAAAAAAATACCGCCCACCACCACCACCACCTGCTGTACGTAAACAACCTGAGCCTTGAACTCAGCTGGACCGCACCGGGAGAGCAAGAGGTCCTAGAAGGAAGGCAAGGGAGCACAACTAGGAGTAATGCCATTATCAGTACGTAATGAACGCATTACCTCCCATCCCTCTCTCGCCTTCCTCCTTAACACGTGAGGAAATAGCAAGCAAAAACAGACTGACAACCGAGTGAAGGAGAACACCATTCGAATAACGTGCCCAAATCACAATACAAACACCCCCTATTCCTTCGTAAAGGACTAGACCCTGTGGCCCTGGACATTATCCAAACGTTCCATACCAGCAATGCGATAGAGGCAGACAAAAGTGGAAGGGGAAGACCAAGTCGCTGCCCTACAGATTTCCACTACAGAGGTACCCTATAATTCAGCCAGAGTAGCCGCCATACTGCCTGTGCAATGCCCCTGCACACCCTCAGGAGATCTACCTCTTTCACCTCGTAAACCAAAAGAATCCAACGACTCAAAGTCGCTGTGGACGTTTTCTCACCCTTCTTAACCGGACAAAAGTTCAGAAACAAGGACTCCATCACATGCAAATACCACAACAAAGTCTGCCGCACATCCGAACAGTGCAAACGACAGTCCTCAGCCGAGTAAGGATTAGGGCAGAACTCAGGCAAAATCACCTCCTGACTGAGATGAAAAGCAGAATTAAACTTAAGGACAAAGGACGGAACCAGTACCAGCATAACCCAGTCCGAAAATATCTTGCAAAACTGATTTTTACAGGACGAGGCCCCCAACTCTCCCAACCTTCTAGCCGAAGTAATGGTGACCAAGAAACAAGCCTTGCAAGCCAAAAGCTTCAACTCCAGCCCCTCAAGGGGCTTAAAAGGAGGACCCGAGAGAACATTCAAGACCAGCTGCAAATTCCAACAGGGAAAGGAATGAACAGGCTGAGGAAAAAGGTTCAAAAGACTGAGAAAAAAACTATTAAAACAACTTTTTTTTTTTAAACGAGGCATCACGCTCCGTCGTCCTGCAGATTACACCAGGATGCCTGAATGGCCACCAACTGCACTCACAGGGAAGCAACCGAAAAACCCAATTGGTCCCCATCTTGCAGGAACTGCATAACTTAAAAGAGGTCAGCCACAATAGGATCAACCTCCTTAGGACCACACCAGGCTGAAAAACCTCTCCAAAGCCTAATATAAGAGAGAAGACTAGAGGATCTACGAGTAGCCTGCAACGTCACAACCAAATGTTCAGGTACCCCCCCCACACCAGCTAAGCCCTGCCGTTCAACCGCCATGCTGTCGAGTGCAACTTCCTTAAGGTGCCCAGGGGAAGAGCTGGAAAAATCATCAGTGACAGGACCAAAGGATAGGCCCACTCCAGGTCACAACTAAACAAGCCTAGGAGAGGAAACCAATTTACGCAATACCACCTGAACCAGAAAGGCCTGGACCAGCTGAAACGGAGGGAAAGCATAAAGAAGGTCCTGAGGCTAAGACAAGTCCAGCCGTTGACTCCTCATGCCAGGGGACACTGACCCAGAGAAAGATAAAACACTCCACTTTGGCATTATTCGGGGCCAAAAACAGGTCCACCACAAGAAGGCCCCAACGAACCACCAACTTGCTGAACAAACTGGGAAGCAGGGAGAAATCCTTGGACGATGGAATGTCCCTGCTCAACAGTCAGGCACGAACATTATCCACACCTGAATGTATAGAGCAGACAGCCCCAGAACCCAGTCCTGAGCCCACAGGAAAATGCCGCTATAGGACTTCCCCACCAGATTGTCCGTCCCACCACCACCATCTGACCCCGCAGAGAATCCTGAAAATGGAGTAGAGCGAGCTAAATTGCTCGTAACTCCCTCCAGTTCGAAGACATATCCAATCAGTAAAAAAAAGAAACAAGCATTTACAATGCAATGGTCTCGGCATTGTTAAAGTTAGAGCTATTGGCATTGCTCATGACATTATTTTTGTTTATGTTTTTAAAACATTTAAAGAAACTGCATTGTTATTTACAATGATGTCAATAGCTTAATCACTCTCAAATGCGAGACCTATTGCATTTGCACCCACACACAGAGCCACACCCACAGAGCCACCCACCCACACAGAGCCACCCACACACACAGAGCCACTCACCCACACAGAGCCACCCACACAGAGCAACCCACACACAAATAGAGGCACCCACAGAGCCACCTATACACACAGTTACCCACACACAGCCAGAGCCACCACGCATAGAACCACCTACAAAAAAATCCACCCCCACAGAGCCACCCACACACAGAGCCACCCACACACACACACACACACACACACACAGCCACCCACACACACAGAGCCACCCACCCACACACAAACACACACACACACACACACACACACACACACACACACAGACCTAAAAAGGAGGGGTGACTTCAAGGGCCAAGACAGATGTGAGGAGCGGAGCAAAGTCAGGGTGGAGCGGGGCATGTAGGGCCAAAGAATAGCGAAGGGCTGGAAGCCAAGGCGAGAACTTGGGACAAGAGACGAGGGTGGGGGGTTGAAGGACAGAAAGGTAGGGAGATATTAGGGAAAAGGGAGAAGAGCGGAACTCAGCCTATGATTGGCGCATGGCCAAAAGGCAGCAGTCCAGGGCTCAAAGAGAGGACAGCGTGCGGCTGTAATACGAAGAGAAGAGGCGCGGGCGAAAAAGGGGAGAGGGCAGAAGCAATAATGTGTATTGTATTGTAATTGCAATTAAATAGCGCTGACGACTTGACGAGGTGTTGAAGCGCTTTTACGGTGAGTAGCACGCTACTCCAGCACCCATTTGGATTAGTGTAGGAAATTACAAGAAAAAAAGAGCGAGGGTAAGAAATCCAGATATTTAGGGCAAGAGTGGCCGATAAGAGTAAAAGATGGTGTCTTTCAGGGAAAATTAGTGGAACATATCGAGTGAAAGAAGAGAAACTAGAGAAGGTACAAAGGAGGACCCACAAGGACTGGGGGGGTGGGGGGTAAAGGAGTTGGATGGGTCATGGAGCTGTAATTCGGAAGGTGTGGGGCAGTTAGAAATGGTGTTTAAAAGCTAGGCGCTTTGAATGCTGTTTGCGTTCATTGTTTCCACTGCCTCTGTACAGCACACACACACTCATTCGCTTTCTGCCTTCAGAAGAAGGGCCTCCGAGCTCAGAACATCCTATTCTAACCAGTTGTTTATCTGTCTGAGAACAGAGCGACTCCCTGCAGCATGTGCCAGGCGCAGACAAAAGAGCCGACTCAACACAGACAACACACGTGCACTACCCCCACGGGGCCCTGCGCTTTACACGTGTGTGGGGGGGACTGAGCTACCAGTGCCACTTTCCACACAGCGACTGACTTAACCAAGGAAGAAATCGCCCTTTCACCGCAGAGACTATTGGCACTGAACTACCCTATGAAGAACGTATTTAGGTTTCACGAATACATTAAACCTAGTGCATTGCCTGCCAGGCTGACTTACCATACCCATGACAGATGAACGCACCAACAGTCATTTTAGATATCCAATTACCCCAGCATCATACTTCCCGTGACACTCTCCTCGGGGAAATGCATCCGTGTGCTCTTGGACTGGTTGCTTCTGCTCGGTACGGCTCGGCCTGACACCCACGCAGAGTAGCTTTCTTTTTTAACCCTAACTGCAGCAAGAATGACATATGGACCCCGAGTGCCAGGGGGAGGAGAGCGAACAGCGCCAGCCGGAGGCAGGAGCACCGAGGGAGCCGAGAGCAGGGGATGGGTCACTGCTTTAAAGACCGCGATCCCTTTGTTACTTGCAGTTCATAAATTGTGCTCCTTCTAATATGGCCTAGTGAGGCATGAAAGCCAGCCACCCTTCAGTACAAGCTGGAGAGTGATGCCGGAATACTGCACAGGGGTGCACAGCCCACACCCCACCGCACTCTACCAAGCCTTTCTCTGCTGCCCATCCCGCCAGCGCTCTGTAGCGACTGCAAGTTGGCGCTTTATAGAAATCACCGAAATAAATATGTAGACTTGACAGGAGTCCGGTGAGCACACTACGACTCCGGTGGGTGCGCAACGCCCGTTGGGTATGAGAGGGGTGCCCTTAATGTCAACCACACCATTATGTAAATGATAACAATTAATGGGTACAAGCAGTGTTTTAGAGCTATCACACATACGCGGGGCGTGCGTGCGTGGGTGGGGGTGGGGGGGGGGGGAGTATTCGGTCTGGGTAAGGGATCTGAATCGGCAACGGAGCACATAACTACGGGAGGGCTACGGGTGTACGGGGGCACGGGTTGCAAGGGAGATCCGCCGAGTCTGGAAGGGGGGTTTCAATAGACCACAGGGGCTGCAAAAGGGTGAGGAGGAGGACGGAGCCTGGGTGGGTCTGTGGAGCGCTGGGACAGTACAAGAGCAACGAGGCCGCATGGGGTGCAATTGGAGGAGCCCAGAGTCTGTAGGGTGCGGGGCAGCGAGGTCAGCATGCCCGGCTCCAGGAATTGTTTTTTGGGAGGGCAAAGGATCAGGGCACAAGTCCTAAACAAGGGGGAAAGGTGTCCAAGGCACGGTGCGGATCCCTGCTCATCGAAGGGCAGCGCCGCCAACTATACTCACAACAGCACGAAGATCCTCACGGCCAGAGGACAGCAAAACAATGGCGGATGGAAGCTCCGAAACTTTTTCGGATTCGGGGGCGTGTTCCTGCTGTTCTAAAAGGGCGTGGCTAAAAAGTGGAAAGAACAGCAAGGAACACGCCCCCGAATCTGAAAAAGACGGAGCCTATTTGGAGGGACAGCTCTCTCCTCCAATGGCGGGCCTCCGTTTAGGAAGCCAGCCAATGGAGGAGAGGCAAAAAGAGAGGCGGGCTAAGGAGCCACTCTAGGAAACATTAAATCTCGACTTCCGGTTCTGCCTTCGGCAGACCGGTAGTCCTCGACCTAAAAAAGACGAAGTACATTAAAAGAAAAACGTCCTACCAGCTCTCCGGGACGCTCCTGCTCCCGTCGATCCGGTAGCACTGCGCCTGTTACCAGGAAACACAGCCCCAGCCTCATAAGGACTGCCAGACTCCGTGACAGCGTCCATATATATGCCAGTGCTCCACTCCTCGAGAACGAGGAGACTAGGGAGGCACCCGAGTCACTGGAGGATTACCGCCCGCAGCTCCGCAGAGGTCATGATCCAAGAACCAAAGACTCCCCGGCACCACCACAGAGAGGAATACTGAAGGTAAGTCTCACCTAGGGAGACAAAAAGAACAGGAGGTGGTGGGGGCAGACGGTGTTTTTTTAGGCTGGGGTGGATCAGGGGGGAGGGGGAGGCGGAGGGCCTCACGTGTTAGAAGGAATTGGGTAATTGGGTTTCAGCAAAAAACAGTTAACATTTGAACATCACCAAGTAAAGTGTTCTGATCCTATACAAATATTTTTTTCATCCCATAGAACTACAAACATATGCCTACATAACTGCTGAAATATATTTTGAAATGTTTGTACAGATCACTTCTTAGATATTTCAATGTTGTGTTACAAAAAACAAAAACCTGAAATCTTACAGCCTTTCGTTTCACATGCTGTGCACACTGCGATTGTCACGCAGTTCACTTAGGAAATCCTCTAATTTCACAGTCATAGAAAGAAAATTAAATGTAGGAAGATAAATTGACTCTTGACCTCTGTCTCTGCATGGCGAGCAAATGTGATAAAAACAAGATTTTAAGGCATCTTTATTGCTCATTCACTTTGTGAGCAAACAGAATACCTGTTATTTGTCAGCTCAACAAAACGGGCGAGTAGGCACTAAAAATATCTCGTCCTGATGAAATATGACTCGCCATAGCGAGTGGATCCCTATGCACCCACAAACATACCTAGTGCCTTTTATAGGGTATCCACTGGGTTCATGATGATGATGATCCCTGAATACCCACAGACATCCTGTGCTCTTCTTTTGCCTCTTCTATGAGGCTCATGGTGTACAACCTGTAATATCTGAAAGCTGACATACATTCCTTATATCAGGGGTTTCCAACCTTTTCTGTAATAAGAGCAACTGTTTAATGAAAGTCATTGTGAGCTACTAATATTAGTGTTGTAAGAGTGACCACATCAGACAAGATTACCTTAGTGACCACCATATGCAAGATTACCAGCAGCAATTACCTCAGTGCATCAGGAAGGATTGCCAGCAGTAATGTAAAAAACAAAAAGTTTTATCAATTTGGAATCTACGGGTAATACTTAGCCATTGCTGCCATTCCCCTGGCACCAGATGCGGAGTTTATATACAGTACATTGAGTGCCATAAACAGTTCCGGCAATCCTTTTTTGGTAGGGAATGTGTACCTCTGTCTGTGGAGTCAAATTAAATGCATTGAATGAGGAATCCAAGTGGGCCTCGACCTTACCCAGTCAAAATGCAGCCAGTGAATAACATATCCAGATGTCCAGCATCGGGTACGTGTGATCACTGCGTGTACTGTGTGTGCCGTGTCCTGATTGGCATGTGTTCCTAACTCTATGCGGCATCGGACTTTATGGCGTTTTAGGAACACGCGCACGTCTCTGGTCTTGTGTGCTTGTTGGGGGTCAATCTCCATTGGCTCTGTGTTACTAACTATGTGGCATCTGACTTTATGGTGTTTTAGGAACATATGTACCCCTCTGGTAATGTGTGCTTATTGAGGCCAATCTCTCTGGACCATTGTGGTGTCGCTGCACCTATTTGTAGGTATGCTCAGGGTTTCCTGTTTGCATGTTTGTCTGCCAGCTATGTGCCACCCCAGCTGTGACCTGCCAACCAGTAACCTCAGGCCTGGGTCTCAGAGCCTGCCTGACCATGTATTTCTGGTCAGAGTTGACAGAGTTTATAATGGGTGAATACGATATTAGAGATACAATTTAGTTGTCATACATACATGTACTATTAAACATATTAACACTGACCTTCTCAATATCAACAACCACATACACACCGTGTTCTCTTGGGAATCCTTCTCAATGAGACCCGTGGGGTGAAATTTGAAATCCCATATTACCCGAACCCATACTTTGCATCCTCTTAAAGACTTAACAAGTGAATTCACTTGTGAACCCTGAACACCCACACACATACCTTGTTATATTCCATATAGGTACTCCAATAGAGGCTCAGGTAACATCGTAACCTTTCACCTATACTCTCCCCCTACATTACACAAAACAGTTCTTAGGGACTGACCTTTTTACCTAGATACAACAATGCACACAGAACGCGGGATTTTCCCTGGTCAAAAGCCTCATACATTATGCATGGGTATTCTTGAAAACTCAGCAGGACTATCATCTCCTGTATAATAACTATGTATAAAGTTCATTCCCGATGTCATCCTCAGTCCGACAAGTGGCAAGCAAGGTAGAACCCCCTGGGAGACCTGTGGGTATATAAACATCACATCTTGCTGGGACAAAGAGGAGATCAGGACTTCCCTGCCGACACACTGACGCGAGACGCTGAGGCTCCTGCATGCAGATACTCCAGCTCGCAGTGGTCTAACATCCCTTGCGGGGTGTCCAACTCGAGACCAAGAGGGGGTCCCACAGTCTCTCACTTCAGGTAATGGGGTTGACTTTATCCTAGAGGGATTCTTGGCTTAACACTTACATACATGCTAGATTCACAGGGTACATCTAGTTAGGGTAGCATCGTAGGAGTACACATTTTATGGTCATGTATTTTATATACTTGCCTGTTTTCATGGTTATAGAAAAATGGTAGGAATCTACCATCCTTTCACTTTCTTAGAGCTTCTAATCTTTTATATCTGTTACGGTCTAATGGTTGTTTCAGCACTCCTATTTTACACTAGAATGACGCTGGTTCAATAAATACTTATTGCAAAACGTCTCCACCATTTATTCTGTATATCTCTCTGAGACAAAGTGAGCACGAGTGACTGAGCAAAAAGTAGTACACTGCTTCCACAGTCCTGAGGAATCAGGGTTGTCATGTTCGGTAGTTGCCAAGAACTATTCTCTCCTTGGTAAGAGGAGTTTCTACTGGCACTGTGAGCTAGTTGGTACAAAAGGCCAACATACCCGGTGGGGGTGTTTAGAATCAGTCTGACACCAATCCTACAGTGTATGTTGTCTAAACGCGCAGACCCTATATAGGTTTTCTAGGAACTACACGACAACCTTGTGTTACTCTACACCTTTGTTCTCTGTCGAATACACATCCTTTTTACAGCACAAAGCAACAGAAAGAACGGCAGTGGCCTGCGATCACCGCACTCCATTTGTCCAGTTACTTAAAAAGTGCTCACTCTTAGGGTCAATTATTACAAAGACCCGAGATTAACAAAATGGATAATTACAGGAGTGAGGAGCACAGTAACCATAGGTGTTGCTAAGAGTCCCACACACTTTAGGCATAGAGCGTGTGGGACTCTTTTAGCAACACCTATGGTTACTGTGCTCCTCTACTCCTGTAATTAACCATACTTTTTACAGCCTTCTCCTTCAGGACCCACAGGATGCATTATGATTCGTAAACGTACATATTGCCCTTCAATAGTCTCTTATATGGACCTACAGGGTGCCTTGAGACCCCTTGAAATCCACAAACATTCCTTCTGCTCTTCTGGAGCCTCTTCGATGGGATGCAGAGGGCGACGTGTGATCACTGAACACCCGCACACATCGCTTTTGGTCTCGAGCTGCCTCGGTGTGTCTCACCAAGTGACTTATTGATCTATGAATATCACAGACATATCTTGTGCGCTTCAATCACAGTTTCAGAACATCCACACACACCTTGTACTCCTCCTTAGGTTCCTCACAGTGGGACTGTGAGATCCTTGAAGGTCCACAGACATACCCTGTGATCTTCAATTGTAGTACCAGAACACACACCGTGTGCTCCTTTGCAGGATCCTCAATGGGGCTCACAGTAGGACTCTATGATCCCTCAAGGCCCACAGACATACCTTGTACTCCTCTGCAGCCTCTTCTACAGGAGTCACTGAGTGAGTTTTATGCTCGTTGGACTCCCGGCAGACCAAGCATATTAACCTCTGATCCTCTGCACAGAACAGCTTCAGTTTCTCATCATGTTTCTCGCACATATTCTGCCCCTGTGGCTTCACTGGGGACAGGTGAAGCTGTTTTAACATATCCACGATGTTCCCGAGTTGTTTGTTGGGCCGGAGGTTTTTCCCAGAAGATATTTCCCTGCACTGTGGACAGGGGAAGTTTCCATCTCTTCCCTCCCAGGTCTGAGTGATGCAGGAGCGGCAGAAGTTGTGCCCACAATCTATAGTCACTGGATCAGTGAACCATTCCAAACAGATGGAACACGTGGCCTCTTCCTGGAGGTCCACAAGCTGAGTTGCTGACGCCATGTTGCAGAAACGAGAAAGTTAAACTAAGTTTCTTTTCTCTTCTTTTTAAAAGTGGGTGAGACGGCGCCATTGTGGCGCAGCGTGGGCTGGGATTGGCTGACAGTTGACAGGCTTTCCATTGGTTGCTGTGGATGAGCAGCATCATTGTGGATTGGCTAATAGTCTGCTGGTTTCCATTGGTTGATGCTGAGGACAAGTTAGGCTCTAGTTTAGTAGAGAGTCTGCCGGGTGCCATTGGTTGGTTAAATCTCAGCGCACACTCGGATTTGCTGGTAGCCTGAATGTTCCTATAGGCTTTTATTGGTTGACAGCCTGCTGGCTCCCATTGGTTGATGCTGAAGATGTGATGTAACATAGCCTCGTAAACACTCCTGTAACTTGTTACTTCACGTTGTGCTTTTTAATTTTTTTTTTGTTGCATATTTATATAGCGCGAACTCGACCCGAAGGTATTGGAGCGCTTTACATAGCACCGTATTTACATTACACATTCAGGCACGGGGAGAGTGATTTACCCAGAATCACAGGATGTGGACGCGACCTCGAGGCTCGAACCCTGGTTTCCTGCACCAAAGTCGGCAGCGCAGCCGACGGAACGTAAAACATACAAGCATTTGCAATGCAATAGGTCTCGCATTTATAAGAGTTTGAGCTATTGGCATTGTAAAATTACAATGCCTTTTATTTATGTTTTGGTTTTAAAACAAATAAAAGGCATTGTCATTTACAATGTCAGTAGCATAAACTCGCATAAAAGCAGTGTGTGGAGTGCAGCAGTGTGCGGCGTGCAGCAGTGTGCGGCGTGCAGCAGTGTGAGGCGTGCAGCAGTGTGCGGCGTGCAGCAGTGTACGGCGTGCAGCAGTGTACGGCGTGCAGCAGTGTTTCGTGTAGCAGTGTGAGGCATGCAGCACTGTGACGTGCAGCGGCGTGCAGCAGTGTGCGGCGTGCAGTAGTGTGCGGCGTGCAGGAGTGTTTTGTGTAGCAGTGTGAGGCATGCAGCACTGTGGCGTGCAGCGGCGTGCAGCATTGTGCTGCGTGCAGCAGTGTGCCGCGTGCAGCAGTGTCGTGCAGCATGCAGCAGTGAGTAATGCAGCAGTGTGCAGCAGTGTGCGGCGTGCAGCAGTGTTTCGTGTAGCAGTGTGAGGCCTGCAGCACTGTGGCGTGCAGCGGCGTGCAGCAGTGTGCGGCGTGCAGCAGTGTGCTGCGTGCAGCAGTGTCGTGCAGCATGCAGCAGTGAGTAATGCAGCAGTGTGTGGCGTGCAGCAGTGTGCCGGTTGCATCAGTGTGTGCCGTGCAGCAGTGTGTGGCGTGCACCAATGTTTCGTGTAGCAGTGTGTGGCGTGCAGCAGTGTGCGGCGTGCAGCAGTGTGAGGCATGCAGCAGTGTGTGGCGTGCAGCGGCATGCAGCAGTGTGAGGCGTGCAGCAGTGTGAGGCGTGCAGCAGTGTGAGGCGTGCAGCAGTGTGAGGCGTGCAGCAGTGTGAGGCGTGCAGCAGTGTGTGGCGTGCAGTAGAGACACGTGGAGGGTGAGGAGAGACACGTGGAGGGTGAGGAGGAGACACATGTGGAGGGTGAGGAGGAGACACATGTGGAGGGTGAGGCGGAGGGTGAGGAGACACGTGTGGAGGGAGAGGAGAAACACGTGTGAAGGGTGAGGAGAGAAACGTGTGGAGGGTGAGGAGAGACGTGGAGGGTGAGGAGAGACACGTGTGGAGGGTGAGGAGAGACACGTGTAGAGGCTGAGGAGAGACACGTGTGGAGGGTGAGGAGAGACACGTGTGGAGGGTGAGGAGAGACACGTGGAGGGTGAGGAGAGACACGTGGAGGGTGAGGAGACACGTGGAGGGTGAGGAGAGACACGTGTGGAGGGTGAGGTGGAGGGTGAGGAGAGAGACGTGTGGAGGGTGAGGAGAAACGTGTGGAGGGTGAGGAGAGACATGTGGAGGGTGAGGAGAGACGGGTGGAGGGTGAGGAGAGACGTGTGGAGGGTGAGGAGAGACACGTGGAGGGTGAGCAGAGACACGTGTGGAGGGTGAGCAGAGACACGTGTGGAGGGTGAGCAGAGACACGTGTGGAGGGTGAGGAGAGACACGTGTGGAGGGTGAGCAGAGACACGTGTGGAGGGTGAGGAGAGACACCTGTGGAGGGTGAGGAGAGACGCGTGTGGAGGGTGAGGAGAGACACGTGTGGAGGGTGAGGAGAGACACGTGTGGAGGGTGAGGAGAGACACGTGTGGAGGGTGAGGAGAGACACGTGTGGAGGGTGAGGAGAGACACGTGGAGGGTGAGGAGAGACCTGGAGGGTGAGGAGAGACACGTGGAGGGTGAGGTGGAGGGTGAGGAGAGACAGAGGTGGAGGGTGAGGAGAGACGGAGGTGGAGGGTGAGGAGAGACGGAGGTGGAGGGTGAGGAGAGACGGAGGTGGAGGGTGAGGAGAGACGGAGGTGGTGGGTGAGGAGAGACGGAGGTGGTGGGTGAGGAGAGACCGAGGTGGTGGGTGAGGAGAGACCGAGGTGGAGAGTGAGGAGAGACGGAGGGTGAGGAGAGACCGAGGTGGAGGGTAAGGAGAGACCGAGGTGGAGGGTAAGGAGAGACCAAGGTGGAAGGGAATCAGAAGTGGAGGAGAGAGAGAGGTGGAGGGTGAGGAGAGACAGTGGTGGAGTGGGGGGGAGGGGAGGATATCACTTTTACTTCCTCTCCTAGTGTAAGGTAACGCCCCCACCCCACAGGCCCTGCCGGGGCCGAGAGTAGATCACTGTTCGCATCAGCCGTCACCCGAGACCGCTCCGTACTTGTTGGTAAATAGAAGTTCACTATCTGTTGATAATGGGATTCACTTGGGGGGCTGACTTACCTCCTCCACCCCCAGGGCCAACACTGAGAAGGCATAAGAGACCTGGTGCTGCCTATGCTGCAGTACTGCGAGAGAGAGGGATGGGGGGGCGGGCAGAGGAAGAGGAGTGGGGTTAGAGAAGGGACAGGTGGGGAGAGAAAGTGGAGAGAAGGGACAGAGACAGAAAAGGAGCAAAAAAAGAATTAGAGAGAGTAAAGAGGAGAGTTGGGGAAAATGAAAACATTATGAGAGAACATGTAGCAAAGAGGTGGAGAGAGAAGATGGGAGAGAGTAAGGACGCAGCCAAGAGATAGGGCAGAGACAAAAAGAATCGAAACAATACAAAAGTATTTTCCAAACTCGTAAATAACCACGGGCCAAACAACTGATCTGCAATGAAGCATCCGAATCCGGTATATCATGACGTTAACCATGCAATAAAAAATAAATTTAAAAAAAATGAAAAAAACAAAAACACGTATACACCATGTTGACCCTTTTCCATGCAACGTATTCTAAAACGCCATTCTCATTCATACATTCACAGCAAACCTGTTCACAAGAGTGACAGAAAATGTGGTATTAGTGTTACATTTTTGTTTACATCCATACTCGCCCACTTATGCAATTAAAGGATTCATGACCACACGGTTAAACAAAACGTACTGATTGGCCTTGCCGTGAAGGAGAAACACGTGTTGACACACACTCCCGATCTGTGAAACGTTCACCCCACTTTCTCGAAATTGAAACCAGTGCATGTGTCCGACGAACTTTCCTGACGCTTATCTGAATGCACCAGTGGCAGAAGATAGTCACCATCTTGCAACAACACAATTAAAGGGAGGCATGTCTGTCTCTCCCCACCGCCACATGTCTCTGAGTCTTACTGTCTTATGCGAGATCTCCCTCTAGGAGAGCTGACACCGACTCTTCCCCTGAGACAGTACGGGAGATACGTGTGTGTGCATAGTGTGTGTGTCTATATGTATATATGTGTATGCATGTGTGTGTGTTTGTATGTGTATATGTTTGTGTATGCATGTGTGTGTTGGTGTGCAAGTATGGGTGTGTCATTGTGTCTTCATGGATGTGTACACATATGTTTGTGTGTATACCTATGTCTGTGTATGCATGTTTGTGTGTTTGTATCTGTGTTTGAGTATGTTGGTGTGCGTGCTTGTTTATATGTGTATGTGGGGTTGGTGTGTTGGTGTGCATGTATATGCATATGTTTATGCATGTCTGTGTGTGTTTGTATATGTTCATTTGTGTGTGTAAATGCATGTGTGTGTCTGTATGTGTGCATAGTTGTGTATGCATGTGATCAGAGGGAAGAGTGCACTTGAGGGCAAAGAGGAAAACATACAGGGAAGAGTATGTGAGGGCAGAGAGAAAAATACAGAGGGAAAAGCACGTGAGGCCAGAGAGAAAAATACAGAGGGAAGAGTCCATGTGAGGGAGGAGAGAAAAATAGAGACGGAAGAGCTCATGTGAGAGCAAAGCGAAAAATACAGAGGGTAGGGCGCATGTTAGACCGGAGATAAAAACATAGAGGGAAGAGAGCATGTGAGAGCAGAGAGAAAAATATAGAGAGAAGAACACATGCGAGGGCAGCGAAAAAAATACAGAGCGAAGAGCACATGTGAGAGCATAGAGAAAAAATGCAGAGGGAAGAGTACATGTGAGGGAAGAGAGACAAATACAGAGGGAATAGCATGTGTGAGGAAAGAGAGAAAAATGGAGAGGGAAAAGCACATGTGAGGGCAGAGTGAAAATACAGAGGGAAGAGCATATGTGAGGACAAAGAGAACAAGTACAGGCTATGCCAAGCGGAAGTGATCGCGTTTGCGACCAAACATCAAAGCGGCGAAAGTGAAAGTAATCGAGCAGAGCATCAAAGGGCTGGGTGAGAAGGGAGGGGGGAATGCAAGGGTCAAAGCGGCTAAAGTGAAAGTAATCGAGCAGAGCATCAAAGGGCTGGGTGAGAAGGGAGGGGGGAATGCAAGGAGCAGAGGAGCAGCTGTGCACGTGCACGCCATCGTGCACTCAAGCCCTAGGCCAGCAAAACCATGTGGGTAGCACTTTTGAAAGCCCACTTACAAAATGTCTCAAAGAGACAGCTTTCGCTGTCTCAGCGAGACCTAAAAACGGAGGAAGACTTTTAAGACAATGGGAAAGGGAAAAAGACTTGTAGAATAAAAAAAAATAACGAGTGGATTAATAATGAACGAATGGGCTAGAACTGAAAAAATAAACACAAGTGTCAGAGAATTAAAGAAGAAACTACATGCGAGGAAGAAGAATTTTTTTTATAAATATCGCCATAATAGGGAAAAGCTGTGACAATGAGGAGGTGAAACTAAAAGGTCAAGAAAAGGAAAACAGTAGAAGAAAGAAACCGTTTTGTTTAAAAAATATATATATATATATATATACAAAAAGTTTTACTGAGTTTGTTAGCACACTGCACCAGGGCTGGACTGGGAACTAGAGGCAGCCCTGGCAAATGTTGTCTTGCCAGCCCCCATACTCAGACCCCTCAGGATACTGTGGCATAGATTTCCAAATTTAGCGGCACAAGAATGGAAATTATGCGGCATTTTTGTGGCACTTTATTTTACTAGTCATTATTTCTTTCAGCCTTAAATCAATGGAAACTGTTTAAAAAGAGTATTTTACTTTGAAATAGGTATGTTTAAAGTGTCTGAGAGGTTTTTTGCTATAGTCTAGCAAAGGTTAAAAAAAGCACAATAGCACAGGGAGACCTCAGAGACACCCATGACCATGAAGATTTCAGATATCACTGCCCATTGAGACATCGGAGGCACCCCAGATCTGGGAGATGTCAGAGACACCTCTGACCATGGAGACGTGAGAGACACCTCAGACCTTGGAGATGTTGCTCTTTTTCGACAAAGCTTGCAGATGGTGCACAAACGTTTTTAAGCACCAATGTCACTTAAACGACATACATTGGCTTAACCCCTTCTGTGCCACGCCCTTTCCCCCTCCTGTGCCGGGCGTTTTATTAGTGGGTGGGGTTCATGACGAGATAGTCTCGTCATGGGCACAGCGCGACCGTGCTCCATGACGAGACTATCTCGTCATGGTCACTGAAGAGGTTAACTCTGAAATGCCTCAAGAGAGAAGGTTTGGAAGTGCAAGTGTCACTAAAACAGCAGACGTTGACTAGTAGAGGGTCCAACAAGCAAACACCGGAGAACACACAAGCCAGCACTTGAGTTCATAGCTGTCAAGGTTTCAAATTGCTTTTGTGTGACATTTCCATATTTTCAGTGTAATTATGAGTCATCATCATCATCATCAAATCCTTTATTCGATATTTAAAAAATATCATAAAAGTACAATAATACAAAAAAAAACATTTTTAAAAAAACTTCATTTCAATACATTCTGGTTACATTTGGGCATCACAAAGTTACACTTGACCTCAATTCATTCAACTTTGCCCCCTAGTATTCCTAAGTCTTATTGCAACTTTAATAAAATTCATAATACAAGCCAATGTCAATGGATTTTCAGACCTTTGTAAATATAAAAGAGCGACCATGGCATGTCTGAACTTCATTTGTTTTAGGATCCTTTGTAAAAAGCTACGCCTGGGTACCGAATAAAAAGGGCATAATAAAACAAAGTGAAGGGTATCCTGCGGAGACCTATTGTCGCAGCCGCAGGTACCCTTCTGCTCAACTGTAACAGTAAAACCAGGTGGATCAGCCAGCAGGTGATGTAAGAGATTGAGCCTGAATCGAGTGATTAAAAACCTATCCTGTGCATTATGCATAAGGGCAAGGTACGGTTCCATACCTTCTACTGACTTTACCATACTATGAGCACGCACCGAAGGCTTACTTTCTTCAAGAACCGCTCTCCGTGCAGCTTCTTTTGCATAAAAACTTCTTTGAGTTCTAAGCCTGTCCTCTGGGGTTATTGTTATTGGATTGAAAAAAAGGTCCTTACAACCTAATCCCTCCAGAACAGTCCTTACATATTTCAACCATGGAATGCACATTCCCTTATCTCTATCCATGCAGTCTCTGATTATTTGTCTGCTCAAACCTGCCTCCGTATTGGACCAAATTTTTAGCCAAGCCATGAGAGGTCCGACCTTAATCAGGTCCTCCATATGTGCCCTTCCCGGTTCAGCGTGAGTAATATGGGCCGATATACATTGTGAGGTTGGAGGATCTTCCTCAAGAATTTGTTCTCTTCAATCTGTAATTGCTGAGTGCATGCAAAACCCCAAACCTCAGCCCCATACATTACTTTAGGGCAGCAGATTGAGCCGTATAGGTGCATGACCTGTTCTGGGGACCACCTGCCCAACCTGCGGCCGAAGTTCATTATGGCCCCTGTGGATCCTATTAATTTTGAGGCCCGCTCTTCGATTAAAAATTTAAAATTCAAAAGCCCATCGAAAAGTAAACCCAGGTAGGAGAAGGTCTTCATCTGTTCCATATTGTGTGTGCCTATCTTATATAGGAACTTTTTACAAGGTTTAGATCCAGCCAGTAATACATAGGATTTAGTTAAGTTGACCGACAGATCTTAACTGGCCATAAAACTCACAAACCCATCTATCAAACTCTGAAGGCATTTTGGTGTGCGGGCTAAGAGTACCGCATCGTCAGCATACAACAACATGGGGACCGATCGGGACCCTATTCTAGGGGTATCTGCATTCAGTTTGCGTAATGCCTATTCTAGCTCGTTTATGTACAGTGAGAACAGGAACGGGGCCAAAATACCTCCCCGTCTCACCCCGCTGGTGCAAGAGAAGGGTGCCGTAGTCTCACCATCCATTTTAAAGCGCACTTTAGCAGCGGTGTTCCAGTGGAGTGCTCTTAAGATGTCAACTAGGCCCTGATCTACCCCTAGTCTGATCATCAGATCCCAGAGCTTTTCCCTGTTGACATGATCAAAAGCAGATGAGAGATCCATGAACCCCAAATATACAGCCTGGTCGCTTGCGATGGTATATTTAGCCACTAATAAGTAAAGGTTCAGACACTGATCTGTGGTTGATTTTGCAGTCCTGAACCCATATTGCAAGTCCGAAATTATTTGGTGTTCTTCAGCCCAATCTAATAGTCGGTTTAAGACTACTCGGCCCAAAACTTTGGCCATCACATCAATTAAAGATATGGGTCGGTAGCACTTCGGGTCATCCTTTTTTCCTTTTTTGAAAATTGGGACAATTATAGCCTCGGACCAGGATCGTGGCATGCCTGTTGCGATAGCTGTGTTTATTACCCTTGTTAGGATTGGGGCCCAGAGATCAACCCTGCTTAGATAGAGGTCTGGCGGAATTCCGTCCGGACCAGGAGCTTTGTTGTGTGTCAACCCTTGGATGCCCACTACCATCTCCTCCAATGTAAATTCGATTTTGGACACCAGTGGGAAGAGTC
This sequence comes from Triturus cristatus, assembly GCF_964204655.1. Lineage (NCBI taxonomy): Eukaryota > Metazoa > Chordata > Amphibia > Caudata > Salamandridae > Triturus > Triturus cristatus. The sequence continues at coordinate 465,347,089 of NC_140579.1, read as the reverse complement.
TCCAATTGCCCCTCAGATTCTCAGGTGAGTGATTATACAGTAACACAAAATGGTCAGACCATTGCTCTGGGAGAATAGTTGTGCCAATTACTGGGGCAGCAGTGTCCTGGAAACAAGGTTTATTTATTATTTTCCAGAATGCGCTAGAATCCCGTAGATCTTCCCATACCTGTAATTGGAGTGCCAGTTTCCTTTGTTTAATTGCTTTTTTATATGCAATCCTGCATTGTGCAATGCGTGTCTTATCTCTAGGGACTGTCTATAAACTTTCTTTTAATTCTTTGTGGGCCCGGGAACAATTTTTATCAAACCATATAGGGGAGGAATTAACTTCCACTTTAGAGGTTGATTTTAATAGGCCATCTATGAGATGAGCCACAGACTCGAAAACTTTGACCACAACAGGACCCTCCATTGAGGGGTCTAAGCAAATCCCAATTTTTTCTTTACCTTTCACCATTAAGGATCTATGAAAGGTATCCCCATCCACTTTTGCCCATCTGAGACGTCTCCCTTGGTCAGTTGACCTCACTGTGCTGATTGCCTTATGCACTTTCTCCACATTGCGGGAGGACCAGTTCTTAATCTTTAATACTAGTGGATTGTGGTCACTGAATATGCTCCATTCAATGTCTGCCTCATTTATCCAGTCCCAGAATAGATGAGACACCACTATATATGGAGCAATTACATCTTCCCTTAAAAGTTGGAGTGACTTCACAGTCATCTTTGGGACCCACTAGGTCTAATGTGTGCCTTAACGCATGATTTTTCAGGACCCTCTCTAGTTCCAACCCTTCTGGGGTATGTTCAAAATGCGGCCCTTTCACCAGTGTGCAACCAGACCAAACGCCCTCCAGCAAACTTAAATTCGGGTACAAATGACAATTTAAATCTCCCATCAAAACCACACACGGTGCCATAGCTGTCTTCCTCTGATCCAGCTCCCGAGTCATGCATCTATCAAGGTCATGTATTATTTGCCCCTTCCCACTCCCTGCTATGGCGTTATAAACATTGATCAGGATGATATTGAGCTTGCTTGTATGAAGCCTGATAGCTTGTAGATTAGTTGATTTCCAGTTTAAATCAGTCCATACTCCTTCTAGCTGCAAATTCACATAGGTGATTAGCCCTCCCATTGCTCTTCCCGGGGCCAATTTCTGTGCGGGAACAAAAAAACACTTGTACCCTGCTAGGTGGAAGGGATTGTGGTCCACCACCCAGGTTTCCTGCAAACAAATTACATGGTATCTGATAATATATTGCCTCCACTCTTGGTTATAAAATTTGGAGGACAACCCAGCTATGTTCCATGAAACCATTTCAATCCCCTCATACAATTGACTCCCTTTCGGGCCAAGGTCGTTATGGATAGTGTGATCAAATGCACCCAAACTTACATCTATATCAATTACAGATATGGTCTGAACAGCTCGAGGTTGCTGTCTTTGTAGGGACACATGGGTTACTGCCTCAACAATCTTATCCTCCTGTATGCGTGCAGGACTACCCAACATATTTCCTATTATGCATTCAGTTACAGTAGATTTATCCTGGGACCTCCCCCGAGTTGGGTAGTGAGTGCAAATCTTGCTCGTTTTAGGGTGACTAAGAGTCATAGTTGCATAGATAGTTTGAGCAGTATCCAGTGCTGCAAGGGTTTGCTCAGCGTGATCTTTCGCCCCTTGTAGTCAATCCACCTCCTCCAGGGATGCGAGGGGATCAAACCTATTTCTCAGGGTTATTCTACCTTGATTCCCCGGAGGTACAGATGGTTTTGTTACATGGGAATTCTTGCCCCCCCAGGAACACTCAGTTGTGTCTTGATAGGCCCAGTTTCCGCCCAGTGTATTTCTTCCATTAGCGTAAAAGGACCCCAAAGGTAGAGAACTGATATTACTACTGTAAACAACCGGACCCCAGCTCAATATGTGATCTACTATTCTATAGTCTCTAAAGTTTACCACCACACAATCGCCTACTACATTCTTTTGCCTATTCCCTAGCCACCTTGCCCTTCTTACATGTAAAATTTCCCCCTGTGCGTCCCTCGGCAATGGCCTGTGCTTGTTCAACCAATGCGTGACTTTATTTTTAAGCTCGTCATGGGGTTCTATTTGACCAGGTTTTAATTCCGGGACCCCCGTGAGGATAATAACGTATGGGGCCACCTCTGGGGGTAAATTTATGCAAGGACCATTATTCACAAGCTTAATGGAAGGTGTTTTTCTAAATTGAGACGAGCCCAACAAATTCTGCGATGGTGGCAAATTTGCAGGGGCCGTATTCAAGGGAGGGCCTGTATGTGCTCTATCACTGTGTTGGTGGTTCGAGATTGGCAGTAATAATGGTCTTGTGTTGGCGTTAGAGGGCCCCACTGCCGGATTATCTTGTTGGGTAATAGGCATATTTTCATTGAGCTGCTCTTCCTCCGTAATTGTAGTTATTTGTGCAGTCAATGGGTTCCTGCTCATTGGCTCTGTAATGGAATTATTTGTCAGTTGAGGTAATGCATATTGCCTGCCCCTCCCCCCCTTGACTTTACTAAGGAGACAACTTTATCCAACCTGCTCAGAATTTGTTTTGTCTGAGCATTAATAAGTTGTTCAAAATGTAACTGTAGATTACTGATGATGTGGGACACCCACCCAGGAGGTGCCTGTGTGTCCTCTACTTGATCAGTACTATCTTCTGCAGCTACAACATCTGGGTTGTTGTGGGTCAGGCGAGTCCTAGCCTTTTTATAATCAGGTTTCTTCTTACTGTTCGGCTTTTTCTTGGAAACTCGTGTCTTAGCCTCTTTCCCGTTTACTTCTGAGCCCCTAATGGGAGTTGTCTGTACAGGGGAAATAATTGTCAGCGGGGTATCCAGAGGCGAGTCATAAATAGTCATTGGTAAATTGATATCAGGCGATGAGAGTCGACTCAGTTGGGGGGTTAATGAGAGGCGTCTTTCAGTACGTTGAATTTCATTAGAAACTTCGCCAATGGCCTTGAGCAACATTCTATCGATTGCAGTCTGCTGCGCAGGTCCTTGGGGGGGAATACCTTTAGAGTTGTTCGTGCGTTTTAGGTTTAAATGGCCCTTGTCACTCAATTTAGCAGATCGAGTTTGTACTTTTGCAGCCATTCTGCTTGTGCACTAGGATAGTGATGACACAACGTAACTGAAACGGGGTAATCCCTTGTAATGTATTTCCAGAGGGCACAATGATCGATTATTAACTATGTGGTGATAGAAGACCTCAAATGTATCTTTTACTGGTCCGTAACAACAAAACAGTCACATTCAACAACTGTGAGTGACACTTTCTCGTGAGTAAAATCGAGCAATCGGGCTGGACTGGTGGTGAGAAGTATTCGCCGGAGTTGTAGAAGCAATGCCAAGACGTTGATCCAGCGGGTTACCAATAACAAATATTCACACACCATATACTCACCTGGGCCCATTCATTCACACTACCTAGTAAACACCGCCGGGGTGACAGTTTACTCTTACTCAGATCCACTAATGGGTTAAAATTGACCTTTACCCTTTTCCTGATCGAAAGAGTAATGGCTTGTCAATGGACCAATATCGTAGTACTAGTTGAGGTAAGTATGACATTAATATAACTTTCTTAATCACCTGAAATGATCACAGACTCAGGAAGTTTTAAAATGTTTATCTAAATTTTGTTAATGAGTCACATACAATTTGCATAGCACTTAATCGATATTTCAAGGAGAAAGTTAATTTCAAGCTTATTCATCTAATAAGGAATCACAATGACAGTCCCTCAGAAAGTAGAGGATAGAGAGAGCAGTACAAGTTAAAATCACAGTCTTATAGTTACCTAAAGGTGTGAAAAGCAAACCCCTTGGCAAAGGAGTTGGGAAACGGTCTCCAGGACAGGTTGAAGGCCAAGACTTCAGGACAGGATTCAGGACAGGATAGATGACCTCTCAAGCACCGACGCCTGCTTCGCTCCCCTCTCTGACACTCTCTTCCTCCTCGTGGTTCTTCCGCGGATGTTCTTCTAAAAATTATAGGTTTTGCTCTAAGTTCTTCTTCTGCATTCTCTCAGCTCTCCGACAGCATCCTGGTCTCATAGCAACTCTGTCTTTCGATCTAACTAATTAACTAATTCTACAACTATTATACCTTTTCTACGCCCATGTACCTCCCATTAATGTTTCAATATTATGGGGCCACTAACTGATTGGACAGGGACGGGGGTTGATCCTCACACCATATTAACGTTTACTTAATTCCTTAAAGATCATTGTTCTAAATCCCACCCCATCATTTTGTATTAATTCTCTTTATTTCCCACCCACTTTCACATCGTTATTGATACAAATTGTATACAAAGTATGTAATATAGCCGGACATTCAGTCAACTTCCCAGGGTCTTGGCTGTCCTCCAAGTTGAATTCATCGCGTTTTAGTTCCCCCTTTGGTGCGCATGCGCTGGTCACATGACGCTCGAGCTTTAGTTAGCCAACCCAGGCCCAAAATACGAACTATTAGAAAGGTCAAAAAGAAACATATTAAAATCAGAAATAAATGATTTCACTGTATACCACCTACTTCTACTCTAACCCCAAGTACTTATAAAAGCTCTTCCCGCATTAGTAGCTTAGAAATAACACACGTTAGTTTCAGCAGTGCAAAGACTTAGCATGTGAGTAGCAAAGCGGCCATGTTAGAGCATCCTGCGCAGAAGCAGAAATTTCTCTCCAAGCAAAAAAAGACGTCACACCACGTGGACATGGTTGACATATGCGCAATAAAGTTCACGCATTTTAGCAGTCATCTTGGATTAGTCTCTGGTTACTTGTTAGTTAAAACACATAGGCAAGCGTCTTCTGGATACATACGTTTGTGTGGTGCGCTGTTAATGAACACATTACAATGTTTTAGTACGGGTTAGTAATTATTGTGAGCGGATTGCTTCTGAACAAGTCTCCTTGCTCCATCAATCCCCTCTCTGATGGCGTTTCTGAGCCATCAAAACTACCTAGAAATCAGATGCCAACTTTAGCATATCTCATTCACTTCCTCATTTATGTTCCTTCCTGTCTTGTCCTTTCCCTTCAATTTCTTGTAAAATTAGCTTTTTAATTCTTCTAGTTCAATTTCTTCAAATTTTCTTTTCTTTTCTTTGCCATTTATCTCATACGCTCTTTTCTTTCTACAACATTTGCACCATATCACTATTGTCAGCACTATTATTGTTATACCTACTAGTGGTACTAATATTTGACCTACAAGACCTTTTCCTATATTAGTAAACCAAGTACCTATTGATGCAATACTTTTTGTTAGTCTTTCCCATACACTATCAACTTCCAGTGGTTTTAGTTCTTTCTTAAGTTTAGTAATATTCTTTATATAGCTACCAATTTCCGTACTTTTATCCGGTATATATGTGCAACAATGTTGCATTTTCAACATTTTACAGCCTCCGCCCTCTTTTGCTAATAATATATCAAGAGCAAGTCGATTTTGCATAACCATAGACCTAATCGCAACCATTTCCGTATTAATCATAAGAAATCCTCCAGCAGTATCCGTTGATAAACAATCAACTACTGTAGATAATTGACATATTCTCCTCGAGTTCAGAATGACTCCCACAGGTATTAGTGCACCAAAAATATCACCTATGATTTCAGAAAAACTAGCCCTTTTACCACGTGTTTGTTCTCTACTGTTTTCATTGCTTCCAGTGGTTCTTTTAACGTGGTACACTTTTGGAAAAACGATTCCAAAATAACAGCTACCGTTCCACCGTGCAGGAAGCCTAAAGTAAGCCTTATTCCCGCACACAATATATTCCTGGGAAAACTTCAATCCATTCCTCCTTTTAATCCCCAACCTCCAAGAATTAAGAAATTATATTTGCACTCACTGGAACCAATAAATACATTGTTTATAATCAGTCTTTAATCTATGCAGACACATTTTCCCTGTCTTTACAAAATCTAGGGCCATCGCAGCATGAGTCTTGCCAGCTGTATAGATACCTTCCTTCCTAGCCCACGGTGGAATATGAGCCTTATGTTCAGAAGCCTGTGTCTCTTTCAAGACTTCTTTTATTTTCATTAATTTGTGGCACAATTTTGTTATTGTCGTCTTCAGTTTCCCTCTCTGTCTGACCTTGCTCAGGTTTTATTGTTGATGCTTCATTTGCCTGAACGTGTTCGTCTGCTATCTGACCCTGTTCAGGTTTGATATCTATTGGTTGTCCTTCTTCCTCCTGAACGTGTTCTTCTTGTCCTAACTGGTCCTGTTCAGGACTTACCGCACTTTGTTCTCCAGCAGCCTGAACGTGTTCTTCTAAACTTGTCTGTCCCTGCTCAAACTCTGTCATCTCATTGTCAGTTTGAGCCCAACTTTCACTCCTTATTTTCTCCCGCTCAGGTTCTCTGACAGTTTCAACCTCCCTATCCTGAGCTTGTTCTTCTTTACCTATCTGGTCCTGTCTAATTTCATCTAATCTAGGTCTGCTTCTTGTTTTGATAAAAACCTCTGGTATGTCAGCCACTGGTATCCAGTCCTGACTTGTGCTCGGTTGTTCTTCGTCAGCTATGTCAGTATCTACCAATTGGGATTCTTCAGCTGCACAACCTTCAGCTTCCTCACCTGTTGGGGTCGTTGAGGATTTACGTCTTCAGGAGCTGGTACTCTCTTAGTATGACTGGCATGTATCCAGTTAGGTATACCTGCACATTTCACTGCTGTATTTGTAACCAATATAACCTGACAAGGTCCGACCCACCTGTGTGATAAACACGTCTCTCTGGTGCGATTCTTCACTACCACCCAATCTCCGGGATTCAGATCATGCGCTTGATCAGGTTGCCTGGGGACTGCGTCTTCAACCTGGTGAGAGACAGAACGCACCAGGTCAGCCAATCCTTTGCAATAATCTAGCACCATATCATCAGTTATATTTAGCAGCATATGGCCTGGTACATAAGCTTGTCAAATTGCTCTTCCCATGACAATTTCATGGGGGCTCAATCCTGTATTCCTGTCGGGAATACTTCTGAGACCCATCAGAACAAGAGGCAAAGCATCTGGCCAATCCAAGGATATGGATGCAAACATTTTCATCAGTCTTGATTTTATTGTGCCATTCATTTGCTCAAACACTCCAGAAGCCTCTGGGCGGTATGCACAGTGCAATTTTTGCTCAATTTTAAATTCTTCACAGATTATTCGAATTACATCATTATTAAAGTTAGTTCCTCTATCTGATTCCAAAGTTACTGGAAAACCAAAACGAGGAATGTGCTCTCTCAATAATAATTTTGCAACAGTTATGCAGTCATTTCTTCTAGTAGGGTAAGCCTTCACCCACCTGGAAAACAAGCACACTATGACAAGTACATATTTCAATCCTCTGCATGCTGGTAATTGGATGAAATCTAACTGTAGCCTTACAAATGGGCCTTCTGCTTTCCCAATTTTTCCAAAACTGACTACTGTTTTCCTGCCTGGATTATTCAATTGACAAGTTAAGCACCTCTGGCAAAGGCTTTCTGCGGCAGCCCTAAACTTTGGAATGTACCAGCTTTGTCTGAAAAGTCTAATCATTGCATCTCTGCCTATGTGTGTGTGTCTCCATGATGCATTCTGGCCGTTTGTGAAACCATGCAGTCTGGCATGACTGGTCTGTCATCTGGGTAAATCCACACTTCATCACCTGCTCTCCTGGTGCAACCTATTTTAATCCAGATTTCCCTTTCACTCTCCTCTGCTTCATACTGCAACTGTCTCATTTCATCCCATGTTTCTGGTGTTGAACATAACATAAGTTGGCAGCTGATTCCTATTGTTTCAACCTTTCTGTTTACTGCCATTCTATTTCGGGCACAGTATTGAGCAATTTGGTCTGCATATCTGTTCCCAGCTACCACGCAGTCATTTCCTGACTGGTGAGTGGTACATTTTACCACTGCCAATTCTCTTGTTAATTGGATTGCCGCTAATAAATCCTTTACACATTTCCCATTTTTAATGGGGGATCTTGAAGAAGTTATGAAATCCCTCTGCATCCAGAGCTGGCCAAAATCATGCACAAACCCGTAACCATATTGACTATCTGTAAATATGATTACTTTCTCATTTTTTCCAATTTTGCAAACTTTAAATAAAGCGATCAATTCAGCTAACAGTGCAGATTTGACTCCTTGTAAATCGGATGCTTCGACTATTCCAGTAAGTTCGCAAACACAGGCATGAACCATCAACAAACAATTCACTATTAGGTTATTTGAGAGGAGTTTCCTGTATATCAGGACGTGGCTTGGTGCACAGTTCTGTGACATCCAAGCAGTCATGCTCTGTGTCATTCCTGACTTCGTCTCAAAGTGGGTCTGGTAATAACGTTGCAGGATTCACTGTGATGCACCTAATTACGGTCACATTCTCTGCTCCTAGAATTATTCTCTCATATTTAGTCATCCGACTAGGTGTGAGATGCTGAGTTCGTGTTCTTGTAAATGGAATCTCAACTGAATGTGGAACATACACTTTGACAGGATGTCCCATCACTATGGACTCGCTTTGGTCAATGCTCATACAAGTGGCAGCTACTGCTTTTAAAGAGCCAGGCAATGCTGCAGCCACAGGGTCCAATGTAGCAGAAAAATATGCTATTGGACGTCTACTCAGCCTGTATCTTTGTGTTAGGACTGAGAGTGCACAACTTTCTCTCTCATACCAGAATAATGCAAATTCCTTTGTATAGTCAGGCATGCCCAAGGCAGGTGCCTCACATAAAGCAATTCGCAGTTTTACGAATGCACTTGCACTTTCATCATCCCATTCCACTGTGTCCTTTGCGTTCTTCTTTGTTAACTGAATTAAAGGTTTTGCTAGTAATGAGTAAGGAGTTGGGAAACGGTCTCCAGGACAGGTTGAAGGCCAAGACTTCAGGACAGGATTCAGGACAGGATAGATGACCTCTCTAGCACCGACGCCTGCATTGCTCCCCTCTCTGACACTCTCTTCCTTCTCGTGGTTCTTCCGCGGATGTTCTTCTAAAACTTATACGTTTTGCTCTAAGTTCTTCTTCTGTGTTCGCTCAGCTTTCCGACAGCATCCCAGTCTCATAGCATCTCTGTCTCTCGATCTAACTAATTAACTAATTCTACAACTATCATACCTTTCTACGCCCATGTACCTCCCATTAATGTTTCAATATTATGGAGCCACTAACTCTGATTGGACAGGGACCGGGGTTTATCCTCACACCATATTAACTTTGATTTCCTTAAAATCCCACCTCTTCATTTTATATTCATTTTATTTATTTTCCACCCGCTTTCACATCGTTATCGATACAAATTGTATACAAAGTATGTAATTTAGCCGGACATTCAGTTAGCTTCCAAGGGTGTGCAGTGGGTCATGGCCTCGGCTGTCCTCCACGTTGACTTCATCACATTTTCCGTCCCCCTTTGGTGCGCATGTGCGGCTCACATGACGCTCGAGCTTTAGTTAGCCAACCCAGGCCCAAAATACAAACTATTAGAAAGGTCAAAAAGAAACATATTAAAATCAGAAATAAATGATTTCACTGTATACCACCTACTTCTACTCTAACCCCAATTACTTATAAAAGCTCTTCCCGCATTAGCTTAGAAATAACACACTATAGTTTCAGCAGTGCAAAGGCTTAGCAGGTGAGTAGCAAAGCGACCATGTTAGAGCATACTGCGCAGAAGCAGAAAATTCCCTAAAAGCAAAGAAAGACATCACAACACGTGGACATGGTTGACACATGCGCAATAAAGTTCCCGCATTTTAGCAGCCATCTTGGATTAGTCTTGGGTTACTTGTTAGTTAAAACACATAGGCAAGCGTCTTTTGGATACATATGTTTGTGTGGTGTGCTGTTAATAAACACATTACAATGTTTTAATACGGGTTAGTAATTATTGTGAGAGGATTGCTTCCGAACAAGTCTCTTTGTGAGGCCTTGCTCCATCAACATGCTGCAGGATTCTGTAGCTAGTTGATGGTAGTCTTTCTATGCCAGCTGGTCATTGCATAGGATTACTAATCATTCCTTCACTATGCCCAGGTGGATTTATGCTGGGGTGCAACCATACCTGCCTTTCTGGCTGGGTAGCAAAACACACAAAATGATGGACGGAATGTTGCACAATGGCAAAACATTCACCCCCAGTCACAGATCTGGGTTTAATCCATCGTTATTTTGCTCACCACACCACCCCAGTTCAGACATGGCCATATGCAAATCAGTCTTGACCCTGTGCCTCATGGGAACAGTCCAGCCCGAACTGCCAAGCCATGTCTTCCCTGGACCGGAATCAAGCATCCTAGGACCGGTTTCTGGCTATCAGCCATCATCAGCCAGGATAGCTTGACTCCAGTGGCATAGTGAGCACGGGACCCACGTCTGGGCATACCCTTCCCACATAGGGTGAACAGCAAAACACACAAAATGATGGACGGAATGTTGCACAATGGCAAAACATTCACCCCCAGTCACAGATCTGGGTTTAATCCATCGTTATTTTGCTCACCACACCACCCCAGTTCAGACATGGCCATATGCAAATCAGTCTTGACCCTGTGCCTCATGGGAACAGTCCAGCCCGAACTGCCAAGCCATGTCTTCCCTGGACCGGAATCAAGCATCCTAGGACCGGTTTCTGGCTATCAGCCATCATCAGCCAGGATAGCTTGACTCCAGTGGCATAGTGAGCACGGGACCCACGTCTGGGCATACCCTTCCCACATAGGGTGAACAGCAAAACACACAAAATGATGGACGGAATGTTGCACAATGGCAAAACATTCACCCCCAGTCACAGATCTGGGTTTAATCCATCGTTATTTTGCTCACCACACCACCCCAGTTCAGACATGGCCATATGCAAATCAGTCTTGACCCTGTGCCTCATGGGAACAGTCCAGCCCGAACTGCCAAGCCATGTCTTCCCTGGACCGGAATCAAGCATCCTAGGACCGGTTTCTGGCTATCAGCCATCATCAGCCAGGATAGCTTGACTCCAGTGGCATAGTGAGCACGGGACCCACGTCTGGGCATACCCTTCCCACATAGGGTGAACAGCAAAACACACAAAATGATGGACGGAATGTTGCACAATGGCAAAACATTCACCCCCAGTCACAGATCTGGGTTTAATCCATCGTTATTTTGCTCACCACACCACCCCAGTTCAGACATGGCCATATGCAAATCAGTCTTGACCCTGTGCCTCATGGGAACAGTCCAGCCCGAACTGCCAAGCCATGTCTTCCCTGGACCGGAATCAAGCATCCTAGGACCGGTTTCTGGCTATCAGCCATCATCAGCCAGGATAGCTTGACTCCAGTGGCATAGTGAGCACGGGACCCACGTCTGGGCATACCCTTCCCACATAGGGTGAACAGCAAAACACACAAAATGATGGACGGAATGTTGCACAATGGCAAAACATTCACCCCCAGTCACAGATCTGGGTTTAATCCATCGTTATTTTGCTCACCACACCACCCCAGTTCAGACATGGCCATATGCAAATCAGTCTTGACCCTGTGCCTCATGGGAACAGTCCAGCCCGAACTGCCAAGCCATGTCTTCCCTGGACCGGAATCAAGCATCCTAGGACCGGTTTCTGGCTATCAGCCATCATCAGCCAGGATAGCTTGACTCCAGTGGCATAGTGAGCACGGGACCCACGTCTGGGCATACCCTTCCCACATAGGGTGAACAGCAAAACACACAAAATGATGGACGGAATGTTGCACAATGGCAAAACATTCACCCCCAGTCACAGATCTGGGTTTAATCCATCGTTATTTTGCTCACCACACCACCCCAGTTCAGACATGGCCATATGCAAATCAGTCTTGACCCTGTGCCTCATGGGAACAGTCCAGCCCGAACTGCCAAGCCATGTCTTCCCTGGACCGGAATCAAGCATCCTAGGACCGGTTTCTGGCTATCAGCCATCATCAGCCAGGATAGCTTGACTCCAGTGGCATAGTGAGCACGGGACCCACGTCTGGGCATACCCTTCCCACATAGGGTGAACAGCAAAACACACAAAATGATGGACGGAATGTTGCACTGGGTAGTTGCATAGGGATTCAGGCCACACTCCAGCGTGGCGCTCTAATGTGGTGCTATGCTCACCTTCACTAAAGCCTCTCTCCGCTCATGGGCCCCGGCAAGTGGATGTCAGCAGGGTGGCCAAGTTTTCAGTATATGTATGTGTGACATTACAATATTTTGCATTGTGATTATGAGTGACATTTCATATCTTATGTGTGAAACTGAGTGACATTTTCACAAGCTGACTGAGCAAAGCAAATAGGCAACCCCATTTTGACGTTCCTGAGAGCTCTACTTAAGTTCAGACCCAAATCCTCTTTTCCCAGCCCAGACATTCTATGTAGTCTCTTTTCCAGTACCTTTAGGTAATCACTCTCTTCCATCCCTGAAAGATACTTTCTTTCATTCTCTCTTTGCCAACCCAACTCAATTTCCCTCTACACTATTCTTGTTTAAGTTTTCTCTCTTGCACACCATCCATCCAAAAATATAAAATTGTAGGGCCGTAGGCCCCCATGCATAGATAAGGAACACACAGACACTGGTAATTAGCTGGTAGACCTGGCCCAGGGCACGTGCACCAGGCCCCTTTTATTATCAGGGTCACTTGTCCTGTGACACCTGTGCTGGATGGGTGTGGGGTGGGATGTAAGGCAGCCCTCGGGGACTGGCAGGTAGCAAAACAACTAGACCAGTGACCAGCTGGTCACTACATCCCTTCAAAACTTTATTCAAAACTGGAACAACAGTCCAACCTGTGGGAGAGAATAAAACTATAAATAGGAACTTCCACTGAGCCTGTTCAGCTGCTTCCAGAAACAAAACAATGGTACGACTGCACCTAAGATCACCAGTTCTGCTTGGCCCAGTTCAGCATTGCCCTGTGGGTCCAGTCCTCCTTGGACTCAAGATGTGAAAGTAGGCACCAAACTGTCTCTCTGTACAGTTCTCTGTGATGGTGCAGGTGAAGTGATGGTGAATCTAGTAGATATTACATTTTCACCAATCAGTCCTGGTTGTTGTGGCATCTTCACACCTGCAGCATTGCTTCTCTCTACAGAATAGCGGAGTATTTGCAAACATCCCTCTCTCACCAGGATGCCCCTCTCGCAGATGTTCCCCTCTCACTGGATGTCCAGGAGGCCCTCTTCACCAGGATTCCACTGGACTGGGTGTACTTTGCCGTGTCACTCCAAAGCCACCCTCAAGCTACGTGAAGGAAGCGCTACGAGTCCCACCTTCAAGTCCTTCGCTCCACCTGGAGGGTAGCTGTTTCTTGATAGGGTTACTCTTGCCACTTAGCACAAGATCTTCATCTTCCTGGGACCTGCGGAGGAGCGGCTGTAGACTCATCTCTCATGGCGGGACCCACCTCACCGGAGTCCCAGAGGCCATTTCCACTGGGTCACCATGGTCTGCTGTGGAGTGGTCGGATACTCTCCTTCAGGACTTCTGAGCAGTCTCACTGTCCAGTCTCCTGTGCAACCCCAAAGGTGGATGTCACCAATGGTCCAGCTTGCTCGCCTCTGCCGTCACCAGGTTTGCTTGGCGTTACGAAGACTCCTGGATAGCTAGCCTCGCAAAGTGCCACCAATGTTGCCAAGGTACTGTGCTCTCTTCCAGATGTTCTTGCACTTAGTTGTCCTCTGTCTTGGGGTGTGCGAGTTGTCTGATCACACACTCCTCTCTTCTTTCTCTTCTTCTTGAAATTTGTTCTGCGGTGGCCTCATGCCACGTAATTTCCTTGTTCTGGTACTTTCACTTCGCAATGCGGTCTAGTCCCATCTGGCCTTGTACTTCTTCTCTGACCAGGCCTCTCCATGTGACGTGCACTTCACACAGGTCTCCCTGGCGTGGTCCTACCCCTAGAACAATGCATTCTCTTCGTTCGGTGGTCAAACCTGTCGGCGCTACAATCTTCCTTTCACATCTCGTCCTCGTTCTTCATTCTTCTCTGACCTCTCTTTGGTCCTCTTCACGGACCTCTCCTCAGTCATCCTGTCATCTTCTTGGACCTTTCTCCAGTCCTCGCTTCTCTGACCTCTCACAGGTCACCTTCTCAAACCTTTCTCAGGTCATCGCTTCTCTGACCTTCTCTCAGGTCATCTCCGCTGAACTCAGACAAGTCATCTTTTCCCTGCCCTCTGGCAGGTATCTCCATTCTGACCTCTGGCAGGTCATCTTCACCAACCTCTTGCAGGTCATCCTCTCTGACCTCTTGCAGGTCCTCCTCGCCGACCTCCTGCAGGTCCTCTTTGCTGACCTCTTGCAGGTCCTCTTTGCTGACCTCTTGCCAATCCTCTTCGCTGACCTCTTGCAGGTCCATCCCCATCACTGACTTTTTGCTCTCGGGCTCCAGGCCTTACAGTCCTCTTCTCGGGTACGATCTCCTGCTCACTTCTCTCCTTGCACTCTCCGTTCCTCGTCTGAGAGTACTTTTGCTTCGGGTGGCTTGCGCACCTGGTCATTCCTCTTGCGGTGCCGTCCTTATGTCACTGGACGCACCTGTTGAGCACTTACATCAGTCTTGGCTTGTTTGATCTTCTCGCTCTTTTGGGGAACACAGTCCGTCTATGCTTCTTCTTTGCACCCAGCAGTTCAGGGCCACAGTGTGCCGGTTCATGCTGTCCTTGCTACTGCAGTGACCACCTATGTCCACTAGGCATCACTGCATTCTCCTCACCAGCCCTGGCAGCGTTTGTCCTATCAGTTCCTTTCAGCGCTCTCTTCGATGACCGATGATGTAATCCTTCCTCCCCACGTAGAAAGACAGGTGTTCTGCCACTTCAGTTTAGGCAGTTGCACTTTCCCCCCATCAACTTTATGTTGCAGCATCTGTCCCATGTGCAGCTATGAGTTTCCTTTGCACCGTTTCTTTTGCGGTTGATGTACCGCTAACTGTCCACTAGATGGCAGTGCCTCATTATTTCCAACATGGGCCCAGGCTGTTTTCCTCAGGCCAAGGCCTCGCGCTGTCTCCACTCTTCTCTTCAACAAAGAAATACATGAGGCTACACCGGCCCCAAAGCAGTTAGGCGGTGTCAGTGTGTAATAAAGTAAATCCACACCAGATGAAGATATGTGGTAAGAGGTATTTATTACAGCCTCAACCAACAGCCAGCATATCAACTGTCATCATAGAACCCTCACATGACAGAACCTCAGAACAAGCTGGTTCCATGCCTAGTGTTCTGGCATGGAGCCATGTTACATCATTACACTTCTTCCTCTTTACATTAGAACAAAAGTAACATGAGAACAATAAACACATTTGAACAACAAGAAAAAGAAGGTAGAAAGAACTACACAAAATCACGTAAATGCAAAGGAAACCTGCGTGTTCTGACACCCCTACAAGTACTATCAGACCTTACATCAATGTCTGAGGGAAAACGATAAGAAGTATCATCCCTCCTGTCGGCCACACCACACCCCCGAAAATGTGCTACACGACTATGATTCCAGATGCGACCATCATCCGTCTTGACAGCATTTTTAAACAGCTTAATGATAGTTTTTGGAGAGGTATATTTTGATCAATTTTGACACCCAACAGGAGCTCTGACCTTTACTTTATCTCCAACCTCAAAATTTGTAACTTTCGCATTATTCCTTCTATCAACATAAATCTTCCTTTTGTTTTGCAGAGACACTTCTTTGTCTCTCCATTCCCCAATACCATTGTTTTTCAAACCCTTCCCAGCAACCATCCAGCCAGGACACAAACAAGTATTTGGAGACCTTCCCCTGAGCAGTTCAAAAGGAGTCTTCCCCGTTGATGCATGAGGAGTGTACCTGTAGGCTGTTATACGACACTGCAGTTCTTTTCTCCAATCTAAACAGTTTACCTTTGCTAATTGTATACTCTCCTTTAAAGTCCTGTTAAATCTCTCCAAAGCACCATTTGCCTCTGGATGATATAATGCAATTTTTTTATGTTCAATTCCACATTTTACAAAATACTCCTCCATCTGAGCAGAACAGAACTGCGGACCATTGTCAGAAAGAATAGAGTTAGGAAAACTCTCTCGTTTGAACACAGATTCTAAAAAACTGATCACAGAAAGAGAAGTGATCTCTCTCACCAAACTCACCTCCACCCATCGTGAATACAAATCCAGCAACACCAACAGGTAAGGAGTCTGATGTTCTCCATGCAATGGTCCCACAATATCGATAGCTAATTCATCCCATGGACTTTTTGGTAAACTTCTACAAACCATAGGTGAATATCTTGGTTTGAGCACCTTATCACTAGCTTGTCAAGGCGTACACTCCCTAACAGTACGTTCCACCATCAAATCTAATCCAGGCCACCAGAAATCCTGTCGGATGCGCTCTTTGGTTTTAGAAATGCACATATGCCCTTCATGAGCCATGTTCACGATGACTTCTCTCAAACTCAATGGGGGAATCATTCTTGTGCCCCTCATTAGAACCCCATCAACAACAGCTTACTCATTCGCAACTAAGGACCAAGGTTTAACCAGACTTCGAGACTTATGCTGTTTCAAAAGAGACATCACAGAACACAATTCACTATCCTTTTGTAACTCATCCCTCCATTCATCTTCCTTTACAGCCCCCAGCGTAACGTCACAAACTCTTATGCCACACTCAGCATCACACTGATCATTTTCATCCTGAGATTTATCATTCTCTACCACCTCCACCAATCTCGACAGACAGTCTGCCGTTACATTTGCCTTTCCTGGAATGTATTCAAACATGAAGTTATACTCCTGTAAGGAAATGACCCATCTCCAGATCCTCGAGGAAATTGAGTCCAAACCCTTCTTCTCAAAAATTTCTTTCAGGGGTTTATGATCAGACCTGACAACGAAAGAAGATCCCCACACAAACTTTCTGAACTTGTTTATGGCCCAGAAAATTGCCAACGCTTCCTTCTCTATAACAGAATAACCTATCTCCGCACCTTTCAAACATCTTGAAGCACAAGCTATTAGCACCTCTTGGCCCTTCCTGATCTGAAAGAGAAGAGCACCCAGCCCCTTTATACTCGCATCAGTAACAATGAAAGTGGGATTCCCAGGTACAAAAGCTTGTAAGTTTGGTGCATTCCTGAGATCATTTTTTACTTGTTTAAACTCAGCACCACACTCTTCCGTCCAAACAAACTCTGCATTCTTACACATCAACTTCCTTAGATTTACTGTCTTATCTGCAAAATTTCGTATAAATTTGTTATAAAATTCTGCCATACCTAAGAATGAAGAAACCTCATCTTTTGTACACGGTTCTTTTAACATTTCAATAGTGTCCACCAAATCCTTTTTTGGACTTACCCCCTGCCGTGAAATATGATGACCCAAATAGTCCAGTTCAGTGACTCCAAATTTACATTTGCTTCGCCTAAGAGATAACCCAGCATCAAGCATCCTTTTAAGCACAGCATGTACCCTCTCATCATGTTCTCTCACGTCTCTCCCACATATTAATACATCATCCTGGTAGCACTTTACGCCTGAAATTCCTTTAAAAAGATCTTCCATAATCCTCTGGAATACAGAGGCCGCAGAAACAAGCCCAAACGGCATACGCAAAAACTTGAAGGCCCCCATTGGCGTAATGAAAGCTGTTAATTCTTGACACTCTTTACTCAACGGAACCTGATGGTATGCTGATGCCATATCCAGAGTGGTAAAATAACCAGCACCATCCAACGATGATACTAATTCCTCAATATTGGGAAATGGGAACTTGTCAACCACTACTTCTTTATTTAAGGCACGAAGATCCACACATAAACGGATTTCATTATTTGGTTTACGTGCCACAACAATGGGAGCTAACCACTCCGTTGCCTCTACAGGCTGTATAACACCAGTGGACAACAATTTATCTATCTCTTTTTGTACAGCATCTTGGATACAAATGGGAATGCGTCTAACTTTTGCCACAACTGGTACTGCACCCTGTTTCAACTTAATATGGTGATTGTACCCCTTTAAACACCCCAAGGTGTTACTGAACAATTCACCAAACGCTCTCACAAACTTGTTTTCGTCACCCTCAATAGATTGTACCTGAACAGATGGATGTGCATTAGGATTGAGAATGACACCCAAACGAGCTTGATGACTCCAGCTCAACAAATTATCACCCCTCTCAGCAACATAAATCCTAGCATCAGTGAACCTACCATTGTACTCAATGCAGTCATCAAAATAACCTAATAACTTAATTGGCAACCCACCATAACCCGTAGGTTTAATATTAGGTTTGGACAGTTTCTTCCTTCCTTGAAAATTCTTCATAAAAAGATCCTTTGAGAGAAACGTGATGTGAGAGCATGAATCAAATTTCATTTTGACTCTAACATCCCCCACCAAAACCCACTCAGAGGGATGTTCCACCTCACTCTCACTAACTTGAAAACTGACTTCCTTTATTTCTGATCTTGAATCTCTCCTATTCCTCATCCTACAATTTTTCCCAAAATGTCCTCTTTTTCCACATACATTGCAAGTAACCCTATTAGCAGGACACTCACTTGCATTAGCCATGTGTCCAAACCTTCCACATCTGTAGCAATTTCCCTGAAAAGTTGTTGCAAACCTCCTATTCCTTTGTGTCTTTCCTGCGTTTTTTTCTATTACAACACCTTTCTCGCAGACACCCTCATAATTTTTTTCCCTCTCATCTTTTTGTATGGCTCGACACTCCACTTCTTGTGCTTTTACACTGATCTTGTCTTCTTTATGTTCTTTACTTAGTTCTCCAACACACTTTAACATATGCTCTACCCTTTTTGCAATACTAATAACCTCATCCAACGGTGGCTCGTCCTTTAGCCAGAGTTCTTCCCTCACTTTATCACTGCAACACCTCAGCACAAACTGATCTCTAATCCTTTCCTCTACCAACGCCCCAAATTT
This sequence comes from Triturus cristatus, assembly GCF_964204655.1. Lineage (NCBI taxonomy): Eukaryota > Metazoa > Chordata > Amphibia > Caudata > Salamandridae > Triturus > Triturus cristatus. The sequence continues at coordinate 465,328,101 of NC_140579.1, read as the reverse complement.
ACAACTTGAAGCCAACTTCCGCAAAGCCGTAATATATTCTTCCACACTCTCCTCTTTTCTTTGCTCCCGCAAACCAAAATGGTACCTTTCCATAATAGTACTAATCTTTGGCAAGTAATGTAAATCTAGTTGTCTTGCACATATTTCATATTCATTCAACCCCCTCTGATCATTTTGCGACAAAGGAGGTAGATTTTCCAACACCTCTTGTCCTTCGCCCCCTAAACAATGTAACAAAAGTGCCTGCTTCCTTTCACCACTCAAATTCGTTCCACACACCCTGGCATAATTTTCAAAAATCTTTTTCCATTTCTTCCACTTAATAACCGGTTCTCCTGGATCTGACAAGAAAAACGGCGGCGCTGTAACATTCTGCATACTCACAAGAGGTGTAAATCACTACTTCCCCACAACCCAACTAGTTGCTAAAAGTGCTTAAAGTCCAAAAGATGTGTCAGTCACCATATGTCCCAGCACGATACCGCTATATCAAACACGTTTGTTGATGGTGTGTTTGTCACCGCAGATGACCTTTTCAGTTTAATTCAATTTACAACGCTCAAATACTTGTATTCCACAAGTGTAATCAAGTTTCAAAAGAAACGTTTATTCCCCTGACCACCAACCAATATAGTGATCCTTATCCAGTCTCCGTCCAATTCTCAACTTCCAATAGACCGTCGATGATCTTCTTCGATGTCCTCCAACACTTGTGCTGCTAAAAAGAATTAAAAAAAAATATATATATATATATATAAGAAAAAATTCCTTCTTCCTCATCTAAGATGGCCGCCACAAAACATTTGGTCTATTTTCTTCAGGCAGTTGGGCTTGCTTTCTCTTTGAGCAATCTCGGATCGTTTTCCTCACTCAAAATGGCCGCAACCAAACTCTTCCTCATCTAAGATGGCCGCCACGAAACATTTGGTCCATTTTCTTCAGGCAGTTGGGCTTGCTTCCTCTTTGAGCAATCTCGGATCGTTTTCCTCACTCAAAATGGCCGCAACCAAACATCCGGTCTATTTTCTTTAGTTAGTCTGGCTTGTTCTTCTCCTTTCACCACACTCAAGATGGCCGCCAACCTTTCCCACAGCCTTCAGTCCTTTTTCAATTGCTCACTGACCTTCAGACGTCGTGAAGCATACAGAGACCACTTTGATCCTCAGTACCTGCTCAAACAGCTTTCCACAAGGCTCTTACAACCGCAATTTCCCACTTTTCACTGCTTGAACATGCTTCAAAACGCTGGATCCTCATCCAGCACGTCTCTGTAAGTTATCACCTTTTTTTTCTCTGAAATATTCCAAGCTCTTCCTTCTTTGTTGCTGTTGAGGCTGTCCCTTCCTCTGGGTTCTTTTCTCCGCCCAAACGTCGCCAGTGTAATAAAGTAAATCCACACCAGATGAAGATATGTGGTAAGAGGTATTTATTACAGCCTCAACCAACAGCCAGCATATCAACTGTCATCATAGAACCCTCACATGACAGAACCTCAGAACAAGCTGGTTCCATGCCTAGTGTTCTGGCATGGAGCCATGTTACATCATTACACAGTGGCCATCTGAAAAAAACAAAAAGAAGAAAGTAAAGCACATACCAGGCTGCGCCCGTATGTGTGAAGTGGCCTACGGCATCAAGGGAGCCTCCGGAGCCGCCGAGGTCACGAGAGGGTACTAGCACTGGGTCTTACAGCGCTGCGGTGATCGTGCTATGCTTTTACCCATGCCGGCCACTTACTACGGCCCTTATTCTGGTGGCCACTACAGGGGTGCACTTGACATGGGCTACACTTCCCCATATCCTCTAGGGTCACGGCCGGCAGGACTCGGCTCGCTCGTCCTAGCATGGCTCTGGGGCATACCTTCTGGTCGGACGTAGTGTTACTACCGCTGGTGGGGGTTGCCCTCTCGACGGGCTGTACTTCGCTCCTCTACCACCATCAACAAGGCAGCTGCACATGCGGGTACAGGCCGCTCGATGCCAAAGTAAAGTTGTGGGGCCCTAGGCCCCCATGTATAGATAAGGAACACACAGACACCATTAGATACTGGGTAGAACTGGCCCAGGGCACGTGCGCCCGGCCCCTTTTATTATCAGGGTCACATGTCCTGTAACGCCTGTGCTGGATGGGTGTAGGGTGGGGTGTAAGCCAGCCCTCGTGGAGGGACTGGTAGCATAACAACTAGACCAGTGACCAGCAGGTCACCACATTCCTCGAGCCTGGTGTCAGTACTCCCAGTGCAGAGTTGAATGCCACTGACGAGAAGTGGCTAGCGCCATGCATGCCCTCTGACAGCACAGAAGCGGCCAGCAATAGGTTGGTGCGGCCTGCACTGCAAAGAAACCCGCTCTGCCACGCGCATGATTCCTGGACTAAATTTCTATCTCTCTGAAAACCTGGCTACCACAGCCTCACTGACTACGATATCCTCACCGAAGTCAGTGTCCTGGAAGGATTGTGAGCAGACCCGTTAGCACAAAGATGCCCAGATGCAGCACCGCTGCCAAAGGACACACTTCTCAGAGCTGGATCCTCCTTGGGCTATATCAGAGTGTGCAACTGTGAGCAAGAGTGCAACAGCCATAGCTGGCGGCTGCGGAGAGTGGGCGCAGGGTGCCTGCAAAGCGGCTCGGTCAGACCAAGTGCGGCTTGGGGTCTCCCCAAGTGCCCCCACTCATCAAAAATCCCCACACCAAGGGCATCCCAGGCGCATAGCAGGCGACTAATAGGATGACAGCAGCCGCCCTAAGGCCCGGGGAAGTGGAGCCGGACCCTTTGTGCTGCAAAACCTTCTGCTCTGCCATAAACCCTCCACAGGAGGAAGGAGGCCAGGCTAACTTCTTGCGCTTTCCACCCCACCCACCCTGGAGACCTTCTCCTTTAGACACCAATAGTTCCCAAGAGTGATATCATCATCCCGCTATTAAGATTTAATCAAACTCTGCACGCTCTGGGCTCAAACCGAAACACAGACAACAGTCGTCACAACCTTTCTGGCACTAGCCTGGAACACACTAAAAACTGCAACTACTGAGCTTGCCCTATCTGGGCAACCTACAGCCTCTGCAAATCCTTCCCCAAAACGGTGCCCCAGGAGCTACCTAACAGACACCCAGCAGACAACTAGAAGTAAGGTTTAGCCTTAAGCCATTGTGTTGGACCAGGAACCTTCAGGGAGGGAAGAGGAAAAGAAAAAACCCTCGGCGATAAAACCTAGTGACGGACTTTATCTTTTGCTGCACATTCTCAGCAAACCAAGAAAAAACAGCTACGGCACACAGTCCCCCGCCTACCCAAACAGAGGGCCTTATTTATAAGAAGTGGGGTATAGCTGCGTCAAAGCAGCGATGCAACACTTCTCAGTGCGCCCTCCTTGCGAGACTATTGATGCGCCGTATTTACACTACATACATACGGCGCATCATGTCGCAAGGAGTTACAGATACGTCAGTATTACTGACGTATTTGTATGGGCAAAAGTGGCGCATAGCTGGGGTGTGTCTGAAAACAGACGCAACTCCAGCAAGGTGTGCTTTCACATGGGGCAAGCCCCATGTGAAAGGGCCTGCATCAAACCGTAAGGTTTTGACGCAATGGCGGCCTAGAAGTGGCGCACTAAAATCTTATAGATTTGAATGTGCCACTTCTACGAGGCTTCGATGTGGGGAAAAGCCCACCCTGCATACCTTATACCTGACACAGATATAATGTAGCACAGAGGTTTACGAAGTGATGCATCTGCCTGGATGCGTCACTTCGTAAATATGGCGCAACATGGGACATTGGTTACGCCGCCACAGCGTTACAAGAAAGTGACGCGACAGAGGTGTAAATGTGACGCAGTGCTTCATAAATAAGCCCCAGAATCTTGTGCACCACCACACAAGAAGCTTGATCCTTACAGTACAAAATGACAAAAAGGAAACTGGTTACACGGTCGAAGTCAGCCACTAACAGTAACTAGGGGGCAGAGCCACCATCCCAAGATCCCTCCACAATTGCCATGAGCACTCAGGGCAAAGGCCAGCCCCTAGGGCCATTATGGATGAAGAACAATCATAAGATTCCTGCAGCTGGCCCGATTACCGAATACTTGCGCCCCGCGCTTCAAAATGGCGTTCTAACCTCAGTCGGAGCATACCTCCCCGACAGCAACCCAAGTAGCAAAGAGGAGGCCCTTCCTTCAAAAAGCTTTCAAGTACGCCTCCTTTTGGACTCACACGACCCGGGCCCTACGGCCAAGAAACGCTGATCTAACTCCTGCCGAAGCATGGGGGGTGTTATCTGGTCCATTCCATCACCTGCTGGGCTAGACACCAAGCCAAAAGTCCACAGAGCTTTGCTTCAATGGACCATCAATCATCCTTTACCGACAGATCCAAGTCAACATTGAGTGTGCCAGGAAAACTATAACAATCGCTGCCCAAATACATCAACCACAACGATTCTCCCCCCTCCCAGAACCTCGCACAGGCTACTGCCCTAGATTCCCCAGAAGCCCCATATAAACAAGAGATGGGGGAACTAACATCATCATTTCTACAAAACCTAGAAACTAAAATAAAGCAAACACTGGAGCTCAACCCGCAGCTGTTCAGATCCCCGAGCGGAACCAACTATCTTCCTTCCACTACCCAAAACATTGATAACTCACATAGAATGGCAGCCTCTGAGTCCCCAAAACTCAGCAATCCAGAATACACAACGGCTAAAACTCTACTCTGGCAATCGTCGAAGATGGAACTCCAAATAGACTTACTACAATCAATAGCCTTGAGCATGGCGGACCTGAACCAAAAAATGGACCATATCAAGAGCACGTATCTCACCTCGTAAAGTCACTGTTCCTGCTCCTGTGCAGCAGTTATTGATCAGTGGGCAACCTTACCAGCGGTATTTATAACATTGGCGTACTCAATCTGCGATATTATGTGACCACCTTTATCAAGCCCACAATTAAACTTAACCAGCCCAGAATCAGCTATCGAACTTTCTGACCACTAAATCAATCCACCAGAAAGTTCAACACAAACAACACCACAAACATTAACTTTCCAATCTTCTACTTTACCAGAGTACTCAGTCCCCCCAGGCCCTCCAGAAGCTGGGCACAGTTCAACCACCAGGAACCCAGCAGAGGAAGGTTCAGGAGGTCTATTGATTCCTAAGTGGACGGAAGGCTCACTTTCCAGGGAGGCAAAGAAAACAAGCATTGGCATAGCCAATAGGTCTCGCCTTTAGAACCTTATAAGTGTTTAGCCATGCAACAGTTGATGCTGTTGTACCAATGATATTGTGCTGCATAACTAAATACTTATAAGGTCCCAAAGGCGAGACCTATTGGCTATGCCAATGCTTGTTTTTAGGTTGAGCCTGGGCAGCACATGCGCTGCTCTGAGAGACATGCTGTATTAGAGTATGGACTTAAAGCTCCACCCACCCTCTGCCCATATTTTAATTGACTTCTGTTATTGTCCTTCGTAAATGCTGGCTTTTGATTCGTTAATAGGCTTGTTAGTCCCTCCTTAGTACCGCCGTGTGTTCATTTGTAACCGCCCATGAGGACTGGCCCTTTTACTTCTGTTGTTACACAGGATGCTTTATTTAGTCTGTAATAAGTGTTTTCTTTAATGAGTGTAGTCCTATGCAGGCACGACGTGCTTTTTCTGCAACATTCAGTGTGTCATGGACTTTCACTTTCCAAGCTGCCCAGGACAATGGCAGCTACTTGCATTTAAAATGACAATGCCTTTTATTTATGTGTTAATTTTCAGAACAGATAAATAAAAGGCATTGCCATTTACAAGCTTAATCTCTCGCAAATGTGAGACCTATTGCATTGCAAATGCTTGGGTTGTTTGCGTTGAAAAGTTTGGTATTTTTATGGTTGGATTCTTAAGTCTCGATCGCTAGTTATTGTCCCTTAGTGTCTCAAAGCTTCAGAAATGTCTTTCTAGTCTGAACTGTTTGTTTCGTAGAATCCTGATGCATGTAGAGTGTCCACCATCCCTTCACAACCAGGGTGGGGTTTACCTTCTGGACACAGGCAAGGCAGCAGTCTCTAAGACTATCATGGGTTTCATCTCACTGAGCGTAGCTTCTTTTCTTCTTTGATGGGATTCATCAACTTTCCGTGCTGGCGGAATCACCAAATGAAGCAGCTCTGGCATCAGGTTCTCAATAAATGAACCACTAGCACTGCTGTCTAGGCATCCCTGCTGTTTAAAGATGTATACATTATATTTTCAGTTCTGGTATTCAAGGTTAATGCACCCTTTGTACATTGGAGTGGGTTTTCCAATATCCATCATCATATTATCATGACCTGCTTTTATCTCAACATCTGGCAGCCTATGCCAGAATCAGCCATGATGGAAATGATTTAAAATTTGATCTGATCTGTAAAGACCTCGTTGCCCAACTTGTGCCTCACACCCACTGAGATTCGATTTTGTTACCACCAGTGATGTTGCTTCATCGGGTGTGTGGAGTCTTGGGACCGCCTCCCTGTGCCTATTTTTAGACAGTTATAGATGACAGCCCTAACACAGTATGGGAACAGAGTAGTAGGTTACTTAATAAGACCGAGTTGAGACAATATACCTCGGAACGCACTGATAACAAAGACAGCCACAGTAGATGTAGTTAAACGGGCAGATGGTAATGTTGTGTAATGCAACAGATAGAAGCCCGGCTTGCAGAACAGTATTTGCAGAGTGGCACTCATTGCACCTTCTCTGAGCTCTTTCAATTCCACAATCATGCCACTTGGTCATGTATGCTCACTGCTATTGTGACCTTGCTGATACCTTCTACACCTGCAGAACTATAAGGACCATTTGTGGCCTGCCATCATTCCAATATTGCTGGCAGATGTGCAGATCTGGAACTAAACAGGCCTATGGAGCATGGCTGTCATTTCAGAACCACGAATCACTATCCATGTTTATTGTACCCAATACCATGGTGCCACCAATGGGGAACATTCTTCACTCACTAATCCTCGCAGTGAGCGTGTATCAGCGTCACCTGTTGCACACCATGGACTTAGATAAAAGGTACTGATTTAAATTAAAACAAGCAGAAAGGGGCTCTTAAAGAGACCACCTTTGTCAAGAATTCGACCGAGGAAAAGCCACCCCCTGCTCCACAGCTATTGACACTGTACTAAGAGATCTCGAACTAATGCCACAGAGAAACTGCAATCAATCATACAGATCTTTCCGGCAGAAATTTAAAATGAGTTACTAGCAAATCCCGAGTCAATGACTTGAAATATTTTAAAACAAAGTAACATAGCTCTCTAAAAGCAAACACTTATGAAACAAGCATTTGCAATGCAATAGGCCTCGCATTTACGCGAGTTTAAGCTCTTGGCATTGTAAATGACAATGCCTTTTATTTATGTTTTAAAAACAAAAATAGCTCAAACTCGCGTAAATGCAAGACCTATTGCATTGCAAAAGCCGAAATCTATAAAGTAAAAGCACCACAAACACGGATAAAGGTATATACTAGATAGTAAATAGAAAAGCAGGTAAGAAATAATAGGCAAATGCTACATGTGGCTGCCCCCTGCAAGGCACCACAAAGCGCCTATAAACATATTACAGAACTTATAAGGTACACATAAGGGTATCTATTTGTACACTACTATTTATAAAACATTACAGCATTGCAGAGGTATCAACAATAATTGATATGTGTTGCCTCTGTTTGTTATTATGTGTAGTAGGATAATATTTATTATCAAATGGTGTACAGTAATTCTTGCACGTTTAAAGCGCTGCTTATAAACATGTAAAATAAAACACTAGTTAAATATATCCTGTGAGTTCCCCTAACAATAACCTAATGTAAGAACAGCAAAAGCAGCACATTAATATAAGTGAAACCGACTCAAAATCTCGGAAGCAAAAATGTTAATAATGTAAAAAGTCACCCTTTTAAATTAAACAATGCGCCAAGATGAGAGGAAGGAGAAGCGCTATGAAGATGGAAGGAGACATATAACACCTAGTAAATGCAAAACAACCACACAAAAAGTGGTAGATGCGAGCAAGGCGTCTTTTAGTCAGCTTTTTTGTTATGTAGAATAGAATGAAAGCTATCTCACAGACGGGGAAACTCACAGCATGAGGTTTACTAATAACAACACTTGTAGCAGCTAATTGAGTGTGCACAGTGGATGGCGTTATAGATAAGATTAACAGATGCACCTCCCAGACAGCAAACAAATTGATGGGGGGGATGTCTGTATCCTGTGGATGTTTGTACGCTGTGATACGTAAATGAGCTGTAACATCTAATATTGTAAGATAACTAAAAATGCCTAAGCATGGTTTATAGCGGCTGTGCTTTATACTTTTTAGGTGTTACCGTGCGGAAAGTGTCTACTTTGTTGCATAAGAAGGTACAAAAGGTACAGAACCACCTGAGGGATATTAAAATAAGAAAATTCCTTGTATATACAAACGTGTACTGTTCTGTAAGTTCTCTGCAGCAGCTTGTGAAGCCCCTGGTGACATGTATGTTTAAATGCATGTTACCATAAAAACACGCAAATGTGCATGTAATAATCACAGACGGGCAACATTAACCTATGGTTCCTGCACCGACTGTTTACAAGAGGTGTTATAAGGCAGACTAACGGTGTAATAATATAGGGTGCTGTTACAAAATGTATATGCTAACGGTGGCGATAAACAAAACGTTGAGGTTAGGTACAACGGCGGGTACAAAATAAATTGGTAAGGTTGTTTACGATGGCTTGATGTTTGTTTTAAGCAAGCGGAAAGGAAAGCAGCAAGGAAGGGTAATATTTACAATTAGCAATTGTGGAGTAGGTTTGTTTCCTGTATCGCGCAGGGTTGTAAAATAATGTTTTCGCATAGGTATAGTAACATTTTGCTTCTGTTTGTTTTTGTATGTGCATTGGAAAAATGTTGAGTAACAAACGATACAGAGATATATGTGCACGTTTAGGAGCGCTGCTTCTAAACACATATAAGCAAACACCAGCAAAACGCTCTTGTAAGTTGCCTTAACAATAGGCTGATACTGTAAGAGCAAAAGTATCATAAAAATGTAAGTTACATCGCAGAAAATGTATTGTTGTGATCGCGGAAGCAAAAGCGTTACTAATATAAAAAACAAGCTACACCCGTCTGGGCACAATAACGTAAGGAGGGGAATGTGATCCCAATGGTCGAAAGAAGACAAGAGAGGCTCTGTGCCCCAACATGTGCAACACAACTTCCTTCAATTGGAGGGAGAAACTGACTTGGTGTTCCATGAAGAAAACACAACATGAAGAGGCATTTCATGGTTATGAGCCAAATAGAATGGGAACCTATATTGACAATGTACTGAACAGTTTTAAAGCGCTGCGTCAAGTCACTTTCTGGGCTCAATGAGCCTCGTGAGGATCAAGTTGTTCACCTCCGGAGACCCAGCGAGGATGCGTTTACTCACAGCGCTGAGGATGGGATAGAGTGCTATTATGGGGCAAGCGGGTATACAAGCATATTTTTCTGAACTACTGGGCCACAGCAACCATCAAGGAGCCGGGGTGTCCAGGCGACCTTCCACTTCATTTATTTATGGCTGGAAAAGAGAAGACTGCAGAGTGGCAAAATCAAAATCCGGACACTCGCACTCAAGCTGCAGCGGGCATGCGCAGTGTGTTTATTTTTCTAATACCTTTAATGAAGAATGAATTGTCTTACAACTGGAGGATGCAAATCGAGGGGGCAATAAATCAATGTACAATTACTTATGGAAGGGAAACATAGATTTAAGGATTTCTTCTCATGTCATATGGAAGCTAACACACCGGGCACCTACAAAGCTGATGGGCTGGCAGTGGGGACGTCCGCGATGGCAACAGGTGGACAGCAGTAAATAACAAGCAGGAAGTGGGATAAGGGAGGGGGTGGCAAATGGTGTGCACTTTCGTGGCCTCTTTGATGTTCTCAGTGGCCGCATGGCTCACTGAGAACATCAAAGCGGCCGCGAAATGATCACGCAGGCTGCCAAATGGTGCGCACGCCCGGCGCACATGCACTGTAGTTGGAGGCCTGAAAGCACTGGTTTGCACTTCCAGATCCCCCTTTTACAAAAGCTCTCGCGAGAGCAGCGCTAAAGCGCTGGCTCAGGCGAGACCTAAAAATGAGAACACTCCAAAAAGAGCAAAAGCTAAAAACCGAGCGCTGTGTCTCACTAGAGGAAAACACACAATAGAATCAGCTGCGGGCTCCAGCAGGTTTTACCCAATTTCACAGCAAAGACCCCACGGTAACAAGCCCAAGATTACTGCAGTGAAGGATCCACACTCCAACAAATAAAGTCCAGTCAAAAGATCAGATGAATCAGGTGGGAGGACAAGTCCGATTCGGGCCGTTCCCGCTCGCCTCCCCTGCAAGGAGAAGGTGGCCGTCTGCCCCGAAGCCACTTTGATCATCACCACTGAAGATTCGGATGCAAGTACAAACCCCGTCTCTGGGACTATAACAATCTCACCAAAAGCAAGGGGACAAACAGACGCCTGCACGCAAGCCTCTCCTAACGTAGAACACAATAACAACAACGGAGAGAGCTACAACTGTGGACTCCATAACCAGATCTGTCAGAAGCCAGATGCCCCCTCAGCACTTCAGCATAGGGACCGTTCCTAACACTCCAAACCCCAGCAGCCCCTGAATGTCACGGCAAACTTGCCAATCCACTGAGCAGCAGTCACCCGATGTCAGAGCATGGCATAGTCGAGGCGGCTCTCACACCAAGATATCACGTCACAGGCCACCATGATATTTTGAACAGGGGCAACATACTCCGTATAATGACACATATAGCATCACTGGCCCACATAAGATCGGCGGATTGCACCTGGGTCAAATTTAAGTGCCAGGGACACCCATATTCAGTCTATCCTGGCCGGGCTGCATCAGTGGTCACACCAGCTGGCAATGCTCCGCGCAGCCAATCAACTGGCAGATTGGGGCATTGCTCAAGCATCGCCCCAAGACAGATACCTCCATGTCCTAAATACCGAAATTCAAAAGCTGCCAACTTATTCCACCCTAAAATGTGCTAATGGCATTCACACAGGCAACCACCTGACAAGCCCTCCCAACACGATGCCCTCAGAATCATATGTTCCTCACACCAAAGGTCAGTTCTCTCTGGGAAATCCGATATTCACATTCACCTCGGACTCTAGGCCTGGTCTGGTAACCACCTCTCTCAACGTCATTTTTAAATCGCCCAGATGGAACTTCGGCAGCCCTCTGAATTGCCCAAACACATATCTAACCATCATCTCCTGGAATGTGGCAGGCATCCAGAAACTCATCAAGGCAAACTCAGCACTAGAGTATCTCCACAGCAGTGACATCATCTGCCTCCAGGTGACCTGGGCAATGACTACAACAACTCTAGAAGGGTACCAGGGTACTTCGAAATTCACAGCCCAGCCCTCAGGCATAACATTTTTCGGCAACCAACTGGTGGGCTCTCCGTTTACATCAAACATGCCCAAAGAGTGGACGTCACAATAATTGAAATCCCCTCAACAGGAATACAAGTTCTACTCATCAATGGAATAAAAATAAAAACCAGCACTTCGACTGCTTCTATTCAACTGCGATGTGAATCCCGTGCTCCTCCAGAACAATCAGGTACTAAACGACCTGGCGGACATTATTGGAGACCTTCTCACCAAATATCCCCACCATAATCCACCATAGTTGGGGATTTCAACAACAAATTGCTTGGCTGATCATTAAAAGATGAACCACCAAAAGAGGTCGTACAATTGCAAACACTTTTAGATAATTTCCCGCTCACAAGCTTAAACAAGCCCAGAATCGAACATGGCTCCAAATCCCCACATTCAGGAACAGCTCAACAATTGACTACATATTTATCAGCGACCTGCAAACTCAAGATCTCTGCAAATTTGACATTGACGACCGGGAAAAGAGTGGCCACAACCCCTCAGAGCGTCCTTCAGACTCTCCATGACAGCAGCACGAGCGCTCATATCAATTGGAGAACCCACATGGGAAGAACGTGAAAAAGCACTATGCAGAAAAAAAGGGACTGCAAAGCTTGGCCCAAAACTGAATGCCTGGATGGCTATCAATGAGCAACTATATATAACACAGAGCCCGGAGGTCCTTTTAGAACATTTGGTCATTCTCCTAGCTCACCTACATCTGGCGCTGAAGGGAATGCAGGCCGTCCATTCAAGGCAGTGGTAAATTCAACCCACTTGTCCTCTGCACAACGAAGCAAAGGGTACGTTGGCAAGTGAGCGGAAGCTCCGAAAGGCCCTAAAGGTAAAGCAGAGATGCGGCAATGCATCCCAGGGCCAAAGCATCATAACCCTTCGAGCCACTTACAAGAAAAGTGTGTGGGAGCAATACACCAACGGATAAAAACAGAATGGCTTAAAATGTTCTCCCTTCTTAAAGAGAAAAATCTTGCCCTCTTCTGGAAGCACATCAACTAACTCAGCAACCATGGCCAGCCTAAAGAGAACGGAGTAGCAGAGAGTACCTGGGTTAACTATGCCAAACAGCTCTACAGTGGAGAGCCAGGCGAAACACAAGCGATCCATCCTACACATACATCAAATCTTCCGGACATGCAGGATTTAGAACTCTCAGAAGCTGAAGTAATTAAAATCATCAAACAAATGAGGAGTAATGGAGCTCCGGGACCCAACAAATACCAGCAGCAGTCTTCAAATTAGCCCAAACCTTCTGGGCAGGGCTCCTCATGCCGCTCTTCAACTACGCCTTCCTTACAGCCACAATCTCACCAACATGGCAGGGATCAGTCCTTCAATCCATAAAAAGAGAGACCGCCCAAACCCGGCTAACTATTGGCTAATAGCTCTACTGGATTTTGAAGCTAAGGCCTAGGCCCATATTCTACTGGGTGAACTGGAAACCTGGGTTGCAGAAATTAGCATCCTTCCTAATACACAGTCAGGATATAGATCAGATTGCTCAACAACAGATAACATATTAGTGCTGGCCTATCTATCGTGGAGAGCCACATAGGATAAGCTGCCACCTCTATTCTGCAGCTTCGATGACTACAGAACAGCGTTTGATTGAGTTGACCGGAGAACTTTATGGTACAAATTAAACTACTGGGATATACACCCCAAACTTCTCACAGCAATTATGTCACTCCATCAGGGGACCTGGGTTGGGATCAAAACCAGTTCCACGACAGTAACTGCAAAAAGTCCATCAAACAATGGCTTAAAACAAGGCTGTTTATTAGCTCTGCAAATTTTTAATCTCCATACTGCCGACTTGCCGAAAATTCTGGAAGGCGCAAGTCTAGTTACGCCAAGACTAGCAAGCTTATGCCTACAGACTATGCAATACGTGGCCAACATCAACATAAACCAAAGAAGAACAGGTTTGCGGAGAACCCTTAACGCCCTCGATGTGTACAATATGATCAACAAACTCCTGGTGAATCAGTCTAAAACCAAAGTAATGGCATTCTGTAATTATCCCCGAAAGAAATCCATACATTGGCAAATAGGGGAACAGCGAATAGTCACCTGTACCAGGTACAACTACCTGGGTGTCTGGTTCTGCAACAGGGCAAACCCAGTGGTCCACCTCAAACACCACAGGTCAAAGGGAGGCGGGGTCACACACAGTCTGAGGTGCTTAAACTGCCAACTACATAGCACAACAGCTGAGCCAATACTAAACGTCCTGCGAGCCAAGCTGCTACCAGCACTGTCCTATGGCCACCTAGCCTTTCCAGGGAAAATGGGCCCATGCCTCATGAACTACCAAACATTGGCATACAAAAAATGTTTTCCTTCCTCCGGCGCGCAAGGAGGGCCAGGGTGAGGCTGGAGCTGGGTCTGGTAAGCTCAAACCTCCCCTGTCTAGGAAATCTCATGAAATACTACATCAGCACCCTGCGCGCCCCAGCCGTATCCCTGAATGCTCAATTACAATTCATATTTGTAGAGGAGCATTCCCCATGGCACTCACAGCTGTACTTAGCCATCAGTCCTCTAAAGATCGAAATATTAAACTTGTCCAACCCAAGCATCCCCCTGCCAATGTGGAAAAGGACAGTAAATGCGCAGACCAGTGGCGTAACGATAATTGAGGGGGCCTCCCTGCAAGGTACGTGGAGGGGCCCCCTCTGGACTCTATCAGGAGCTCCTCGGCCGAAGTGCAGTGCTGAGGGGGCCCCATGGAGCTTGGGGGGCCCCACGCACTGCAGGTGATGCGGGGGCCTGTGTTACGCGCCTGGCGCAGACCACCCCAGCGTCATACGAAAGAGACATTGAAAGGCTCCAACACAAGCCTCTCTTTGCAGCTTTGGATGCCTCGTACATAAAGAGTAAAGCCCAGCCATACTTCAAATACCTCCTCAGACCCAAGTTTCGCAACAAAATCACCTACACGAGGCCGCTAGCTCTTCCAAAGTATGATTTTAATCCGCTCCTCGCAAGCATGGTGGGCAGTCACCTTGCAGGTTATGTAATTATCATCTGGAGTCTTGGCCACACCTGCTGCCCCCACTTCGCCATTGATCAACTGTAATAATTAAGGATGTCTCGTAGACAGGTTACGTAGAACAAGTTATAGGTTTATTGGTTAGTCATAAAGACCATGTAGATCTCTTGTAAGGCCTCAGCTAGACCCCTGTAAAGCCCCACCAGGAGCAGCCTCCCTGCTGCTCAGCCCATCTCCTCCAACTGCCAACTCCTCCAGTCCCCCACACTCAACATTCCAAGTGACATCACTCATGGCTGAGCAGCAAGGAACAGGACAGCAATGAGGAAGATGTACAAACAACAACAATAGATTATAGCACATCTCCCTTCCTTAGAAAAACTAAGCAAAAGATATAAATGCATTGAATCAAGATAGCACAAAATACCTTTGCTTAAATAAAGTAGAAATAAAAAGAAAGTACATTATGCAAATAATTATACATCAAATCAGCAAATAGTCGCAAGAAAATAACTATAACAAAAGAATAATGAACCCCATCCCCCTCCCTAGGGAAACTAATTAGATGGGTACACACTACCAAAAAAAACACCTCACTAAGACACATAGAACATAGAAATAGGGAAACGCACCTCCCTATGAAACTCCAAATACTGTAATAGGGGAAAACACCTCCCTATAGGGGAAAACACCTCCCTTAGACACATAGAACATTGAAATAGGGAAACGCACCTCCCTATGAAACTCCAAATACTGTAATAGGGGAAAACACCTCCCTTAGACACATAGAACATAGAAATAGGGAAACGCACCTCCCTATGAAACTCCAAATTCTGTAATAGGGGAAAACACCTCCCTATAGGGGAAAACACCTCCCTTAGACACATAGAACATAGAAATAGGGAAACGCACCTCCCTATGAAACTCCAAATACTGTAATAGGGGAAAACACCACCCTATAGGCACATAGAACATTGAAATAGGGAAACGCACCTCCCTATGAAACTCCAAATACTGTAATAGGGGAAAACACCTCCCTATAGGGGAAAACACCTCCCTTAGACTGAGAAATAGGGGAACAACCCCCTATGATCCAAAACCGGGCAATTAGCACCCAAAACACCTCAAAATTGAACACATCGCTCCACAAAGCTCCACAACCCTACCAAAACAATGGGTACTTACCAGCCACTAACATGACACAACACCCTTAAACAAGAATGGAGACACACACCAAACCCCACAGGATAGAGGCACTCACTCACGCCCCCACAAAACAATATTGCATTAATGAAAATAAAGAAATAAGAAATCTCATACTCCGGTGAGCGATCTCTCACCCGAAATTCTCACTCGGCTGATAACATCCAAAGCAGTGAACACCACCAGGTTAGCGTCCCAAAAAAAAACTACACAATTTTGCCAATGTTATATGCAGCTTCGAATTAAAATACTGTCTGCTCAAACCTCACAGGCCCTACCAGCGCTGTTAACAAAACCAGGCCTGCGACGAACTGTTGAGCATATGCTGGCAGCAAACATTTCCATTTTGGCAAACATGTATTAACGTGGCTGGCAACGTGTGCTGAGATAGCTATATAGCAGTAACTAAATAGGTCTAAAACGCCAGCCCTAAAATGGCGGCACGCAGCGCACGCTGCTCCGGGTGGCTCACGGCACGTTGATGCTGTGAGCACTGTAGAAGCAGCAAAACTCTGCATCACGTCAGAATGGCCACGAAGCTTCTCAGGTGAGTGCACTACTCGCGCAAACTCGCGCTCGTGCAAAACTTCAAATGTTCAGCGTGACGGTTGAACTGCCTACAGAAACGTGTGGCAAAAAAAAACAACAAAAAAACTCGGATTACATTGACAAAATGCCTCACCACACGTGTACTGTGCCGGTACACAAACAGGGAAGAAGAAAAAAAAACAATCAGGGACTGCTCAAACTCTCCAAACGCCAGTACACGCAAGACACATCCCAGGCGTTAGACCAAGACCAAGCGAGCCATAAGTTGTTGGTGCCGGTATCCATGACACGCCTGTAAACTCCTCACGGGATGTTCCTCCCAAAGAAACGAAAGGCTCCTCCAACAAAGACTGCGGCGCTAATCCCAAATGTCAGTCTAAATGTCTTATAATATTATTTCTTAACGTCACGTAACGTGTTAAAGGTTACACACAGCCAGTGTAAAATCATTACAGCTTTTTTCACAGGACAAACGATGCACTTCAGCAAAAGAATCAAGCGTAAATTTGCCAATCCCCCAGCACACGTCGCAGCTGCTAATTTCTTTGCGTGTGGTGCCGATTTCCTCGTATCGCTCTCTTTCCTCTTGTCAGCATTCACCTCGCAGCTGCTAATTTCTTTGCGTGTGGTGCCGATTTCCTCGTATCGCTCTCTTTCCTCTTGTCAGCATTCACCTCGCAGCTGCTAATTTCTTTGCTGTGTGGTGCCGATTTCCTCGTATCGCTCTCTTTCCTCTTGTCAGCATTCACCACAGCAGTCTCTCTCCACCGGCAATTTTCACAGTAACTGTTAGCTGACTAATAATAGGGTATTCACAACCATCTCTCCTCAACATGTAAGTTCACTCTAACGTGTGAGAATCTCTTGTTTCCATGCAACACGGTACAGAAGAAACTGGCACTTACAGGGCGACCGATGGAGTGGTCACTGGTGGGGCTTGATTGTCAGCTTCCTCAAAAAACGCAGCTTTAATTTCTCTTTACCTTGAAAATCCTTTTTCCTTGTAATTCCTTCCTTTAGACTCCAGAAACCATTATCCTTTGAAGTAGCACACGCGTAAGTCCTTCCAAATCGTCGCCAGTGTAATAATTAAGGATGTCTCGTAGACAGGTTACGTAGAACAAGTTATAGGTTTATTGGTTAGTCATAAAGACCATGTAGATCTCTTGTAAGGCCTCAGCTAGACCCCTGTAAAGCCCCACCAGGAGCAGCCTCCCTGCTGCTCAGCCCATCTCCTCCAACTGCCAACTCCTCCAGTCCCCCACACTCAACATTCCAAGTGACATCACTCATGGCTGAGCAGCAAGGAACAGGACAGCAATGAGGAAGATGTACAAACAACAACAATAGATTATAGCATCAACGTCTTCTTTTAACTCCACTTTGTCGAGGTAACTGTTGCATTCTTCACTGTTCTTCATTTATTTCTGCTCATTTCTTTTGTAAGATGCTCTGGAACATTTCTGCTCCTTAGCAACCTATCTGCTCTGACAGTTGAATGGAATGTAGCAGGCAGAGGGTTTGCGGTTGGACTGGAGAGCGGTTATGTCCCAGGGGTCTGTTCCTGTCAACTTAATAAATCTTCTCCAATACAAATGTATGTGTCCTGACTCTTCAAAACTGGCGACGAGCATGGGATCTAATTTTGAATTTGAATTTAAAATTTCTTATAGAGCGCTCATATACCTGCGGTTTCTTGGCGCTATTACTGACAGGATCCTAGTTAAAAAGCAGTGGGAGCAAGAGAGTTGTTATTCGAAAGATTTCGTGAATAGGTAGGTCTTAAGTTGTTTACGGAATTGTGGGTAAAGAGAGATGGTGCGGAGTTCAAGGGGAAGAGAGTTCCAGAGGGTCGGGGCGAGGGTGGCAAATTTAGAACCTCCCCACTTCTTTCTCCGATAGCGTGGGATGGTGAGGAGGGACTGGGAGGACGAACGAAGTTCCCTGGTGGGGATATAGGAGACAATCTCGGAGGAGATGAATTCAGGTGCGAGTCCGTGTCGAGCCCGGAAGGTGATGGAAGCAAGCTTGAATTCAATTCTGGCTCGCACAGGGAGCCAGTGAAGTGATTTCAGGAGCGGGGTAGAGTGGTGGAATTTGGGGAGTTTAAAAACCAGGCGGGCCGCCTGGTTTTGGATCTGTTGCAGGCGACGCAAACTGTAGGCGGGTAAGCCGGCATACAGGGCGTTGCCGTAGTCCAGGCGGGATACCACCATGGCCAGGATGATGAGTTTTAGAGCAGAAAAGGTGAAGAAACGGGACACCCTACGTATAGTGCGCAGTGAAAGAAAGGAAGAAGATACCACAGAGCTAACCTGGGAGTGAAGGGTGAGTTGAGAATTAAGTTTTATGCCAAGTGTTTTAACTGAGGAAGCGGGGGTAGGAGGAGGGCCAAGAGAAGGGGGCCAGAAAAGAGGGGACCAGGGGCTGGATGAACCACCCGTCAACACCAACTCGGTTTTGTCAGGGTTGAGTTTAAGGTGGTTGTGGTTCATCCAGTCCCTGATGTGAAGCATGACAGATTGAAAGTTTAGAATAGAGGAAGGAGAAGACAGATTGAAGACAAGCTGGAGGTCGTCTGCATAGTTAAATACGCCGACCTCCATCTGTTGAAGAGAGAAGATTAGGGGAGCAATGTACAGGTTAAACAGGAGGGGAGAAAGGGAGGAACCTTGGGGAACCCCGCACTGAACTTTCCGGACGTCCGCCGTGAAGTCACCCAGTCGAACAGCCTGGGTGCGGTCGCTCAGGAAGGAGGACAACCAAACCAGGGCGGTCCCCCCGATCCCCGCCGCTCCGATACGGGAGAGGAGGATGGTATGATCCACCGTATCGAAGGCGGCTGAGAGATCGAGGAGCACAAGGGCCTGGCGCTGATTGGTGTCCATGCCCTCCCTGAGGGTGTCCAGGACCGACAGGACAACGGACTCCGTAGAGTGTGCGGGGCGGAAACCGGCTTGACGGGGGGCAAGAGCACCATAATTCTCCACAAAGGAGCTCAGAGCGCAGGTTACGTGGCGCTCGAGCACCTTGGCCAAGAATGGTAGGAGGGAGATAGGACGGAAATTGGCGGGGACAGAGGGATCTGCCCCGGGTTTTTTTAAAATAGGCACAATTACCGCAGATTTCAAGGATTTAGGGACGATGCCTTGGGCGAGAGAGCTGTTCAGAAGATGAAGGGGAGGGTCAGGACAGGAAACAAAAATATGACGGAGAATGTGAGCGGGACAAGGGTCAAGAGGAGAGCCGGTTTTGACCAGGGGAACCAAGGTGATCAGGCTCTCCCGAGTGATAGGGGGAAGTGAGGAAAGCTCGCCCTTCGGGGGGGGGCATTGGGGGTCGACAAAAGAGGAGGAGGGTGGCGGGATGTTAGCCTTGATGGTGTTGATTTTGTGAATGAAATAGTTGTTGAGGGAAGAACAGAGTGCTTCGGAGGGGGCCGGCTTAAGAGTAGTTCTGTCCGAGAACGCTAGGTTGTGGACGATGGTGAATATCTCCTTGGACTGATTTTCCGCGGCTAAGATTTTGGAGGAGAAGTAAGATGTTTTTGCCTCCAAGATGTCTTTTTTATACTGGCTCAGGGTGTTAGTATAGACCAGTTTCAGGGTGGGGCAGTAATTCCTTCTCCATGCCCGCTCCGCGCGGCGAACTGTTAATTTGGTGGTCTTAAGCTCTTCGGTGAACCACCGATTGGCGTCCTTGTCGCGTTTGGAGGTAATGCGCTTGAGCGGGGCAAAAGCGTCGCGTCCGTTGGAGAGCCACTGATCTATGGCGTCGACCTGGGAAAGGGTGGGAAGACCCTGTAAGGGGGGGAGGGACGAGGTGAGGAGGGAGGAGAGATTCTCCAGGTTAACACGACCCCATGAACGGACCCAGGTGTTTTTAGGCCAGGGGGGGTTAGCTGGAGGGTGGATAGGAATAAGGAATGAGATTAGGTGGTGGTCCGACCAGGAGCAAGGGGTAATAAAGAGCGAATCCACAGGGCAGTTCAGGGACCAGATCTGGTCGAGTATATGACCTTTGATGTGAGTGGGGGAGGAGACGTGGGGAGTGAAGTTGAGGGAGTGAAGGGTTTCGGAGAATTCCTTGGAGGATGGGCACTCCGCGAAATCGGAGGGCCAGAAATTAAAATCGCCGAGGAGCAGAATAGAAGAGTTGTTGATTGTGATGGTGGCCAAGACCTCCAAAAAATCTGGAAGAAACTGTGAGGGGGACAGAGGGGGACGGTAGGTGAGGAAGCAGGTCAGGGGGGGAGAGGTGGAAACTGTGCGGATCACCAGGAATTCAGTTGTCGCGATGTTGGGTAAAGATAACATTTGAAAGGGAAGATTGGTGCGTGCGATGACCGCCACGCCACCCCCGGCCCTGCCGGAAGGGCGATCCGCCCTGAGGGCATAGTAGGTGGCCGGTAGGGTGGATAGTAGGGCAGGGAGGGAGTCATCGCAGAACCATGTCTCAGTCAGAAAGAGAAGGTCGGGAGCATGGAGATCCAGTAAAACTGAGAGTTCATGTGCATGGGCAACAGCAGACCGGGTGTTGAGATAAAAGGCTGTGAAGGCATTGGGGGGTGATGGGGGGGCGGTGCTACAAGACACGGGAGGGGTGTCAACTGTAGGGGAAGGACAGAGAAAGGAAGAAGCAGAGGAAAGACCCAGGGAGGAGATGCGAGAGCAGATAGAGTCCGAAATGGACCAAGGGCCCTGGTAGCAGCGAAGTTGGTCGGGGGAATAGATGATACGCGGGGCAGAGTGACGAGCCCCTAGCCCCGGCCGGTCGCGGACGAGCGCAGACGAGCTTGCCTTAAGCGCGCCTTCGGCGCGCAATCGTCGCGCCCGCTGCGCTCGTCCGCTGCGCTTCCTGCCAAGGCACATGATTTATGGAGAAGAATCAGGGAATCGGAGGGGGCGTGTCGGAGGCGCGCCTCGCCCTTGTGAATGGCGGCAAGAAGAAGGGGTCGTAGCAGCGTGGAGCGCTGTTTGGAGGATGTCAGCACAGGTAGGTAGAGAGCAAAGTAGTAAAAACACAGTATAACATCCAAATAGTTAAAAAGATCGCGGAAACTAGCTCCCGGCTTTCCGCCTCAGGAGTCCGTTGTCAGTGCAGCGCCCAGCGTTTGGCGCGCACTATTTATAACGTGGCGGGGGGGCGTGGCCAACCGAGGGGGCGTGTCGGAGGCGCGCCTCACCCTTGTGAATGGCGGCAAGAAGAAGGGGTCGTAGCAGCGTGGAGCGCTGTTGGAGGATGTCAGCACAGGTAGGTAGAGAGCAAAGTAGTAAAAACACAGTATAACATCCAAATAGTTAAAAAGATCGCGGAAACTAGCTCCCGGCTTTCCGCCTCAGGAGTCCGTAAAGAGGACACCAACGCTTGAAGAATTATACTACAGAAGCTGGAACATACTTTGGACAGTAAGTGACCCCTGGATCAGCTTTGGAACCCTGGTGACGGTGACTTTGACTGCATTGTCTCCGTCCATCTATTGTGTCTGTATGACACTTTGTGGCTGCTGAGGATAGAGATTTTTTCCTCTTTATATTGGCGATGCTCTTTTGCTGATCTAAGCGATTACTAATGTGGTAGATTACCACCTACTTTGCTTGTGCGATCAACTAAAGATTTGATTTCGCTACGTGTTGATACGCTGGAGCACATCCAATTACCATGTACCTAATTGGGGAATTTATTGTGACTGATCCGACCCTTTCAATTTCATGCTTGGATGAATTCACGTTAAGACAGAATTGTGAATTTTGTGCGTTGTGTGACCCGAGCTTTGTGAGACCCGTTCTGGATGTGATTTTTTTTTTCTCTTCTTCCTGAATTGCGAGACATTTGATAAGGAGTCAAAAAAATAATTTGCTTATTGGACTGTTCCATACTGAAATCGGCACCGGACATAGCGAACTCACCTGCCTCAATTGTGCTGCTGCCCTGGGGGTGACTGCTCCTTCCCGCCTTCCCTCTCGCCGCCGCACTGCAAATACCGCGGCCGCAGCGAGAAAGAACTACAGGACCCAGACACCCTAGCGGACCAAAGGCGGGACCCGGAAACGCTGGCTACGCGCCGGGAGGCGCCATAAATCATTGCCCCTCTCCCGTGTCGCGGGACGCGAGCGGGACGCCCGGGGCTAAGCCCGGGCAAAGGGCGGGCCCTCTGAGGCCCTCAGAGGCCTGAGGAGACTGGACTGGGCCAGGTTCTTTACGTCGTGACGATTGGTGTTATATTGCGCATTGACTATCTTAGCCACTTGATATGTCCGTATGTTTTATTTCTATATTTCTTCTTTTTAATGTGACTGCCCTGTTTGTGAGTGCATAGGCAGACACTAGGGTATCTGGGTGGAAGCTTAACCTCTAACAGAACGAAATGGTTAAATCAAAAACTGACAAAGTGGTGGTGGCTCCTGCTACCCTAGATAATTTTCTGGTTAGGAAAGTAACACAGATTAATAATGATAGACGTGTATCTTTGGGGAAAGGCACTGTGATTGAAGATACACCATCAGAAAATGTTTCTCTAAGCCAGCCCCAAGACCTTGAGATCAACCCGAGTGGTGCCATTTCTATGGCCCTCCCAGTTCCCGTCCTTGTAGAGGTGGAGGTCCATTCTGATTCCCGGGTGTCGTTAAGTTCTGATGCTGATGTGCTAAATGAGACCCAATCTGAGATTAGGCATATGAGATCATGTAGAACACGGTCTCAACGGGAGAACTGGAAACATAATAATTGTAAGCCAAAAAAGAAGGTCGGTAAGTCAAATACCGGTACTGTCACACCAAACCCTTTTGTATTCACGGCCACCAATGGTATTGGTAATGGAGCTAATCTAAACTCGGATATGATTGCCTCACTTATAAAAAACCTAGAAGCTTCTTTTACAGTCAAAATGGAGGAGCTTATTAAACCATTAACCGCTAAGATTGATGATTTAGCTAAGGAAGTGACAAGGCTGGGTGATCTGTTATTGTCTCGGGAGATTGCTCAGCCTAGTGGAGTTGAATACTTTGGCGGGAAAAGGAGAGATACTGCTGTACTTAATGATATAGAGAATAAGGGGAGGGGAGAACCTGCTGTTACAGTTATCCCAGGACTTGTAACTTCTACCCAGTCGGAAATTCCTGTGGAAACTGCTTTGCAGCAACAATTATCTATAATTCCCCACAGTAATAGAGCTTCTAGTTTGGCGAGACACAATGGTCACCTTAATCTACCACCAGATTGTGCTCCGTTTGTGGTAGTACTGACCAATGTGCCCTCCTGTGGTACCCATCCCGCATCTCCTTATGATGAATCCTCTATCTCTCTGAAAAATAAGACAGTGTCCTGGCTCAACAAAAATTGTGGTTTCCCGATTTCATATTTTGACCAGATACTGACAGTAAGGCGTGTAAACTGGGTGGGGCCGTCAAAAAAGTCTGGTGCGGGGGATTGTATAGTCGTAAATTTTAAACACCCCCAGCATGTAGCAACCGTACTTTTGAGAGCTTCTGCACTGGTTTATAATATTAATAGTATCTGTGTACGCCCCTTGGGTTATTTTTATGCACACTTGTGCAAACCACGAATGCAACAGAATATAACCAGGCGGGGACGTGAACCTTTTACTCCTGTGCAAGAGACCCATCTTCTACATAATATTACTAATTTCTGTGGTGTAGGTGGACCCATGGGTGTGTCTAATAGGAGTGTTAGTGCTGGACACTATCAATATGGGCCGAATCTTCACACACAGAATAGGTTTGAAGTGTTATCTGGTCTTGAGCTGTGCGATTGACGGGGGGCACCTGTAGCTCAGGACATCGGGGCTTCAGGTGAACCTATTAATCCAGATAATTTGGTAGGTAAATTGCCAGGATGTCTTGCTGTCTCTTGGAACATTGCGGGTCTTGCTGCCAAAATGTCTGATGTAAACTGGGTGATCTATATTAAACAATTTTCGATTATTTGTTTACAAGCGACCTGGGAATTGGGCTGTGACCTCTTCTTAGAAGGGTACAAGGCCTTCTTTGTGTCAGCCTTGCCATCTGTGCGGGGTAGGCCCAAGGGGGGTCTTGTAATTTTTGTATCTATATCAATTCCCTGTGAAGTACAAAGAATTGTAGCACAGCATACAGGTGTAATGGGCATAACTCTAAGCAGAGGTAATGTTCGTGTCGGGCTGGTGAATTTTTATAATGCTGTTTACGATAGTGGAGGCAGGAATCATATTTATTTTTTAAACTCCTTTGTCTCAAATTTTATGGAAAATGTGGGCCATAACCTCCTGATTATGGGGGATTTTAATTTGCATCCTTGTATAGACCCATTGCACAAATGTTTACCAGAAATGGTGTGTGATCGGGCAGACTGTCTCCATATGGAGCACACAAAGGAGGGGGAATTGTGTAATGACTTCTTGAATGACCATGACCTCTCTTTGGCTATGTCTCTTAAAGACCCGCTATTTTGCTTTGACACCCCTACTTTTAAAGGGCATGGAAGGGGTACCTTTATAGACCATATACTGGTCTCACGGACGATGCAAACTTTTGTGGATTCTTTTAGCATTGTCTTTAGTGAATTTAGTGACCACAACCCTCTTATAATTGGTTTAAACTGCCCCTGGTTTAAAAAAGGTAGTACGATTATCAGGCAAGGTAGTTTGGTTACAACAGATGGTAAGAGGCGCTTAAAATGGTCTATGGTTTCTGAGGATGTCCTCTATAAGAACATCACTGCAGGATGTGCAGATGATATTAAAGTTTGTATGAATGGGGGAGGTGAGCCCAAGTTGGTCCTAGAAGCTTACCAAAATATTGCGGAAAAGGTATCAGCATTTCTATCGGTCCCATATAAACCCCGACCTAACTTAGGCCCGAGATGGTTCAGTCATGACTGTACTCTAGCTGCCCGTAATTTGAGGGTAGCCTTGGCAGCAACCCCGAGGAACAGGGAGGCCGTAAAACTTTGCAGAAAGGAATATAAGGCTATTATTGCTGCCCGCAAAGAGTTTTTGAGGAAAGAGGCCTGGGAGGAATTGCTTGATCCCTCTACTTTGAATAACAGTACTAAATTTTGGGGTCTGGTAAAGAAACCTTTTTTGACTGAGGACCCGGGAGATGGACTGGTTTGTTGTATAACCAAGGAGGAATGGGAGAGTCATTTTAAAAGTTTATATTATTCAGAGGCAGATGGAACCATGGCTGCTGTCCCCTCTGATAGGGACAGTACTGCAATTATTTTTTATATAAATGAGGTTTTGGTCGCTATAATGGGTCTTACTGCTAATAAAGCCCCTGGCCCTGATGGAATACCACCTGATCTTTACAAATCTGATCCAGACTTCTGGGCCCCCATTCTGACCGCTGTTTTTAATGCAGCAGTCATATTGGGTTGTCCGGGGACTTGGGGTCTCTCAACAATAGTTCCTGTCTTTAAGAAAGGAGACAGGGGAAGTGCTCTGTGTTATCGTCCAATCTCGTTAATCGATTCGATGGTGAAGATCATGGGGAGAGTGATACTTCAACGCCTAACAAGCTGGACGAACGAAAATAATATCCTGTCGACCTCTCAATATGGTTTTTGTGAAGGGCGTTCAACTATAACTCAATGTCTTAATTTGTTTCTTATATTGAATAAATATACTGTTGTGTATAAAGGAACAATTCACCTTGCCTTCATGGATCTGTCCTCTGCTTTCGACTGTGTTAACAGGGGAAGGCTGTGGCAGACCATGAGGGATAAAGGCATTGATAAGGGGATTGTGGAGTTCCTTGCGGACCTGCACAATGACACAAGAGCTAACGTGAGGTTTTCATCGACCGGGGAAACTACAGGAAGTTTTAAGATCAATAAAGGAGTACGTCAGGGGTGTATTTTGGCCCCTTTTCTTTTTAATTTTTATATAAATGACCTAGAGGCTGTTTTACAAGAGGTAAAATCAGACTGCCCTAGAGCTGGTGCGAGGGGTATTCCTCTACTTTTATATGCTGACGATGCGGTCTTAATTTCCAGAACAGAAAATGGTCTCCAGGCACTATTGAATGTTTTTAATAACTTTATGTCTGATAGGGATCTTAAGGTCAACAATTCAAAATCTTATATTATGCATGTTGGCCGGCAACCAAAAAGGAAGTTCAATTTTAAACTGAATGATGTTTTGATCCCTACCACCCAAACATTCACCTATCTAGGTATCTTATTTGACACCAAACTTAATTGGGCTGCACACTTGGCTAAGAAAAAGGGGGAAATGACTAGAGTCAATGCCTCCATCTTCAATATTGCCTCTAAATTGGGGAATAAACCAAATGTGGCTATGATGAAATTATATAACTCTAAATCCATAGCCACTGCAGTATATGGTAGTGAGATATGGGGTTACATAAATGGCGAACAACTACAAATAGTCGAAAATAAATTTTTAAAACGCCTGTTATGTGTCCCAGGCAGTACCTCGAATTTAATCGCACATGAAGAACTTGGTTGCCAGTATTTATCCGACATTGTCGGATTAAAACCTTTGTTATGCTGGGTAAAACTATGGTTAAGTGATGAAATTCCTTTAACACATCTGATAGTGGAAGATCTTATATCACTTGATCATGCCATGTGTGTACCTTGGCTTAAATACCTGAAGTCCCAATTTTTGAAACTTGGCTGCCTGAATCTGTTTGATAAACCGAGGGATATAGTTAAGGGTGATGTAGCAGCAATTAAAAAAGTTTTCTCTATGAAATGTATGGTCGTAAGAGATGAAGTTGAGCTCATAAAACCTAATGTTAGAAAGTATATTATGCTGAGTACTTGTGACTCTATGGAAAAGTATCTAACATGCCCCTTTACCTCATATGAGAAATTTTTACTGACCCGATTCAGGTTTAACATTTTCCATCTTCTCTTATTTAGACCCACGTCAGAGATTTTTAAGAAACCTGCAGCTCCCTGTGGCTGCGACGGGAAGTCTCCACAGGATATGCTGCATTTTATGTTTTTATGTACATTTTATGAATATCCCCGTAGGCGATACCTTGTTACACTTTTAAAGAAATTAAATTTTAAACAAATTAGACCTGCCTTTATGTATTTACAGCTGCTGCACTCGGATAGTGTCCTCCAGGTGTTAGAATTTTTAAAATTAACACTAAGATTTAGAAAATGCTTAGATGAGTAAATGTAACTTCTTCTGAACTATCAGTAGCCCATTGCACTAATGCACTTTTTTTCCTGCACTGTTTTGCCTTTGCACTCTATTATGGAATTCATGTATTGTATGTTTTTGTGATTGATTTTGTAAATTAATGTGATGTTTTTAATATGAACTGTTTATTGATGTGTACTTTTATGGATTGAAAAATATCCGAAATAAAGTCTTATCTATCTAAAATTTGCTTATTTTCAAATCGTGGCAAGTCAGCGTTACATGTACCTGTACATTCTTGTGCTTTGTTTTCGTTTGAGTCATCGTGCACTGCATTCCGTGGTCTGTGCACGAAGAATCTACGAGGACTGCTGCCTCCATTCCTTCTTCGCGCTATGGGAGTTCACATCTGTGCAACGAACTTCTTCCTTGGCAACAACATGGACTAAACGTCTCGACTCTCACGCTGTACACTCTACGTACGTGAGAAACGTGCCGCCATCTTGTAGGAAGCAAAATTACAGTTTCTCTTTCTAGTTTTTCCCCGGATTCGTTTCAGACGACCACGAGCTGCATTTCTTCATCGGTGACACGCACACCATCATTTGCGTGTTATTCAATATCATGAATGATAAATCACAGGCACAGCATCACAAACGGCACGATTTTGTAGGAAAAGTCAAAGTTCAATGACATTTTCTTAGCCTTTTATTCAAGGAGGCACTTTCTATATGCCAATTCTACACAGTGTATAAGATTTTTATATTTTTTTCATGCACAAGTACTACACTCTATTACAGGGAGATTGTGTTTCCACCAAGTATATAATAATATTCAATCTTTAAATCATTCATTGTATTCCCTTGCAGATTCCCTTATTAAGAAATGACTTTGCAAGTTATTCCCGCACCACCATTCTTTTTACAGAGTCCTGTTGAACCATGTATGTCGTGGGAACACAGGAAGGAAACTTTTGAAACATATTTAGAAGCCATTGGGGGTGATGATTATGTTTCTAAAAGGAAATTAGCAATCTTAAAACAATTTTTGGGATTGGAAGGTAGAAATGTTTTAAAAACGTTACCTTTGATGGAAGCTACAATTATTGATGCTAGTACAGACAGTGAATCTGCTGGGGATAGCAATATCGATATATATGAAATTGCTTTAAAAGCTTAGAGGAAAATTTTGGGAAGAAAGTCAGTGTTGTTGTGGAAAGACACAAATTCTTTTCACGTGTGCAGTCACCGGGAGAAACCATTGAGCAGTATGTGGCAAATTTAAGAATGTTGGCTGTCACTTGTAAATTTAATGACATGAGGGATGATCTAATTAGAGATCAATTAATTAATAGAATGTCTAATCTCAAAATTCAAGAAAAACTTCTTGGTCTAAAGGATCCTTCTTTAGACAAAACATTGTCTGTAGCTAAAAGGATGGAGAACAATTCCAGATACGTAAAGGAACTTAATACAGTATCAAAAATAATTCTCCAAGAGGATGAAACTGTTCACAACATAAAAAAATGTGCTAAAAAAACAGGGGATAAGTCTATTTCAGAGAACAGACAAGAAAATACTAAATTTAAACCTAAATTTTGCTTCAGGTGTGGCAGCCCAAAACACACAGCTGATGCCAGTTATTGTCCTGCTGTTAAAAGCAGGTGCCACAAATGCAAAAGGTTGGGGCATTTTGCAAGATGGTGTAAGCGTTCTGGACCTTCTGTAATCTTCAAATCTGTTAATCTAGTAGATCAAACTGATTTTCCTCGCAAGGAGGACATATTATACGACGATGATTGTGAGGATGACGATATTGAAGTAATGGTCATAGAATCCAGTCAGGTCCTCAAATGTGAAGCGGACAAACAGGACAGCTATCGCCCTCGCAAATGTACAATTAAGATCATGAACAAGGATGTACATGTATGGGCAGACTCTTGTTCCCCATTTACCATCATAGACAAATTCATTTGGGAAGGTTTAGGCGGTAAGTTAGAGGAGTTACAATCCACTGATGTTATTCCTGAAGGGTATTGTGGTGAAAAACTACCTGCGTTGGGGTATATTGAAACCGAAATGTGCTTTTTGGATAGAAAAACCACAGCTAAATTATACATTGTGCACAAGGGTAGGTCTCTTTTAGGTTGGAAAGGGAAAGAGCACTCAATATAATATTAAATCCCAATCATCCTCAACAACTTCCAAATGGTTACTAAATTTCCAAATTTATTTAGCAAAAAGTTAGGCTGTTTAAAAAAATTCAAACATCGGATCATCTTACAAGTGGATGCTGTTCCTAAGGTACATAAAGTAAGAAATGTCCCTTTTGTTTTAAGAGAAAAACTTAGAGATGAATTGCTTAGGCTTTGTAATGAAGGAGTAATTGAGCCCATTGAGGCATCTGAGTGGTTAAATCCAATAGTTTTGGCCAGAAAACCTAACGAAAATATTAGGATGTGCATTGATTTGAGGGACGTCAACGACAACATTTGGATAGACCGACATCCTCATCCCAGCATAAATGAGATGTTAGCTACTGTTAAAGAGGGTACACATTTTACCACCTTGGATTTATCCAACGCGTACGACCAAATATTACTACATGAAGACTCTAGGCACATCACATCCTTCATCACTCCAGAAGGAGCCTTCCAATTTATACGCATGCCCTTTGGTTTAGCGTCAGCTTCAGCTGTATTTCAAAGGGGGATGCAATCTGTTTTAGCGGGTTTAAAAAATGTGGTTGTATTCCAAGACGATGTATTGGTGTGGGGGTGTGATGAAATCAAACATGATGTGATTCTAGAAGAAGTTCTGAATAGACATTCTGATGCTGGACTCACAATAGCCTTGGAAAAATGTAAATTTTTCGTTTGAGCGAAGTTGAGTATTTAGGCCACACCTTATCCTGGGATGGGGTGAGACCAAAACGAAATTTAGTTGAAGCCATTGTAAAGGCACCTGCCCCAAGAGATAGAGGCCAACTCAGGTCATTTCTAGGTCTCGCAGAGTATTACTCAAAATTTGTACACCATTTTTCTGACAAAGTACATGAACTAAGAAAATTGATGAAAAAAGGTACCAGATTCGAATGGTCTGATTTGTGTCAACAAAATTTTGATTCTATAAAGAAAAACATTGCGAATGTTGTCTCATTGAAGCCGTTTGATCCTGCAGATCAGACCATCATTCCCACTGATGCCAGTAATAATGGGT
The DNA here is from genome assembly GCF_964204655.1 of Triturus cristatus. Taxonomy (NCBI): domain Eukaryota; kingdom Metazoa; phylum Chordata; class Amphibia; order Caudata; family Salamandridae; genus Triturus; species Triturus cristatus. The sequence continues at coordinate 465,297,501 of NC_140579.1, read as the reverse complement.
TAGGTGCAGTACTAATCCAGGTGCACAAAGGAAACGAAAGGGTGGTAGCAGAACACACTTACTCCACCATTGAAAAGGAAGCTCTAGCATGCTGGTGGGGTATACAGTATTTTAGAACATTTGTGTGGGGAACCACATTCCAATTACATACTGACCACAAGCCATTGGTAGATCTGTTTTCCACAAGAGGTGCGAGTAAAGCTACCCCTAGGATCGCCAAATGGTTATACCGTCTTCAAGAATATGTATTTGAGATAAAATACATTTCAGGTGCAAAAAACGTAAATGCTGATTGCATATCAAGGTTACCATTAGATAGGATTCAGGATGATGAGGATGATGAGGATGATGAATGGATGGTTGCTGAAGTGAAAGATGTCTGCACTGCCATTAGTGAGGATGATTGGAGGAAAGCTGTTGAAGAAGATGTAGTATTGAACAAGATCAAAAATGTTTTATGTCGCGAACAAGGGTGGAAATTACACATAGATTTAGATTCATTCAAATTAATATGGTCTGAGTTGAATGTGATAGATGATTTACTTAGAAGAGGGAGTAGGTTGGTTGTACCGGAGAAGCTAAGAGAAAGGTTATTGAGAATCATGCACGAAGGACATGGTGGAATGTCGGCCATGAAAAGAAGAATTAGAGAGGATTTTTGGTGGCCTGGAATGGACATTCAAATTGGGCGTTATGTTCGTGATTGCATAGCGTGTGCGTGTAGCGACAAGACCCATTCTTCCCAGGAAACCACCATTATTTCCTCACCCATGCCTAAGGGTCCTTGGGATAAACTGGCCATCGATATTTGTGGACCCTTTGACACTTTGAATGTGTCTGAGAGATTTGCTATGGTTATGGTTGACTATTTCTCTAAATGGCCGGAAGTTGCTTTTGTTAAGGAAGTCAAGTCCATTAGCGTTATTTCATTCTGTGAAGACATTTTTAGAAGGGAGGGTTGCCCCGCCGAGATTGTCACAGACAATGGACCTCAATTCATATCTGAAGAATTTGAAACTTTTCTTATAAGGTGGGGCATTAAACACACTATGACGCCAGTTTATCATCCAAGGGGTAATGGCCTCGTAGAACGCTTCAACAGAGTATTGGTTGAGTGTATCCAATTAGCATGCATGAATGGTGAAACTTGGAGGCAACAAGTCAAAGACATGTTATGGTCATATCGTACCACTCCCCACTCGGTGACAAAAGAAACACCCTTCTCCTTACTTAAGGGGAGAGTACCGTGTTCTGTGGCTGTGCCAGCTTGGATGAACAGAGCTGGTAAATATAATGCAATTTAAATAAGGTACAGGACAGAGTGGAAAAGTACCAAAAAGCTTATTGTCATCGTCATAACAAGAACATTGTGAAGTCTAAACGTTGCTTCATGCAAGGAATGTTTGTAAGAGTGTACGTGGGAGACAAATCAAGAAAAGGTTGTTCAAAATGGTCTTCCCCAAAAAAGGTTGTTCTTGTTAAAGGTAACAGTGTGAAGCTTGCTGATGGTAACTGGTGGAACACCAGAAAAGTGTCACCATGTTCTGACACTGAAGTTGCTATGTTTCCTAATTCTCAACGAGACACCAATATGTGTAAAGCAGGCCCTTGTCCTGTTAGAGTATCTACTCCTATTATCAGAACTAACTCGGGACGATCACGTGCTATGCCTAAAAAGTACGAAGATTATATATGTACATAATTTGAACTTGTTTTTTTTATTTTTTCTTAAGGGGGAGATGTGTTGCATTCTTCACTGTTCATCATTTATTTCTGCTCATTTCTTTTGTAAGATGCTCTGGAACACTGCTGCTCCTTAGCAACCTATCTGCTCTGAGAGTTGAGTGGAATGTAGCAGGCAGAGGGTTTGCGGTTGGACTGGAGAGCGGTTATGTCCCAGGGGTCTGTTCCTGTTAACTTAATAAATCTTCTCTAATACAAATGTATGTGTCCTGACTCTTCAAAAGTAACGACCTCAGACGCTGCAGGGAAGCATCAGATCTGTGTTTCACTAATAACACAGCACAGACTCTCGTAAGGTTAGGGAAACTCACCAACATCTGCCAAGTGACCCTGCACACAGCCCCGCTCCGGGAACAGAAAACACCCTGGAACAGCGACACCCTTGAGATGATCATCCACGCTTTGACCTGCACCAGACGAGGTGCACATCCTGATTTACTTTCCATCTAAACCCCTCGAGCCCTATAACTTTTCAGGGACTGCCTAAACTGCACCTTACACACTTCATCTTATCCCTTTTGAGAAATCTTTTTAATTTTCTTGTATTATTTCCCAAAAACTACCCTTAAATGATGCGAACTGTGTTTTGCGCTTTCCTCAAAAAGATTTTTAGGTCTCGCCTAGCGTTGCAGCGCAAATGCGTTGCATCGCTTTGCGAGGCATGCCGTATACACTATAGTGTGGAAGCTTCTTGGAAGCTCCGCCCACTCTCCGGCCCATCTTTTTTATTGGCTTAGGTCTTAAATGCAGCCTTCCGATTGGTTTTAGTTTTGTTAGTCCCTCCTCCTCATGGCCATGTCATCATATGTATACTTCCATAGCTACTGGCCGTATTACTTTCAAAACTTTTGTTCCTATGGCCCCCCCACTACCCTCTCGCAAGCCGTGACTTCTCGGCCCATTACCCCACCTCTCCCCACTCCCGATCGTGCCTTTTTGCCCGCCCTCACTCTTGTTTTAAATGCAATAGGACTCACGTAAACGCGAGTTCCATTGCATTGCAAGTGCTTGTTAAAGTAGTGCGCAGTCATTTACATTTGACATGCGCGCGATGTCTGACATCACAGCACTGCCCCTTCCGCCCGGACCACCTCTCTCTCTGCCTCTACTGCCGCGACCGGACCCCTCGCCTCCTCACCATGGCTAAAACAGCAATGGCTCAAGTGAGCCCCTTTTCTTATCCTGCGGGACCGGGACCGGACAGTTGGCCTGAAACGGGTTTGCGGCAGTGCAGAAAAGCACACGCGTCGTACTTGCGGGCAAAAGAAATATTTAAATGCTTTTAAAAGTACTTGCGTAGTTGCCTGATTCTTAAATGGCCGCCCAACGGGACGTGCAGTACCACATGCGCCGGAGTAGGTGCGTACTGTAGCACAGGCAGCACTCCACGCTTATTCCACTTTTACAGCTTCCAGTTTATGTGCCTCCTGCGGGTGGGCGCCTCCAGGGTGCTGCAGCCATTCTATTCCTGGAGCCACCTCCCGATGCTGGCCCATCCGACCCCCCGTGTCTTCCCACTGTGGTCTCTGCAGAAGAGGTGGTGCTGGACCTGGTAGAGGTTGCTGGGTCCTGACGGGGCCAGTCAGCCTTTTTGCTCGGGGGTGCACTGTTGGGAGGCAAGCTAAGGAGTGATCAATGGGGTTGTTTCAGGGAATACTCTGGAAGAGTGTGCTATATGTAGAAAGTTTCCTAAACTGTATTTTTATAGTGAAAAGGTAATTTAAGAGCTGCGCCGTAGTGCTAAACGCATTGAGACCGGAGTGCAGATTTCTGCCACACATGCTTTGCCCACGCACCTACCACCAACCCATAGCCTATCGTACCTGCGCATGCAAACCAGCAACCCTGGACTAACAGCACACAGGCCAAGAGAACACAAACAGCTTGTGCGTGGCAGTCCCCAGTATTTGCCCGGAAGCGCATTTAAAAAAGAAAAAACATATATTCCCGTTATGCTCTGGTAGTTTAATATCATAGTGTGGGGAATGTGGCCTTTCTTTGGGCATTTGACGGCATTCGGGGGTTTATAGGTAGTGGAGTTGGCAGCAGAAAACATTTTATTGTTGTTGTAGTTTTATATAGCGCAAACTCGACCCGAAGGTATCGGATCGCTTTACATGAGTACCAGTTGCCCTACAGCAACAGCATTTTATTTTTAGGTACTGGGAGATTGTGATGTGGCCAGAATCACAGGAAGTTTGAGCCTCCCGCGGGACTCGAATCTGGTTCACCACCTTCCAAGAGGCACAGAAACCACGAGGTGGGCGAACAGGACATCCGTGAACCTCTAGTGAATGACTTGTTCCTGGCCACTTCTGAATAAGGACCCACATGACTCCTGAGGTGTGTTTATTGGATTTGATTTATTTATATTATGAAGACTGAGGTGGGGTGTTTGGGTCCTTTAGTTATTCAACATCTATCCGTCTCTCCCAGGTTTTCCACTGTAGGCTGCACGCCGCTACATATGCAGACAGCCCCGGGCTCCTAGATGGAGCTGTCATTTAACATTCCGTGAAAACAGAAGGTATGCAGTTCCTAGCGTTGACGCAAGGTGTGACAGAATAACAAGTGGGTAACACAGTGGTGAAGGGAACTATGGTGAGAAGCAGGAGTAAAGGTTACTCCTTATTTGGAAAAGAAGACCCTCACACACCCAACAAGCGGGTGTCTTGCTTCATCACCGGGTCTTTGCTCCTTATCGGGCCGGCGAGTGCAATGCCCGATCAGGCACCTAATAGGGCCTTCCTAGCGGAGATCTTTTATTCCAACGCCGGTGAGTCATGTGTGTGTGGGGTTGAAAAAACAGTATTAAGACATAAGTGAGTGTAGGTGCAAATGGGGTTAAAGTGAACCAATTAAAACAGGGGTAGGTGATCCACTAAATAATTTTAATACAGTGTGGTCACCATCCTGGTTAAAAAATATACAGTCTGCACATGTGACACCAATAGTTAAGTGAGTGTATGTGCTGACGTGATCAAGAGGTCAACATGTTTCTTGCCTTTGTATATAATAAATGGCAATTCATCAGGACCAGGGAATTAATGCGGCTACCTACACCTCTTTGGTGGTGCCCAATGTCTATAAGAGACTGAGTAGTGAGCACGCATACAGCACCCTAAAAAAGTGTGGTACCGTAGTTAAAAAGCACACCTGCAGAGAAGGAAAATAACAACAAATAAAAGAGCATAAACAACAAATAAAGTTAAAACAACGTAAGCATTGCGACAGCGGTTACTTAGGACAAATGGTGGTGTCAAGCCAACCGTGGCATGCAAAGCTGATGAGCAATGTATGGAGGACTTGTAAAGGAACCAAACGCAAGTATACAGAGGAGGCACAATATCCAATAACTGATACCAGAACCCATCAAAATATGATAGATAAATCAAATTATGATAAATAAATCATCCAAAAGAACTCACCCTCCTTGGTTGTGCTGCATACAAGGCTGGGGGGAGTACACACTAAATTATAGTGTCCTGGGATGAGGGAAACAAAAAAAATATATAGAACACTCACAGGTTGTAGAGCAATTGCATCCAACATCATTGGGAGCAGTCCGTGAAGCGGAATTGCCAGTATCACTCCTGTCTTGCTACTCGCATAACACGTGGCAACTGACTCCGTGGTGACCGCTTCGACACCATCAAGGGGAGCTATGGAAATGAGGCTGCCAAATTGCCGTGTGTTAAGCGGGGAGGAATAGTCAAATCACTAATTAAACAAGGATGTTCCCAACATTGTGCGAGCTATAATGGATGAACACGCCAGTAATCGAGGGAACAAGAGGAAGTGGGTCTGATCATTGAATGTCTTATGGACCAACAACAAATTTGTGTGACCAGCGTGGTGCGCTAATTGCAAATTGAATGTGCTCGCAGAAACCATACAAAAAAGGAGGAAAAAACGGAAGCGTTGCCGTCAAAGACGACGCTCTCAGAGTCACTAGTTCAGTACTCACGGTTCCGTTACTCAATACACGCTGTCCACCTAGTGACACGCCAGCCGCTGTAGACTGGTGGTGTCTGAACGCGTCTTGCCTGTATAACACCCCCCACCGGCAAGCTCACGCGAGGGGCAGGAGTCAGAAGGGAGCGTGCTGACGCTGAGTTAACTAGAACGCTAACAGCCAAAGAACGTACGGGGCTGCGCGTCCTACTCGTTGTCATGGCAATATGACACAGCGCGAAGGCAAACCACCGTCAATAATAGACGGCGCACACCAAAACCGGATAACGTGGCAAAGTGTAGGAGGCACTCTGGTTCAATAAAGGACTCCATAGGGGTCAGAGTGGCCCGCTGGGAAGTTATATGAAGCAGCTGAGGAGTTCATATTAACAGTGCCACATCATACACCAGGATACTATTATTTACTGGCAAAAATAAAAGTATTATTTTATGAGGGTGACAGTCAAAATTACACCTCAACAGTCACAGGGTATTCGTCAGATGAAGGTTCAGGACCCTCTAGACGGAATTCCTCAACAAACAGTGATTCTAGTACAGGGAGTTGGAACGGCAACAATAGGAAAGCTAGACCATTCCAGGCACCAAGATTTCCGGCATTTAACATACCCCCATACCAGGGACCACCTATGTGGCAATATCCTATGTACCATCAAGGCCCTCCACCACCATTTTTTCCACCTGGCATGCAACAACCTTTTCCATCTGGTATGCAACAACCTTTTTTAGACAGAGGCTGGGGCAGAGGAAGAGGGCGCAGAAGAGGGCGACAACAAAAAAGAGTCCAGTGGCAGGAACTCCCTCCCAGGACAATAGAAACCAGGAGTCAGACCAGGGACATGAGAGATTGATTGTCAATCTCTCCTCCCGAGTAATCACTCCTGTGGAAGAATTAGTACTCCAAAAAGGACTGGGCTATGTTCCTACACCCAAAATTGATAGGTTTCGAGATACTTGCGAGGTTCAGAACCTTTTCCGCAAAGTGAGACTTCAAGCTTTCTTCCAGGATAGCCCCCCGCCAACCAATGATGATTCAGGGCTCCATAGACCATCGACCTTCACACCCACTCGCAGCATGGTCCCTCCTGAAGTACTAACTTTTGAACAGGCTGTCCTCAAGGACTTGAACACTGATACCAAGTGCGTCCCCTTCAACAACTTGTCCAATATTGAGTCATTGGCCATTAAAACCTTGGCCAACGATAAATCTATCGTTATCAAACAAGCGGACAAAGGGGGAGCCACTGTTATTTGGTCCTCAGATGAATATGACATTGAATGTCGTAGGCAACTTAACAATACTAGATACTATGTCCCTATCAAAGACGATCCTACCCCGAGGTTGACTAGGACCATTTGTGCCATGGTCTCGACTGCTGAACTAGAAGGTTGGATTTCGAAAAAGGAGGCCATTTTTCTGACAGCAAAAGAACCAGTGACCCCCTTTTTCTACTGTCTCCCCAAAATACACAAAGGGACTACACCGGTGCCCGGCCGACCCATTGTGTCAGGCATAGGGTCCATCCTGGAACCGCTGTCACAATTTGTTGATCATTTCATTCAACCCTTAGTGACCAGGACACCCTCTTACATTCGCGACACGACCGATGTCTTGCGCCTTCTTGAGGGGTTTCAGAACCCACAGGAAATAGAACTTTTGGTGACTCTTGACGTTGAGTCGCTTTACACAAATATACCTCAACAAGCGACTCTTGAGGTCATTGAGGATGCCTTGATGAACAGCGATCATTCATTTCACACTCCTGTGCCATTCATTATGGAGTGTGCTAGTCTTGCCCTCACTCAAAATTTATTTGAATACAATACCCAGTTATATCATCAAATCCAGGGGACTTCCATGGGCAGTACATTCGCGCCGAGTCTAGCATGTATGTACATGTCGGCCTTCGAAGCTAGGGACATACACCACTCCTCCAACCCCCTACGCCGCGAATGTACTGCTCTGGAAAAGGTTCATTGATGATATCCTTATCCTTTGGAAAGGAGAACACACCGAGTGCATAGCATTTTGCACCTGGATGAACACATTGAACCCTTATTTGCGATTCTCACATACCATTTCTGACTCAGAAGTTCCCTTCTTGGACCTTTGTATCCGCCTCAATGACAATAAGGTCACCACGAGTCTTTACCGCAAACCCACCGACAGGAATAGCCTGCTCCTCTTTAGCAGCTTTCATCCAAAAGCATTGAGGGAAAATCTGCCATTTGGGCAATTCTTGCGCATCAGGAGAAATTGCAGTTCTGTGACGGATTACCAGAAAGAATCAGGTATGCTCATGGAAGATCTGCTTAAACAAGACTATCCTCGTCATGTGGTAGCAAAGGCTCGCAAACGAGCCAGAAACAACAACAGGGAGAGCTTGTTGGACATTAACATCAAGGCACCTGATAAGTCCATCACATGTGTCACTACCTTCACCCCGGACTCCAACAGGATCAAATCCATCATAAAAAAACACTGGGGCATTCTTAACACCGGCGATTTGGATTTACAGACCCCCAGATTTGCATTTAAGCGCACGAGCAACCTTAAGGATCTACTGATCCATACTAGACCTAGGAAACCTATCCACAGTTCGCAAAGAATGCTATGGAATCTTCTCCCAGTCAAAGGGCACTATCCCTGTGGGTCATGCTCCATGTGTGCCCAAACTCTCACCAGCAAAGAAGTGACATTGCCTAATGGTCTAACATGGAACATTTCCAAACACACAAACTGTAACTCTTCGAACTGTGTTTACATGATGCAATGCCCATGTGGCCTTCCCTATATAGGCATGACGACGCGCCCAGTGAAGACTCGTATGTTAGAACATAAGAGTAGCTTTCGATGCGCGAAGACCAATACTAAAATGACTACGCATTATCACCTTGAACGCCATGCTCCAAACTCTTTCAAATGGATTGTCCTTGAATCACACCCTCAAATGTCAAAGAGAAGCCTCTTCAGACTTGAACAATGTTGGGTCCTGAGATTGGCTGCGGACACTACGGGCCTTAATGAGGACATTCCGTGGAGCATGCTGACCTGATCTCACCAGTTTTCTCTCCTTGAGTTGCTGCTTCCTTTTGACTGTCACCCTCATAAAATAATACTTTTATTTTTGCCAGTAAATAATAGTATCCTGGTGTATGATGGGGCACTGTTAATATGAACTCCTCAGCTGCTTCATATAACTTCCCAGCGGGCCACTCTGACCCCTATGGAGTCCTTTATTGAACCCGAGTGCCTCCTACACTTTGCCACGTTATCCGGTTTTGGTGTGCGCCGTCTATTATTGACGGTGGTTTGCCTTCGCGCTGTGTCATATTGCCATGACAACGAGTAGGACGCGCAGCCCCGTACGTTCTTTGGCTGTTAGCGTTCTAGTTAACTCGGCGTCAGCACGCTCCCTTCTGACTCCTGCCTCTCGCGTGAGCTTGCCGGTGGGGGGTGTTATACAGGCAAGACGCGTTCAGACACCACCAGTCTACAGCGGCTGGCGCGTCACTAGGTGGACGGCGTGTATTGAGTAACGGAACCGTGAGTACTGAACTAGTGACTCTGAGAGCGTCGTCTTTGACGGCAACGCTTCCGTTTTTTCCTCCTTTTTTGTATGGTTTCTGCGAGCACATTCAATTTGCAATTAGCGCACCACGCTGGTCACACGAATTTGTTGTTGGTCCATAAGACATTCAATGATCAGACCCACTTCCTCTTGTTCCCTCGATTACTGGCGTGTTCATCCATTATAGCTCGCACAATGTTGGGAACATCCTTGTTTAATTAGTGATTTGACTATTCCTCCCCGCTTAACACACGGCAATTTGGCAGCCTCATTTCCATAGCTCCCCTTGATGGTGTCGAAGCGGTCACCACGGAGTCAGTTGCCACGTGTTATGCGAGTAGCAAGACAGGAGTGATACTGGCAATTCCGCTTCACGGACTGCTCCCAATGATGTTGGATGCAATTGCTCTACAACCTGTGAGTGTTCTATATATTTTTTTTGTTTCCCTCATCCCAGGACACTATAATTTAGTGTGTACTCCCCCCAGCCTTGTATGCAGCACAACCAAGGAGGGTGAGTTCTTTTGGATGATTTATCTATCATAATTTGATTTATCTATCATAATTTGATGGGTTCTGGTATCAGTTATTGGATATTGTGCCTCCTCTGTATACTTGCGTTTGGTTCCTTTACAAGTCCTCCATACATTGCTCATCAGCTTTGCATGCCACGGTTGGCTTGACACCACCATTTGTCCTAAGTAACCGCTGTCGCAATGCTTACGTTGTTTTAACTTTATTTGTTGTTTATGCTCTTTTATTTGTTGTTATTTTCCTTCTCTGCAGGTGTGCTTTTTAACTACGGTACCACACTTTTTTAGGGTGCTGTATGCGTGCTCACTACTCAGTCTCTTATAGACATTGGGCACCACCAAAGAGGTGTAGGTAGCCGCATTAATTCCCTGGTCCTGATGAATTGCCATTTATTATATACAAAGGCAAGAAACATGTTGACCTCTTGATCACGTCAGCACATACACTCACTTAACTATTGGTGTCACATGTGCAGACTGTATATTTTTTAACCAGGATGGTGACCACACTGTATTAAAATTATTTAGTGGATCACCTACCCCTGTTTTAATTGGTTCACTTTAACCCCATTTGCACCTACACTCACTTATGTCTTAATACTGTTTTTTCAACCCCACACACACATCACTCACCGGCGTTGGAATAAAAGATCTCCGCTAGGAAGGCCCTATTAGGTGCCTGATCGGGCATTGCACTCGCCGGCCCGATAAGGAGCAAAGACCCGGTGATGAAGCAAGACACCCGCTTGTTGGGTGTGTGAGGGTCTTCTTTTCCAAATAAGGAGTAACCTTTACTCCTGCTTCTCACCATAGTTCCCTTCACCACTGTGTTACCCACTTGTTATTCTGTCACACCTTGCGTCAACGCTAGGAACTGCATACCTTCTGTTTTCACTATTGCTTGGGCATGTATGCTGGACCTTGATAACAATACAATTTATTGTTATTTTTTCAAGCCCTCTCCTCCCTCGATTTGTTTAATATTTAACATTCCGTCACAGGGTTTATTTGCACTTGCTGCCTGGCACTAATGTATGCAGAAGGACCGGTGCTCCCAGGTATGACGCTCGTTGTACATTCTTACCAGACGCTGGGCCTGTCTGCAGTTGTGTCCAGTGGGCACAGCTCTTCTGGAGTGCAGCCCGTCCTACATTACCCCATAGAACGGGCACAATATGTAGCCCGGCCATGGCCTGTTATAAGAACATATTCTCAGCACGCTCTGATGACACATCCTCTGCTTCTGCATGCCCATTAATTAGCACAACTCGGGCACAAGGGGTTAAATTAGCGCACCAAAATACAATCCAATTACACAAATGAGACTGCAGGCGCATTAAACTAGGCGCTGTGCCTAGCCCTAATGTATGTACATGACAAAGAGCATCTGAAAACTCAACTTGTACAATCTTTTCAAAGGTTGGCACTGCCAGCTGCCAGACAATAATGTATAAAGAAAGCACACTCCTCAAATCCAGGAGCCCACAGTGCATTTCCTACTAGGATTGCCTCTGTGTGGTGTGTGACTCTAATGCACTTAGATGGCACAATGCTCTTAGACATGACCACCTTGGACGTTTGCTCTCAGGGTGGCATTGTATGCTGCAGAGCCTTAATGTAAGTCGATGGCAGGATGCTTGCATACAGTACCCTGTTGTAGGTTCTCAGGTAGAGGTTCAGTGGCATTGCATGCTAACTGAATTTAAATGGGCCATCTTGTGAATGAGGTAACAATGGCCGGAAACCCAAGCTGACATCATCAAATAAAGGAACATTCTGGAATGCCTATTGGTGTCTGTCAGTGATGCAGAACTTGGTAAAAAGCAAATTGTTTCTCTCTTTCATGGTTGGCCTTGTTTAGTGACGTAAATGACCGCATACCTCTGAACATGGCCTCCATTAGGCAGTCCAGACTGTAGGTAGCTCTGGTCTATCTGGCCCTCGTGCATGCAGTCACAACAAACTCCTATACAGAGCTTCCTTTTAGATTTAGTGTCAATTTAGCTTCTTTTCTGCATGCCCAGGGGCTTAGGGGATAATGATTGATTAGATAAAAACAAAGGTTATGGTCTTTGGGAATGGAAGCATCACATTGCAATAATCAATATTCAAACTAGCTACAGATTGGAGAAGATGACAGTTTCGTTAACAACCGCTCTGGTGGAGGAGGCCGAACATACCACGTACAAAACCTCTACTTGTGGAACTCTTTACCACTCCAACTCAGACTAGAGAACAACTACCTTTATCTTTGCAAGGCTGTAAATGCTCCGAAGCCAGCTCGTGATTGTCTATCGTTTCCTGAGCCTTCTATGCTGCAGGTCAGGCGCCTAGCATCTGTCATGCATTCCGCGTCCTATGCTGCACAGGACTTTGGTGGTTCTTCCCTAAGGCTCTGTCTTCATTTTGTACCTCTACACCCTGGCATGAACAAACTTAGCCACATCACCACCACTAAAAGGCTGGCCATAGAATGTTGAATGAAAAATTATCAAAACTGCGCGGTGACCGCATTCTTTATTATTTTCACTTGAAAGCTAAGCCCTTTTTTAAGGCTTTGCACTAACATTAGTATGTTGTCCGCCTTTTATCTGAGGGTTTACAAATCAAACACAAATGAGCACCCATGCACTGTAGCCACATGTGCGAATTCCCAAATGTGTTAATTGGCAGATATAAAGTCCCTCGCGAAGGCAGCCTGTAATGTCCCATAAAAATAATTCCAACAAAAAGTAGCGACAGTACACCTGCTGTCCTATAAAATATTAGCAACAGAGGACCAAACCACATCCCGTGACATAATGGTAGTCGAAAATAGCACTACACTTCCTGTGAGACATGATTTGTGGTTAACATAGGTCCGATGGCATTTTAATTTGCTCAGCTTGTGAAATGTTATGTTATGTTATGTTATATTAATTTGTTATGCGCACAGCTACTCCAGCCAAGGAGCGTCCCGGCGCAGAGACAAGGAGAAACATAACACAACAGGAAAAAAAGACCTAAAATGGACAACTAAAACAAGAATGTTTTAATAGCTCTCCGGAAAGACAGCAGATCATCTAACTGACGGACTTCAACTGGGAGGGTGTTCCAAATTAGTGCAGCTTTCACGCTGAAGGAACGACCCCCATCCGGCTGAGTCTAAATCTGGGGACCACAGCAAGGGCCAGGCCCTGAGATCGGAGACTGCGGGTGGGGACATAGAAAGAGATACAGTTGGACAAGATTTCAGGGCCTATACCTCTTAAGATTTTAAAGGCCAAACAAAGGACCTTAAAAAGAATACTCTTCCTTACAGGGAGCCAATGCAGGGAGCGGAGGACATTCGCCACCGGGCAAAATCTGGGTAGGCCAACAATGGCTCTAGCCGCAGCGTTTTGAACCCGCTGTAGGCGAGTTAACTCAGCCTGGTTGGCCCCAGCCAGGAGAGAGCTAGCGTAGTCCAGACGAGAGATGATAGTTGCCTGGACTACAAGCTGTCTGGTTGGGGCATCGAAACATTTAAGAACTGGTCTAAGTCCTCTTAACAGACCAAAACAACCGGCTGCAGTTTTTTTGGTATGCCCTACAAAGGTAAGGCCAGCGTCCAACCAGACCCCCAGATTTTTCACCTCCGACACCGAGGTCGGAGTGGGGCCCAGCTCAGAAGGCCACCACTGATCGCCCCATAGCTCTACTCCCTTCCCGACAACCATTACCTCCGTTTTTGTGGCATTAAGCTGGAGACAGTTTCCTGTTAACCAGCTAGCCACCGCCTTCAGTCCAGACTGAAACCTGGGGGCATCTTGTTGTACATCCCCGCTGAGAGTAACCGCCAGCTGAGTGTCATCGGCATATGAGACCAAAGTTAGGCCCCACTGCCTCGCGACATCAGCCAGCGGTCTCACGTAAAGGTTGAACAACGTGGGGCTCAGCGAGGACCCTTGCGGAACCCCCATGGCCAGAGGCTGGAAACTGGACGTGAAGGGAGGGATGGCCACACAGAAGGAGCGGTTGTCCAGGAAGGAGCGGAGCCATTGCAGCGCCAAACCACTGATACCAATCTCCCCGAGCCGATGCAGGAGGATGCTGTGAGATACCGTATCGAAGGCGGCACTGAGATCTAACAATATCAACGCCGCCGTCTGACCAGCATCCAACCTTGCACGCAGATGTTCCACCATCACAAGAAGAGCGGTCTCCGTGCTGTGACCAGCACGGAAGCCATTCTGTGTGGGGTCGAGGGCGTTGGTCCGGGCTAGATGTTCTGACAGGGCCAGATTAACATGGGCCTCTGTCAACTTTGCCAGCCAGGGTAGCAGCGAGATGGGACGAAAACTTTCAGGCTTAGACGGGTCCAAGGAGGGTTTTTTAATAATCGGGGACACCACCGCCTGCTTCCATTTAGTTGGAACTACTCCCGACTCCAAGGAGAGGTTGACAAGGGAACGCACAACAGGGCGTCCCATAAAGGTCTGGTCTTGAAAGAGAGCAGGCCTCACTGGATCGGATGGAGATCCAGATTTAACTTGCAAAGCAAGTTTATCAAACCCATCCGAGGTGAGAGGGGGAAATGAGAGCAGGGTGATCTGACGAGGTGTCTCATTGGAACTTCCAGACGAGACCCCAATGCTAGGGAATGTCCGATAAATAGCTTGGACTTTTCTCAAGAAATAGGAAGCAAGGGATTCGCAGTGGGAGACAGAACTCTCGGCTGTAGAGGTAGTCCGCTTAGCCATAAGATCTTTAACCGCCTTGAAGATGGCCTTTGACGGGTTGGTGCTGTTCCGGAATTCTTCGGCATAGAAGGCCGCTCGAGCACGACATATGGCCCGATGATAGAGCTTGACGGACGCGGCATATGCAGCTTTTAAATCGGCCCCATATGTCTTCCGCCAAGCCCTCTCCGCCCGTCTATTGGCTCCCTTCAAGGCGCGTAAGGCCCCATCATACCAGGGACTCGACTCACGAGGATTGATCTTAGTCGATACAATAGGTATCAGAGCGTCCAGAGCCCTAGTAAGCCAGGAGCAGAAGAGGTCATACCCCTCGTCTACATTGTTAGATGGGCCCAGGGGCTCCACTAACAGAAGACGATGAAAATCTTCCAGCCTGAGTTTATTCCAAGGTCTCCTAGGTACCCGTCTAGCTGAAGAAGTGGGAGTGGTCGCTGACACGGGACACTGGATAGACACCAGGAAATGGTCAGACCATTCTACTGGAGTAATCGCAGTGATTTTAGCCTCAGTCAGATTGGTGAAAAAAGGGTCAAGAATATGTCCCCCGATGTGAGTAGGCTGGAAAACCAGCTGGGAAATTTGAAGAGCCTCTAAGTCCAAAGAGATGGTACGAGCTGTCAGACTGGACAGTGTATCGAAATGCAGATTTAAATCACCCAGTATGGAAAAATTGGCGCAGTCAGTGATCAAGGTGCCGACAATATCCGAAAAAGTATTTCTGAACAGCACGTCACTGCCCGGCGGACGATATACCACCATCCCAGAGAGTGTGAACTCTGGGCTGACAGAGACTTTAAAAGAGGCACTTTCACAGCCAGCGATCTTAAGGCTGTTCCACACACAGGGAAAACGAGACCTAACTATCAGCGCTATTCCACCCCCTCTAGATGCTCTATTCAAGGTGTACATTTATCTCCTGGTACTGGAAGACAAAGGATAGTTAGCCCCTGGCATAACCTTAAAATACTGTAAATGTACAGATTTCGTCCGATGTTACATATTAGCTAAAGTTATGAATTATGAAGTGTGGGGGGCGCTAGGTGGTGCCAGACCAAGATGGCCGCACCGCTGTGAGGCTCTGGCAGCCTGGCCCGCATATCTTGCATTTATTAGCATTTCGCACGATCCCCGTGCGCCACAAAGATAAGCCTGAGTGGAGGAAGACGACCGCCACCCTCGGTCTAAGTTTCGGCCCGATTGGTGGAAGGGCGGAGGCGCGGTGACCTCGGAAGATTGGAGAGGAGCTGTGCTGCGAGTTTCCCTGGAGTGGCGAGACGGGCGCTGATTCTGCGCGAGTCCGGTGCGGCCATGAGGGGTGAGGCCGCGGATCGCCGGAGGCGCATTTACTAATAGTACGCGAGGCCGCTTTGATCTCGGCTGGCTGGAGCTTGTGCGCCACACCTGGGAGCCTGACTGAATGGCTGGGAGCTGTGCGCGCACGGTGGTGAATCTCACGGCTCTGTCTCCCTGCACTTGCAGCACGATAGCGCTGCTGGAGCGTTTCCTGAGTGCTGCGCCTCCCTTGCTGACGGGGTGCCTCCCGCGGGCTCTGAGGCGGACGCTGTGGGTGATTCGAGAGGACCGAGTCGGCGAAGTCCCAGTGAGTGCACCCTCGCCCCCAAGCTCTGCTGTTCGCTTACCTTTGTGAGTGCCCCCTCTGCCCACTGATGCGCTGAAGATGGTTGGGCATACATCCTGAGACACCTGCCGGCTGGATACGACGCCTCCCCATCCGCTATGTGGCTGCTGGTGCTCCTGCTCTCCGGGGTGCCGTTTGCTTCTGGAGGCGCGCGCTGACGCGCCGCGGAGTACTGGGGTCGCTCACTTGTGCGGCGGCTGTTCTGCTGGCAAGACCCTTGCCTCGCCTCTATGTGATTTTGGGTGCATAACTCGGCACACTACCATGCTCTGTGCATCTCCCTTGCGGCCTCTGCGTACTTTCTGGCCGCCTCCCCCTCCGCTGTCTAGAAATCTGTGTTGACTGTGAGACGGGAGGGAGAAACGAGGAGGCGGACATTGGGCTTTCAACATACATGAGGCGGATCACGAGGCTGGAGTGGGGCTGATTGCGGCGGCAGCCCCTGGTGTCGCTGACCTGTGGCTTGGAGTTGCCTCTGTTCCCCCCCCCCCCGGCTGGACTTTGGCACGCTTTTATCAATCCTGTGGTGCTTGTGGGGGGGAGCCTCCGAAGTGTTTTGCGGCACCGCTGCAGACGGGGTCCAGCGCACGCAGCTGCGAGTAATAGCGTCGGCGGGAGGCGGCCAGCGGATAACACGCGGACACCCCGCCAAATAGGGTGCCCTGACGGGACGGAGCTTGCCCGCCGGGATAGCGAAGACAGATGGGCGGCAACAGCGGCTTCACTTTGAAACTAAGAAAGTGGGTACTCGCTCGTTAGCGGAGGATCCCCCCGGGCTGGAACGGAAGTCGCTGCCCGGACCGGCGGCGAGCCCGGACAATGAGGTCAAGGAGATGCTAAAAATGCTGCAACAGAGCATGAATGGGCTGTCGGGGAAAATGGACACGATGAACAACAGGCTTGACTTTCTCGTGTTAAAGGTAGACAAGCATGATGAACAACTGAAGGAAATGGAGCAGCGCATTTCTGACAATGAAGATCGCACAGGTACCATGGACAAGCAATTAACGCAGATGGACCGCCTCCTGAAGGTGATAGCGGCAAAGAACGAGGACTTGGAGGCCCGCAGCCGCCGGAACAACATACGCCTCACTGGGATTCCGGAGAGTGCTAATACCGGACGGATGGAAGAATATGTGGAGAGGCTCCTCCTGACGACGTTTGGGGCTGAGGCATTTTCGTCCCATTTGATTGTTGAGCGGGCCCATAGATCGCTTGGTCCTCGGCCTACCCCGGGTGGGCCGCCTCGGCCTATAGTGGCATGCATACTTAATTATAGGGACTGTGATGTGGCCTTGAGGAGAGCGAGAGAGCAGCAAAATTTGCAGTTTGAGGGAACTGCGTTCTCCATATTCCCAGACTTCACTATGGCTGTACAGGAGGCGAGAAGGAAATTTGTAGCTGTTAAACAAAAACTGCGCACAGCCGGCATTGAATATGCCCTTCTGTATCCGGCTAAACTGCGCCTCAGACACCAGGGTCGCACGATTCTATGCATGACCCCCCAGCAGGCGGAGGAATTCCTTAAGACTCTGCGGCGTCGCTCGCCTGGACATGCCACGGATAAAGAGGGGTCGCGTCCCCCTTCACCTGCCCCTGAGGCGCGGGGGGGGCGGAGTGAGCGTCACCAAGCCCATGCATTGGCGTTGCCTCCGCTGCTGGATTGACTGTTGCATGGAGGCCGGAGGTGAGCGGGTGATGCGAGGGTGGAATTGAGAACTCCCAGATGTATAGACTCGGACTTCCACTCTTAATGGGGTGCAGGCGGGGGGGGGGGTTATCAGTGTACATTCCTTCTGTCTACAAGCATGGGACGTACCCCCAGTGCTCACCCAATTGCGAACTAGTTGTGATAGGGGAAGCGTGCGAATTTTGATGTACAGCCAGGCCCCCTCCCACCACTCCCTCTAAATGCTCCTGCCTTATTGGCGTGTAGTAGACCACCAAGGGGGAGAGGGGTAAGGGAGGGATATCTGGATCCACAGGCCCCGCCAGCATGGGCAGTCCCCCACAGGGTAGCAATGTTATTGACTTTCAGTTGACCCACCTGTTGAGGTCGCCAGGGTGTTGGGTCGGGGAGGGATGTATTGATACCGGCACGGTTGGGGTGCTGTTGTGGGAGGGACGGGGAGTAATACTTGGCTTGTTCGTTTTTTGGGGGGGAGCGGGGAGGGGGGGGGGGAGAAATCGGAAATCGTTCAGGCAACTACGGATGTTGGAGATCACACAATTCATTGTACCCATTCACATGGAGTGGGGGTGGTGCTGGGTTTTTGGCCTCTAGGTTGTAATCCATTGGGCATTTCTATCACAGTCCGCACGTACACCCTGCACTGACCAAATTGAAATTACTGACCTGGAATGTTAGGGGGCTGGGGGACCCCCGCAAGCGGCGTCAAATACTCTCATACCTGGATAGGCACCATGTCAGTATAGCGTTCCTCCAGGAAACACACATGGACCCTAGAGATAGCCTGACGTTTGGGAGCAAATGGGCCTCAGAACGAGTATTCTCGTCCTATTCCACATATGCCAGGGGGACCGTGATTCTCATAAAACGTGGCACTCCGTTTGTATGTGCGGGACAGAAGAGGGGTAGGGATGGGAGGAGTTGTATGCTGTGGGGCACGCTGGGCATGCAGTCTGTAGTGCTTGTGAATTGCTATGGTCCTAACGTTGATGACCCCGATTTTCTACACTCGCTTTGGGGACAGATCACGGAGGTGGGGGCCACACATGTACAATGAGCTGGGGATTTCAATAAGGTCAGTGACCCTCGGACGGACAGGTCCGGCGCGCTACCGCACCACTACACCCGCAGTCAGGCGGCGATGGCCGGGCTCCATTAGCACGAGGGACTTACCGACCTCTGGCGATACACTCACCCGGCAGGAAGGGAGGGTACTTATTACTCGTCGGTGCATGCGGCCTGGTCGCGGCTTGATTACTGGCTGGGGTCCAGGGGGCTGTGTCACTGGGTTTGTGCGGTGGACCACCTTGCACGCACTTTTTCTGATCATTCGCCTGTGTGCCTCACGCTGGAGATACCGAACTTCATTGCCATTCCTAGAAGCTGGCGACTAGTCCCTGGGGCACTTCTTGATGAAGCGTTTAAAACTGAGCTAGAGGAGGAGATAGTGGATTTCATGGCCCGCAACAAGGGGACGGTGGGACAGGTTGGCACGCTATGGGAGGCCTTTAAGGTCACAATCCGGGGCACCTGTATGGCAAAGAGCTTTGGAGTTTTGAGGGACATGCGACGGCGCCTTCGCCTGCTTGAGGGGCGCCTAAAAGTACTGGAGGTTGATCTCTGGCGCGGGGACTCGGGCGAGGGGAGGGCTAAATTGCGTGATTATGACTACACTTCCACGGCTGAATGGGAGGCAAGGTTTAGGGGGAAATATGTTACTGCCAGACGCTATGGTGAGGGAGGCAGGCCGGGGCGCGCCCTGGCTCGTGATATCAGACGACCACGATACTCCAACTATGTGCTTGAGATAGAGGATGCACAGGGGGATAGACACAGAGATGGCTTAGAGATTCTGAATACTTTTACGACATTCTACGAATCACTGAACTCGTCTAAAGGGGTGAATACACAGGATTTTGCTGCATTCTTTGGGGACATAACCTTGGGGTATCTTAGTGGGAGGCAAAGGAAGTTTCTAGCTGCCCCATTTACGCTCGACGAGATTCGGGATGCAATTGCCCAGTTGCCAGCGGGGAAGGCGCCCGGATCCGACTGCCTGCCGGCTGACTTCTATAAAGTGTATAGGGACCATCTCGTACCGGTGTTGCTAGAGGTCTACTAGGAGGCGCTGGAGACGCAGGTACTGCCCGCCACAATGAGGGAGGCCCTTATTATATCTCTGCTGAAGCCTGGGAAGCCCCCTGATAAGTGTGATTCCTACAGGCCCCTATCGTTAATCAACGTGGATATCAAAATCTTAACTAAAAGGATAGCGAACCGATTGAATCTCCTCATGGATAGGCTGGTATTGCCAGACCAGGCAGGTTTCATCCCCGGGAGAGCGACGTCTCATAATTTGCGCACTCTGTTCTCTATCATGCTTCAGGTGGCTCCGCACCTCCCTTTGGCCGCTATTTTTTTGGATGCCACTAAGGCATTTGACTTGATCGAGTGGGACTATCTCCACGCGGTCCTGCGCAACATGGGGTTCCCGGTGGGATTCTCTGCTTTGATACGGTTGCTGTATACCGCGCCAGTAGCTAAGGTGATGATAAATGGTCACACCTCTGCCGCCATATCACTCTCCAGGGGTACCAGACAGGGGTGCCCGCTGTCGCCTCTGTTATTCGCGTTGGCGGTGGAACCGTTGGCGGCGCGGGTGCGGCAGTATCATCGGGACAAGGCGCTCAGCTGCCCTTTGCGTCCCATCCTCATTTCGCTTTACGCGGACGATATGACTCTATATGTAAAGGACCCACAGACTAATTTAAACCCGCTGCTGAGAGAGTTTGTACGGTTCGGGGGGCTCTCGGGTATTCACATTAATTGGGCTAAATCCCAGATTTTCCCCCTTACTGCGGCCGTATCGCGTTTCCATGCTGACTTTCCGTTGGAATGGTGCGACTCCACCGTGAGGTACCTCGGGGTACAGGTTTCTGCAGACCGGGAGGAACTCATGAGAGACAACTATGGGTGGGCGAAAGAGGCACTGAAAGACACTATTACACGTTGGATTGCCCTGCCGCTGTCCCTTGCGGACAGAGTATCCTTGATAAAAATGGTAATCCTACCGAAAATGCTTTACTACTTCACGAATATCCCCTATCACCAGGAAAGTTTTTTTTTTGCTACCCTGCGCACTGAACTCCTGCGGCTGGTGTGGGGAGGGAAGCAGGCCCGTATCAGATGGGACGTTCTGGCTCGCCCATATGCGGCAGGTGGCTTGGACCTGCCAAATTTTGAGCTATAATACCAGTGCGCCCAGGCCCATTATGCGCACTACTGGACGTGCGGCCCGCGGTACACGGCGCATGTGGCCACAGAGCATTGGCTTGCTGATCCCGTGCCACTGGATGGTGCATTGTGGCGGCACACCTCCCAACGGGAACCCAGTCCAGATGCTGTGGAGTGCACGGGTCGCGCTTGGGAGTGGATCATGAAACGAACAGGCTTGCCTTTGTTGTACTCTCCGCTGCTCCCGCTCGTGTACCACGTCCGCATGCCTCTTTTGCAGGAGGGAGTCTTCAACAAAATGAAGCAACACAGGGGGCTAAACACGTGGGGAGACTTATATAGGGACGGCAGATGCATCACGCTGCAGCAGCTTTGTTCCGACCCTCCCCCCACCACCATGGAAACCTTCCTGTACATCAGGCTCCGAGCCGGAGTTCAGGCCGTCACGCCGGACTATCCATTAGAACCGGCGACGTCGCCCCAGTTGCATGCGGTGCTGCGGGCTACTACCGCCTCCCACCTGGCGTCGGCCCTATACCGATCAATATACTCGGAGACGGAGTATGCGCAATGTACTGCACGCGGCAAATGGGAGGAGGAGTTGGGGCAGCCGTTGACTGACCGCGATTGGCTGTTTAGCTGCAAACAGACAGAGCAAGTGGCTGCTAATGGTAGGCTTCGTGTCACACACTATAAGTTCATTCAACGCTATTACTACACCCCCGTGAAATTGCATAGGTTTGGGCTGAGGGAGGACACTAGGTGCGATAGGTGCGGGGTCGAGGGGGCGGACATGCTGCATCTGGCGTGGGCATGCCCCTCCGTACATGCGTTTTGGTCTCTGGTGTTTGACGCGGTGGGGAAAATGATTGCTGCCCCTCTGCCGCCGACCCCACAAATGGGTATTTTGGGATGTACGGAGAACATACCGGCTCCTCATGGAAAATTCGGCTCTTTTTGTCTTCTCCTCGCCAAGCGCAGGGTGGCCTGCAGGTGGGGGAGAGGACGTGCCCCTAAGTTTAAGAGCTGGCTGGAGGATCTGATGCGTTGGCAGGAAGAATTAACTTTGTATGCGGACCTTCTGCCGGCCGCCTCCAGACCCAAGGACATATGGGACCCTTTAAGGGGGTACCTGCTTCAGACCCCTCAGACACAAGATAATACCGATGCTTCTGCGTCCTGATCTGGCCGTGTGCCGGGGGCGTCTGGGGTGCGATGTGGGGGTGTGGGGGCCCTGCTTCCGGGTCTCTTCTGCTTGTGCGGGCTGTCTGGGCCCCTATGGCCTAACATTGATATTGCGGTGTGTGGCTGGCGGGGTAATGGAGGTACCGAGTGGCGTCTCTGCAGAGGTGCGGGTTGCGGGGCTGCTGCACCATGCCTACTTGGCGGGGCCCTTTGTGCGTGCATGCTGGCGGGGGTCATAACTCAGTGAATATGTGCTAACCGAACCCCTCCCTATTGTTTTTTATGGTATTTTTTCCTTTTTATAATGTGATGCCATTGATTGTTCTGAGTTGCCTTTCGTGTTGCCTGGCGTTATTGTGACTATATGTTTTCATGCGGCCGGCCCTGGTGGGTTGTAGGCGGCATGCTGTGTTAATATTACAAAATGTGCTGCTTTCTGACTAACGTACACTGCTGCCGGCCCCGGCGGGGTTGTAGGCGGAAGACAGCTGTGTCAGAATGGTTGGTTTTTTTTTTAATAAAGGTTTTAAAAAAAATAAAATAAAAAAATGAATTATGAAGTGTGCCTTTGCTGTCTATGGTCAAACTACAGACCAATGATCTTAAACTATAACTAACGTTGGTGCTTGTCAACCACCCATCTGCCTTCTATTCTGTGCGCCACTACTTTTCTTTAGTGCTTGTTCAAAATGTTGTCTATTGAATAAATAACTTAAATAAGTAAGAAGGGGCTGATTTTGACCCGAGAGGCTGGAGTTGGTGGATATATTACTTTTGAATTGCTGCTGAAATATGCTGAATCTCTGGCTGCAATGTTTTGTGACTGTGAAAAGGCCAGGCAAAATGATACAACAAATATATCTGCAAACCCATTTTGTCCCCAAAACACACAAGGTTTGGACTGTTAACCACACAAGCGGTGCAAAGTGTGTCAAATATGGTTGTATTTTGATCTTAAGTTGACTTTGTACATCATGGTGTATTCTGTTTCACAATGAGCAGTAGAAGATTGCATTATGTTATGGAGGATTGGTGAAGTGTGGTGTTACAGAACTATTGTTTTCTTATTTGCAATGATTGGCTGAACACTATGTTTGAGTGTGACTTTTATTTCCTTTAACCCTAGTGGTAATATGTTCTTTTTAATTTGGAGTCCACCTTTCAGCTGAACCTGTTTCATAAAAAAGAGAGAGGAATTGGTGCCTCGAAGTCCTGTTTTATTCAGTTAGTTATTATTCCCACATTGGGTGGGGGGGGTGTTAGCCTTTTATCTCATTCTTTGGTGTATTTTCTGTAAGCTGATGGTAGTAATCCTCTTGTTGCTTTTAACTTCAAACAGTTGGTTGTTGAACCGGCTGAGTGGAAAAGTGAACTGTTTTCACAACCTCCCCTGTTGAAGACCCTTTGATTATTTGTATTTATTAATTTATTTTGCTTCTGTAAAGCGAGAAAGCTGCATGTTTCTCAAAACAGCACAACACATTGTAAAGTGCGAGGACCTTCATAGGCGTTTTCCCAATCTCCTTCCTTCACCCCGTTTGGTTCTTCATTTTTTGCAGTGTAGTGCTCTCATTTAATCTTCTTCCCGCTGCCTCCCTCGTACCACACTGCTTGCCCGCCCCCACCTCCAAGATCGCTGCATTGATTTCTTATCCTTAATTTAAAATATTAGTTTTTATTTATGTTGAGCCGTTTGCAGTTTCTCTCATTCTTTGAATTGTCAAAGGTGATGCGGTTTTCTCCAGTGCACAGCTAGCTCAGTTGATTGGCACATGTTTATTCCAGGGTGGGTGGTACCTTGTAGAAGTGTGGCATCAATGGACCATTTATGTCTCCACCCACCTTGACATGGGAAGGGGATGAAGGGAAATTGGGGGGGGGGGGGGGGTGGGTATCAGACCTAGCAGCTTATAGCCATTTAGTACTTTAACAAAACCCTTTCTTCCCCATGTCTCGAGGGGGGCCTGAAGGGACTGGCAAAAGCAGAAAGAAAACAAACCTTGAAGAGCCGTATTTACTTTCTCTCTTGATTCCACTCTAGGTACTTCCTGTAGTACCCCAGCAGCAAACAGGAGACAATTGCACGGCAAGGCAGGGACAAGGAAGATAATAACTGCGTGACATCACTTCCGCTACCTTGGTATTTGGTGATCTGACCTACAAAGAGAGTTCTCTACTTCTCGGGAACACAGATTCAGTTCATTTTGCACTTTATTGAATGGATGTGTGTTAATAACATGCAAGAGAACAGGACATCTAGGTTTTTAGATGGCTATGTATGGTAGAAGCTTTTATGCAAACTGCTTTGCTTAAAGGGTGCTCTTGCACATCACGGCCTGACAGGCGCACCATTTCTATTCATGCAAGGATAATTCACTCAACTGAACACAATCAATTTTCGCTCTGTCTGGCAGTCTCTAACCATGTTGCAGGGTGCAATACCTTATGTGGCCAAAAAAGGTTCCAAGGGACACATAGTGACAGCCTGTGGTACTGCAACCTTTCACTGCTTCATGCACAGTACAACAGTAAATGTTGCTGTACCCACACTAATGTGCTGCAAAGCTAAATACTTCTAAGGTCCCAAAGGCGAGACCGATTGCATTGCAAATGCTTGTTAATGATGGTTTGCATGTTGATAGATTGTTTGTTTCTTTTATGAGGTTTTTGACTGGTAATTTGTATCTATGGTAGCCCACATGTAATGATTTTAATTAATCTAATGTGAATAAAAAAGATGCTGGTACATTTCCAGAGGCAACACTTGTCTCTGCAGCTTGGTAGAAGCAAAAAAAAAGCCACACTCATGGGTCTGAAGGTTAGATAGTAAATGGGTGATGCATGGCACCCCACTGCTGTAAGGTCCCCATCGAAAATGGGTGACGACAGGTTAGGATGAGTTCTGCCTCTGTGGGGGGAAGGCGAAGGGGTAGAGATGGGGATGAGGGTCGCTTTAATACTGATGCTTTAATAAGATGGGCCCAACTGCAATCTAGCGTTACAACAAACAAATGATGGACGGAATGCTGACAATGCAGACATTCTCCCCCAGTCAAGAGATCTGGGTTAAATCCATCGTTCTTTTGCCCACTACGCCACCCCAGTTCAGACATGGCCATATGCAAATCAGTCTTGACCCTGTGCCTCATGGGAACAGTCCAGCCCGAACTGCCAAGCCATGTCTTCCCTGGACCGGAATCAAGCATCCTAGGACCGGTTTCTGGCTATCAGCCGCCATCAGCCAGGATAGCTTGACTCCAGTGGCGTAGTGAGCACGGGACCCACGTCTGGGCATACCCATCCCACTTAGGGCGAAAAGCGTTACAACAAACAAATGATGGACGGAATGCTGACAATGCAGACATTCTCCCCCAGTCAAGAGATCTGGGTTAAATCCCTCGTTCTTTTGCCCACTACGCCACCCCAGTTCAGACATGGCCATATGCAAATCAGTTTTGACCCTGTGCCTCATGGGAACAGTCCAGCCCGAACTGCCAAGCCATGTCTTCCCTGGACCGGAATCAAGCATCCTAGGACCGGTTTCTGGCTATCAGCCGTCATCAGCCAGGATAGCTTGACTTCAGTGGCGTAGTGAGCACGGGACCCACGTCTGGGCATACCCATCCCACTTAGGGCGAAAAGCGTTACAACAAACAAATGATGGACGGAATGCTGACAATGCAGACATTCTCCCCCAGTCAAGAGATCTGGGTTAAATCCATCGTTCTTTTGCCCACTACGCCACCCCAGTTCAGACATGGCCATATGCAAATCAGTCTTGACCCTGTGCCTCATGGGAACAGTCCAGCCCGAACTGCCAAGCCATGTCTTCCCTGGACCGGAATCAAGCATCCTAGGACCGGTTTCTGGCTATCAGCCGTCATCAGCCAGGATAGCTTGACTCCAGTGGCGTAGTGAGCACGTGACCCACGTCTGGGCATACCCATCCCACTTAGGGCGAAAAGAGTTACAACAAACAAATGATGGACGGAATGCTGACAATGCAGACATTCTCCCCCAGTCAAGAGATCTGGGTTAAATCCATCGTTCTTTTGCCCACTACGCCACCCCAGTTCAGACATGGCCATATGCAAATCAGTCTTGACCCTGTGCCTCATGGGAACAGTCCAGCCCGAACTGCCAAGCCATGTCTTCCCTGGACCGGAATCAAGCATCCTAGGACCGGTTTCTGGCTATCAGCCGTCATCAGCCAGGATAGCTTGACTCCAGTGGCGTAGTGAGCACGGGACCCACGTCTGGGCATACCCATCCCACTTAGGGCGAAAAGCGTTACAACAAACAAATGATGGACGGAATGCTGACAATGCAGACATTCTCCCCCAGTCAAGAGATCTGGGTTAAATCCATCGTTCTTTTGCCCACTACGCCACCCCAGTTCAGACATGGCCATATGCAAATCAGTCTTGACCCTGTGCCTCATGGGAACAGTCCAGCCCGAACTGCCAAGCCATGTCTTCCCTGGACCGGAATCAAGCATCCTAGGACCGGTTTCTGGCTATCAGCCGTCATCAGCCAGGATAGCTTGACTCCAGTGGCGTAGTGAGCACGGGACCCATGTCTGGGCATACCCATCCCACTTAGGGCGAAAAGCGTTACAACAAACAAATGATGGACGGAATGCTGACAATGCAGACATTCTCCCCCAGTCAAGAGATCTGGGTTAAATCCATCGTTCTTTTGCCCACTACGCCACCCCAGTTCAGACATGGCCATATGCAAATCAGTCTTGACCCTGTGCCTCATGGGAACAGTCCAGCCCGAACTGCCAAGCCATGTCTTCCCTGGACCGGAATCAAGCATCCTAGGACCGGTTTCTGGCTATCAGCCGTCATCAGCCAGAATAGCTTGACTCCAGTGGCGTAGTGAGCACGGGACCCACGTCTGGGCATACCCATCCCACTTAGGGCGAAAAGCGTTACAACAAACAAATGATGGACGGAATGCTGACAATGCAGACATTCTCCCCCAGTCAAGAGATCTGGGTGAAATCCATCGTTCTTTTGCCCACTACGCCACCCCAGTTCAGACATGGCCATATGCAAATCAGTCTTGACCCTGTGCCTCATGGGAACAGTCCAGCCCGAACTGCCAAGCCATGTCTTCCCTGGACCGGAATCAAGCATCCTAGGACCGGTTTCTGGCTATCAGCCGTCATCAGCCAGAATAGCTTGACTCCAGTGGCGTAGTGAGCACGGGACCCACGTCTGGGCATACCCATCCCACTTAGGGCGAAAAGCGTTACAACAAACAAATGATGGACGGAATGCTGACAATGCAGACATTCTCCCCCAGTCAAGAGATCTGGGTTAAATCCATCGTTCTTTTGCCCACTACGCCACCCCAGTTCAGACATGGCCATATGCAAATCAGTCTTGACCCTGTGCCTCATGGGAACAGTCCAGCCCGAACTGCCAAGCCATGTCTTCCCTGGACCGGAATCAAGCATCCTAGGACCGGTTTCTGGCTATCAGCCGTCATCAGCCAGGATAGCTTGACTCCAGTGGCGTAGTGAGCACGGGACCCACGTCTGGGCATACCCATCCCACTTAGGGCGAAAAGCGTTACAACAAACAAATGATGGACGGAATGCTGACAATGCAGACATTCTCCCCCAGTCAAGAGATCTGGGTTAAATCCATCGTTCTTTTGCCCACTACGCCACCCCAGTTCAGACATGGCCATATGCAAATCAGTCTTGACCCTGTGCCTCATGGGAACAGTCCAGCCCGAACTGCCAAGCCATGTCTTCCCTGGACCGGAATCAAGCATCCTAGGACCGGTTTCTGGCTATCAGCCGTCATCAGCCAGAATAGCTTGACTCCAGTGGCGTAGTGAGCACGGGACCCACGTCTGGGCATACCCATCCCACTTAGGGCGAAAAGAGTTACAACAAACAAATGATGGACGGAATGCTGACAATGCAGACATTCTCCCCCAGTCAAGAGATCTGGGTTAAATCCATCGTTCTTTTGCCCACTACGCCACCCCAGTTCAGACATGGCCATATGCAAATCAGTCTTGACCCTGTGCCTCATGGGAACAGTCCAGCCCGAACTGCCAAGCCATGTCTTCCCTGGACCGGAATCAAGCATCCTAGGACCGGTTTCTGGCTATCAGCCGTCATCAGCCAGGATAGCTTGACTCCAGTGGCGTAGTGAGCACGGGACCCACGTCTGGGCATACCCATCCCACTTAGGGCGAAAAGCGTTACAACAAACAAATGATGGACGGAATGCTGACAATGCAGACATTCTCCCCCAGTCAAGAGATCTGGGTTAAATCCATCGTTCTTTTGCCCACTACGCCACCCCAGTTCAGACATGGCCATATGCAAATCAGTCTTGACCCTGTGCCTCATGGGAACAGTCCAGCCCGAACTGCCAAGCCATGTCTTCCCTGGACCGGAATCAAGCATCCTAGGACCGGTTTCTGGCTATCAGCCGTCATCAGCCAGGATAGCTTGACTCCAGTGGCGTAGTGAGCACGGGACCCATGTCTGGGCATACCCATCCCACTTAGGGCGAAAAGCGTTACAACAAACAAATGATGGACGGAATGCTGACAATGCAGACATTCTCCCCCAGTCAAGAGATCTGGGTTAAATCCATCGTTCTTTTGCCCACTACGCCACCCCAGTTCAGACATGGCCATATGCAAATCAGTCTTGACCCTGTGCCTCATGGGAACAGTCCAGCCCAAACTGCCAAGCCATGTCTTCCCTGGACCGGAATCAAGCATCCTAGGACCGGTTTCTGGCTATCAGCCGTCATCAGCCAGGATACCTTGACTCCAGTGGCGTAGTGAGCACGGGACCCACGTCTGGGCATACCCATCCCACTTAGGGCGAAAAGCGTTACAACAAACAAATGATGGACGGAATGCTGACAATGCAGACATTCTCCCCCAGTCAAGAGATCTGGGTGAAATCCATCGTTCTTTTGCCCACTACGCCACCCCAGTTCAGACATGGCCATATGCAAATCAGTCTTGACCCTGTGCCTCATGGGAACAGTCCAGCCCGAACTGCCAAGCCATGTCTTCCCTGGACCGGAATCAAGCATCCTAGGACCGGTTTCTGGCTATCAGCCGTCATCAGCCAGAATAGCTTGACTCCAGTGGCGTAGTGAGCACGGGACCCACGTCTGGGCATACCCATCCCACTTAGGGCGAAAAGCGTTACAACAAACAAATGATGGACGGAATGCTGACAATGCAGACATTCTCCCCCAGTCAAGAGATCTGGGTTAAATCCATCGTTCTTTTGCCCACTACGCCACCCCAGTTCAGACATGGCCATATGCAAATCAGTCTTGACCCTGTGCCTCATGGGAACAGTCCAGCCCGAACTGCCAAGCCATGTCTTCCCTGGACCGGAATCAAGCATCCTAGGACCGGTTTCTGGCTATCAGCCGTCATCATCCAGGATAGCTTGACTCCAGTGGCGTAGTGAGCACGGGACCCACGTCTGGGCATACCCATCCCACTTAGGGCGAAAAGAGTTACAACAAACAAATGATGGACGGAATGCTGACAATGCAGACATTCTCCCCCAGTCAAGAGATCTGGGTTAAATCCATCGTTCTTTTGCCCACTACGCCACCCCAGTTCAGACATGGCCATATGCAAATCAGTCTTGACCCTGTGCCTCATGGGAACAGTCCAGCCCGAACTGCCAAGCCATGTCTTCCCTGGACCGGAATCAAGCATCCTAGGACCGGTTTCTGGCTATCAGCCGTCATCAGCCAGGATAGCTTGACTCCAGTGGCGTAGTGAGCACGGGACCCACGTCTGGGCATACCCATCCCACTTAGGGCGAAAAGCATTACAACAAACAAATGATGGACGGAATGCTGACAATGCAGACATTCTCCCCCAGTCAAGAGATCTGGGTTAAATCCATCGTTCTTTTGCCCACTACGCCACCCCAGTTCAGACATGGCCATATGCAAATCAGTCTTGACCCTGTGCCTCATGGGAACAGTCCAGCCCGAACTGCCAAGCCATGTCTTCCCTGGACCGGAATCAAGCATCCTAGGACCGGTTTCTGGCTATCAGCCGTCATCAGCCAGGATAGCTTGACTCCAGTGGCGTAGTGAGCATGGGACCCATGTCTGGGCATACCCATCCCACTTAGGGCGAAAAGCGTTACAACAAACAAATGATGGACGGAATGCTGACAATGCAGACATTCTCCCCCAGTCAAGAGATCTGGGTTAAATCCATCGTTCTTTTGCCCACTACGCCACCCCAGTTCAGACATGGCCATATGCAAATCAGTCTTGACCCTGTGCCTCATGGGAACAGTCCAGCCCGAACTACCAAGCCATGTCTTCCCTGGACCGGAATCAAGCATCCTAGGACCGGTTTCTGGCTATCAGCCGTCATCAGCCAGAATAGCTTGACTCCAGTGGCGTAGTGAGCACGGGACCCACGTCTGGGCATACCCATCCCACTTAGGGCGAAAAGCGTTACAACAAACAAATGATGGACGGAATGCTGACAATGCAGACATTCTCCCCCAGTCAAGAGATCTGGGTGAAATCCATCGTTCTTTTGCCCACTACGCCACCCCAGTTCAGACATGGCCATATGCAAATCAGTCTTGACCCTGTGCCTCATGGGAACAGTCCAGCCCGAACTGCCAAGCCATGTCTTCCCTGGACCGGAATCAAGCATCCTAGGACCGGTTTCTGGCTATCAGCCGTCATCAGCCAGAATAGCTTGACTCCAGTGGCGTAGTGAGCACGGGACCCACGTCTGGGCATACCCATCCCACTTAGGGCGAAAAGCGTTACAACAAACAAATGATGGACGGAATGCTGACAATGCAGACATTCTCCCCCAGTCAAGAGATCTGGGTTAAATCCATCGTTCTTTTGCCCACTACGCCACCCCAGTTCAGACATGGCCATATGCAAATCAGTCTTGACCCTGTGCCTCATGGGAACAGTCCAGCCCGAACTGCCAAGCCATGTCTTCCCTGGACCGGAATCAAGCATCCTAGGACCGGTTTCTGGCTATCAGCCGTCATCAGCCAGGATAGCTTGACTCCAGTGGCGTAGTGAGCACGGGACCCACGTCTGGGCATACCCATCCCACTTAGGGCGAAAAGCGTTACAACAAACAAATGATGGACGGAATGCTGACAATGCAGACATTCTCCCCCAGTCAAGAGATCTGGGTTAAATCCATCGTTCTTTTGCCCACTACGCCACCCCAGTTCAGACATGGCCATATGCAAATCAGTCTTGACCCTGTGCCTCATGGGAACAGTCCAGCCCGAACTGCCAAGCCATGTCTTCCCTGGACCGGAATCAAGCATCCTAGGACCGGTTTCTGGCTATCAGCCGTCATCAGCCAGAATAGCTTGACTCCAGTGGCGTAGTGAGCACGGGACCCACGTCTGGGCATACCCATCCCACTTAGGGCGAAAAGAGTTACAACAAACAAATGATGGACGGAATGCTGACAATGCAGACATTCTCCCCCAGTCAAGAGATCTGGGTTAAATCCATCGTTTTTTTGCCCACTACGCCACCCCAGTTCAGACATGGCCATATGCAAATCAGTCTTGACCCTGTGCCTCATGGTAACAGTCCAGCCCGAACTGCCAAGCCATGTCTTCCCTGGACCGGAATCAAGCATCCTAGGACCGGTTTCTGGCTATCAGCCGTCATCAGCCAGGATAGCTTGACTCCAGTGGCGTAGTGAGCACGGGACCCACGTCTGGGCATACCCATCCCACTTAGGGCGAAAAGCGTTACAACAAACAAATGATGGACGGAATGCTGACAATGCAGACATTCTCCCCCAGTCAAGAGATCTGGGTTAAATCCATCGTTCTTTTGCCCACTACGCCACCCCAGTTCAGACATGGCCATATGCAAATCAGTCTTGACCCTGTGCCTCATGGGAACAGTCCAGCCCGAACTGCCAAGCCATGTCTTCCCTGGACCGGAATCAAGCATCCTAGGACCGGTTTCTGGCTATCAGCCGTCATCAGCCAGGATAGCTTGACTCCAGTGGCGTAGTGAGCACGGGACCCATGTCTGGGCATACCCATCCCACTTAGGGCGAAAAGCGTTACAACAAACAAATGATGGACGGAATGCTGACAATGCAGACATTCTCCCCCAGTCAAGAGATCTGGGTTAAATCCATCGTTCTTTTGCCCACTACGCCACCCCAGTTCAGACATGGCCATATGCAAATCAGTCTTGACCCTGTGCCTCATGGGAACAGTCCAGCCCGAACTGCCAAGCCATGTCTTCCCTGGACCGGAATCAAGCATCCTAGGACCGGTTTCTGGCTATCAGCCGTCATCAGCCAGGATACCTTGACTCCAGTGGCGTAGTGAGCACGGGACCCACGTCTGGGCATACCCATCCCACTTAGGGCGAAAAGCGTTACAACAAACAAATGATGGACGGAATGCTGACAATGCAGACATTCTCCCCCAGTCAAGAGATCTGGGTGAAATCCATCGTTCTTTTGCCCACTACGCCACCCCAGTTCAGACATGGCCATATGCAAATCAGTCTTGACCCTGTGCCTCATGGGAACAGTCCAGCCCGAACTGCCAAGCCATGTCTTCCCTGGACCGGAATCAAGCATCCTAGGACCGGTTTCTGGCTATCAGCCGTCATCAGCCAGAATAGCTTGACTCCAGTGGCGTAGTGAGCACGGGACCCACGTCTGGGCATACCCATCCCACTTAGGGCGAAAAGCGTTACAACAAACAAATGATGGACGGAATGCTGACAATGCAGACATTCTCCCCCAGTCAAGAGATCTGGGTTAAATCCATCGTTCTTTTGCCCACTACGCCACCCCAGTTCAGACATGGCCATATGCAAATCAGTCTTGACCCTGTGCCTCATGGGAACAGTCCAGCCCGAACTGCCAAGCCATGTCTTCCCTGGACCGGAATCAAGCATCCTAGGACCGGTTTCTGGCTATCAGCCGTCATCAGCCAGAATAGCTTGACTCCAGTGGCGTAGTGAGCACGGGACCCACGTCTGGGCATACCCATCCCACTTAGGGCGAAAAGCGTTACAACAAACAAATGATGGACGGAATGCTGACAATGCAGACATTCTCCCCCAGTCAAGAGATCTGGGTTAAATCCATTGTTCTTTTGCCCACTACGCCACCCCAGTTCAGACATGGCCATATGCAAATCAGTCTTGACCCTGTGCCTCATGGGAACAGTCCAGCCCGAACTGCCAAGCCATGTCTTCCCTGGACCGGAATCAAGCATCCTAGGACCGGTTTCTGGCTATCAGCCGTCATCAGCCAGGATAGCTTGACTCCAGTGGCGTAGTGAGCACGGGACCCACGTCTGGGCATACCCATCCCACTTAGGGCGAAAAGCGTTACAACAAACAAATGATGGACGGAATGCTGACAATGCAGACATTCTCCCCCGTCAAGAGATCTGGGTTAAATCCATCGTTCTTTTGCCCACTACGCCACCCCAGTTCAGACATGGCCATATGCAAATCAGTCTTGACCCTGTGCCTCATGGGAACAGTCCAGCCCAAACTGCCAAGCCATGTCTTCCCTGGACCGGAATCAAGCATCCTAGGACCGGTTTCTGGCTATCAGCCGTCATCAGCAAGGATAGCTTGACTCCAGTGGCGTAGTGAGCACGGGAACCACGTCTGGGCATACCCATCCCACTTAGGGCGAAAAGCATTACAACAAACAAATGATGGACGGAATGCTGACAATGCAGACATTCTCCCCCAGTCAAGAGATCTGGGTTAAATCCATCGTTCTTTTGCCCACTACGCCACCCCAGTTCAGACATGGCCATATGCAAATCAGTCTTGACCCTGTGCCTCATGGGAACAGTCCAGCCCGAACTGCCAAGCCATGTCTTCCCTGGACCGGAATCAAGCATCCTAGGACCGGTTTCTGGCTATCAGCCGTCATCAGCCAGGAAAGCTTGACTCCAGTGGCGTAGTGAGCACGGGACCCACGTCTGGGCATACCCATCCCACTTAGGGCGAAAAGCGTTACAACAAACAAATGATGGACGGAATGCTGACAATGCAGACATTCTCCCCCAGTCAAGAGATCTGGGTTAAATCCATCGTTCTTTTGCCCACTACGCCACCCCAGTTCAGACATGGCCATATGCAAATCAGTCTTGACCCTGTGCCTCATGAGAACAGTCCAGCCCGAACTGCCAAGCCAGGTCTTCCCTGGACCGGAATCAAGCATCCTAGGACCGGTTTCTGGCTATCAGGGTCAAGACTGATTTGCATATGGCCATGTCTAAACTGGGGTGGTGTAGTGGGCAAAAGAACGATGGATTTAACCCAGATCTCTTGACTGGGGGAGAATGTCTGCATTGTCAGCATTCCGTCCATCATTTGTTTGTTGCAACTGCAATCTAGAGCACAGAGACTCAGGGAGCAGATGAGGCAAGTCTAGTCCCTTAAAGGCTCAAAAACACACCCACCTTATCTACTCAAGTGTCTAGCAAAAACCCAGTGGCGCCATCTGTTAGCAATTATCGCGCCTTGCTGCTCGCTCCCGCAAGAGAAACGCCAGACATGCCCTCAGTGTCTACAG
This sequence comes from Triturus cristatus, assembly GCF_964204655.1. NCBI lineage: Eukaryota > Metazoa > Chordata > Amphibia > Caudata > Salamandridae > Triturus > Triturus cristatus. The sequence continues at coordinate 465,262,609 of NC_140579.1, read as the reverse complement.
GCGCGCAGGGGCCCATTTGCACTCAAGCAGGCAATGGGACTCCAAAGGTTTTCTCTTCAGCTGCTGCGAACTGCCCCCGATGGACTGCACCAGCTGCAAGACATCTCTGAAGTGGCACAAACAGGACATTAAGGCAGTGACCCACTCCCCGTCGCTTACTGCTAAGCCCTTAAAAATGTCCCGGCTCGGTGCGGGCGAAGTGCGCTTGCCAATTCCTTGCCGCAACGCAGAGTTGCGTCACTGCTACAATTGCAGCGGTCCTCACTGGGATAACAGGGCTCTTCTGTTCCCCTCCTTCCCCCTGGCCGCGGTGGTGGCTTGCATCACGGTGAGCTTCTCCTCGGTGCCCCCAGACAAGAAAGCTTTGCGTACACCAGCGCGTTGCCGATCAAGTCATCCATGCAGAAGGGGAAGGTCTCGCCTATGCTTCCGATGTCTATCTGCGTGCTGCCCCTGAAAAAGTGGAGCCGTGATGCATTGTGTAGTTGCCCCAAGCATGCCTGCTCTTCATTCACGTTTCCTTCGCATCTCTTGGAGCCTGCCCTAAGCACCGGCTTGTTACACTCCCTGCCTGAAACGGCAGCCTGACCGCCTCCTAATTACAAGTCCAGCATTTGATTTGCAGACACCGTAGCGGGCTACCCTGGACAAGGCGCAGGACCTACACACGCATGAGGTGCAAACCCAGTCATTAAGCAGCCTCTCTCCTTTTACTCAGTACAAAGGCGAGGCGCCATACTCCCTTGGGCAGGGCAGCGGCCCTGCCTGTAAACGACTCCCTGCACAGGAACACGCAGACCTAGCATTGCAAATGCGTCCTTGTTGCGCCTGACCCGGGCAGCTAGTTTCATGCGGCGCTTTTCAACTGCAAATGTCAGGCTCTCGCCCAGAGATTGGGCCTCCGAGCTGCAGCTGTAGGCATGAAAAACGGTGTCAAGCGCCGCCTTCCTCACTGCACATGTGATGCAGCTGTATACAGCACCCATCTGAAGCCAGGCTTCGTCACTGCACGTGATGCAGTTGTATACAGCACCCAATGAAGCCAGGTTTCGTCACTGCACGTGATGCAGCTGTATACAGCACCCATCTGAAGCCAGGCTTCGTCACTGCACATGTGATGCAGCTGCATATACTACCAATCTGAAGCCAGGCTTCGTCACTGCACATGTGATACAGATGTATACAGCACCCATCTGAAGCCAGGCTTCGTCACTGCACATGTGATGCAGCTGTATACAGCACCCATCTGAAGCCAGGCTTCGTCACTGCACATGTGATGCAGCTGTATACAGCACCCATCTGAAGCCAGGCTTCGTCACTGCAGATGTGATGCAGCTGTATACAGCACCCATCTGAAGCCAGGCCTCGTCACTGCACATGTGAGGCAGATGTATACAGCACCCATCTGAAGCCAGGCTTCGTCACTGCAGATGTGATGCAGCTGTATACAGCACCCATCTGAAGCCAGGCTTCGTCACTGCAGATGGGTGCCTGCTGCTTGGCCGCGTCTGCAAACAGCTCATAGTACCCCCAGGGGCACCCCTCTGTCCCCCCTCCCCCAACATGCATACCCAAATAACACACACAGAGACTGTTGAGTTGGGTAAAATTGACGCAGGTTTATTACATAATCCAGAATATGTAATGGGTGGGTTATTTTACGGGCGATCCAAGGCAGGCAACCAACTGGGCCGCCTGCCCGCCTGATGAGCCGGGCAGCGCGGGAACGATGCCCGCCGTTGCTGCCATCCATGTGATTCTTTCTACGATCACGTGCCGTTGGTAACTTCTACTCACGCCCCCCCTCTCGGGGCGGAGCGTCGCTTAGCAAACCCCCGGTTGTTCAGGCCCACATCCGCCCGCAGGACTAGTGGGGCGCCGACAGGGCTTCCGGGATCCTCCCATGAGGCTCCTCGGTTTTGGCTCAGGCACCCCCTATGGTGCCGCGCAGAGGTACCCTTTGTACCGCCTGCTTCCAGATCGCCCTGTAACTCCGCCACACACCTGGAGGCGGCTCACCGTCGCCACCAGGGCCCCCCACCAACCCGCTATAGTCTTACCTGCAACCTCTCCTGTCTAGGGCTTCCTGCAACTACCTGGAAGGAACCATCCCTGCAGAAAGGAGAGTTTGAAATGTTGCCACCTTATGACACTTTGACAGCGCTGGTGGGACTCAACCCTTGTCCTGTGAGATCCTTTACAACCTCAGGCACAAGACTTACCAGTGAGCTATAGCTCCTGGTGTTGTAGATGGCCCCATCTACGTCCCCAAAGCCCTAGACACTATCCTGGGTCGGATAGGGTCTGATGAAATAAAGGACCCGTTGGGCCTGAGAAGAGTGCCAAGAACTATTCGCCCCCCTGCGGGAAAGTTACACCTCTTCACAATCTAGGCGGGAGGATGCCGGCCCTCAGGCTCGCAAAGCCCCATTAATTTGATGATCTCACCTAGCTGCCGCCCTCCGCACCGGGAGTGCCTGAACCTGCGTGCCCATCTCTGGGACAGCAGCCCACTTGCTAGGTGCCACTCCCTCACCCGCCTGCCTGCCTTGGCTATTATGGCGAGAAGGGTTCGCTCAACCCTTGGACAGTCCCCTCTGTGTGCTAAACCTGGAGCACAGGAGTGCTCCTAGCTGACAGCGCGTGACCATGGGCAAGGGGCGACTCTTGCCCCTGCCCGCTATACCTTATTCCTTATGGGAATTATGCCCCTACAGATCCCTCAGTGATGAAACCCCCTAGGCATACCAGCTTCGGGAATCTGTCTGGTTTAAGCAGTGCGCGCTGTCTGTAAAGTTCAAGCAATGAGGATTGACTAAGTCTTACTTAGCCCCTCCCATCATGCTCCCCAGTGGAGGGTGGCAGGGGGGTGCCCCCCCGCAAACCCAGACCATCCCCAGCGGTGCCAAATTCCTGCTCCGTTAAAGTAGAGTTTTAGTGACATCCTGGGCGTGACAAACGTTCTATTGACATAATGTCCCCTTGTGTTTGCCCCGCTGGCACCCCAGTTATTGGGACGGCAGCACCATATGTTGGCTGGCCGCGTCCCCTAAGCGAGGGAAAAGTGTCCGTAAACCAGGTTCCCAGTTTCCTGCAGCTGCAGTACGCGACCAGTGATTCCGCTGGGGGATACCACCAACCGCAGTGGTCCTCCGGACATTAAGAAATGCCCTATTTTTACCTGGGCCTATCTCTAAGTGATGGTGATTTCACCCAGCTGTAAGGCCAGAGACCCGCCTATGGAACCTATTTACTTGTTTTTGCTACTCAGCCCCCAAAAGGGTAGGCCTCAGAGTATGGGCAACGCGCTTGCTCCCAGGGCACGGTGCTGCTGGAGAGCAGATGTTTGTTACCCACACACTGATACTTTATCTGTTGCTAAATGCCCTACCGCTGGACGCTTCCCAAGAACCGTAGATTTCGTGGTCCCACCTAGATTGATCCCATCGCCTGGGGGGAACCCAGTGGTGGACAGGACCTGCACGGTAGCTCCACCCAAGCGTGGCTATCGAATTATTTGGGACGCCGAAGCAGGAGTTGCCCCCTCAGTCTCAAGTTCTAACCCATAGAGGATAACCCTGGGGGCAGGCAAGTCTGTGGGAACCAACAGGAAATTTTGGTGCAAATACTGGCCCTCTCCTGAATGTTCCGAGTGCTGTTTACCAAACTTTTGAACGACCGCACACTTGCTATATAACAACGATACCACCCACAACCGCCCTGGCTAAAGCGCGGGTGGATCGATCTTCATTGAAGCAACCCGAAAACTGCCTTTGGTTGCAGGGGGATGGCCCCCAAGTGTACATCTGGACCTGATTCTATATGGTGCCTTCAGCTGATCCTCCTGCAGGCCTAACCCAGCTCAGTGTGGTGCCAGCTGGTGATTTGCGGCTTCCCACATGGCCTCCAAATGTATATTTCAAGATCACACTACCCCTATAACACCCCAGTGCCGATGGCTTAACGAGGCTTGTGAGTTGTAGAAGATGACCGAAGCCACAGTCCTGGCTTCGCCTCGTAGCATATCAAAATGCTTCCATTTTGCAATGGTGGGACTGTCACCTTTCTGTGTTGACTAGCCTAGGTGTCTCCCTTCAGTGAATAGCAAGCTCACCCCCGGCATGTGCCGCGGGCACCGCGTCGCCGTACGGCCAACGTTATACTAAGTAACGTGGCAAGTGGGTAGTCCCATGCTAGTGTTCTCTGCCTGACACCCCACAGGGCGCTGTGCTTACAGCCTGCCCTGTGCAATGTTGTGCCTTCTAAAATTCCAGGCCGCATCCAAGACAGAGGTTATTCATGCAGTTCCCACTGCTCCTCACTGCGGGACCCCTCTTCGCATGCAGTGAAAATTGGATTCCCAGGTAAACTAGAGTTCGTAAAGTTTTGCTTGACTATCAAGTGAGGGAATGGCGGCCCTCTACACCCGCGCATAGACCGTCTGCACGGTAAACCCCGAAAATCCCACACGACTGAGGAGGAGGTGTACCTCTCTGGAGGCCCCTCTCATTCCCACTGACCTGCACGGATGCTGGGGCGGGGGGCCTGGGAAACAATGACCAACTGAGTGATCACTTGCAACCCGATCGGGTTGATTGCCCAGACAGAAGTTGTATTGAATAATTGCAACCTGCATGGTCCAAGATTTAACTCGGGCGCCATGAGGCGGTCTGAAACACGGACCGGTGGCCAGCAAGTAATTGGCCTAACAATGATCTATTGGTGGGTTTGAGACCCTCCAAAAAACCGAAATAACAACGGTGATAATAGTTCTATGAAGAAAAGCCTTGTATGAATCGCTCCTCAAAGTGAAGGGACAAATACCCTGTCCTGTTACCCCCAAGGCAGGCGTACTGCAATGCCAGCTGTAGGCAGAGTGACACACAACCACCGACCTAGAGCTATTCACGGCAAAATGTACCTAGAGAACCAGATTGCGCAAAACTAGAATTGGCATACGCGCGCGCTTCCACCGCTAGGCAGTTCTACGGAACCCTGTATACTTATTCAGCTGGCAACAGTGAATTTAATCCCAAATGCATAGATCCGAACCTGTTGGGTCATCTCTACTATATACAGGCCGCACCAGCTTATGGCAGACTGTCCCCAGCGCCAGTTTGCAATTCGCTCATGAGCGGCGCACCCGCAACCACTTGGTCAAATCCCACTGGTGACTTTGTGCCGCGATTTTGGCCCTAGTGAGGCGCTATGTGTAGACCGCTTATTCTTTTGCCGCTATGTCAGAGCATCCCCGTATTCAATGCGATTGGGGCACTAAGCTACGCCCATATCTACACCCATCTATTGGCTTAATCCAGGCCTCCATTTGCATTAGATAATAAACTACCATTCTATCTCTGTTGCGTTGCTCTCTAAGAGCTGGCCACCCGCAAGGGTGGCTAGGATTCAGTTTGCTCTGTGTGATTCTTAACATATCTGTGCAACTATGAGTGACTGCACTTAGCAAAACCAACCATGCAGATGCAGCCAGCCTATCGATATCAGTAATTACACAAACATACCCGTGTATGGTAGTCTCTGGGCCATACAATTCGTAGCTCTGACTAGTTGGACAATGGTGACCGTTACTGATAGGACTGGCTAGCATTAGCCCCACAGCTGTAAACTGCTCCTTTACGTCTCCCTCCCATCATAACACCATGCTCAGATAAAGGCCCATATCAGCACGTGGAGGGGCAGAGTTGCGGACTTACAGCAAACCTCTTTTAAACTGTAGGCAGTGTTCCATCTTCAACCGATCCTAACATAGCCCAATGACCGTTCTCCGTTAGGACTATCCCCACTAAGGTCCGCCAAGGCTAAAGCAATTGAGAGCGCGAGGCCTTAAGCAATGGGGGGTTTGGATGTCGAGAAACAGTAACAATAACAGCCTACTCATGCACCTTTCAGCAAAAGGTGAGGGCAGCGGGACCTGTGATGCAATCTGTGGTCTGTGCCCCTAATTGTATTTGCATTGAGTGGTCCTATAACGAATTTTTCAAATTGTGTTCATGTGAGGGGGCGTCTGCGAAGCATGGTTCATGTCGTAGCTGCTCAAACATGTGCAGTAAACTGTGCTGACCTCGATACTGTGGGACTGTTGTTAAATAGACATGCTCCTCTATGGATTAATATTAGTCAAACAGTGCAGCACACACCACGGAAATTAATTCCATCATATCCCTCCTTATACCACTTCTTTCAGGCTTCGCGATGGTACAACATAGCCGCAGTGCCAACCGGTGGTGTACCATTTGCCACATGGGCAAGCCTAGACCTGGTGACTGTCTTGTGTACTAGAGCAACACATTCTAGATTAGACATTCAGTCCGCAAAGCGTGCGGACTCGACCCGAAGGTATTGGAGAGCTGTACATGAGTACTGCCTTTACATTGCATACTCAGGCACGGGGGGAGATTAAGTGATTTACCCAAAATCACAGGACACGACCTCGAGGCTCGAACCCTGGTTTCCTGCACCAGAGTAAACGGCTGCACATGAGTACCATATTTATATTACATATGCAGGCACGGGAAGATAAGTGATTTCCCCATGATCACAGGACGCGACCTCGAGGCCCTAACAATGGTTTCCTGCAATAACGTCGGCGGCTGCACATGAGGACAGTATTTTCATTACCTATTCAGGCACGGGGAGATTAAGAGATTTTCTCAAAATCACAGGACGCAACCCCGAGGCTCTACCCTTGTTTCCTGCACCAAAGTCGCGCTTGCTAGGCAAAGATGTGGCATCGGCGCGAATATATAATATATATATATCATTTTTATTATTCTTGGTGCACAATCGGCTGGAGATATTGGGTGCCCCGCATAAGCACCAGTTCAGTTACTCCCACATATTTATCTCCCGGCCGCCAAGCATCATCGGGCTCTGCCTGCACTTGCCACTGGAGGAGACGTGCAGGCCCGCTCGAGGTCACAGACAGCAGTGTCCGTACTGCAAGCTCAGCGACCACAAGCTTGCGATGCTAAAGCTGTATATGTGCCGCCCCGGGCCTCGAGTCGGCTGAGAGAGGGGGGGGGCGTGGGCAAAATAATCAGGACGAGGCTTAACACACGTGCTTGCTTACTTAGTTTAGAGTGGTGGGCCTCCTGACCTGTATGTTGCTGTTCCTTCCGACATCCTGATAGAACCAGTAACATGCCTACGCGATTTTCCAACTACCCCGTTAGGTCCAAACCATAGGGAGCAGGCCGCCTTGTATAATGCTGTTTCTGTCATTGCATCCAGCTATATGAAAAACGTAACGTCGGACCTACCGCAAGTCAGCACTATAGGCTTGTCAATGGTTGTATGTTGCATGAGCTGAAAAGGCAGTAACTATGCATGCACACACTCACCGCGTGTAGTTCCTGCGGTGGGGGGGATCCCGATGTAGGTTACAAAGCGTCACGTGCAGTCAGGATCGGACTGCGCGACCCTTGCTGTAAATAGCTCTTCTATATCGCGCGAACTCGACCCTCGGGGACCCAGGCAGACCGGGTCCAGCCGCTCGCATACATATTCGGGCACGAGGATAATCATTGATGTACCCAGAGTCACAATCACAGCGCGAACTCGATCCGAATGTATTGGCGTGCAGTTCATGAGCACCGCATTTACATACATAATCGGGCACGGGGAGACTAAGTGATCTGCCCAGAGGCACAGCGCGACTCGCCCGACGGTATTGGATCGCAGTACATGGGCCCCGTATTTACATACATATTCGGGCACGGACCCTCGGGGACCCAGGCAGACCAGGTCCAGCAGCTCGTATACATATCCGGGCATGGGGAGATTCCGTGACTTCCCCAGAGTCACAATCACAGCGCAAACTCGCATTACGATGGCGACGCGACCCCGCGGCTCGCAATCCCGCCCTTCGGCGGCCGCGCAGCAGACGGGCCGGGAACCCCCGGAGGGATCACTTAAATCCATGGCCTGCCGTGCACGTGAAAAAGGCTGGGGGGGGCTGCATGTGGGTTGGCAGGGTGGAATAATGTAAAGTGCACCGTAATACTCGTGCCACTGGGTGCAACACTGATGCTGAACCAGATATGACGCAACCTGCGGAGTTGGGAGTCGGACGCTCTGCTCTGTACGCGTGCTGCACCAGGTGCTCATACGGAAGCAATAATCCTCGTCCCACTGGGTGCTAACATCAGAGAAGTGCTATGGACGGCATACGCAGCTCGTACTGCGGCCCTGCTATGTGACCGGGAGGGGGGGGGGCGGTGAATTAAATGACTACCGGGCTGATGGTGACCCGACAGCGAGGCTCGCACATGCATTCCCGCACTTCGGCGGCAGCGCAGCCGTGGACCACATCCTCCAGGCCCCACCCGGTCCTAACTCGACGCCAAGGGGGGTTTAAATTAATGACTTGCCCAGGAACACTGGATGATGAGGCCCCCCCCCCAGGCTCGCAGCCTGCATCGCCGCGCCCCTGGCAGCAGCGCAGCAGACGGCCCACCTCCTCAAGGCCCCAGTGACATTGAAATTTCGGAACGTTACGCAGCAGCTGAAAACCGCTACACTTTCAGCCACCATTTCATTTCGCCACCTATGCTTTGATCTTGGGTCCCCCCCCCGCCCGTGGTCATCCGAGCCACAGGGCCCCGTCGACCTGGTGCTGGCCAGGGACAGGGCGGTGCGGAGTGGGTGCAACAAGACTCTACCTTCATCGGCGACAGCGCACCATTATGCCCCGGAAAACGAGGCCTGCTGCCTATCTCCCCCGCACCCTCGGCGGTCGCGCAAGCAGCGTGAGGGGGGAGGGGGTGGTAGATGCTTCCCTTAAATCAATAAAGCATTATATGGGAATCGGACCTGAACCCAGTCAAGAGATTTGAGCCTGCAGGCGTGCGCATAAGAGTCTCCGACCTTACCGGTAGGCCACAATAATTCTGCGAGTGCGCGATGAGGGTAAGGGAATCGAAACCCCTGCGGCCCTAGCGTGATGCGCGAGGTAGGGTGATAATTAGCCCGGTTTGGCAGTTCGACGCGCGGGTGAAAATCTTGGGGGGGTGCGGGCATGATCTCGCTACCATAAAATTGATCCCGCTACGCTTCCGCCCCTGTTCTGCTCATAGCCGCCCCTCAATGAGCCAATTATGCCTCCATCTTGCGCCCCTTCCGCCCGTGGCCAACCGAGCCACAGGGCCCCGTCACCTGGTACTGTCCAGGGACAGGGCCGGGGCGGAGTGGGAGCAGCAAGACTCACCGTGGATCTGCACGAGACGACGACCGATGCGGCGTGGATCCGGGGGCACAGCAACGAGACGGACACGACCGATGCTGCGTGGCGATAATGTGGCGTGGTGGGCGACAAAGAGGTCGCCAGGAGGGTGGGGGAAGGCTAAATAGCCTCCCCTTCCCTACAGGGGCCGGGAAGTGACGCGCTTGCGCGTCACTTCCGGCCAGCACGAGGAGGGGGACACTGGTCGGCGTCCCCGCCCCCTCCCCCTGGGAGGGGGTGGGGAGGGGTGACCGGTGCCCCGGTAGCACTAGGGCGCCGACCGCTTTAGTGGCCCCCTGCGGGGGACGCGGTCGGCGGCATTTCAGATGGTGGCTCTTTCGTTTCATATGGGCATCTGCTGTAAGTACACCGCCAGTCTCAAGCTGCACGCATGCCAACTTTGTGAGACCAAACATAGGATTTGTCAGGTTTTAAAACTACTAACTATCCTATGGATGAAATCACTGAAAATTACACTTGTTGGTCAGAGGATGACGTAACATGAATTCACTCTGTGTTTTTATTTAACTCAATATCTCTGCCCAAAACTTCCCCAAAAACAGAAACGGGGAGAAACTGTGGCGTAATGGCCAGAGCTGCCGACTTTGAAGCTGGGGATCGACTCAACATCCTGTTATTCTGGGCAAATTACTTAATCTTCCTTTGCCTACCAAACTTTAATGTGTACTAGTTTATTTTAAAACTGCGTCCCAGGACGCAAGAAATCGCCATGGCCTATAGATAAAGCTCGGCGTTCCTGGCATTTGAGGACGAGCGGGCGGCAGAGAGGTAACAGGAGTCTGTCTTTTATTCTTGCCCAGAGAAGACAAGGACATCTGCTATCTTCGATTTTCATTAAGGCTTGCGGTTGTGTTAAGGTAATTTCATTACCCAGCCCCTGACAGTTAAGGTAATTTCATTACCTGGCCCCTGACAGTGCATGACAGTTTTTTTCAGCAGGGGAGTCTGTTTGTGGGGCACGCACTGCCCACCAGGCGCGCAACACCCATTGAACTCAAAGGGCTTCAGCCCTCCCCCCCCCCCTGTGTGGCAGCCCGAGATGAGAAGATGAGACAGCTTTTCGGGCACGTACACAGCCGCACCCGAGCACTTCACAGGTATTTAAAAGACCATTTGCATGTTAATGAGGCCTTGTTGTTGTTTCACCCCTTCTAAGAGCCCCTGCAGCTCCACTCTGACTATTGCTTAAAGACTCAGCCCCCCCCCCGAAATTTTTCCTCTGCCCCGCCCCCCCAAACCCTCCCCCCCCCCCGAAATTTGGCTCTAGTTGCCCCTCTGCTACCCACACATGATTACCTAATGGGAAGTTGGTTTCAAGAGCGCTGTCCTGAGCCCAGCCAATATGTTTACCTTAACATATTACGGTAATTACATCATGCACACTTCTGCAGTGTTTTTAAAAGCAGCTGTGTTCGGCCTCGCGCTGCATGTCCTAGTTCCGTTCCGTAGGTGCAAACATTTGTGAATATTGCCAGTACGGAAATCCCCCAGAACATTTCCCCCACCCTTATCTGCTGCAGTCAGGACTTTCACAATTACACAGGAAGGGGCGGGAATAGGGAGATGTTGCTAAGTGCGTGAACGTTTGTTTACAAGTTTTATTTTTTTTAAATTCGAAATGTTCTACTTTTAAAATTGCTCAGTTTCTGGTTAGAAGCTGTGTGCCACCTGCCTTGGTACAGGGGAATTCAGAAATTTTGTCAAGTAAATGATGACTAAAAGACACAAGTTTGAAACCAGGATGTTAATTTGAGCAGCAGCTCCTACATTTTTGACATCTGTGCCCCCCTCCACTGAGTCAGTACTTCAAGGAAGGACCCCTCAAGCCAGGGACCCCACCTAAGCAATCTGTTTGATATAATTATGAAAACAGTACAGAAATACGGAAACAAGTATACGTCAAAAAATTACACAAGTTCCAAAATGTTTTATTTAAATAACTCTCTCTGATAACTTTATTTCGGTCAGAAGACCATAAAAGTGCAAATAGAATACATACATACATAACACATCAAATAAAATAATAAATATAGGTATTTCACTTGAAAAATAAGCAAACAGTTTTTTCCTTTTTTTTTTTCCCATCCTTCTCCCCTCCCTTCCCCTTTTCTTTTCCTTAAAAAAAAAAAAAAGAATTAAACAGTAAGTTATCAGACATATTTCAATAGTTTAGATTGGTTTAAAACTTATCCTACGGCGCCACATACCATAAAGGAAACGGGAGACAGCAAATACAATGGGCGGCGAGGTATCATATTTAAGAACTCTACATGCCTGAACACAATGTCTAAAACCCAAGTTTCTACATATTGGGATAAGCCAGGTTTTGCGTATATTGCTATATGCTGGACAGAAAAATAAAACATGGATGACATCGTCTCTAATGTAATTACATGCCGGGCAAGTTTCATTTTCAATTTTTGCCCATTTCAAAGTAAATGGCCTAATAGGTAGGGAGCCATACCTTAATTGAGCATATAGTTTCCTCGCAAGAGGGGGTTGGACTACATCGAAGAATTCCTCCCACCCCATTTCAGATTTGACTGAGAGGAACTCAATAGAGAGCCTACCATAGGATGTTGACCGTTGTAGTGCACTTAGATTTTGCTGCCTCACCAAATTTAACAACTGGGCCCTATATATCCTCGGGCAACTCAGCTCAGGGGTCCCCCATAACTGAGGCAAACCTATTTTGAAAGAAAGAGCCTTAATATGGGAAAGCCATGGAATATTTTTGTTTTTTATCTGTTCCCAGACCTCCCGAAATTCAGCTCTAAAGGATTCCAGCTCTGGTACTGACCAGAGCCTCCTCCAATAGAGCAAGGGTCGCACAGCTGCCAATTTCTCAATAGACTCCAAACCCAAGTCCATTCGCAAGGGGATGAGCGGTGTACTTTTCGGTAGGCCCACCAGGTTCCTCATAAAGGCCTGTTCAACCCTCAGAAAACTAAATACGTTCTTATGGCCCCAAAGTTCGGCGCCATAAATGGATGTGGTCCGAGCCTGGAGGCCATAGATCTCAAGGGCGTGCGCAACCGGTTTGGAGATCGATGCTCTCTGAAGCTTGCCAATACCCCCTGCTATTTGTGAAAGTCTAAGAGCGGATCTGGTAATCTGGTGGCCCCAGCCAAAATCCTCTGTCAAGGTGATTCCAAGATAGACGAAGGTTTTGACTCGTTCCAACGGAACACCATTCAGAAGAGGGTCCGGGCGCGTACGCCTCGGGGGATTAAAGATCATAAACTTGGTTTTATCCAAATTGATCTCCAATCCCCTCGAGGCACAAAAGCAAACGAAACCGTCCAGGACGCGCTGGATGCCCGAAGATGTTCGGGATAGCAGCAGGGTGTCATCCGCGAACATTAATGCGGGCACCCGACCAGTCGTCAACCAGGGAGCATCATTATCCTTTACATCGTTTAAGGTGTCGACAAGGCCATTAATAAATAGGCTAAAAAGGGTGGGGGCTAAAACGCACCCCTGCCGGACACCCCTGGAAACAGGGAAGCGGTCCGAGAGATCCCCGTGTCTCCCACACCTAACCTGTGAATAATTTCCAACATGCAAACGGGTCAGGATATTAAGCAGGTAGGGCGGAAGGCCCAGGTCAGCCAATACCTCCCACAATTTTTCCCTAGGGACTAGGTCAAAAGCAGCCCGCAGGTCCACAAAGACAAGGTAGAGGCTGCCACCCTCAACCCTTGTGGTTTTCCAGAAAAGGACCTGGAGCCGGAAGATTTGGTCCAAGGTTGAGATACCGGATCTAAATCCAGCCTGGAGGGTAGACAGTATTTCCCATTCCTCCATCCAAGCTTGTATCCTGTCCAATATGATTCTACCCATTAGTTTTTGTGTTGTGTCTAACAGGCTAATGGGCCTCTAATTTGAAGGGGTAAGTGGACATCCCTTCTTGTAAATGGGGACAACTTTAGCCCCCAGCTAGGTGTCCGGTGGATTAGGCCCCATAAGAATCGCGTTGAACAAGATAACAAGGTATGGCGCCCATATTTTTGGCTGGGATCAGAACAGGTCCCCCGGCAATTTATCGAGGCCGGGAGCCTTGTTTGGGAGCAACCTAGCTATAGCAGATTCTACCTCCTTCAAGGTGATGCTCTCTGGGAAGTCAGAAGGGTACACGCTCGGTCCCGACCCTCCACCCGAGGCCCCCGGCAATCGATACTCATGACGGGGGTCTGGGGCAGGGGGAGCCCTGGGTCTTAGGGCCTAGACGAAGTAAGTCATCATGCTCCAAACATGCGTATAGTGCCCCAAAATGTGCTTCCCACACTGAGGGTGCAATGTTTGGGAAGATAGCTTGCCCTCCTACCTTGGAGCCTGTACTAACAATGGCCCAAAATGTCTTTGCGTCCTTAGTCAGGAACGCACTTCTCAGCTCTTCCCACCTTGTTTCCTCCCAGTCCCTCTTAGCTCCCTCGATTGCCTTTTTATAGAGCAAACGGGATGACCTAGTTTCTAAACTGTCCTTCAATTTGATTGAAGTAAGGAGGTCCTTCTTGGCTTTCCTACAGGTGGCATTATACCATGGGTGTATCTTAGCCCCACCTCGTCTAGGCCTACTAAGTGGGCAAAGAACATCCCCCAACGCACTGGCCAACTGCCTATGAGTTTTTACAGTATGGCCGTTTGAGGACAAGTTGTCCATCTTGGCTATCCATGGTATAGCAAGCTGGTATAATTCACCCAGCCTAGACGGGGAATCCTGAAAATAAGGCCATTTGACCCTACGTCGATTGTTCGAGACCATAAGGGGCATGATCATGCTGGTAGGACCAGCTTCAGGGTTAGTCAGCCCAAAGCTCCCCGGCTTCAATGTTAGGACAAGGGCATTGTGGTCACTATCATATCTCGGTTGCACTCTGAATTCCAACAACCTATCCCAGTGTCTTACTTCCATCATGATATAATCAATGGTGGAAGTTTGTTCTACCCTGTTAAATGTAGGAAATCCCGGACGGTCAGGGTCCAGTCTCCCATTACACGCCCGCAGAGACGTTGCAAGTGAGAGTGATTTTATTTGAAGGACCAACCGGGTCCATGCCTTAACAGGAGGGATCTTTGGTTCCGGGATACACCAGAGCAGGTCTTCATCATCCTGCTCATCCAAATCAGGGTTAACCAAGGGCTCAAATTGACAATTAAAGTCCCCACCAACAATTATTGTGACTGAGGGGTCAAGTGTCTGAATAAAAAGATCTAGTGCTTTGATCGTATCTGACTCCTGCCCGCTCCTAACTGGCCTAGAATAAATATTTATTATGGCTTTTTTTTGGTGAGTTCAGGGGTGGCAATAACACACATTGAACATCAGGGGAGTCAGTTGGTATTTGGGTAGCTTGAACGCTCAGGTGGGTGCCTATCCAGATTGATAGGCCACCAGATGGGCGACCTCTGCCACTAGTTACTGCCAAGATGTGAAAAGTTGCGTAACCTGGGCTAGCACTCTCCTCTAAAGCCCATGTTTCCTGAATCAGGCAGATGTCATGTGCTGCCATAAAGGTGCCCCAGTCAGGAATAAGTAATTTGTTTTTTAACCCCGCTACATTCCACGAAATAATTTTTATAGTTCCATCATCTACCTTACCAGTGACTTTTGGAATCCCTATTGCCATAGTGGAAGAGCTGTCGCAGGTAAGGGTCTCTGACTGAACTTTCCTTTCCGTTTTGTCTATACTAGGAGCTTCCCCCCCTACAATAGAAACTCCCCGCAACTGCTTTGCATCCCCCAATTCGCTCCTTCCCACCCAGTTCAAGGAATTGAATGATGTACCTTCTGCTGAGGTAAGGGTTTTGATATTTCCCTCAAGTACAATTAAGGGGGTAGATGTTTCACTAGTGTTGTTCAGGACTAATTCCTTGTCGAGTGAGCGTCAATCTACCTGATTCAAAACACTAAACCTATTTCTATGCGCGAAGGATGACAAAGGGGGAGTATAAACATAAAAGTCCTCCCAGCTTGTTTGCCCCTGTTGCACTTTAGATGGACGACCATTATGGCCCTCGTCATATTCAGCACTTTTACAGTGAGCTGGTCTCAGATGGGGCATAGGATAAAAATATGACAGGTGGAGGGGGAGGATTTGAGTATTTGGTCTAGAGGGGGACATACCACAGATGTAATCAACGGCAGCGGTATCCCTAAAATGTATTACTACACAATTCCCTGCAATAGTTTTGGGTCCCTTCCCAATCCAGTCTATTCGTCTTACAAAGAGTATTTCCCCAGAAATATGAGAGGGGAGAGGTCTATTTTTATTAAGCCACTGAATGCACTTATTTTTTAAGTCAATATGACCTTCATTTTTTCCCTGGCTTAGAAGTGGTACCCCCGTTAAGACTACAACATACGGTAAAGATTCTGGGGGAAGATTAATGGTTTGCAACTCCGGTGAGATAGCTATAGAAGATGGCTTTATATTTGTTGGAACCAAAACATCGGAAGACCCCCTTGCCAATCTATATCTTTTGCATCCTGTTTTCTCATCACTGGGAGTGACTTTTGCTTTAGCAGAAACCGGGGCGGGGTTCCCAACTACCTGGGAACCATCAGCAACTGAATTTATACATAGAGGGGGGCTAGCAATTTCCAAAGCTGGCTCATTGTTGGTGGGGGCCAATCATATTCCTTGGCTCCCAGTAACACTATCAACTGCTAAAGCAATCCTAACTTGAGAAACAATACCACCAGCTTCACTAGAGGCAGACTTCCCATGTGGGACCGTTAGGGGCGTTTTCCCCAGACCCATATTATTAAGGGTAGAGACTAATCTATCGATCCTAGATGCCAGGGATTTGATGTGTTTGCCAATAGTCTGATCCAAGAGAGACTGAAAGTCAGCTACTAAGCTAGTAACCCACAGCGGAGCTCCCACATTCGCTGGGGAAGGGCCGGTAGAAGCTAATACAGAATCGTACTTAGGCCCTATATTTTTAATTGGCTTTTTTACAGGTCTCCTTTTCTTGCCTCTAGGGCCCGGTTTATTTATTATAATGGTGTTTGGGGGAAATGGGGGTAAGCTTAGGGATGAATTGCTAATTTTTGCATCTGTAGGGACCTGGGCACAGGGTAAATCAGCAAATGACGACGTAAGGAAAGAGCTTACGTCAGGAGGGTTTGTTACAATTGCTGAATAGTCCCCTGCTTGCTCTACCAAGGGGGCAGCGGGGGTAATTGACAACCTTCGCTCTGTGTTTTCAATTGCAGTTACCACTACCCCAATGGTTTTTTGAAGCATCATGTTGATAGCCGTAAGTGTAGGGAGGGGTAGTGTCGTGGCCACCTGTTGTCTCGTCACGGACGGGAAACTACGACTTTTTGGTTTTTACCCATTATATGGGATGGTTAAAAAAGATAATCCATTCCGACAAAGCCTTTGCTAAGAAGCCCAAGGGAAAAATAATAATCAGTGATAACAGTACCTTTGGGTAAATGTCCAGACTATCGAGGGTGTCCAGTAGCAATGTTAGGGGGGTGGCCCGTCCCGGCCTCCTCCAGCCCCTGACGGCCACAGACGGCCCGCCCTTTGTCCGGGCTTCGTCCGGCGCTTCCCGCGCGCGTCCTCGCGGGACGAGGGACCGGGCACACCTTTAAGCGCCTTCTGGCGCGCACAGCTGAGTCTACCTGCCCCTGAGGACTCTGGATGCTGTAGTCCAAGGACGTCCGGCGGAGCCAAGCCCGGCCGGCCGTATCAGAGGAGCAGGGCACCACCGGTGATAACAAACGCTTGGTCGGCGGGGGGCGAAGCCAAGCCCGGTCCCGTGGAAAAGGACAAGGCGGCAGAGATCACCCGCACACAAAAGCAGCACATCTCGGGACTCCACACCGGGCACACCTTTAAGCGCCTCCTGGCGCGCACAGCTGAGTCTACCTGCCCCTGAGGACTCTGGATGCTGTAGTCCAAAGACGTACGGCGGAGCCAAGCCCGGCCGGCCGTATCAAAGGAGCAGTGCACCACCGGTGATAACAAACGCTGGGTCGGGGGGGCGAAGCCAAGTCCGGTCCTCTAAATAACAAACAATACAAAATTTAGAGCTTTCATTTTGATTGGGAATCTTTGCAGTATTTGCTTTCATTTCTAAAAGAAATGATATGCTAGATTTTAGGATAACACCTTGTCTTTTTTGCTCTTAATGCATGCTCATTTTGTCGGCGCTCGCCAGTACTTCATTTAAGGCTCCCGAAGCATCCACGTGAGACCCTGTTTGTTGCAATTGTGCTGCTCTGGCACATCAAGCTAAAGATACCAACGTTTAGCCTCCGATTTCTAACTCCTTTACATTTACCTAACATTTCCAAATTTTTTATGTTAATAATTTTTTAATAGGGTCGTTCAGTTGTACATAATGTATTCTTGGTTATATATAAGGTGACAAAACTGCTTATAACACTTTTTTATTATAACTTTTCAACATGGTGCACAGCATCGACACTGCTCTACAACATAGCTTAAAGACATTGGCAAAGCCAATAGCTCTGGCTAAACACTTATAAGGTCCCCAAAGGCGAGCCCTATTGGCTATGCCAATACTTGTTCTTAAATTGGTTTGCAAATATGACCCTATTAGCTCGTGGATAAACATACTGTTTTACCAGATAGGAGTAAAGCTACTTCCCATCTGATGCATGCAGTTGTGTTAATAATAGCCTTTGTAAAGGATACTGATTAACAGCAGGGCCGGACTGGCCGTAGTGGGCACCGGGCAATCCCCCGGTGCGCCGCAGGGGTGGGGGCTGTTTTTGGGCCCTGCCAAAAAGCTCGGCAGCACCCCCAAGCCCCGGAGGGGGAGTGGGTGGGGCCAGCCGAGCACTTTGCCAGGGCCGGTTTTGGTTCCCAGTCCGGCCCTAATTAACAGCATGAAACTCAAAAACAAAATTCAAAGTTTGTGCAATACTTTTCTCTAAATTCAATGTTGCAGACATTTTAGGTCTACTAATGTTGTGTCTATAAGCACCATTTAGGCGTTTGTGGTATTGTGAAGTAGTTGGTCTCAGATCAGTGTGTTGAACAAGCCGGTTCTCACCTCTACCGAGTACCAGAACTTCTGAATCCTTCCCCCGTACTCTCCAAGCCCCTCTGATGCCAAAACGTACCGCATGGCCAGAGTGAGTACCGGTGCTCAGAGCGACAGAGGCCAGGCTCATGTTCGGTATCTGCATCATTGCAGGACAGGGGCTGATCTGCTGCTTATGGGACTGCCAATGAAGCGAGTATGTACACCACTGACAGGTAGGGTCAGGGGCGTAACACAGGCCCCCTGCACACACCCAATCTCCAGGGGGCCCCCTCAGCACTGCACTTCGGCCGGGGAGCTCCTGATAGGTTCCGGAGGGGGCCCCTCCACATACCTTGCAGGGGGGCCCCCTCAATTATCATTACGCCACTGGCGAGGGTTAGCATAGCTGTGTATGTGTGAGTGAAACATAACCTAATCCTGGTTTGTGCAGTGTGGAATAGTTATTTATTTATAGTGCTACAAGATCCCATCCTGTTGCCAATAAAGCACTGCAAATATAAAAATCATCATTTTAAAATTGCATCAAACACGTGTCACTCTGTCAGATATTTGTCTGTCGAATTTCACTCACATGTATACTGAAACTTTGCAAATCTCACATGTAAGGTGAGAGGAATTGGGTTATTGATCGATAGGGGTCTGAACCCTACTCAAGCAGCACCTGCAATCCTTGTCAGAGTGAACCACAAGTCTTCATACTTAACCTGTGCTTATCTCTCTGTTTGCATGAACCAAGAGCAGTCAGGCTTCATCTAGAGGCAGTGTGTAAAGTATTCATGCGTCATACAAACAGTAAAAAAGTGACAAAGACAACACGAGAAGAATCCCACTAAATTTTGGGAAAAAATGAGTAAAATGAAATAAATAAAAGACCAAAATGACAAGAATACAATCGTAGAGGCGGAGATATGCAATTTCAAACATTTCGATAAGTATAGCGCCTACAAGCCCAAAACGCTCCTTGCGGTTATGTGGTTGTGCTAGACCATGGAAAAGTCACAAGTTCATGCTGTCTGCGATGGAGCATTGGTTGAATACAGGGACTAGGTTAGTTCAACGGAAAATGTTACCTTCCCAAAGTCAGGCACAAAGAGTCCAGTTCCCGGTTGTTGCTGTTGCGCACGGATCCTGTTGAGCATTGTGTAAAGTAATCGCTGGATCTTTGTGTTGCCCACCATCACTGTCTGTTGATACTGTAGTGCGAAGCCTAGATTTTGCATTGACTGTCATAGTTGGCAGTCACTGTAGTACGAAAAGATGGGTTTATCTGAACTTCACATTGCTGGATCTCGTGGGTTGGCAAAATCTTGGCATGAATGGGCTCGTTCTCAGTCATGAAGAACAGACAACTTCAGGATTTCTCCCTTTTCTTCAGAGGATTGCACTCTGATGACAGCTAAGGGCCCTAGACTTGGGGAGGCACATCTTGGGCATCAGAGACTCACTCTAGCAAATGCCAGCAGGGCTCAGGCAAGATCAGTTGCAGGTCCGGATAGCCCAGTTGCACTAGGTCATCTGGGCAGTTTCAGGGTGGTCTCTGGAGCTTGCTGTGTCCCTGTCGTTCAGAACAGGAGGCCAGCCAGCTGACCCTTGCAGTTACTCAGGTAGCCTGGAATGAAGCAAACAGGTACAGTCTTTCTTCTCAGAGAGGAGGGCTGGCCTCAAGCAGCAGGTCAATCCTTCTTCTGTACTATCTACAGTACACTTCTGGACCTGGGGACTCTACCAGGAAGAGGAACTGCTGTGATGCTGAATGGACTGCCTGGACTGTGCTGACCTGCTGCCCTCTTGCCTGGGTGAGAAGGACAAGACCAGCATCTCTAAAGCCTAGGACCCCAGAGGGACTCCATGGGCTAGTTGTCTGGCCTCCTGATAAGAAGCCGCAGGGACAGAACAGGCTTCCAACCACTTTGAACCCAGTACTTGGTCTCTGCAATCTGTGAGTCCTGCCCTCCCAAGTGCTGTTGCCACACCAGTCCTGGACTAATGGGAGTTGGCCTGAAGGTGCTCTGCCAGCCCATCTGTGGATCCAGCAGAACCAATGCATCTCTTCCACAGCGAGGTGCATCTCCTGCAGAACGCATCGCCCTCGGAACCGACACATTGTCTGCTGTGCATCCTTTCCTGACTCAAGGACTTTGTATCGACATCACAGCCCATTGGAGTTGACGCATCTCCACGCAAGGACGTCAACTTGCCAAATGCAGACCATCAGAACCGCCATTGCACAGCGCATCCCTAAGCCCTGACCTGGCATTACCTCTGATGGCAACGCATCCACGACATGGGACTCTGCATCTCTTCGCTACCAGGAATAAGGTACTGTGTTCAGCAGATCTAAGTGGATCCTTCTAGCTGGCCCTTGCTCAATCGTGGTTGACCTGAACTTTCCACTTTGTCCCAGTCTGGCACGACCGAATAACCACAGCTGACGCTGTATGCTTTTTGACGCTATTTTCACCTAAATCTTTAAATTTTGCATTTCTTCAGTTCTACGGATTGGATTTTAGTCCTTGTGGTCTTGATTTATTTATTACAATTTACTCTATTTCTCTAAATTGGAGTGGGATTTCTCTTGTGTTGTGTTATCTCGTTACTACTGTTTGAAGTGTTGCACAAATACTTTACACATTGCCTCTAATCTGAGCTCTGTGCCAAGCTACCAGAGAGTCGAGCACAGGTTAATTTGGGGTTTGCTTGTGACTTCACCCTGACAAGGAATGTGGTTTCTGCTTGAGTAGGGATTTACCCTCGTCAACCAGTAGCCCAATTTCTTACACTTGTATCATGATATTGCTGCAAACTTTAAATTCACTGCATGTGAATAATTCAGCATGGTGAATCCAATTAAACATTTCAAATTTTACATGTTAAACTTAGTGGAGGGTGGAATACTCCGTTCGTTGGCAGAGTTCACAGAGTTTTTGCCACTACGCACTCCGCACGGAGTGTGGAGTTTGACAAAAACTCTGCCATCCTCCACGTAGCAGAGTTTACCAGCGCCGGCTTTCAAATGAATATGTAGTCATCTGCCTGATGCCCTATGGCCTAGATGTGTTCTTGTTCTCAGTCTAGTGTTTTAGGTGACTAGAGCCAGCCGGAGAACCACATGTGTTTTTGGCAGTTTCAGTTCTTCGTGTCAGTCGCGTGACTTCATGGTACCCGGCTGGGCGGGAAGAGAAATCATCCAGTGTTTTTCAGTGGCAAGATCCAACATTTGCTTGTTTTCAGCGACCGAGCAGCTCCTGTAAAAGGAGCACAGTGACTGGCGTTTACAGTGGAACGGGTGATAACGAGGGGAGAGAGGAAGAAAGAGATGAATATATTGTGAATCGACGTCTAGCGTTGGGTGGCTCGGTACTGAAAGGTCTTTATTAGTGTTGCAGCCTCAGCTGAATGTCATGGAAATCCTGGAGATTTCTCAAAACCGCTTTGTGTACAATTAGCAGCATATCCCTAATACGGATATGCTGGAAGCTATAGACATGCATATTAGCAGCAATATTTTATTGTGGTAACTGACGGACAATGGATGCAATAGCTTCTTCTCCAATGGCAAGCGAAGAAGATATATAAAAGCTTTATTTACATATAGTCTATTTAAGGAGGCACGGTTACGGCACGTGCGCACAGTCTACGTATTTCCTCAGCAATCAGCATGGATGTCTGTACAAGAATGGGGTTGTTAGCTTTAACAATGATTCTGTTGAAGATTGGAGTTTAATTTTAGGGTGAGATCTGTGTGGTGCAAATTATGCACTGTGCAACGAGAACCCACCCAACTGAGATGCTGTTTGAGGGTAGAGAATACAATGATTAAAGTCTCCCAGCAGCTTAGCTGCAAACTGTAACAAGAGTCAATTCCCATATCTGAAAAGGCCTATGTAAGTTTACACCTAATGTTTGCTTTTCACACCTAATATCTCAGTGAAACGAAAGTCTCACAAATGACCCAAAAAAGGGAGGGAAACTTTCTTCTTTTCTTCCAGGAATGGGAATAGTTTCAAGGACAGAACCTTTCTTTTGAGAGCAGACAGCCTTTTCAGTCATGTACAGCTAGAGCCAGCATGGTATTTATCTGAGATGCGAGCCTCGTGTTCTAAAAGCCTTGGTTTGATAGTAGGTGAGTGGGTTTCACTCTGATGCGTTTTCACATGTGCCTCCTTTGGCATCTGATGTCCTGCATCATGATTTATTTTCTGTGATAATAGCACTTTATAATAAGTAAATAAATAAAATCCACTTTGATGCAACCCTTGCATGAAGAAAGCATGGGATCTTGGTTTCATTGACTTAGTGCTCATCACCAATCACAAACTAGTGTCACCTTTCACTTTTCCCTGCTTAACTCCCTCCCAGCAGGGAGCTGGCTGGGAGCAAAGAAGACAAGTCCTGTGCACAGCTGCTTGAAAGCATCCTGCCTGTGGCCTGACAGTTTCACCCACAGCTCTAGCTCGGATCTCTAGAGCTGTAAGGGCTGCTCTTGAAAACTAAGTCCATTCTTCATGATTTACAAGGGCACAGGGGGTCTCATCCTGCCAGTGAAGCCCTCCTGTCTCCTGTAGAACTTGCCTCTCCTTAGTGGAGAGGTGTGGCGCAGCGGCCAGGGCAGCTGACCTTGGAGCACAGGGTTCACGGTTCGATCCCCAGGCTCACCTCAGCACCATGTGACTCTGTGCAATAGCTCACTTAATTTCCACAATAGCCCCCAGTGCCTTGAGACCCGTAGGGGTGAGTAGTTTGCGCTTTACAAATACCGGATTTAGGATTTAACCTCTGGTGGCTGGGGAGTGTGGAAGGCCCCGGGGACAGCTGGAGCTTGGGCCTCCTCGAAGAACCCCAGAGGTCCAGCTGACACTGAACATTTCTACTCCCTGTCCTGTGCCTGGGAGTGCAGAGGCGAGGGCTGCTGCAT
The DNA here is from genome assembly GCF_964204655.1 of Triturus cristatus. NCBI lineage: Eukaryota > Metazoa > Chordata > Amphibia > Caudata > Salamandridae > Triturus > Triturus cristatus. The sequence continues at coordinate 465,239,399 of NC_140579.1, read as the reverse complement.
GCAGAGGAAGAACAGGATAAAGTGATAAGTACACACTAGGCTGAATATCCTCGGTCAGGGCAGGCACCTCCGGGAGCTTGAAACCATGGGGTGGAGTCTAAGGAGTCCATGGAGTGGAGTCTAAGGAACCAGTCTGGAAACCGTGGACACTTTCAATGTACATTTTAACTAGAACATCTGGTGCTCCAATGGAGCTTTACTGAAGATACTATCTCCAAAACTAGCTCTCAAAAGTGTTGCTTAATTCCACTGCATTTCAGTGCACTACTGCTCCCTAGTGGTTATTTGTAGGAATGACTGACATAGAGCACATGAAGTCTCGCAAGGGAGACAGACGTCAGCATTTCTTAAATTTGCATCTTCCACATTCTAGACGATTCAGGGACCTGTGCACGTGCCTAACACACACCCATATTGCCAGAACTAATAAGCAATGAAGAAGCCAATAGGGCTGGCTCTGTGTTTATTGTGATCATGTTCTGCTCGTTGTTATGAGCACAAAGAGTGCTCTCATTTTTGTAAGGTAGCTATTCATAAAATGCAATATTGTTAAGGAGGGGTGTGCCTTAACAGAAGGATTAGGGCATGGTGCTTTGGTAATGAGATATTTTATATTTACTATGATGGCGAATTTTTTTCATAGATACAGCATTTATGGAACAAAAGCAAAAACAGAGATCAGATTAATGAGGCCCTGTGGTGTGTATAAAGAAGGCGTGTGCAGAATACACTTGATCTGGACTGGATAGCTGGTTAATGTAACTATGTTCCTCGGTACACACAGCTGATTTCATACCATTATTCCAGTACATGTGCTGTCTGAGGAGTCCCCGATTAAATACATGGGATTCTAGATCAGTCTACGCGGGGAGAGGGTGTGGTCCATCGGCTAGACTGCCGACTTTGGTAGTTCTAGCCTCCTGGGTCGCGTTCACACTGTGATTCTGGGCAAAATCACTTAATCTCCGAGTCTGGCCTTTATCAATTGAGACCTGAGAGACACCTCACAACAATGCAAACCATGAAAAAGAGCAGGAGCTGGCAGGGTTTCTCCACCAAGCTTGAGGATGCAGCAGAAGGCAAGATATTCAGAAAAATATGATAAATGTTGTTCAAAGTAATCGAAACTCCTTTTGAGGCATCACTGCTGGCTGCGCTTTTGGGGTGGGTGAAAATATTAATTACCTTAAGTGCAAAAACATGCCCATTGTATGCCTTCTGGCCAAATGTCTGGCTGGAATCCAAACACTGGAGCCTCGGATGCGCACCCAGTAAAAAAGCAACGGATCGCAGAACTGACGTATTGCAACGACCACCTTCAGTTTTATTACTAACAACTCCTGCTCCTGGAGACTCCCATCCCAAAGATACTTGGGAAGCGTTCCATCATGTTTAATATTAATGGCTGACACAATCTATAGAAAGACTTATACATGACTCTTACCTACAGTATGAAGTGAGATGATAGCACTCATATGAACAGAATATATTAAATGCTCTGATAATCACATGTAATGCAATGTATGTACAACGATGTATTACTCGAATTGTTGATTCACCTATGAATTAAAAATCCAATATACATATATTTTTAAAGGCCTGACGGAAACTCTATTACTATACGAAACCATTGCGGCCACACTGCTATTTGCTAGTCGTATACGGATGTTTGATAAACGAGATGCTGCTCTTTTAAAGCAGATTATTTACTGCAATAATTATTTTTTGCTTTCTTTTCGTATTCTTTGTGCCAAAAAATGCACTTACCAAGTACCTGGAACAGAGATATCCATAGAACCTGAAAATAGAGCATGAAAATCAATGTTGCATTACAACTCCCACATATTATGTTATTTCTATATATTCTCAAATAGCCTGAAGCTCATTGCAACCAGAACTAAATGTAGCACTCCTATAGAAACACAACGAAGTAAGAATCTAGTTCAGAACCTTTGGAGCTTATTTATGGGATTTTGGCATAGGGCAGTGCAGCAAAGTACCTTGCTTCGCTGCCCTACACCAAAATGAAAGGTCAGGAAAGCACCGTATTTAAGCAAAACCGTGCATTGCTGTCCTTGCTTTCTATGCTGGCGCTGTTTTGTCAGCCTAGGTCCAACGTAGGTACCCCTTTACCATGGTGCAAGGGTGCCTCCGCTACATGCAGAATTGTTTTTGTGAAGTAAGGGACACCTTCCTGCGGCACAACAAGCCTAAGAGGCGCTTTCCTCTTTCTATGTGTGCTGCAGAATACAGCACACATGGAAAGAGGTCAATAAGAGGAGAAATAAACATAATTCTCATTGTCACACCTCACCTCGGGAGGAGTATCGATTTGGCACTTCTCATGGTTTACATCACTTTGTAATTCTGGGACAGCATCAGATTCCATGGGTGTTGCATGGGAAAACCCACTGCGACGCCCACGGAACGCCTCCCAGGAGCAGAGTAAGGCTACACAGCAATTTTCATCTTACTCATTATTTATGAGGCCACTCAAAGCCACGCAGGGGGGCTTTGCGTGGCTTCATAAATCAAAATGAGAGCCCTGCGTCATGCATTTACCACTTTTGGTGGTGCAACGGTGATGCAAGGCTCTCATAAATAAGCCTCTATGACTCAAACTTCCCCATTACATTTTAGTCAGGCTTAAACTAAAGAATAGCAGAATAGCTGGTGAATCCTACAGGTCACTGGTGGAACAACACTGCCATCAAGTGGCTTAATAGAGAGTTGCAAATGCTTTCTGTTTTAACAAGAGGTCTTACTGAAAGGCAGTGCAGTGCAGGTGTGATGGGCTCTTGTGTGACAATGCCTTTTTAACACATGATGGTTGCAGAGTGTTGCCCAGAATGTATTTAGCGCGACCACAGGATCCTCATCTGACACCGAGTGAGGGGAAGAAGAATAAGAAAACACATGCATAATGGTATCTGCAGAGGAGTAATTTAACAGAGAATCTATTAAAAAAGATACATCTTACATACCTGTCACCCTCTTGACTCGAGACTGAGGTTGAAGTCAGGCCTCTAAAAAATTATCCCATTAAGGGGAATAGAGCATGAACACTTTTTGGAGGGTTATATAAGTCATATGAGCGGGTGACCCACTAAAGTCTTTGTAGGCATTTCTTTCTTAGGCGAATGAACAGAAGTAAAGAGAAGCTGTTTAATTTGGAGTTGGCTCAGAGGTGGAGTTCTCATCAGCAGACATACCCCTATTTTGGCACTCATGTCTTCCAAGCTCCAAATTCAACTCACCCAAAAATTGTGCTGATTCTGCCAACTCTTCTGTCAGATCCACCACCCTGGTGGAGGAAGTTACCCCAGGGAAAGGCCACTATGGAAAGTGTGGTGATGTGCTGAGAGTTTTCTGTACGGCTGGGTGAAATATTCTGCCCCAATGGCTAAGATTGTGGAGTTTTGCCCACTCCATGTTCCACCTGGAGTGTGGAGCTCTGGCAAAACTCTGCCTTTTCTTCGCACGCAGCTGGTCAACGTTAAGTTGGTGAGTGTGAGTGAGAATTTTCATTCACTAGTACAAATTTCGAGTGCTGGAATGCCTCCTGGTGAGGGTTCTCAATGCGGGCAGTCGTGGCATGTTGCGGCAGGTTACCACCGTTGACGTTGAGAAAGTTGCCTCTCGAGTAGAAATTCTACTCAAGAGGCAGAAAGAAGCAGCACCATCTGGCGCGCCGTGTGGTGCTGTTTGCGCCATTTTACAGCGTGGAACAAGCTCCCAGAGCTAAAAACCAGCTTGAACAGTATGACGTGCCACTATTCTGCCACTCGCATGACTCCGTGGAATCTCCCGTTAGTTCCACCCACCCCCAATTTTCTGCCCGTTCGTCAGTTGCAGTGATGGATCCATCCTAAATAAATTATCATGTTCAATAACTTACGAAGAAGTACCAAAGAAGTAAATGTAACTTTTTAAATTGAATCATATATCTGCTGTCAGGAAGATATAAATGAATGCTTTAATTAATAAGATAGGTTGCGTGATACACATTCATGTCAGCATCCGGCCTGGGTGTCCTGCTGTTAGACGCGGACACATCCTGGCAGAAAGTATGGAAGAGAAGAATATTTGTCCCAGTTCATTTAAATTTAAAACACTGTTGCCTATGATCCGGTAGCTAAGATGTACCACTCCTATTAAACTCATGCAGCTTCAATATAAATGGAGGCCTTATGCACAAGTCAGCAGGCCTGACCTGTATCAGGTCTCACTACTGCGAGAGCCTCAAGGGGCTTGTTTAGAGTTTGGCTTTTATCAGCCAAAATGTGGCAGATGTTCCTTTCACTGTATTTAGAGGGCCTTTGAAATCAATGCAGCCTTATTACGGCGAGAACACGACATCCGCCACATTTTGGTGGATGTCCTGCCTCACACAAGCCCTAAAGGTCAAGAGGAGCAGAAGTGACACTTTGAAGGACAATTACTTCTTCGGATTGGTCACTTGTCCCACTCTGGGCCCTTCAATAGCCTCCTGTTTGTTACTGAATGGCCTGGACATAGGCAAGGGATGGAGACTCCTGAAGGTAAACACAGCTCTTGTAGCCCTGTTACCATGGTCAGATTGGGAAGGCTAGCAGTCGGGCATTGGGCGATGGGCCGGTGTCTCAGGGTCACCTGTTGGCTGGCGTTTTTAGGGCCCCTTTAAACCAGCATGTTAGAAATGGGGATTCCTGGTAGGCTAGGGCATGCGCCAAAGCTAGGCAGAGACCCCCATTCTAGTTCGGGCGAGGAAGTTACACACTGAGGAAAACCCCTGCTCACCCCCTTGGTAGCTTGGCACGAGCAGTCAGGCTTATCCCAGAGGCAATGTGTAAAGCGTTTGCGCAACACATACACAGTAGCAACACACTAGGCACACCACAAAAGGATCTAGAAACATGGTTATATAAAAAATAGCCTTTGTATTATCATAAACACATTAGAAACATAATCACACAGTAACCCTGTGCCAACTGGCACCAGGTCACAATTTACAGGGGACTATGTACAAGGCAGCGCCAATCGGGTCGCTGCCAGAACCATCACAAAAGTACAAGTAATAAATGTAAAATAACCAGTACCTACTGGTAAAATAATGAGGTTAGCAATATTGTAGTAAGAATAAACCACATTAGTTCAGGCATAAAATACAAGCATCATAGCATGACATTAGGCAAAATCGCATGAGAGATAACCACAGAACCTAATAACCTGACGTTAGGCATCCTCATAAGCATAAATGCAACATCATTAGGCATAAAAATACATTATGCATACCCCTATTAGAATGGGGCATAAACCATAATCAGTAGTGCACATAGATTATCACTATTCTATTGTAGGGCCCACCTTGGTATGCAAAAAAAACATGCCCCTCGTTGCAGCTGCCCACGCTCTTGTGATGCAGCTGTAGAAACAAGCATTGGAACTAACAAGGTGCAGATTGAGGGTCCACGTCACAGCTGCCCGCTTCTGCGGCGCAGCTGTGTCCAGATAACAGAAGAATGCCACCAAAAGTAAATGCCCTCATGGTGCAGCTGTTGCTAACTTGCGGGGCAGCTGTGTAAATTAGACTCTGGTGCCTGGGGAGCCCCTAATCTGGGACTCTGAAAGAAAAAGGTGCCCACAAGTTGTAGCTACCCATGTCACTCAGTTCCAAAGCCCTACGTCCAGCAGCTGCCCGCTGACACCCGGGGCAGCTGCTATCCTTGCAAGTAGGGCGCCGCAGCCTCAATCGGCCTGCTGGGTTTGGGGGGACTGCTCCGGGTTTCAAGGAGCTCCCACCACTCACCCGCTTTTAAGGAAATGGCCTCGGCCATCAAGAACAAAAGCGAAGTCGCAGCCCCACTCACCGGCAGTCCGGGACTCTCACTGCCGCCGGCTAACTTTTCCATGACTTCTCTGACACGCAGGGCTCTCGCTCTTCTCCGAGCAGCCTCTGTTTGAGCAGGGGGCCCTTCCCACAACCAGATGCAGGAAACCCGTGGGGCTCTCCTACACTCACGGGAGCCCTGCTTCATGACCAGCACCGTTTGGCCAGACTTCCTCTCCGGCCGTCTTTCGGACTCCCCTCAGGCTCCGCCCACAGTCAGGCAGACGTGCCTGACTTCCGGTTTTGCCGCTCACAGTGGCGGCGGCTCTCTTTCTCCTCGCGATACAATGCGGGGTGGGCACCCGCTTTGAATTAGAGCTCAAGTGCGGGTTGGGCACCTGCCTTTTGAAATATGCAGAAATGCGGGGTGGGCACCCGCTATCAGCACCACAATGCGGGGTGGGCACCCGCCTTTAAAATATGCATAAAGCGGGGTGGACACCCGCCGTCATCACCACAATGCGGGGTGGGCACCTGCCGTTAAAGATGCATGAAAGTGGGGTGGGCTCCCGCTCCAATTGGCAAAATGCGGGGTGGGCTCCCGCTTTGCTCAGCATCCAGGTGGGGGAATCCCCATGTCGGGATTCCCTCGAAGTAAGATTCTGCTCTGTGCTGCAGAGCACACGTGCTCTTCTTCTCTTAGGCAATTTAAAATATAGTGCTCACGAGACGCTGGAAAGCAGGCAAGGTTGGGCAAAGGTCAGCAGACCATTCCCCAGCAGAGTAGCAATCCCTTGGGAGAATCAGACACAGTGAGGATGGCGATCCTGAAGTGCAGCAGCCCTGGCTCCAGCGTAGCTTCTTCCCAGTCCAGTCATGTTCCCAGAGGTGGAGGGGGGCAGAGCTGGGCACAGGCAGGCCAGCACGTAGGGACCCCCAGGAGCCAGCAGCTGGGTCCCACGGCGGTTCCTCCTGGCAGAGTGTCCCCTCCAGTCCAGTCAAAGTAAGAACAAGCACACACAACATGGGGTCAGAGCCCCTCTATTTATATTACATCTCTTCTTTGTCTGCCCCTACTAGAAGCTTCTGGAAGGGTCTTGCAGGTTCCAGTCCCAACTGGTTCTGGGAGGGGTGTTAATCACTTTGTTTACCAGGCTTCCCTCCTCCTTTATAAGCTGGGGCTTGGTCATCAGACACACCACAGGGGGGCGGAGCCAGCATTGTACAGGGAAGGCACAGATCTATTCAGGGACAGGGGACTTCTCCTTCCACTACTCCAATTGCAGATCTTCTATTCAGCCTAGTGCTGACTCACCCTGCCCTCCCTGGAGCCACCCACACCTCAGCAGCCCCTGTCACTTCTAGAACCAGACACACAATCCACATTAGGCAGGCAGACACATAGCACACAGGAATGCCAACTTCTAAAAGTGGCATTCCTAAAATAGTGGTAATAGATCTGGTGTGCACCATTGCGCAGCATTTATTATTTCCATTCCAAACATACCAAACATGACCTACTTATTTTGTTACATTCAGGAGTTATTCCATAAGGGGGGGGTTCCCAATGTTAGCCTATGGAGGGCAGAGAGGACACACACTTTAGACTGGACAGCAGTGCTAAAGCGCCCAGAGTCCTAAAACCACCAACACCATGTCAGAAAAAAGGCTAGGAGGAAGGCAAAAAGTTCAGGGGTGACCCTGCAAAAAGGGCCAAGTCCAACACAGCCTAAGAGACTTACCGTCTTTCCCAATCCACATCAGACCACTGTAAAGTTTTGCCAGTATCATGGGCGCTTCCTTGCTATGCTGTCAAACTGAGGCTGGGGGAAGGTGTTGTTCTGGCACTTAGGGCATTCTCACCTCGGCCCCCTGCTTCGTGTGGCCGGTCCAGCCCAGAAGTAGTGTCTCCCCCCTCTGGGCCATCACTTCCAGGCCATGGCAGGTGTGGGGAGGGTGGGAGTATGCAGGGGCCTTTGAGTGGGAGCCTTTCTCACCTGAGCCACCCTGTTTAAGTGTGCCTTACTTGACCCACCTCCCCTGCCAGGTCATACCCTAAGGCTATAAAGGGATGGGAACGTGGTTAATGAGAAAATTGTCCTCATTAGGAGCCAGATGTTGTTACCTCGGTCCCAGTGTCTTCTAGGCCTTGGTGGAAGGGTGGGTGAGTGTTTGCATTGGCCTCGCTGGGAGGTCACCTTTCTTAGAGGACAAAAAACATATGATGTAGCGTTATGGTGACAGAGCTGCTAACGTTGGAATTGGGGAAGGAAGTTCGAGTTCTGGCATCAGTTCAACATCCAGTGATTCTGAGAAAGTCACTCAATCTCGGTATTAAAAATGAATTTGATTTTGTTCAATGTAGCTGATGACCAAATTGCTCCAATGCCTTTGGACCGAATTCACGGTATATAAAGCTACACATTTTTTATTTAACCATTTGGGAATGTGGGCCACTTTTCGAAGTGCCCGAGCCTAATGATGATCCCAACCCGACCCTGCCTGCTACTCTCTGTTCCTGCTGAAAGCTTTATGATCCCCGAGACCTGGGGTATCAAGAGCAGTCCCAGGGGTATCAAGAGCAGTTCCAGGGGTAGCAGAGGGCAAGAAAGGGATAATAGCAGCACACCCTGGATACTCATAGCTAGCTTCCATCAGCACATGAGGGCTAAGTCTGATATACTGGGAAAAAGCAGAGTATTATCAACAAGACAGATGAAATACTATGAGCAGCTCTCTGTGCTACCAGACAGACTAGTGGCAAATGATCTTAGTCAGCAACAAAACTAGTGAAAGAAAGGAGAGAGGAGGCGACAGTGCTCTCTGTAGTGTAAGCCTGGGCGGACTTGTGGAACTCCACAAAGTGCAAAAAAAACCTCTGCCCTGCTACGCGGAGCTTCGCGAGCAGCAGAGTGCGTTAGATAAATGCAGTTTGTGGTGATTTTCAGTGCCAGGTGCTTGTCCACACTCTGCAATCATTGCGAACAGCCCTATGAACAGCGCAAGCGGGGGCTGCTTCCTTTCTGCCGCTCCAGTAGATGTTTACTCGAGCTCTAGCTTTCTCATCGCTAATGGACGTTTTCTCAACGCGAGCGGCTGCAAGCATACGCAACCACTCACAATGAGAAATCTGACGGCCCGCCTTGAGAAATCTTGCCGGGAGGTTGATTTTTCACGCTCGCGCTCGCCAACTTGATGTTGACGATCGCAAACAAGGAAAAATGTTGCCAGATGGTGGATTTCCTCGCTCGCACTCGCCAGCTTTACGTTGATGAACGCGTGTGATTGAAAAACTCTGCTCCGCAGAACTCCGCAAGCTCCGCGTTATGCGGAGTGGGGAAAACTCTGCAAACTCCGCAAGCGTAGCGGAGATCACCGACCAGACTTACTGTAGTGGCCTTCCTATAAGCGTAATCAGTAAATGTCTTTAGGGCCTCCACAGGGATTAGGGGCCAGATGTATGACCCATTTTTGCATGTGCAAACGGGTTAGCGACCTGTTTGCGAATGCAAAAACTAATAGGGCCATGTACAAACCCTATTTAGCGAGTCACAACTTATTTGCGACTAGCTAAATAAGATTTGTGACTCGCAATTCGGAAGGGACTTTCCAAAGGCGTCCCTTCCTAATTGCGACTCATTACCCTATGTAAGAATGTTTTGCGACCGCAATTTACCGCCCTCTTCAAGAGGGTGATAGTGCACTCGCAATTGGGAAGGGGTCCCTTCCCCATTTGCAAAAGCAGGGTAAAATATTTTTTAGGGGCAGGCAGTGGTCCCAGGGAACCACTACCTGCCCTTAAAAAAATGAAACAAAAAAAGTTTAATTTTATTTTTTGTAAATACATCCCATATTCCTTTAAGGAAAACGGTCTGCATTGGAAAAGAAATGCTTTATTTAAAAGCAGACCCATACATGGAGGTCTTCTGAGCCCAGCAGGCCACCATACCTGAGAGGGCCAGCCATTCCCAATGAGGTCGCAAATTGCGAGTGCCTCATTAATATTCATGAGGCATTCAATTTGCAATCCCATTGGGAATCGCAAACAGTGTCTGATCCACTGTTGTACATTGTGATTTGCGACTCGCAAATTGCGACTTGCAATTTTCACAATTTGAGAGTCGCAATTCAAAATGGTCGTACATCTGGCTCTTAGTGTGACAAACCAGAAGCTTGGTACTCCCACACCCCAGACCTGGTGCCCCATTAGCAGGTTAATGGACAGACAAATGAAAGCGCTCTGCAGGCTCAGTCTGTAAAACGACTAAACAACAAAGGTGTGGTGCAGCGGCCAGGGCAGTTGACTTCGGAGCACAGGGCTCACGGTTCGATCCCCGGCTCCAGCGGCAGCTCAGCTCAGCACCATGCAACTCTGGGCAATAGCTCACTTAATTTCCACAACGGCCCCCAGCACCTTGAGACCCGTAAGAGTGAGTAGTTCGCGCTTTAGAAATACGGATTAATTTTTTTTACATTTTTACTCTCTAAAGCTCGCAAAAAGGTAAAGAATTTCTGAAATAAAGAACATTCTGTGAGTCTAGAATAACACCGTGAGACAACAGAAACAAGCCTGCAGATAAGACAAACGAAACACAATGTCCAGAGACTGCACATTCTGTGTACAAAGTAATATATATAAGTAGGAATAGGTGTATATTTATACTGATAATTACTGTATACATGCACTACGTCATATAATCCGAATTTTTTACTGCCACTTAATAATCCTTACAGCTTGCTTCCGAGGGCAGCAATGGTTACTACAGGTCCCAAACCTGAGTTATAGGCCCACGGGCGAGGGCCTTTCAAAACCGCTGAAGCCCCAGCCAGACGTGGTGTAATGCTTTAAGGACATTATACCTGGAAGGGGGCTGCGGTGTAAATGTTCTAAATTAAAAGGAGAGAAACAGAAAGACAAAAAATTAAATGTTGGCACGAAGGCCTCTATACTCCATTACTGGCCTAACCCACTCTATTGTCTTCAATGCTGCTCTCAACATTCCACTCTTAATCGGTGTTAATTAATGCTCATTTGATCAACCACAGAAGAATGCATGTTGCTATTATCACTGCAAGGATATAAGGGTATGCCCTGCAGGTTACATCTGTCATTCCTAGGCTGGCTTCCTTGCCCTGAGGGTTCTCAGTCCATGGGAGGCTGCATGGGAGGCTCCTCTCAATGGGATGAGGGTCTACACCCCCCCTTGTTTTGTTACACCGAGAGTGAATAGTGATCTATTCCTTCTTGGTATGATAAAAAATGCCAACATCTTTTAGGGCCGCAAATGTCTCTGATGGCTGGCACAGGAGCACGAGTGTGCCAGCAGCAGCCTTCAGAAGCAGGGCTGGAGGAATCCTTCCCTGCCCTCGGGCCCTGGCATGCCTCTCTGCCTTCTCCATTTGTGGCATGCTAAGCGTTGCAGCTAGAGGTAGAGTTGTGCACTGCAGGCTTCAGCCCTGCATTGCCCATGACAGCGTTGCAGCTAGAGGTAGAGTTGTGCACTGCAGGTGTTCGCTCTGCATTGCCCGTGACAGCGTTGCAGCTAGAGGTAGAGTTGTGCACTGCAGGCTTCAGCCCTGCATTGCCCGTGGCAGCGTTGCAGCTAGAGGTAGAGTTGTGCACTGCAGGTGTTAGCCCTGCATTGCCCGTGACAGCGTTGCAGCTAGAGGTAGAGTTGTGCACTGCAGGCTTCAGCCCTGCATTGCCCGTGGCAGCGTTGCAGCTAGAGGTAGAGTTGTGCACTGCAGGCGTTAGCCCTGCATTGCCCGTGACAGCGTTGCAGCTAGAGGTAGAGTTGTGCACTGAAGGCGTTAGCCCTGCATTGCCCGTGACAGCGTTGCAGCTAGAGGTAGAGTTGTGCACTGCAGGCTTCAGCCCTGCATTGCCTGTGGCAGCGTTGCAGCTAGAGGTAGAGTTGTGCACTGCAGGCTTCAGCCCTGCATTGCCCGTGACAGCGTTGCAGCTAGAGGTAGAGTTGTGCACTGCAGGCGTTAGCCCTGCATTGCCCGTGACAGTGTTGCAGCTAGAGTTAGAGTTGTGCACTGCAGGCGTTAGCCCTGCATTGCCCGTGACAGCGTTGCAGCTAGAGGTAGAGTTGTGCACTGCAGGCGTTAGCCCTGCATTGCCCGTGGCAGCGTTGCAGCTAGAGGTAGAGTTGTGCACTGCAGGCTTTAGCCCTGTATTGCCCGTGACAGCGTTGCAGCTAGAGGTAGAGTTGTGCACTGCAGGCGTTAGCCCTGCATTGCCCGTGACAGCGTTGCAGCTAGAGGTAGAGTTGTGCACTGCAGGCGTTAGCCCTGCATTGCCCGTGGCAGCGTTGCAGCTAGAGGTAGAGTTGTGCACTGCAGGCTTTAGCCCTGCATTGCCCGTGGCAGCGTTGCAGCTAGAGGTAGAGTTGTGCACTGCAGGTGTTAGCCCTGCATTGCCCGTGACAGCGTTGCAGCTAGAGGTAGAGTTGTGCACTGCAGGCTTCAGCCCTGCATTGCCCGTGGCAGCGTTGCAGCTAGAGGTAGAGTTGTGCACTGCAGGCGTTAGCCCTGCATTGCCCGTGACAGCGTTGCAGCTAGAGGTAGAGTTGTGCACTGAAGGCGTTAGCCCTGCATTGCCCGTGACAGCGTTGCAGCTAGAGGTAGAGTTGTGCACTGCAGGCTTCAGCCCTGCATTGCCTGTGGCAGCGTTGCAGCTAGAGGTAGAGTTGTGCACTGCAGGCTTCAGCCCTGCATTGCCCGTGACAGCGTTGCAGCTAGAGGTAGAGTTGTGCACTGCAGGCGTTAGCCCTGCATTGCCCGTGACAGTGTTGCAGCTAGAGTTAGAGTTGTGCACTGCAGGCGTTAGCCCTGCATTGCCCGTGACAGCGTTGCAGCTAGAGGTAGAGTTGTGCACTGCAGGCGTTAGCCCTGCATTGCCCGTGGCAGCGTTGCAGCTAGAGGTAGAGTTGTGCACTGCAGGCTTTAGCCCTGTATTGCCCGTGACAGCGTTGCAGCTAGAGGTAGAGTTGTGCACTGCAGGCGTTAGCCCTGCATTGCCCGTGACAGCGTTGCAGCTAGAGGTAGAGCTGTGCACTGCAGGCGTTAGCCCTGCATTGCCCGTGGCAGCGTTGCAGCTAGAGGTAGAGTTGTGCACTGCAGGCTTTAGCCCTGCATTGCCCGTGGCAGCGTTGCAGCTAGAGATAGAGTTGTGCACTGCAGGCTTTAGCCCTGTATTGCCCGTGGCTATCCGCCAATCAGCCTGACACCCCATCCTTGCCGAATTCATCACTAAGCTGGAAAAGGGCGGGGTGAAGAAGCAGAGACTGCAACCTGCTCCCTCCAACTGCACGGGTTTGAGGGTTCAGTTTCATGCAAGAAAGCGTCCAAACGGGGCCTGCAGCGAGCTTAGTAAAAGATGGAAGCTTTGCAGTGTATACATGTTGTGTGCTGTGCATATGGGCAAGACTGTGTGTTTGTGGGTAAGAGCTTGTCTGCGAGAGAGCATGTGCATGTGGGATGTGGGTTTGTGTGTGAGTGAAATTGAGAGAATCAGTGGAAGGAGTCACTGAGTGAGAATATTTGATAGGAAGACAGAGTATGAACGAGAATGAATGATAGTGAGTGAGGTAGATTGAAGTTGAGTGTAACTGTGAGGGAGAATGACAGTGAGTGTTTATGAATAGGAATGAGTGAGAAGGATTGAGACGCGGTGAGTCAATGACATTGAATGAATCAGAGTAAGATTGATTGACTGAGAATGAGTGAAAATGAGTGGAACTAAGTGAGACTTACTGAGAATGAGTGAGTCCGAGTTTGTGAGTGAGTCTTGGTGTCACAGTGTGAATGAGTCAGAGATTGAGTGAGACTGAATGAATCCGAGAACGAGTGAGGGTAAGTGATTCAGAGGATGAGTGAGAGAGTGAGTCAGAATGAGTGGAAGTAAATGGAAACAAGTGAGACTAGGGGAGTCAGAGTGAGATTGAGTAATATGGGAGTCGAAGTGAGACTGATTGAGTCAGAATGTCTGAGTGAGAATGAACGAGATTAAGTGAGTGTTAGATTTGGGGGTCTCTAGTTGGCAGAGGTAGGTACCTTTGACCAAATAGGGACCCTTGCGTCTAGTCACGGTAAGGGGCTAAAATAACCCCTGCTCACCCCCTTGGTAGCTTGGCACAAGCAGGCAGGCTTATCTCAGAGGCAATGTGTAAAACGTTTGCGCAACACGCACACAGCAACAACATACTAGGCACACCACATAAGGAACTCCACAAAGGATTATATCTTTTGTATTATCATAAAACACATTAGAATGGTAATCACACAATATACACGGTGCCACCTGGCGCTAGGCAATATTTGCAGGGGATTATATACACCTGACAGGGCCAATTAGGCCACTGTCAGAACCATCACTTAGTAAAGATAGTAAATGTAGAACCACATAACAAACGTAGAACACAACCAGTAATTACCCGCAAACACTGTACTCAGAATCATCCTGTAACACAAACCATATTATGCACATTATCACATTAGGCATGAAGTATATTCTGTGCCAACCACATAAGTCTAAATGTATTAGATAATAACATCCTAATCATAAATCACATTTGGCATAAACCACAGTAGAGAAAAGCCTCACAAGCATAAACCATAGTATGCAAATCACCTCATAAAAATAAACCACATTAGAGGCATAAATCACGGTGCATAACTCACAGGACATGAATCACATTTCCTAGCACCACGTAAATCACATTAGGCCTGGTGCCCTACCAATCCAACAGTACCCCTTGTGAGAAGGTGGCCTGATATATGCTGTCCACTAGTTCTAGTGGGCACCTTGTATCAGTCCAAACAACCCCTTATGGTCAATGGTTAAAGACAACCTTATGTGAAAGCTATCCTAGTGGTAGCTATGGAGAGAAGCCTTCAGGCTAAGTCTTGAAGGAATGTAAAGCAGCCTGTTTTACCAGTCTATAATCTCTTGAATGATCAAATGAAAAGACAACCACACCAGGTATATATTTAAAATATATGTATTTAGGTTAACACACATCCCTCTAGTCTCTTTATGAGACTGGAGTTCGAAGTACTTAAGTTATAAGATAGCAATCATCAGTAATAGCACAAATAAACGTTTGGGCCCTAGGGGCGTACCAAACCATATACCAAAAAAGTGGTATAAGAACCACGACTGGGATAGACACTAGGGGGTCGATTCCGATCCTGGAGAAACCGGGTACAAACCGTCGGTCGGAGCGTTTTCCCCGTCCGACTCGTACCCGGTAAAAACACCATACAAACATGCAAGTACGATTCGTACAGAAACACCATTTCCGTATGATTCGTACAAAACACCGACCGACACAAAAACACATACAAATGGGATCCGGGACGGCGCGTACGCGACATGCGGACGGAGTTAGGCAGCTTTTTACGTACCAGCAAGTACGATTCGTACCGACAGCACTCCGGACGGCTATATTTTTACGGCACACAAAAAGTGCCGGAAAAGCTAAGTACGCCGCTAAGCGTGAGGAAAAGGGGGCCCGGTACGCGCCGAACACCCCCCCAGCTCCCCCATATGTCCGCAACGTCCCCCCAGCCCCCCCTATGTCCGCGACGTCCCCCCAGCCCCCCGTATGTCTGCGACATCTCCCCAGCCACCCCCATTGTCCGCGACGTCCCCCCAGTCCCCCCTATGTCCGCGACGTCCCCCCAGCCCCCCCTATGTCCGTGACGTCCCCCCACCCCACCCCCGTATGCACGGTGCAGACCCCCACCCCGGTATCTACGGTGCGGACCCCCACCCCACCCCCCGTATGTACGGTGCGGACCCCCAGCGTACATACGGGGGGTGGGGGTCCGCACCGTACATATGGGGGTGGGGGTCCGCACCGTAGATACGGGGGGTGGGGTGGGGGTCCGCACCGTACATATGGGGGGTGGGGTGGGGATCCGCACCGTACATACGGGGGTGGGGTTGGGATCCGCACCGTACATACGGGGGGTGGGGTGGGGGTCCGCACCGTACATACGGGGGTGTGGTGGGGGTCCGCACCGTACATACGGGGGTGGGGTGGGGGTCCGCACCGTACATACGGGGGGTGGGGTGGGGGTCCGCACCGTACATATGGGGGTGGGCTGGGGGTCAGCACCGTACATACGGGGGTGGGCTGGGGGTCCGCACCGTACATACGGGGGGGGCTGGGAGGACGTCGCGGGCATAAGGGGGGGCTGGGGGTACGGTGCGGACATACGGGGGGGCTGGGGGGACGTCACGGACATATGGGGGGGCTGGGGGGATTTCGGTCGCGGACATGGGGGGGGGCTGGGGGTACGATTCGTACAAAACACCGACCGACACAAAAACATATACAAATGGGATCTGGGACGGCGCGTACGCGACATGCGAACGGAGTTAGGCAGCTTTTTACGTACCAGCAAGTACGACAGCACTCCGGACGGCTATATTTTTACGGCACACAAAAAGTGCCGGAAAAGCTAAGTACGCCGTGAAGCGCGAGGAAAAGGGGGCCCGGTATGCGCCGGACACCCCCCCAGCCACCCCCGTATGTCTGTGCCATACCCCCAGCCCCCCTATGTCCGCGACATCCCCCCAGCCCCCCCCGTATGTCCGCACTGTACCCCCTGCCCCCCTATGTCCGCGACATCCCCTCAGCCCCCCCTATGTCCACGACGTCCCCCCAGCCCCCCCTATGTCCGCGACGTCCCCCAGCCCCTCCCTATGTCCGCGACGTCCCCCCACCCCACCCCCGTATGTACGGTGCGGACCCCCACCCCACCCCCCGTATGTACGGTGCGGACCCCCAGCGCATAGCGCTGGGGGTCCGCACCGTACATACGGGGGTGGAGTGGGGGTCCGCACTGTACATACGGGGGTGGGGTGGGGGTCCGCAGCGTACATACGGGGGTGGGGTGGGGGTCCGCACCGTACATACGGGGGTGGGCGTCTGCACCGTACATACGGGGGTGGGCTGGGGGTCCGCACCGTACATACGGGGGGTGGGGGTCCGCACCGTACATACGGGGGTGGGGGTCTGCACCGTACATATGGGGGGTGGGGGTCCGCACCGTACATACGGGGGTGGGGTGGGGGTCCGCACCATACATATGGGGGGTCTGGGGGGACGTTGCGGACATAGGGGGGGCTGGGGGGACATCGCGGGCATAGGGGGGCTGGGGGTACGGCACGGACATACGGGGGGGCTGGGGGGACATCGCGGACATAGGGGGGGGGCTGGGGGGACGTCGCGGACATGGGGGGGCTGGGGGGATGTCGGTCGCGGACATAGGGGGGGCTGGGGGTACGGCGCGGACATACGGGGGGGCTGGTGGGACGTCGCGGACATGGGGGGGCTGGGGGGATGTTGCGGACATATGGGGGGGCTGGGGGACGTCGCGGACATAGGGGGGGCTGGGGGGACGTCGCAGACATGGGGGGGCTGGGGGTACGGCGCGGACATACGGGGAGGCTGGGGGGACGTCACGGACATAGGGGGAGCTGGGGGGACATCGCAGACATAGGGGGGGCTGGGGGTACGGCGCGGACATACGGGTGGGGCTGGGGGGACGTCGCGGACATAGGGGGGGCTGGGGGGACGTCGCGGACATAGGGGGGGCTGGGGGGATGTCGCGGACATAGGGGGGGGCTGGGGGTACGGCGCGGACATACGTGGGGGGCTGGGGGGACGTCACGGACATGGGGGGGTGTTTGGCGCGTATGCGGGCACATGTTTGGACGTCTCCATGGTTGCTGTGGAGGTTCGCTCCGTACGGTGTTTTTACCATACGGTTGTGGATTCGGACGGACGGGACGGATCGTACTTGCGCGTTCGGACGTCGGTTTACCGAGTCGTACGTGTGAGAAGTTGGCCTGGTATATGATGTTCACTAATTAAAGTGACCACCTTGTACCATGCCAAGCAACCCTTATGGTGTGGTTGTAAGTCAACCTTTTCGGACCAGCTGCCCTAGTGGTAGCGTAGGCTAAGCAGTCTTTGAGGCTAAACTCGTTTAGGCGTGTTAAGCAAGCTGTTTCACCATATGTAACCCTATCCTTTATACCAATGAAAGGACACCACACAGATATATATTCAAAATATATATGTATTTATTACTCAAAGTATCCCCTAGACTCTTTATGAGCACAGGAGCACAAATCGTTAAACAAGAAAGTATTACAATATACGAAAGTTGCACTTTATATGGATAGGCCCTGGTGGCCGCTCAAACCATATACTAAAATAGTGGTATAAGTACCACGAACAGGAAAGGGAGAAGGCCTAGGGCCTCTAGAATCGCTGGGCCTACAAGGAGCTAACTTTAGTTAGTGACCAGGAGGTCCACGGGTCGCGTGTGCAGTAAGGAAAGCTACACGCGGGCGCCCATAGGTTTTCAATGGGTGCGTAATTGTTCAAAAGTTACTGCTAGAAGGGTCTTCTGGTTGGACTACGAATTCAAGACTTCAAACCTAGACACTAGAGATGTTACTCTACACTTGTGCACCGGAGTGCCAGCTTTACCTCACCCACAGGAAGCGGGTGCATAGGGCTCGAAGTGCGTCGGGTTTCGTCTATCTATTCAATGGAGCCTGACGACAAAGATGCTGCAGGCGGTCGGTCCAGAAGAGATGCGGTGGATCCAAGGATGGATCGGAAGTGTAGAAGACCTGTAAGCAGAGGGGACAGTGTTCACAGTCACTAGCCAGTGACCGGCGTGGCACCAGGTAGGTACCAGGCGATGTCGGGTGCAAACAGGTGAAGAGGTGTAGCTTGTCTCTGCAGACACGTGATCCCTGAAGGTCGACGACGTCCAGGAGTCGGTTCACGAGCTGTCCCACGCAGGCTCTCACTGTCGGCGGTGTCGGCAACTCAGAAGAAGCAAACCAGCCTTGGCAAAAGCAGGAGTCGCAGGAAGTGAAGAAAGCTGTTAGCTCTGACCAGCAAGGTCAGAGGGGCTGCTCCTTTGGAGGGAAGCAGGGGCCAGTCTGGAGCAACCAGACTAGCATCATAGTTTTTCGAAATGGTCGCCAAGATGGCCACTAGTCAACGGACCAGTAACCGGTTAGGCGCGTCGAGTCGCGAAGTGCAGAGGGGCCCCACGCAGATCGTGGAGATGCTGGAGGGCTCACCTTTGGTGCAGATGCTGCTCGGATGTTGGGCTTCTCAGGACCCAAAGCACAACTTGGAGGGAGCCTCTGTTGTCGCGCTTTCAGCTAGTCGAGTGTCTTTCAAGATGGCTGGCTCCACGGGTCTCGGTGCCTCCACGGGTTCCTTCTTTTCAGGGACTGTGGATCGGGTGGTGAGAGGTCTGGAGGTCCAGTCCTTGTCGGTCTCTGGGCTCCGGCGGGAGGCGGCGGCAAAGCAGACGTCGATTCGCTGGATGGTGCTTGCGTTAGCAAGATGGTCACTCCCTGACCATAGGGGAGATTTCCTTCAGTCTTCTGTGCAGCAGAACGTCAAAGTTCCCATCTTCTTCTTAGTTTCAAGTTGATTCCAGGATGTCTAAAGTCTTTGGACACAGCTCCTACCTTTAAGCGGATTCTAGGGGCCGGACTACCTGCTAGGTCCCTCCCTAAGGGTGGGACCAGGAAGGGGAGTGGTTACACCCCCAATCCTTTGTCCAGCTCGCCCCAGGTCTGGGGCTGGTGTGCCCCAGGACAGGATTGAACTGGCATATGCACCGAGGCTCCTTGTGAGCCTCAGGCATGTCTGTTTCCTTTCAAGCCCTACCTGACCAATACACAAAATCCTGTCTGGGGTGGTGCTCGCACCTCCCCTGGCAGGAAACCCTTTGTCCACGTCTCCCAAGCTGGAAGGACTTCCAGCAGCAGGAGGGCAGACTTGTGTCTGTGGTGGCAGCGTCCATTTTGTGGAGCTGAGGCTATGTCTGATCTTACCCGGGTTTCAGGTTCTGTACATGTTGTGTCCCTCTAGGAGGGTGGAATGCTAACCCCGTCGCCAGAATTGGCGAGGGGTTAGTATTCCAATTCGTATGACACCTTACTCGACATGTTTTGATAAAGCCAAACCAAAGATAGCATTTAACCGCGAGGTTCATAATGCACTTAGGAGTATATGGTATGGCGATATCTGGAAACGGTAGAAGGAAGTTGTTCCGACTACTGCAGACAGGCTCAGCTCATGCCAGAGCACCATCTCACATGAAACCAAGCACTCTGCCTTCAGGATTGTTAAGGCCTGCCATAGGAGTGACTTATAGGTTAACATGTGTCCCATTTAAGGTTAGGTATAGGCATACTACACCTAAGTAAGAGGTGGATACACCAACTTACCCCAGCTGAGTGATCAGCCAGTTGTGTCAAATTGCTAGGCCAGGCCAGGGGTGGCACAATACATGCTTCAGCCCCTGGTAGGCCTCAGATACACCAATGCCCTGAGTACCTAGGGTACACTAGTACAGGGGCTCACAGGGTGATCCAGTTCCAATGAGTCATGCACCTAAAGTGCATAGTGTCAATTTAGCACAGAGAACAGCAGGCTGGGGGTCTGATTAGCAGGCCCACAGCCTCAATACGTCAAAAACCAGTGAAGCAAAAAGCAAAAATTTGGGGTGACCATAGGATAGCAGACCCTACTCTCCTACACAACCCCCCCCCCCCCCAAACGCAGGGACATTAAACTAGCCTGGACCAGTCGTGTCTTCATGTCCTAAGTGGAAGTACCTGGAGAGACCATCTGCATTCCCATGGTCTGTACCTGGCCGGTGCTCCACTGTAAAGTCCATCCCCTGTAGGGAAATGGACCACCTAAGCAGTTTGGGGTTTTCACCCTTCATCTGATTTAGCCACAAGAGGGGCTTATGGTCGGTCTGAATCTTGAAGTGAGTGCCAAACAAGTATGGCCTCAGCTTCTTCAGGGCCCACACCACAGCAAAGGCCTCCCTCTCAATAGCTGACCAATTCTTCTCTCTGGGGGTCAACCTTCTGCTAATAAAAGCAATGGGTTGGTCTTGACCATCTACATTAAGTTGTGACAGCACAGCTCCCACACCCAACTCAGAAGCATCTGTTTGGACAATAAACTCTTTGGAGTAGTCAGGACTTTTCAGGATAGGTGCAGAGCACATGGCCTTCTTCAGGTCATCAAATGCCTTTTGACACCTTACTGTCCACTGAACCTTTTTGGGTATCTTTTTGGATGTCAGATCATTAAGAGGAGTCACAATGGACCCATAGTTCTTAACAAACTTCCTGTAGTACCCAGTCAAGGCCAAGAAAGCTCGGACCTGAGTCTGGGTGGTGGGAGGAGACCAGTCCTTGATGGATTGTATCTTACTCTCCAGTGGTTGAACTTGGCCTCCACCTACAAGATGGCCCAAATATACAACCTTACTCTGCCCTATCTGGCACTTAGTAGCCTTGATAGTGAGGCCTGCCTTTTGCTGAGCCTCAAGTACCTTCTTCAGGTGGATCAGGTGATCCTCCCAGGTGGAGCTAAAGACAGCAATGTCATCAAGATATGCTGCACAAAAGTCATCCAACCCAGTAAGGACTTGATTCACCAACCTTTGGAAGGTGGCAGGTGCATTTTTCAGACCAAAGGGCATCACCACAAATTGGTAGTGCCCCCCTGGGGTTGAAAATGCTGTTTTGGCCTTAGACTCCTCAGCTAACCTGATTTGCCAATAGCCAGCTGTCAAATCAAATGTGCTCAAAAACTTAGCAGAAGCTAGTTTATCTATGAGCTCATCTGCCCTTGGAATAGGATGTGCGTCTGTCCTAGTGACAGCATTGAGTCCTCTGTAATCCACAAAGAACCTCATCTCTCTCTTGCCATCTTTGGTGTGAGGTTTGGGGACCAGAACTACTGGGCTAGCCCAGGGGCTCTCTGAGGGCTCAATGACACCCAACTCCAGCATCTTGTGTACCTCAGTCTTTATACAGTCCCTGACATGGTCAGGTTGCCTGTAAAGTTTGTTTTTCACAGGAAGACTGTCACCGGTGTCCACCACATGGGTACACCAGTCAGTTTGACTAGGTATCAGTGAGAACATATGCTGGAATGATTGTAGAACTTGTCTACATTCAATTTGCTGATGCTCAGTGAGGTTGCCTCCCAGGGTCACTCCTTCAACTGAGCCATCTTCAGGGTTCTGAGACAAGAGGTCTGGGAGAGGGTCACTCTCCTCCTCCTGTCCCTCATCTGTAGCCATGAGCAAGCCCATATCTGCCCTGTCAACATATGCTTTTAACCTGTTAACATGGAGTACCCTGTGGGGACTCCTGGGAGTGCCTAGGTCCACCAAGTAGGTAACCTCTCCCTTCTTTTCCAGAATTGTATGGGGTCCAGACCATTTGTCTTGGAGTGCTGCTGGGGCCACTGGCTCCAACACCCATACCTTCTGTCCTGGCTGAAACTCAACCAAGACAGCCTTTTGGTCATGCCAAGCTTTCTGTAAGGCCTGGTGTTAGACCTGGCCCCTTGGCGTGAGTCTCCCTTCCTCTTTTTGTCGCTGTGCCTCATGTGTTTTTATGGTGTTGGCCGCTCAGCGCGCTGTGCCGCTGCCAACCAGTGTCGCGGTGCGAGTGCTCCCTATGTAAATTGTATATGTTGGTTGGATTCCATGATTGGATTGTTTGATTTACTGTCAGACCCCAGTAAAATGCGCCGGGGGCGCCAGGGCATGTAAATGCGAACAACGCTGGTGGGCTTGCAGCACTGGTTGTGCCACCCACAGAAGCGGCCGGTAAAATATGTCTGAGGTCTGCCATCGCAGAACCTGCGTGCAGTCTGGTACTGACATGCTGACCGGCAAGTGCCCACACTTGCCAGTCCCTAAAACCTTCCCTTAGCTGCATGTTAGTCACCCCTCTGGTAGGCCCACGGGCAGGGTGCGTTGTAAGCCTAAGGTAGGACAAGCCCGGATGCGTGGCATGTCCTAGTAGTGAATTACCGCCATCTTGTTGTTCACTACTGCAAGGCTACCCTGTTCTCATAGGCCAGTATGGGCGGCCTGGATTATTACACCCTATGATCCTAACCGACCCAGGGAACATGGTAGAAGATCGAGTTTAGTATGCCTGAACTCGGAATAATAAGGTACATCTTTTCGCAAGGTTTATTTTAATATTCCGGGTTTGCAAATGCCGCTTTTAGAAAGTTGGCCTTTGCTTGCCTAAACCTTTCAGCTGCCTCTGCGTGATGTGTATCTGATGTCTGGCTGGTATGAGTGACAGGGCTGGGGGAACCCAGATGGGCAGGGCTAGGTAGCCTGGTAATGAATAGGACGATCGACAGGTAGATGGGTGGGAGGAGTGCTCCTAGGCTCTGAATAGGACAGTGCTCTGCTACCTCAATGCCGGCTCCGCCCCCTGTGGAGCGTCTGATGACTCTGCCCTGCACTCTGAAAGAAGAAGCCTGCATCGCGTAAACAAAGTGCTCAGAAACCGGACTGAACTAGGCAAGGGCCCCCCTGACCTGGGAGAACAAAAGATTTGCTGTATAAATGGAGGAGCCCTGCTCCTGAGAAACTAGATCCGCTTTTGACCAAGAAGAATCTCTGCCTGAGGAGGAGGCACCGGGAAAGCTGTAGGAGGAAGACTGTCCCTATCCTGGGGGATTGGCCTGCAGTGGTGACCTTGCTGCCAAAGGAGAGAAGAGAAACTGTTGCTGAAGACTTTCACTTTACTTTTACTTTCAAGACTTGTGCTTTTCCAAAACGATCTCCAAGGGCTTGGAACTGAGCTTGCCCCCTGAACTGAGCCCCAGGACCATTGGGCTCTACCTGATCTTCACTCGCCTGCTGCTGGACTGTGGTGTCCTTTCCCTCGCCGGAGCTGTGACCCTCGTGCCCCAGTCCCTCCTTGAGCCGTGACCAGGACTGCTTAGCCGCCCCCGCCTTGGGAAGAGCCTCGCTTGATCGGAGCCGCTCCCCCTACGCTGTGCTGGGCTGCCCCGTCACCTCGCTCGTTGGAGGCTCGCTGTGCACCTTCACCCTCCCGCCGGAATCGGCGTTTGTGAGCATCTCCAAGCCTCGGACGGCCCGGACGTATCTGCGTGCCCGGCTGCCCCGCTTTGTTCACCCGCCACCTGCAACACCCCGCTCTTGTCATGAGCCTGAAGATCAGACCCCCATCGTGAAGTGTGGGAGCCTCGGACGCCGCCTCGCCCTTCTGTCGAAGGGCCGCTGAAATCCCGCACCCGCCTTTGCGTCAAGAAACAAGGTACTGTACTCACGAACTCGACCGCGAGCTCGCATCGGATCCAGGGTCCACAACGTTCTTATTTCCCTGTCATCTGCTGTGTGCTTCCTGGGCGCTGCCTCAGCCCAAAGTGCGCTGAGGCCTACAGTTACCTTGTGCCCGCCTAAAGAAATTTCCGTAAAACAAAGAGAACTTTACCGTATTTCCAAGAATTGTGGCCCCATCAGTTCAACGTTACTGGGCCTTGTATTTGAATCTGCTGAATCTACATAAAAGCTTATTTTTATATACTTCCTGATTGGTGTCCGTTTGTGGTGCATGCAAGGGGTTTACTGTATGTGTAATTGCATTTGCTTAACCGTGTACGCCTGAGACTTAGCCTAGACTGCTCGCGCCACGCACCTAGAGGGTGAGCAGGGGTTATTCTGGGGAGTCATCCTTCGCCCTGACAAGAAGTAAAGGGTCCCTGCTTGTTGTGGGTTCACACCTGCGTCAACCGGAGCCCCCTCATTTCTAACACCTGGCTTGCCTCAAGGTTTTTGGATGCCTTCTCCATGTACTCAGCCATCCTGGAGCAGAGACCAAGTACATAGTCCACTATGTCTTGCTTAGGCTTTTTGAGAGGTAACTCCCATCCTTCCCTCACCAGACATAGGGGTCCTCTTACAGGGTGCCCAAATAACAATTCAAAGGGGCTGTAGCCAACTCCTTTTTGTGGGACCTCTCTGTAAGCAAACAGAAGGCAGGGTAGAAGGATGTCCCATCTTCGCCTGAGCTTTTCAGGTAATCCTTTGATCATACCCTTTAGGGTCTTGTTGAATCTCTCAACAAGCCCATTGCATTGTGGGTGATAAGGAGTGGTGAACGTGTAGTTGACACCACATTCCTTCCACATAGCTGTCAAGTATCCTGACATGAAGTTGGCATCTCGGTCAGAAACTACCTCCTTAGGAAACCCCACTCTGGAGAAGACTCCCAGTAAGGCCCTGGCCACAACAGGAGCTGTTGTGGTCCTAAGGGGAATTGCCTCTGGATACCTGGTGGCATGATCCACTACCACCAGTATAAATCTGTGCCCAGATGCAGTGGGGGGATCCATGGGACCCACAATATCAATCCCCACTCTCTCAAAGGGAACCCCCACCACAGGTAGTGGTATTAGGGGGCCTTTGTTGTGCCACCTGATTTGCCACTGGCTTGGCAGGTCACACAGGAGCGACAAAACTCCTTGGTATCTTCATTCATGTGAGGCCAGTGAAAGTGAGGGACAAGCCTGTCCCAAGTCTTGTTCTGGCCTAAGTGTCCTGCTAGAGGAATATCATGGGCCAAGGTAAGAAGGAAGCCCCTAAATTGCAGAGGTATAACCAACCTCCTGGTTGCACCAGGTTTTGGGTCTCTAGCCTCTGAATAAAGGAGCCCATCATCCCAATATACTTTATGGGTACCTTGAGCATTCCCAGCAGCCTCAGCAGCAGCCAGCTGTCTGAGGGGTTCAAGAGATGGACAGGATAACTGAGCCTGCCCCAAGTCAGCCCTAGAAGGTCCCCCTGTCCCCAGAAACTCAACCTGGTCAGGTTCAAGCTCTTCAGGGACAGTTCCTTCAAGGTTCTTGAGATCATCCTCCTGGGAAGACTGATCATCACTTGGAGGCAGGGGGGAAGGCACAGCCTTAACCCTCCTGTTCTTCTTCTTGGTAGGTGCTTGGTCCATTGTTCCAGGATCCAAGACCTGAGGTTCAGTAAGGCACTTTTTGGCCTGTGACCCGGTCACAGCAAGGACATGTGGTGATATACCTAACATCTCTGCATGTGTCCTGTACTCCACTTCTGACCATAGAGAACTCTCTAGGTCATTACCCAACAAACATTCTACTGGGAGGTCTGCACTAACCACAACCCTTTTGAGGCCAGTTACCCCTCCCCACGAGAAGTTAACAATAGCCACACTATGGGAAGTAGTGGTATTGCTGGCATTGGTCACCAGGTAATTCTCACCTGGTATGTACTGTCCAGGATCCACAAAGCCTGGTGTCACCATAGTGACACTGGCACATGTGTCCCTGTAGGCTTGAGCCACTTTTGTATTAATCAATGGAGTCTGTCTGTACTTGCCCAGATTATTGGGGCTCACAGTCAGGGACAAATCCATGTCCCCATCACAGATCAAGACTGCCTGTGTAAGGGTTCTGTCTAGGTCAGAATCTCCTTCAGTTCCCATAGTGATTCCCACTACACCCTTTGTCTGGGGACCAACACTGCTAACAGTACTACTGGGAGCAGGTGCCTTAGGGGCAACAGTGTTGGGGGCTCCACCCTTCTTACAATCACTAGTCCAGTGAGTTGTATTCTTGCAAGATTTGCACCAGGGTTTCTTTGGACCTTCTTTCTTCTTTCCTTTAGATTGTTGGGACCCACCCTCATTAGTACTAGTTTGGGGCCCTGTTGAAGACTTCTGGTCTTTGGATTTCTGGTCTGTTTTCTTCTGATCACCCCCTTGGCCCTGGTTCTGGTTCTTTTGCTTAACCCTGGTTCTGACCCATTTGTCTGCCTTCTTTCCCAATTCTTGGGGAGAGGTCAGATCCGAGTCAACCAAGTGTTGATGCAGTTGCTGGTTTTGACAGTTATTTAAAATCTGCTCTCTCATCATCAAATTGTACAATCCTGTATAATCTGAAACCTTACTTCCCAGCAACCAACCCTCCAATGCCTTAGTGGCACATTCAACATATTCAGACCAGTCCTGAGTCTGTGCCTTCTGGGTATCTCTGAACATTAACCTGTTCTGCTCAGTGGTTAAGCCTAACCCATCAACCAGGACACTCTTCAGGGCTCTGTAGTTTCTGAAATCCTCCTCTCTAACAGTGAGGAGTTTATCTCTGCCTCTACCTTCAAAGGAGAGCCATACGATTGCTGCCCACTGGTCCTCAGGAACCTGCTGTACTTTGCAGGCTCTCTCAAGAGCAGTCATCCATTTGTGGATATCATCCCCACTTTTGTAGGGGGGCACAACCTTGGACAGGTTCCTATTATCAAAGACCCTATCTTTGTCCCTCGGGACAGTGCTGCCACCAGTGGGTATAGACCCACTCTCTCTAGGTTGCCTAGCCTTGTTCAGTTTCTCTTCCATCAGGGCTACTTCTAGCTCCTGTTTCCTGATCCTCAGCTGAGCTTCCTGCATTCTGGCCTCATGCTCCCTCCACTGAGGGCTGGTCATCCTTCTTCTGGACTGACCCTGAGAGCCTCTAGAGGCATGAGAGGCATTAGAGTCACCTGAGTTATTCCTCTGTCTCCCAAACCCCTGGTTAAATCCACTGGGGAAACTCGATGGGGGAACCCATTAACATTCCCAAATAGTCTTAAGTTAGCTGGGCCAAGTATAATACCTGGCACTGGACTATTTCTCCCATCAGAATCACTACTATTATCAGACTCATCCCCCTTGTCATTCTCGTCCCTATGCTGATCCTCATCCTCTGTAGTCTGATTCTCACCTAAGGGGTGACTGTTAGGAAGGGGTGCTTCAGTAGCATCTTCAGAAGGAGGGCCTCCTGTTCCAGTCCCTGAGGGGCCTAACTGGGAGGCTTTCTTGAGAGCTCTCTGATCTTCATCAGTTTGCAAGAGTTCTCTGAGTTCAGCAGAGGTAGGGTTCTTGGGCTGTTTAAGGCCCCTAGAATTAGCCAACTGCCTGAGCTCGTTCTGGTTTAGGGTAGCAAAGATGGATGGTGCCCTCTGGTGGTCACTCTCGACAGAGATGGGTACCTTGGACCCCTCTGCCCCAGCCATTGCTCTTAAGTGTGGGTGGAAGTGTTGCAACTACCTACACTTGGGTTTTCCTACTAAACCTATCTAGTAGTTGTAGTCAGGGTGTGCTACTCCCTTTTCTCTACAACAACTAAGTTCAGTAGAACTTAAGTATATAACTAACTTGTTTTATATGTACCTAAAGGTACCTGTATGATCTTTCAATTGGTAACAAAGAGATTACAGAGGTAAAACAACAGCAAGCTCAAATCCCAACCGCTGCTCACCAATGTGAGAAGTTGGCCTGGTATATAATGTTCACTAATTAAAGTGACCACCTTGTACCATGCCAAGCAACCCTTATGGTGTGGTTGTAAGTCAACCTTTTCGGACCAGCTGCCCCAGTGGTAGCGTAGGCTAAGCAGTCTTTGAGGCTAAACTCGTTTAGGCGTGTTAAGCAAGCTGTTTCACCATATGTAACCCCCCTTTATACCAATGAAAGGACACCACACAGATATATATTCAAAATATATATGTATTTATTACTCAAAGTATCCCCTATACTCTTTATGAGCACAGGAGCACAAATCGTTAAACAAGAAAGTATTACAATATACGAAAGTTGCACTTTATATGGATAGGCCCTGGTGGCCGCTCAAACCATATACTAAAATAGTGGTATAAGTACCACGAACAGGAAAGGGAGAAGGCCTAGGGCCTCTAGAATCGCTGGGTCTACAAGGAGCTAACTTTAGTTAGTGACCAGGAGGTCCACGGGTCGCGTGTGCAGTAAGGAAAGTTACACGCGGGCGCCCATAGGTTTTCAATGGGTGCGTAATTGTTCAAAAGTTACTGCTAGAAGGGTCTTCTGGTTGGACTACGAATTCAAGACTTCAAACCTAGACACTAGAGATGTTACTCTACACTTGTGCACCGGAGTGCCAGCTTTACCTCACCCACAGGAAGCGGGTGCATAGGGCTCGAAGTGCGTCGGGTTTCGTCTATCTGTTCAATGGAGCCTGACGACAAAGATGCTGCAGGCGGTCGGTCCAGAAGAGATACGGTGGATCCAAGGATGGATCGGAAGTGTAGAAGACCTGTAAGCAGAGGGGACAGTGTTCACAGTCACTAGCCAGTGACCGGCGTGGCACCAGGTAGGTACCAGGCGATGTCGGGTGCAAACAGGTGAAGAGGTGTAGCTTGTCTCTGCAGCCACGTGGTCCCTGAAGGTCGACGACGTCCAGGAGTCGGTTCACGAGCTGTCCCATGCAGGCTCTCGCTGTCGGCGGTGTCGGCGACTCAGAAGAAGCAAACCAGCCTTGGCAAAAGCAGGAGTCGCAGGAAGTGAAGAAAGCTGTTAGCTCTGACCAGCAAGGTCAGAGGAGCTGCTCCTTTGGAGGGAAGCAGGGGCCAGTCTGGAGCAACCAGACCAGTGTCGTAGTTTTTCAAGATGGTCGCCAAGATGGCCACTAGTCAACGGACAAGTAACCGGTTAGGCACGTCGAGTCGCGAAGTGCAGAGGGGCCCCACGCAGATCGTGGAGATGCTGGAGGGCTCACCTTTAGTGCAGATGCTGCTCGGATGTTGGGCTTCTCAGGACCCAAAGCACAACTTGGAGGGAGCCTCTGTTGTCGCGCTTTCAGCTAGTCGAGTGTCTTTCAAGATGGCTGGCTCCACGGGTCTCGGTGCCTCCACGGGTTCCTTCTTTTCAGGGACTGTGGATCGGGCGGTGAGAGGTCTGGAGGTCCAGTCCTTGTCGGTCTCTGGGCTCGGGCTCCGGCGGGAGGCGGCGGCAAAGCAGACGTCGATTCGCTGGATGGTGCTTGCGTTAACAAGATGGTCACTCCCTGACCATAGGGGAGATTTCCTTCAGTCTTCTGTGCAGCAGAACGTCGAAGTTCCCGCCTTCTTCTTAGTTTCAAGTTGATTCCAGGATGTTTAAAGTCTTTGGACACAGCTCCTACCTTTAAGCGGATTCTAGGGGCCGGACTACCTGCTAGGTCCCTCCCTAAGGGTGGGACCAGGAATGGGGGTGGTTACACCCCCAATCCTTTGTCCAGCTCGCCCCAGGTCTGGGGCTGGTGTGCCCCAGGACCGGATTGAACTGGCATATGCACCGAGGCTCCTTGTGAGCCTCAGGCATGTCTGTTTCCTTTCAAGTCCTACCTGACCAATACACAAAATCCTGTCTGGGGTGGTGCTCGCACCTCCCCTGGCAGGAAACCCTTTGTCCCGCCTAGCCCCAATACACAGCAGCCTGTCTGGGGAGGTGGTCACACCTCCCTTCGACAGGAAACCTATTGTCCAGGCCTCCCCTGCCGGAGTTTCGGTCAGCAGCAGGAGGCCAGACCCGTGTCTGTGGCTGCAGCATCCATTTTGTGATGCCAGTGCTCAGGAAGTCCTACCGGGTTTAGCCAGTGTGAACATGTCTCTCCCTCTAGGGGGGGGGCGGGGGGTAGTGTTCCAAAGTGTTTGACACCAAACACGACATGTTTTGATGCAGCCATCCCAAAGTTAGCATTTACCACAAGGTTATAATGCACTTAAGAGTATATGGTATGGCTGTATCACAGAACAGCCATAAGGTTTATATGTGTCTGTATAGGGTAGTGATATAGGTAGCCTATACCACAGTAAGGGGTGGAAGCACACCCTTACCCAGGCTGCAGCAGCAGACCTGTGGTGTCATTTTGGAGTGCTTTCCAGGGGTGGCATAATATATGCTGCAGCCCCTGGTAAGCCTCTGAGGTAACTATGCACTAGGTACATAGTATACCATGTACTAGGGGTTTATAAGGCACTCCATAATCCAATCAGATATGTACCTAATGTACATGGAAACCATTTTAGAGAGGAAGCAGCTAGGCTGTGGTCCTGATAAGCAGGGCCACAGCCAGACTAAGGTCGAAAAACAGTGAAACACCAGCAATCCTACTCTCCTACACCCCTGGCCAACTGGCCTTCTCAGAGGGCTCAAATGCCCCATGTCCGAAAATGTCAGGGCGGCTGCCAATGCAGCAGAGTCACAAGCGCACAATTGCGCCAGGGCAGAGGAGTGCATCTCACTCCTATCTCATTCAACATGCCCCCAAAGAACTACTAACCTAAACGTTGCAGCTACCGCTAATTGCCATGCAGCTGGGATGCAAAATGTGGGCCTGGGCACTCACTGTGCCCTAGAATTAATACACCCAAAACGTTGCAGCTGCCCGTGCTGGTGCGGCACAGCTGTGAAGAATGTAAAATGGGCCCTGGCACGACTGTGCCCTCTGGGCCCCACTGGGGCTCTATCAAAAATGCCCCCATTGTTGCAGCTGCCCTCTAGCAGATGGGGCAGCTGGGGAAAGGACAATACTGGCACTCCTGGGCCCTGAGTCCACCCCTGGGACTCTACACAAATGGCCCTGGCAGAACTGGCACCACTGTGCCGCAAGGGGGGCGACCACAGGGGGGAGGGCACTGACAATGTGCCACGACACTCCCCTCACCGGACAGCAATACATTGTGCCCCCAAACTGCCATGAAGGAAATGCTCCAACCTTCACGGTGACCGGAGCTTGGTAATAGCAAGCTCAGCCCCACTCACCGTTCCTTGGAGGCTGAGCTCTTCTTCCTCTCGCCGGTTCTTCTGGGATTCTCCTCTTTGGAACACGCAGGGCTCCCACTACACACGGGAGCCCTGCTCAGGCAGTTCCCCTTCAATGCGGAGGGGGGCACCGACAATGAGCCTCGGGCCCCCTCCACCGCAAACATTACACTGCCGCTGCCCGCGGGCCTCTTCCTCACGCAGGGGAGCTCCGCTTGTTCACTGGCCGCAGCTTCCGCCCCAGAGGGCGCATAGCTCCACCCCCGGTCAGGTGGCTCCTGCCTGACCTCCGGGCTGCCGCGGGCAGCACGGCGGCCCGTTTTGGTAATTTCCTCGATTCTGTGCTAATGCAGGGTGGGCTCCTGCTTTTCTTCTGCACATAGGGGGATCCCCAAACCGGGGATCCCTTCGAGGGCCACACAACAGCGGGGTGGGCACCCGCTGCCAGAATAAACATAAACCGGCCATGCGGGGTGGGCACCTCCCATGGAAAATAGCGTGCAAGCGTGGTGGGCACCCTCTCTCCCAAATAAAATCAACAATGCAGGGTAGGCTCCCGCTTAGTCACAAGATGTGTGGGGAGATCCCTGCACCGGGATTCCGCTGGTGCTCACGATGCAGCTCAGCGCTGCAGAGACCAGCTTCCTCTGGCAGCATATAGCCAAGGGTAAGCAGTCAAAATATCAAAAATAAAATTTCGACCTACACTAATATCGAGTTTTAAATATCGAAGGGACAGACTATCGATGTCAATAATATCTATGGACAGAATATCGACCCTAAGGTAAGTATTTTTATATCGATGTTACTAATATTGATGTTACTAATATCGATATTTATATTATTGTTATGTATTTTATTATGTATTTAATATGCATGTGTTATATGTTTTTTGTTAAGTGTTTTACTGGTTTTAAAATATATGTATACAATTTTTATATGTTAATAATGGTTATTTAAGTCAATTTTGTGTTTTAGTACTGTAGCGGGTTGTGGGTTGATAGGGGAATAGGGTGGGAAGTAATTTAATTATATGAAAATAATTATACATTTTTAGGAATTATAAATTAATTGTAATTAATTTTTGCGTTTAAGTTCTGTAGCGGGTTGTGGGTTTATAGGGGAATAGGGTGGGAAGTAATTTAATTGTAATTAAGTAATAATTTATTTTCATTTATTGGTATTGATAATTATATTATTGTTAATTAAGTATTAATTGGTAATTAGTTTTTATTAATTGGTAATTAGTTTTTATTAATTGATTATTTGATAATTATGTTAAGTGTATTATTTTATTATTGGAGTGTGTTGTGCGTTTATAGGGGAATAGTCTTGGAAGTAATTGAAATCTTATTAAGTAATTATTAAATTTGCTGTTGGGTGTTGAGAATTAATTAATTGGATATTAATTATTAATTGGTAAATATTTTAAATTATAAAATTTTGGTTATGAAAAATAATTTGTTGTTGATCAATTATTAATTGTGAATTAAATATGGTTAAATATTATGTATTGATATTTCTAATTAATATATGAATAATTAATTATTAATTGGTAATTAATGTTTCGTTATTATTTTGTGGTATAATGTTTGTTAATTGTGCAATATTTTTTAATTGGTAATTACTTTTTAATAATTCATACGTTTTTGGTTATGAAAAATATTTTATTGTTTAATATTTATTAGTTTGGTAATCAATGTTTATTAATTATTATTTTTTGGGTATTTATTATTAATTAATTGTTAATTAATTATTAATTGGTAGTTATGTTTGTAATAATTATTTATTGGTATTTGTAAATAATTTTAAGTTATTTAATAATTAAATCACTAATTATTGTAAATAATTATTTTATTTATAAGTATGTTATTTTTAACTTCTACGCTATCCAACACTTTCCCTACTGTTGCACTCTCTGGAGTTGGAATAGTAATTTTTATCCCTACACTATCCAGCACTTTCTGTACTGTTGCACTCTCTGGAGTTGGAATAGTAATTTTGACCCTTACGCTATCCAACACTTTCCCTACTGTTGCACTCTGTGGAGTTGGAATAGTAATTTTTACCCCTACGCTATCCAACACTTTCTCTACTGTTGCACTCTCTGGAGTGGGAATAGTAATTTTTACTCCTTCGCTATCCAACACTTTCCCTACTGTTGCACTCTCTGGAGTGGGAATAGTAATTTTTACCCCTACGCTATCCAACACTTTCCCTACTATTGCACTCTCTGGAGTTGGAATAGTAATTTTTACCCCTACGCTATCCAACACTTTCCCTAATGTTGCACTCTCTGGAGTAGGAATAGTAATTTTTACCCCTACGCTATCCAACACTTTCTCTACTGTTGCACTCTCTGGAGGTGGAATAGTAATTTTTACCCCTACGCTATCCAACACTTTCCCTATTGTTGCACTGTCTGGAGTGGGAATTGTAATTGTTACCCCTACGCTATCCAACACTTTCCCTACTGTTGAACTCTCTCGAGTGGGAAAAGTAATTTTTACCCCTACGCTATCCAACACTTTCCCTACTGTTGCACTCTCTGGAGTTGGAATAGTAATTTTTACCCCTACGCTATCCAACACTTTCCCTAATATTGCACTCTCTGGAGTGGGAATAGTAATTTTTACCCCTTCGCTATCCAACACTTTCCCTACTGTTGCACTCTCTGGAGTTGGAATAGTAATTTTTCCCCATACGCTATCCAACATTTTCCTTACTGTTGTTTTGTTTGGAGCTGGAGTAGTAGTTTTATTGCCTGTGCTATTTAATATTTTTTGTATTATTTTAGCTAATGTAATATATAATTATTTTTAACAATATTCAAATTAAATGTAATTTTTTAAATGTTATATATAATTATTTAATTTTTATTCATGTTATTGTTTTATGTGTATGATGCATTTGTAATTTATAATAATTTATACGTTATTAAAACAATTATTAAAACTGATTAAGTAAGTATATATAGGTGCCGATTACGATCCGGTAAAAAAATTCCCCGTACGACTCGTATCCGGTCTTTTTACCGTACGAATCGTACAAGTGCCGTACAAACTGCCAATTACGATTCGCATGGTAAAAAGTCCATACGAATCGCATTGGGAATTATTCCCAACAGGTCCTCGGGTCGGAAAATGTGTCCGACACGTCCACGGACGATTTACCGTACAAATGTGAAAAGTGAAGTCCGATCGCGGAATTACGATCCATCCCGTGCGTCCGATGTTACAACCGTATGGAAAAAACACCGTCCGCACCGAACTCCCATAGCAACCATGGAGACATGTGCCCGCATACGCGCCGATCCCCCCCAGCCCCCGTACGTACGCGCCGACCCCCCCAGCCCCCGTATGTATGCGCCGACCCCCCCCCGCCCCCGTACGTTCGAGTCGTACCCCCCGTGTATGTACACCCGTGTACGTGTCGAACCCCCCGTGTATGTACACCCGTGTACGTTCGAGTCGTACCACGGGTGCTGGGGGGGGTTCGGCGCGTACTCACGGGGGCTGGGGGCGGGTTCGGCGCCTATGTGGGCACATGTCTCCATGGTTGCAATGGGAGTTCGGTGCGGACGGTGTTTTTTCCATAAGGTTGTGACATCGGACGCACGGGATGGATCGTACTTGCATGGTCGGACTTCACTTTTCACGTTTGTACGGTAAATCGTCCGGGGAAGTGTCGGACACATTTTCCGACCCGAGGACGTGTGGGGAATTATTCCCAATGCGACTCGTATGGAGTTTTTCCCATGCGAATCGTACTTGGCAGTTTGTACGGCACTTGTACGATTCGTACGGTAAAAAGACCGGATACGAGTCGTACGGGGAAAATTTTTCCAGGATCCTAATCGGCACCTCAATATTAAACAGCATTTTTCAAAAGAATCCTCAACTGCAGAGGCCACTTGTCAGGAATCCCCTCCCGCACATGGATTCCCTCCCACGATGCCACTTCCGTGAACCTGGTGCGCTTGGAGGAGAGCGGACTACAACTCCCAGAATGCCCTCCGGCAACAATTGCCTCATGGAACTCAAGAGTTCTGGTTACATAACACCAAGGGTAACGCCTAGTTTTCATGTTATGCAACTCAAGAGTTCTGGTTGCATAACACCAAGGGTAACGCCTAGTTTGCATGTTATGCAACTCAAGAGTTCTGGTTACATAACACCTAGGGTAACGCCTAGTTTTCATGTTATACAACGCCGAGAGTGCTACTTAAGGAGAAGATCACTGGGACTCGGCGTCGGATATTCTGATCTTTGCCGGAGTACCTGGTTGAGGTACACGGACCCGTTGGAGAGTGGAGCGGCGGAAGGAACATTCTAAGGAGCGGAGGAGAGGTGCTGGCGTGTGCTTCCTGCCCGTGTCCTGTCCCGTTCTGAGAGCCGTATTCAACGTCATTGGGCACAAGTACCGTTGGTAGAGCCGAAGCTCCCAACGGCCTGACAATTTGGAGAAATCGAGGTTGGTGCGAGCCGAAGCTCCCAACCCTCGTTACTTGGGTGAACACACGCTTAGAGCTAAGACGCTATCCAGGAGGTGTTTCCGCGTCTTAGCCATCGACACTCGTAGGAGAACTGGGATAGGTAGAGCGGCTGCTCCCATCCATTCTCTGCACCACCTTGGGTATCATCACTTAAACCCGGATACAAGAGACGCACACTAGGAGGTGTTCCCAGCGTCTTTGTGTTGTGGCAGTACTCTGGGGGAAACTGGTAGAGCGGCTGTTCCCAGGTGGTAGAGAGCCCGGCCGGGTGACTCCCACGTGTCCCCCGTATATTCCACAACCTTGGAACTACCCTTCACAGCGGTCGAGTGGCATTGTCGGCCACTGCTTAGCACTGTGCCCTCCGTTGGAGCATACCGGGACCGGTGTGCATGCGGAGGACGGTTAGAAGAGCTGTGAATGGGTATCGTACTTTAACTGGTGATTCCAGTACCGGTATTCTTTGTTGTCTGTAGTTGTTTATCTGTTTATTAAATCCTCCTTAACCTCCCTTTCTCTGGTCCGTTGTCTGTTTGTCCCAACCCCGAGAAAGCCAGGACGTTACACCACTGGACCTCTCTGATGGGGCAGCAGCAAACTATTCTTCAACCTCGGGGCTAAGCAAACTAATAAAACACTTTTTAATAGGGCTTATATTGAGTAGATGACTATTGCGTAGAGGGCATCCCATTAAATATCCCTCTTGACTCCTTTAGATATAATGAGTGAAGAAGTGATAGGTGGGAACAAGGCAGCCAAGAAGATACAGAAGAAGTTAGAGGAGGAAAAGTCTGAGCTAGCAGAGCAGTGAGAAGCATTTGCTGAAAGAGGATGGGAGGTCAGGACAGAAAAAGGGTTCGCAGGTGATACAAAAGAAACAGACAGCTGGAGGGTCAGGCAAGAGACAAGCTGGAAAAATGGAGTTTAGAGAAACTGAAAAATTGAAGTGATGGAATGAAAGAGCGATGTAAGTGAGAGGGAAAGAACTGGGACTGGGAGAGATTAGGGTGAGAGAGAGAAGACGAGAAAAAGAGATGAAAAGGTTCTGGGGATGGAGAAGAGGATGTGGGAAGGACATCTGAAAGAGACAGAGACAACATGGGAACGAGGCCAAATGGATGTGAGTTCTTACTCCTGCACACTGGCAGATTTTTTGCATTTATAATAATTCTTTGCAGGGAAACATTCCACTAATCCTTACTGTGTGTCTGTTTGGGAATTGCCTTTGGACAATGTTTTTGTACTCACCTAGTTTCCTCTTGGGTATGCAGAGCAGTTTGTAAATTGGACTAGTTTTCAAAAAGATGTTGTTGCTTTGGGATCTGCGCTCCTTTTGAATTCTTGCAAAGATCCTGATTTTTGCATTTTGAAAGTTTGAGAAGTATCCTAGATTTTACCTCACATTTATCTGGATAAACTATTTAGGTTGAGTCTGGGCAACGCATGCGCTGCTCTGCGAGGCAAGCTGTATTCGAGTATTGAACTGAGGCCCCGCCCACTCTCTGCCCATATTTGTCAATGGCTTGTGTCATTGCCCTTCTTAAATGCTGGCTTCTGATTCATTAATAGGCTTGTTAGGCCCTCCTGAGTACCGCTTTTTTCATATGTAACCTCTCACGAGGACTTGCCCTTTTACTTCGGTTGGTACACAGTACGTCTTATTTAGTCTATAAGCCCTATTTTCTTAAATGAGTTTAACTTTCACTTTCCAAGCAGCCCGGGACAATGGCGGCCACTTCTTTGAAATGCAATAGGTCTCGCATTTACAAGAGTTGGAACTATTGACATTGCAAATGACAATGCCTTTTATGAATGTGTTAATTATCAAAACAGAAAAATAAAAGGCATTATTATTTACATTGTCAATAGCTTAAACTCTCTCAAATGCGAGACCTATTGCATTGCAAATGCTTGTATCTTCGTATCTACCAATTTCACGAATTAATTTTCATTATAGCAGAGAAACCAGTGAAAACCAATATCACCTGGACAGTCTCACACACTTTGCTTGCGCAGTATTTCCAGAGAGGAAAGTGTGTGCATGATTTTACTCCATACAAGTTAACATTTTGCACAGCAGTTTTACGAAGAATGACAGTGATGACGAGAAGAACTCATTGCCACTCAACTTGAGTTCGGCACTTGTATTTACACAGTAGCCATAATTTGGTATTTACTGGTGGAGAAGTCTGGGCACCCTTCTGGGTTTGAGATCCCCCAATGAGGAATAATGCACGAATTGTTAATATTTTAATCCAGTTCTGTGGTGCAAAATGTAGGTAAAACTTTGCCTGCTGAAAATTGTGTGGGCAAGATCCTTTTGGTGAGCAATTTGCGCCAGACAAATAATTTTGGGACTAAAATAGGATTTGAGCCTTTTGTCAGAATTTCTGTGAAAAATGATATAAATTGTTACAAACCATCGAATTTTTGCATGGATGTATTGAAGTGAAAAACCTTAAAAATAATCAAGTACAGTGTTTTTCAAAGACCTTTGTGATTTTTTTTTAACCTTTGTAAGTTTGGTTACCCATAGCTTTCAATATCTCGTCTGAGGAGTCCTGTGCGTAAGGGAAGAGATTTTCTTTCAGGTGTCTCATAAACTTTAAAGAATTACCTTCAAGCCTCTAGAAGAGAGCATGGCTAGTCTTCGGTCTTCACACTTTTTAAGCATAGGAGGTTTCCGCAGCTCAGTCTCAGAGGCCTCATTGGCTGGAAGGGTCTGAGACTTTAGTTGACCAGCCTCAGGTGCGTGACCATGGTGAGATTTGTGGACTATGTAAAGAGTCTCACGTAGACCTGGGGTCACCAGAGTGACCTGAGAATGGGGGTGCTACATCTGAGGCCACTCATGCACCTAACATCAAGTTTCTGGGCCCGGGACAAAAATGTTTTCTAAAGGTGGGTGGGGCACACTGCAGAAACAGTTCAGTTGGGGTGTCCCCATAGTTTGGAATGGGGTAATCTCTTGAAGGATGAATCTCATGCCACGTAGAAGTAGAAGGTGATGGAATGCTGTCGTGGTGATTGCATTAATGTGATGGAAGAAGCAAAGGTTGTCTATCTTTGGACCTTGTGTTGCGGGGGCTTGTAGATTCCACTGAGACAAAATTGAGTGGTGAAATGCTCATTGGTCCCACAGATACGCCCGTTATCCTCTGGATGTTCAGGCAGAGCCACGTACGTTACATACAGTGCTGCGTATACTGATAGCCGGAAAGGTAAGGATGGTGCTTGACAGAACAAACTTGGCTCAAACTCAGATCCCTGCTATATGCACTAGAATAGACCTTTAACTTAAACTGAGGCTAAAATCATAACTTTAGCTATACATCGATTACAGTGAAGGAAACTTTACCCTAAAGGAACAACAGAGAAAAGTACTTCTGCAAACCATGAAGGTTTATTGACAAATGAACAAATTCGTAAAGTTACAATCTCAAATCGGATCAATTAGGCATAAATCAGTAGTCACCTGAATACAGAATATATGACTATAATCCAGGCAATTCAATTTGGCGAATGCAAGTACACGTTATTAAAGGCAGCATATGCAAAGCAAGATAAAATTCAGTACCCATAAAGGGAAATGTCCTACTGCTAAGGTAAGGTTGTGGGTAAGTCGGTTGTGGGTTGTGGTTAAGCAGCTCGTGTCAGCAAATATAGCATCGAAAGTAGAACCAAATGAAGGTTGCATTCAAGAAGAGGAGACGTGTACCTGCTCTAGAAAGTAGGCCAATGAGCAGAATCATAAGGATCATTGGGTCTCATGAGAGAGAGAGAGGGGCTGACCACCTGCAATCGTCAGCTGAGGCAAATCTGACTAACTAAAATCAGTTTCACACAGTTAAAGCATGAAATAAGTCTAAGAGATACATTTCACAGGTTCTCACGGAGTACGAACCAATCAAAAATAAGTGTTCCCGCTGTGCTCGGTGTCGGCCTCCTTCTCACGGACTTTACGATACCAGATTTGTTTTAGCATCGCAACCTGCAAGATATATCAATAGGAATATCCACCTCCTCTTCTCCCCCTCCTGTACAGGTGCTGAGAGTTATAGTCTGTTGGAAACGGGTAGCGTGGTGCAGAGCGGGCGGGCCAAACTCCGGAGGAAATGTGCAAAGCATCCACACAGTACACACAGGCGACACACAAGGCACACTACAAAAAGAGACACTACACCAGTTTAGGTAAAAGAACTATTGTATTGTCCAAAACCACAAGGTGTCAGGTAATCTCTACACTGCGCCAACTGGCACTGGGTCAAATTTACAGGGGGGAATTATATACAGGGCAGGGCCAATCGGGCCCCTGCCGGAATCATTGCAATTTAACAGATATTAAACGTAAGTCCATTAGCTGCAACCTGCAATAAAATACATCAGGGCATTACGTTGAACATTAGGCCGGCACACCTGTAAAGGAAACCTCACAGCATCACAATATACCTGACCGGCCTGGGCATCCCCTGAGGCAGGAAATTAGGGTAGGCAGAGCATCACCACCTTAACCTGGCATCTAGACATAGCCAATAACATAGCGCTTGAGAACATAACATTTGAATATAGCGCCGCACCTTTCACGGCGATAGCGCGTTAAAACAAGCCTTAGCGCGCAGGGCATGGCACATAAACATAGCGCGTGAAAACAGGCATCAATACATTAAACCCTGGCACCTGAATAGCACTTTAGATTATAACCTTCAACATAGCGCTGCACAACTAGCATTGACCATAGCGCTTTAAATATGGCATGTAAATCTGGCGCTGCACATAGCATAACATTAGGCCAGAAATGCATTTAATTATAGTCCCCGGCATTCCAGTAGGTCAGGGCATCCAAGGTTGTGATGAGGAAGGGACACTGGGGGCGGGCACCGGCCATGTACCCCGAATTCACCCCCTATCACTCGGCATTATATTCCCCCTCACCGGCTTACTGAAGAGTTCCCCGGACCGATTAGGCACACGTGGCAGCTGCCCACTGCCAGTCGGGGCAGCTGTACCGAGTCCAGCCAGTTCCGGCGAGGTGGAGGTCCCTGCCAGGACCTGGAAGGCAGGGGGTGTCCCTACAGTAAGTATGGGCCCCACGGGGCCCTCCGGGCATTCACCGGGGCAGGCACCGACTATGTGCCCCGACTTCGCCCCTCCCCACCAAGGCAAGCGCGGACCAAGGCCCCACGGGAGAATACGGACCCTGGGGGGCGAGCACCGGCAACGTGCCCCGACACTCCCCCCACTCCTCAGTGGCCCCACTCACCAGGACTCTTCTGCCTGCTCCGGTGTGGCTCTCGGCCTCTTCTGCCCGCCTCCTGGGCGCTCGAGGGCTTCCGGTGAGCACGCTTCGCCTTCACCCTGAAAACGCGGGGCTCTCTTCAGAGTAGGAGAGCCCCGACCACATCAGCGCGTCCTCCAACTTCGCCCGGGCCCCCCCTCCTGGGACCCGGGACTTCGTTCTGGAGCCTGCGAGGCTCAGTGCAGGGCAGGCTTCACGCGGGGCTCTCCTCCGCTCCCGGGAGCCCCCGCCGATGCCCGATCCTCAACGGACTTCACCCTAGGCCTCCGCACACTTCTCCTCACAACCGCGGGGCTCTCCCAGCTTCCCGGGAGCCCCGCTCGACCGGGCGATCACTTCCGGCTTCGGCTCCGCCCCCGCCCGGCGATCCACAAACCTTCCGGGTCGCTGCAGGCAGCGCGGCGGCCTCCAACGCTACCTCGGGTCGCGGCGGTGATTTTAGTCAGTTTCTCTTCGCGGGGGCAATACGGGGTAGGCTCCCGTGGATTTAGCATACAAACCACGGGGTGGGCTCCCGCTGGTATAAGTCACCAACACCGCGTGGCGGCACACACACGGGGTGTGCTCCCGGTGATGTAAATAAGCGCCGAGGCAGTTGGCACTCGCGCCCACGGCGGTATCACGCGGGGTGGGCTCCCACTGGCGTCGCTTTACCAATAATATGGCGACATCACAGGGGAGTGGACAGACAGCGCCCCCCAGCAGAACACAGTCACTTCAGATGTAGCGCTCACCGGATATAGCGCTCTCCTTCCTCGGGCAGCTTGAATAAAGCGCTCTCT
Source organism: Triturus cristatus (assembly GCF_964204655.1). Taxonomy (NCBI): domain Eukaryota; kingdom Metazoa; phylum Chordata; class Amphibia; order Caudata; family Salamandridae; genus Triturus; species Triturus cristatus. The sequence continues at coordinate 465,197,531 of NC_140579.1, read as the reverse complement.
CCCTGCAGGCAGCTTGTAAATAGCGCTCTCTCTTTGCAGGCAGCTTGTAAATAGCGCTCTCTGGTCCCTGCCCCTTGATTGAGGGTTTCTTGAGGGGGGGGGAGAGGGGGGGGGGAAGTTGCGTTGGTGGCTGCAGGCGGACTACTCAGTCACTGCCTGTCGTCCCTTGATTCTCCTCTCGCCGGGCCAGATCAGTGGGTAGTTCAGGATCCCTCACTCACTTAAAGGGCAGTGCCTAAACCCTGTCACCTTCAGAGGCATAGGTCCCTGACTGATCCTACCGCCTAAAACTCCTGCGAGGGCTTCTCCAGGTTTGCGTTGCCCCAACTATATCTTTCCCTCGCCCTGTGGACAGTAGGGGGGGGGTAGGTAGGCTCAGGGCCCAGCACACAGGCCTATGTGGCGGTAACCCCTGGCAGCAGGTCCCCTCTCTCCCAGGTCCACCCTCTGACGGACTGCATGGCAACCCAGCTCCTCCCTTTAGACGCCCCTCACCCCACCTTCCAGACAGTGCCAGAAGCTTCTAGAAGCGTCTGGGGAAACTGGCTCTAACTGGCCTAGGGGGAGGGGTAGAGCACCCTGGGTGCCAGGCTTCCCTCCAAAAGCTGGGGCTGCTGGGAAATAACGCCTAGACTGTCAACCTAGCTCAGTCAAACGGCGCAACCACACAGCTCTGGCATCCATTTTAAGTTACATTTTTAAAATGGGGAAACTCAGTCTGCACACATTCAGTCTTTCCATTTACACATTTAGTTTCCCAGAAAAGCGAAAAATTTCTGGGAAAAGGGCCAAGTCCAACACAACCCCCTTCCAGCCAAAAGCCAGGGTAGACCGATCAATGCCTTGATGGGCTTCCCTGCTTAAGGCGAGAAAAGGTGGACGCAGGCCCGCAACTGCAGGAGCACCCGCAGGGTCTCCTCCACTCTGGAACCCGAAGGCTCCCTCTCTCAAACCTTCCTCGACCGACTGAGCCACCACCCGGGGGTTCCCTAGCTGGTTGTGGCCAGGACTGGCCCCTAGGCCACCCAGATGTCTCTGGCCCTTGCGGTCTCACAGAGTGGGGGGCAGTAACCCCAGGCCCGTAGTACCCGTTGACCACTCTCCTCCTCCTCCTTGCAGTTCCGAACTGCCACTGGTCCTCCCACCTGGGGTCCGCACCCTCAGGCTGACCAGCCCTCAGGGGCGAGGCTCTCCTCCTCCTATCTCTCCTTCTGGGGCTCCTCACCCTACTCCCATGCGAGGCACCCTCAGACCACCACTCTCTCCCCAGTCCAGGGCCTTGACCCTTCAACTGGTTCCCCAGCCTAGGGTCTAAACCCTTAGGCTGCACCGGTGCCAGGGGTGAGACCTCCCTCCCCCTGCACCCCCTCCCAGAGTTCCGCACCCTCCCAACGGGAGTAGCACCCCTGGAAGACAATTCTGGGGGGACACTGCTAACAGATGTCCCACCCGCCAGGTCAGGCAGTACCCATCCCTGGCCTCCCAACCCAGGATCTAAGCCCTGTGGCTGAGCCGGTGCCCAAGGTGAGACCGTCCTCCCTCTGCACCCCCTTCCAGAGTTCCGCACCCTCCCACCTGGAGAAGTACCCCTGGAAGTCAATTCTGGGGGGACACTGTTAACAGATGTCCCACCCGCCAGGTCAGGCAACCCCTGAACCTGGCATCCCAGCCCAGGATCTAAACTCTGCAACTGGGCCAACCCCAGGACCTCAGGAGCTCTGATTACAGATGCCCCGGGTCCTCCTGACACTAGGGGCTCCCCCTCACCGGGCGGCACATCAGGACAGCCTAGGCTCCCAACCTGGGGCTCCCTTACGGAACTCTCCAGGCCCTGAGACTGCGGTTGGGGCACCTCGGGACACCTCCACGTCTCACTCCTTCCTATGGATAGGTCGTGAGGCCCTACAACCCTCTCTCTTCCCGGGGACCTAGCTGGGCTATTCGCCACCTCTCCCACCTCGCTGGGTTGGAAGATCCCTGCACCACCCCCTTTAGGGTCACTCCCCAATGCCTCCTCAGACACCCTGGCCCTCACTCAGAGGTCTGCCTCCTGTGCAAGCTCCCTGGGGTCAGAGAACCCACACTGTACTAGGTGGTGACGCAACCTTGGGGAACAATTCCTGAGCATGTGCTCCCGGATGACTACCTGGCACAGCCCTTCCCACTCATTCGCTGCACTCCTCACCACCCAATCCTCCAATGCAGTCCCACACACCTCCGCAAACTCCCCTCAGGACTGGTGGGACAGTTTTCCCCAGCCCCTGAACTCTAACCTGTCCCCCTCTTCCTGGGAATCAGGCACCGTCTCCTGGGTTCTGGGAGTGGGACACCCTACATTGGATCCACTCTCGCTGCCACCACTGGATCCCACCCTTACTGGTGAATCCAGACCACAAAAACCACTCTCAGGGGACAACCTATCCTCCCGAGCTGGTCTCTCCCTGGCAAAGGCCCTTTCTGCCTCCGCCATCCTCTCCTGCGCTAGGACCTTCTCCGTCTCTAGCCTCTTCTCCTGCACACTCAGCCGCGCTAGCTCCACCTTGAGCCTTCCCAGCGCCAGCTGATGCTCCCTCTCTTCCCTCCTATCTACCCACTCTTCTGGGGACAGGGAAAGGGACGGGGCAGGGCCCCCGTGACTGGACCCAGCGCGGGACTCCCTAACTCTGGTGTCCTTACTCGCTACTGGCGTCTCCCCCCGGTCATCTTCCTCCTCCTCGTCAGTGTCACCTCCCTCCTGGGTTATGGACTGGGCCCCCTCACTCTCGGAGTCCTCCCTACACTGGAGGTCCTCCTCCGGGTCTCCCCTAAATCCACCCTTTAAATATGCGGAGGGGTAATCTGACAGGTCCCCACCAATCCCTAAGGGTTCCCCCCTCTTGAGGGCCTCATAGAGAAATAACTTCCTGTGTATGTTGCCTACTGGGGGTATCCCTCTCTCCCTGCAGAAATCCACTACTTCCTGCTCCGTGTATTCCATAAGATCATCCTCGTTGTAGGTTGACCCCATCCTGGCACGGTACACCCGGGACACACCACCCACAGTGCAACAAGGGGACACAATTTAAAAACACAATTCCAGGAGGAAATCACAATTAAGGAAAAAAACAATAATTCCCCACAACCTGAGATTCCTTCAATCCTCAGTTTGCAGTGCAACCCGTGGTCGCTGCGGTACTGCGCAAACACAAGTCCTATCCCACCGCTGAACACCAATGTTGGAAACGGGTAGCGTGGTGCAGAGCGGGCGGGCCAAACTCCGGAGGAAATGTGCAAAGCATCCACGCAGTACACACAGGCGACACACAAGGCACACTACAAAAAGAGACACTACACCAGTTTAGGTAAAAGAACTATTGTATTGTCCAAAACCACAAGGTGTCAGGTAATCTCTACACTGCGCCAACTGGCGCTGGGTCAAATTTACAGGGGGGAATTATATACAGGGCAGGGCCAATCGGGCCCCTGCCGGAATCATTGCAATTTAGCAGATACTAAACGTAAGTCCATTAGCTGCAACCTGCAATAAAATACATCAGGGCATTACGTTGAACATTAGGCCGGCACACCTGTAAAGGAAACCTCACAGCATCACAATATACCTGACCGGCCTGGGCATCCCCTGAGGCAGGAAATTAGGGTAGGCAGAGCATCACCACCTTAACCTGGCATCTAGACATAGCCATTAACATAGCGCTTGAGAACATAACATTTGAATATAACGCCGCACCTTTCACGGCGATAGCGCGTTAAAACAAGCCTTAGCACGCAGGGCATGGCACATAAACATAGCGCGTGAAAACAGGCATCAATACATTAAACCCTGGCACCTGAATAGCACTTTAGATTATAACCTTCAACATAGCGCTGCACAACTAGCATTGACCATAGCGCTTTAAATATGGCATGTAAATCTGGCGCTGCACATAGCATAACATTAGGCCAGAAATGCATTTAATTATAGTCCCCGGCATTCCAGTAGGTCAGGGCATCCAAGGTTGTGATGAGGAAGGGACACTGGGGGCGGGCACCGGCCATGTACCCCGAATTCACCCCCTATCACTCGGCATTATATTCCCCCTCACCGGCTTACTGAAGAGTTCCCTGGGCCGATTAGGCACACGTGGCAGCTGCCCACTGCCAGTCGGGGCAGCTGTACCGAGTCCAGCCAGTTCCGGCGAGGTGGAGGTCCCTGCCAGGACCTGGAAGGCAGGGGGTGTCCCTACAGTAAGTATGGGCCCCACGGGGCCCTCCGGGCTTTCACCGGGGCGGGCACCGACTATGTGCCCCGACTTCGCCCCTCCCCACCAAGGCAAGCGCGGACCAAGGCCCCACGGGAGAATACGGACCCTGGGGGCGAGCACCGGCAACGTGCCCCGACACTCCCCCCACTCCTCAGTGGCCCCACTCACCAGGACTCTTCTGCCTGCTCCGGTGTGGCTCTCGGCCTCTTCTGCCCGCCTCCTGGGCGCTCGAGGGCTTCCGGTGAGCACGCTTCGCCTTCACCCTGAAAACGCGGGGCTCTCTTCAGAGTAGGAGAGCTCCGACCACATCAGCGCGTCCTCCATCTTCGCCCGGGCCCCCCCTCCTGGGACCCGGGACTTCGTTCTGGAGCCTGCAAGGCTCAGTGCAGGGCAGGCTTCACGCGGGGCTCTCCTCCGCTCCCGGGAGCCCCCGCCGATGCCAGATCCTCACCGGACTTCACCCTAGGCCTCCGCACACTTCTCCTCACAACCGCGGGGCTCTCCCAGCTTCCCGGGAGCCCCGCTCGACCGGGCGATCACTTCCGGCTTCGGCTCCGCCCCCGCCCGGCGATCCACAAACCTTCCGGGTCGCTGCAGGCAGCGCGGCGGCCTCCAACGCTACCTCGGGTCGCGGCGGTGATTTTAGTCAGTTTCTCTTCGCGGGGGCAATACTGGGTAGGCTCCCGTGGATTTAGCATACAAACCACGGGGTGGGCTCCCACTGGTATAAGTCACCAACACCGCATGGCGGCACACACACGGGGTGGGCTCCCGGTGATGTAAATAAGCGCCGAGGCAGTTGGCACTCGCGCCCACGTCGGTATCACGCGGGGTGGGCTCCCACTGGCGTCGCTTTACCAATAATATGGCGACATCACAGGGGAGTGGACAGACAGCGCCCCCCAGCAGAACACAGTCACTTCAGATGTAGCGCTCACCGGATATAGCGCTCTCCTTCCTCGGGCAGCTTGAATAAAGCGCTCTCTCCCTGCAGGCAGCTTGTAAATAGCGCTCTCTCTTTGCAGGCAGCTTGTAAATAGCGCTCTCTGGTCCCTGCCCCTTGATTGAGGGTTTCTTGAGGGGGGGGAAGTTGCGTTGGTGGCTGCAGGCGGACTACTCAGTCTCTGCCTGTCGTCCCTGGATTCTCCTCTCGCCGGGCCAGATCAGTGGGTAGTTCAGGATCCCTCACTCACTTAAAGGGCAGTGCCTAAACCCTGTCACCTTCAGAAGCATAGGTCCCTGACTGATCCTACCGCCTAAAACTCCTGCGAGGGCTTCTCCAGGTTTGCGTTGCCCCAACTATATCTTTCCCTCGCCCTGTGGACAGTAGGGGGGGGTAGGTAGGCTCAGGGCCCAGCACACAGGCCTATGTGGCGGTAACCCCTGGCAGCAGGTCCCCTCTCTCCCAGGTCCACCCTCTGACTGACTGCATTGCAACCCAGCTCCTCCCTTTAGACGCCCCTCACCCCACCTTCCAGACAGTGCCAGAAGCTTCTAGAAGCGTCTGGGGAAACTGGCTCTAACGGGCCTAGGGGGAGGGGTAGAGCACCCTGGGTGCCAGGCTTCCCTCCAAAAGCTGGGGCTGCTGGGAAATAACACCTAGACTGTCAACCTAGCTCAGTCAAACGGCGCAACCACACAGCTCTGGCATCCATTTTAAGTTACATTTTTAAAATGGGGAAACTCAGTCTGCACACATTCAGTCTTTCCATTTACACATTTAGTTTCCCAGAAAAGCGAAAAATTTCTGGGAAAGGGCCAAGTCCAACATAGTCCAACTAATTAATTGCAACAAACATGACCTTCACACAACAAGCTAAAAGAAAATACTTTTTAATGAGAATACAGCGACTCTGGTACCTGAAAAAGAAAGAAAGTTAAAGACATCAAGCAAAAATACAACGTTGATTTTAAAAAGGAGTCGGGTACCTGGGCCCACTTATTTCAAAGGTCAAGATACATATATCCCAACTGCAGCTAAATCGAAAACATATACATCATTTGTTTCACTAATTCTAGGGGCAAGATAACATGCGCACACATAAAAGCAAAGGTTATGAATGCTGCAAGTTAATGTATTATTTAAATGCACGTAAAAGATAGGGGGGCATTTTCTCAAGCCCCTATTGCCACCGGAATGTCACTTTTTTTTTACGTTCCCGTGGCAATAGGGCCAGCGCCCTATTATCATGATGGCGTTAACCCACTTAACGTGGCTTAAAGCCACGTTAAGTGGCTTAATGCTGCCTTGATGATAGGGCCCCTTTCACTCTAAACTTAGCATGAAAGGGGGCATGCAGTGGGTGTTGCGGGGGGCGTACCACCGCAACACCCATTGAATTTGATGCTGCCACCTATTATCAAAGGTGGCGATAGAAGGTGGCAGCGCCCAACTTAAGACCAGTAAAATCCTGGTCTTAAGTTGGCGAAATGAGGAGATATACATTATTTCTCCTCGTTTTTGCTATTGCCTTGTGCAGCACACATGGAAATAGCTAAATGCTATGGTTTGTTTATGTACAGGAAGGTGTCCCTTCCTGTACATAAACAAACCTTTGAAAAAATGACGTTTTGTAACTTACATTTGTGCTGCATGAAGCAGCACACATAGGGTGCAGCCTGGCGTTTCCGAAGTGGCGGTGAGAGGCGTTAAGCCAAGGAGGCTAATGCCTCTCACCTCCACTGCCTCGATAATATTCCCCGAGGGGGCATATTATACGCCCACTGCAACACCCACTGCACGCCCGCTTTCACGCTAAGCTTAGCGTGAAAGGGGCCCTATTATCAAGGCAGCGTTAGGCCACTTAACGTGGCTTTAAGCCACGTTAAGTGGGTTAATGCTACCTTGATAATATTACGCTGGCCCTAGCGCCACGGGAATGTCAAAAAAAGTGACGTTCCTGTGGCGATAGGGGCTTGATAATATGCCCCTTTATGTCACAATATTCAAGCAGGTTACTATCCAATGACCATTACCTGAGCCTACCTTAGCTCTTAGAAACCTGTCATCACCAAACACAGAGTAGTCCATGTTGTGAAGGTGCAGGAGACGATTGATATGTAGCCTGGCAGTGGGGCGATCCCTAAGGGACTCTACAAGCGATGGTGGTAATGACTGATAGGATGGGTTGGAGCCTGACTTTCACAAACCTTACAATATACCTGTAGCAGGTGTTGCCACCTCAGAGGCACAGAAAACATGACACATGTGCAAACACACATTTCCATCAAGGAGCTTCCACTTCTGAATAAGACATTTTTTTATGGATGCATTCTAAGCTAATTCCAAAATGTAACATGCTTTATAATGATAAGTACAAACTATTTAATAATATAACTTAAAAAAGTGCTCTAAACTACAACCAGTAAATGAAAAAAATGAATTATTTAACACAAATTCTCATGAAAGAATTGTGTTCCTCATGCTTTTCACATCTAGGTCGATCACCTACAGTTCTTCAACCTGATATGGGGTCTTAAATAGAAGAAAAGTATCCCATTTCAGGAGGAAGTGCTACATCTGCAGTAGAATTTCCAGATGTCGTTTCGCTCACCCTGTGGTAGTTATATTCAGTTGATGGATTCTCCTTACACATTTAGCACGTACAAGCTACATTCATCCCTTACAGCTCTGTCTGCCCAAGCTCCTCGCTGGGTCTCATTTTATTGTCCTATATCTCAAAAGCTTTTCTCTACGTCTTCACCAAATCTTTAGTTATGTTTCTCAGTGCCTTTCACTACTTCTCTTTAGTGAGCTAAACTCATTCATTTGTATTGTTTACTAGGACTCAGAGATCTTCATTTTGAAAGCAGCTTTTTTAATCCACTATCCATTTTGTGATAAACAGGAATATACTAAATAATTTGAGTAATGGGGGAAAGCTGGAGAAATGTAAAAAAAAAAACCTTTGTTAGGATGGAGAATACCAGAATATGCAAGATTCGAAACCTTAAACCTGTATTTAGCAGGAGCGAGCATTAAAATTTCGGCCCACACGCTTGATCCTCGAGCAGGGTAGAAGACGGGAAGAAGGATGTAGAAAGTCAATAGGAAATAGGGCAACACTGTGAAAAAAGATAGAGTAAGGCGAAAGGCAGAGAGAGGAAGGGAACAGAAAATAAAGACCAGGAAAGAAAATAAAGGGCAGTGTGAAAGGTAGAACATATGGAGAGAACGCTGAAAGATAGTGAGAATAAGAAGAACAATGCGAAAAGCAAGACAAACTATGGGAAAGAAAAGTAAAGGTTGACAGTCTAGGGAGAAACTAGAGAAAGGGGAACAGACAAACGTGAATGGTAAAGAAAAGCAAAATAAAGCAAGAGAGTAAGGAATAAAATGATGAAATGACGAGGATAGAGAGATGGACAGGGAAAGGAAGAGAGAAATGACAAATATGAAAAAAGAATGCGAGAACCCAGAGTAAAAAAGAAATGAAATGAGTAAATAGAGAGTTGTGTGAGAATAAGAAGGGAAGTGCAGAAAAGAATTAAGGGATTGAGATAAAGGAGACAAATGGAGAGTGAGGCAGAACAAATGGAGCTAATGGAGAAAGAAATCATGAAGAAACATGGGGAAGGTGTAGAGTGAAGGATGGAAGTCAAAACAATAGAAAGAGAGAAGAGGAGAAGCAGGACAGGAGAATACTTATTCCCTTATGAGGTTTATATCTCACTTCGTCATGGCATGAAAGGAATGCTTGCCCCAACCCTGCTGTCACAAATGTGTTCACACCTGCTGAATCATGCAGGGAAGACACCAAGGAGCTGATTAAGAGTCTGACGGAGAGGGTACTCCGTCCCAACAGCGACAGAGTACCCTCTCTGCCAAACTAAAGGTCCGCTCATCCGATTTAGAGGTGGGAGGTCCTAAAGTATATTGACAATGGATTCCACTCCAGCTCAGTCACTGACACACTCCTCTGACAACCTAACAGAGTTTAACATGTAACACTGCCTGCCCTATTTGGAGCGGCCAAGTTATGTGTTTTTTTCACTTTCAGAGTCATTTTTGACGAATGCATCCGTCAAACTTCTACAACATTGACAGGCACCACTGTGCTATGGGTCCTGTTAATATTAAGAGATGTCCACGGGGTTGGCCGACTTCTTTAAATTTGGTGGATCTCGTGTCCACCAGGGTCATGGAGTATTTTACTTCATTACCCTGACAGACATACAGTTGTCCACCAAAGTCTAACTCAGGGCCTAAACATCAAGCACGCTACCAGTCAGATCTTTAAATACTTGTCTCCTTAATCCTCAATAATCACTCATTGCCCACAAGCTGCTTTCCACCCAAAAACCAAGAGGATAAAAAAAGAAACTCTAATCCAGGTGTCCCGGGCTTCAGGGTGCCCCGCATTTACAGTGGTACTTGAACCAATGTGGTTCAACCGCGATGTTTGGATCGTCCATCTTGATGCAGTGAAAGGAAGCTGGTGTGCCAGTGGGGAACACCAGTGTGGATGGCTGGAGACATGTGCAGAAATCACATGGAGAGAGCAGACGTAGGAGAAAGACGGGGCTGGAAGGAGAAAGATCCAGTGGCCTGTTGAAGAACCTGGGAGCCCTAAGTAGGCATAGGCAGGACTCCTCATCTGAGGAAGATGCGGAGGGCGACTTGAGAGGGGGTGTGCCTGAGTGCGTGGAGGCTCCTCCTCAGTTGGGCACTTCGTGGCCCTCTCCTTTGCTTGCCCTACACCCCCTGACTGCTTGTGCTGCCCCCACTCGCTCGATAAGAGGTAAGCGGAATTGAGACAGCGGTCCTAGCTCTTGTAGGAGTTCTATCAGGGAAATACTGATTGCAACACTACAGGGGCCCAGTGATTACTCTATCCATGGCCAAAACCAAGGACCAGAAAGCCCAAATGATGGAAGGATGCTTGCACCAAGTTTAACCAATAGCAATAGCTTGAGGTAGCATTCCAACCCACTGTTCTTCTGCCCATCATGCCACCTCAGAATAGACCCAGCTAGATGCAAATATCTCTTGACCTTACGCCAAAAGAACAGTCAAGCTGAAACTGCCAATCCAGGCTCTCTGAACTGGAAAACAAGCAACCGAAGACCGGTCCTAGATTGCTTGTGTTGCGGTTCAAGGAAGATGTGGCTTGGCACTTCAGGCTTGACTGTTGCCTTGAGGAGCAGGGTCAAGACTGGTCTGCATATGGCTGGGTCCAGAGGCAAAAATAGTGATGCTCAGGCCTGAAAGGATAACTGAGGCATCCCCCATCCCTAAAAATGCAGCTATCGTACACACCATACAGACCTCTATAGAAGCCATAGAACACAAGACTGGATAGGTGAGATTGGAAGTGAGAGCTATGAAATGTATATCAGAGTGTGACAAGAAACTAGAATTGCAGAACTGGAAGATACTGTAAAAGAACTGAAAGGAACTATTGCCTGACTTATCACCTCTTCCAAATATATGGAATGGAGAATTTATGATGTGGAAAATTGCTCACTTCGAAAGAACCTTGGGTGAAGCCAATCATACAATCAAATAAATTATCACAATGCTTCATTATCGAAAGAGCCCAGAAGGCATTGACAGGAAATATGTTGCAAGCGTTATGAATGAAAACTCCAATAAAATGCTACTGAAGAAAAGAAAACTCCATCCAGAATGCATATCCCTCATCACCACAAACAAAGCCTCCTTCTGCAAGCCCACCATCGAAGAGCACTCCTCAGCGTGCTCAGGCACTTCATTAATACACTTGCAGACCCTCCAACCCCACAATCAGGCAATAAGTGTAGCTCTGTAAGTTACTTCTTCACCGTGAAGAGCCACAAAATCAGATTCCCCTTTAATAGCATGAACTTACGTCCACTCTGCCAGAAATGGCCGGTCGCTCCACTCCAAAGCGGACAGCCTTTAACTTTCCCCCACACTGTGAACTCAGCAACATTTTCAGATCGCTCAAGTCCACCTCCTACAAAAGCGGCAATGCAGAGTTATGCATCCTCAAATCTTTTTAAGAAGATGCTCTCACACTACTCCTCACACCACTCCACAGCATCAGCAACACCTCCCTCAGCCAAAGAACCGTCTCTAATGTCAATGTAACTTCTGCAATTTCTGGACAATACTTGGATATGGATAACCTGGTGTAACACTTGGCTGATTTAAAACTTCATGGTTCGAAAGCCTCTGTTCATTCACGCAAACCATGTGTCTCAATTTATCTAAATGCCAGGATATTAAGAGTGGACCTTTGAATATTACAGGGTTGGCAAACTATCTCACAGTTAGCACCTCAATGCCCTGCGATTTGCTGCTATCTGCTCCTGTTGCTGCCTTCTTACATGTGGACACCAAATGCAAGCCAAGACAGGGGTAGTATCTGCTACTTCTGGTTATCTTAAATAATGGCCACATTAGAATTCCTAAGCACTCTGCCTGTTTACATGTTTACGTCTTTGTTTAGCAACACAAATACCTTCACTTCTCAACTAAAAAGTCAATGTCTAAATCCCGGTAGGATAAAAGGCTAAATAGAGCTCAGGTAACCTGTGCGTTGCCACCGATCTCTGCAACAGGCCACTCAACACTCGAAACTATCTTACTGACAGTCAGAGGTTTAGCTTCAGGGTGGGTGTTTAGGCTGTGCCTCCTTTGCTTGGGAATTAGGTTTATGGGCCCTGATTCGGGTTGTGTGTCTGTATTGTCCCAATTTCACTAAAAGGCTTTAACTTGGCCATTTTTGGACCAGTAAACTAAAAATACAGTGACCAGTTTACCAAAAATAGAAGCAAATCTGCCACAGATGTACTCCAAGATTTGGTACAAATGTACTACTTTTTGCAATTCACAAACATTAGCAATAGTAGGCTTGGAAACCTGCCGCAATCTCAGGTTTCCAGGCATACTACTGACAATAAAAACACCCAAAGGTGATGGTTCGAGTGCTTGCAAATAGTCTAACCACCAGCAATGATGAGGGTGTAATTCCGGACCACAGTCTTTTTGCACTAGGCAGAGGGTCTGGTTTATGGTTTAACATATGGAGTGAAGGCAATCAGGGTGGCAGAGGACTTTACATCTGCCACTCAACCTTTACTCCACTTACCCAATTTAGACATGTCAGCCAGCACCACAGTCGTCTCTATACATTGGCAGGAACTGCTGTCAGGGTGGTACCTGCCACAGTCAGGGCGGTTCCTGCCAAGGTAGGAAAAGTTTGAAGGATGGCTCCGTCAAACAAAACAGCAGGATGTCAAACTATTCCAAAATGTTTTATTTTTCAAATGCAAAGTCCCAAAGAGGAAGTATGTTTATAAATAACTGAAAAAGAACGAATGACCCCTACACCACAGGCGTTTTCTCCCATGGTGTGGGGATAATTCCTTTTTTATGGCTATCTCTCAACCACCAAGATATACCTTGCGGTTGTGGACAGTAACAAACAGCCATCCTACCATCCCCTTTGAATAGGTTGAATGGCTCCCCTCCGATGCCCCCTACTCTGTTGGGCCGTCAGAGGAAGTGTTTTACCAACAGAGTAGATTTTACTCTGTCACCATAAAACATGCAGCACATCCGACTTCTAAAGGGGTGGGTGGACCTTGATTTTGGTGGACAGGGTTACTCCATTGAAAGGGAGTACCTGTTTGGCAAACCCTAAATCAGTCTCAGCTAATGCAAATGACCACTGACCCTGTCCTCATGGGAACAGTTTATCTCGAATCTCGTCAGCTCACCCATGCACCCTGTGACCCGCTGCTTTTTTAGTTGGGAAATTTGAGATTCTCACCCCCCTCGAATCTCAGTGACTAAGCTACACCCCTGCTGCCTGTCTTTGTGAGTGATACTCACCACCTGAAACTGGTGTGGTTTACTTCGAGGTCAGCAGGAAAACCCCATCGAGTTATAAGGCAAGATGAAGAGTCGCAGAAAAAAAAGTGAACAAGTATTTTCTGAGATCGACATCTCAGTTTTTGAATGCATAAACCTACGCCGGGGTCAGCATCCGGGTGTATTCCTGAAAGGTTTACACTGTTATGTGTGTTAGCATTTTTCCAATGTAGAATTGTGTAAACACAGTGCAAGTGCACAGAGCAATTCGGTCTTGTGCAAAACTGTGGCTCTGTGCAATTGCATTTTTTCATATTTTATTGCTTTTCTCCACCAAGAGAATATTTTTCCCCATGGTAACAACTGGTCCAATACACCCCCACCAAGTATGGAGGTGTTTGGTTCCCACTCTAGAAAGGAATCAACTGTAGCCTCTGATTGGTATACATCTCTGACCACTTCTAGGGCAGTAAAGAACAGGAGGCGCATTTATGGGCGTTTACAAACTCACAAGGCAAGCCACGCCTTAACCCTCGCATCTCCTGAATGTGTTACTGCATGCAATTGTGGCTTACATGTTTGCAGGTGTAAATTGATTCTTAGAGGCAAGGGGTGTTATTATGTGTAAAATACTCATAAATGGCAAAATGCCCACATTTGCCTTCACTACACACCTTGATCTCAGTGCCGGATTAAACCCTGTGGCGTCCCCTAGACAGTCAAAATTTCTGGGGGCCCCCTCGTAAATTATCTACTAATACGTTTTTAGTTTTAGCAACCAACAATTTGAAAAATTCAATTTTATTACACAAAAATCACATTAACAATTATTAATGTTATTAAGCAAAAATGTATTGGAAACAATTTAAGAACGCTTGATTGTAATTTCCTTTCAAGATCAAATCAATATCAATTTTGGTCCGTTGTCGGAAGCCCCTAAAAGGAGTGGGGCCCACAGTCCATTGCCTACTTTACCTATTTGGTAATCCGGAAATGCTTGAATTTATTTAATTTCTTACAAAACGTGACTGTGAATCCTGGCATCTTAAGAAATGCCAGCGTTCCGGCATTTCAAGCTTTTCATCTCAAATGGGCACACACACGTCATAAGCCTGTCATTACCCTTTTAGCAAACCTCATACTTCCTGTCCTGTTCGGTAACCGGCTCCTCTGCTTCCTAACCAAACAAACCGGAAGGGGGTGTATGCACACTTTCACACAAGGAAGTGCACCATCACTCTCAAGCTTACGTTTCGACTCAGAGTCTGTATAAGCTTCGCTTTAAACATGACTTTTTTAGGCAAAGACAGACAGCTTTAATCTTTTAAAGGGTGTTCAACAATCATGGACAAGATTTGCCCTGTTTGTAGCTCATCAACATTTAGTAGTCTGGATGACTGGAGAACCCTGATTGATTGATTGATTGATGAGTGGCTAATACTAAGCAGCCTCTGACGTACATACAGAAATGGAAACAGGCATCAACTGAAAAGTTAACTGGACTCCTTTAGTATGGGATATCACCCTAGCATCAAGATAGGTGGACAAGCAGTGGAATATGGGTTTTAAAAGGAACACACGCTCTTTAGAACACATCTTTCAAATCAAAAACACCGACTGACGTCATATTCAAATGAGGAGTCCCTTTGTATGGGACCTTGTCACCCACAGTCTGAATAGTTCTTGGGCCCAACAATATCAAGAGGCAGGCAGCCAGCCGTAGATTACATTGTTTATCATATAACTTCAAGAGAACAGCACACAACGTCTCTCAGCAGCTACCTCCGACACAACTGTCCTCAGAAACCACTGCTCGACACCCTTTGAAATCTTGACAACCAGTCTATTACAACATTCTTTTTCATAAAGCTACAGAACCCACTAAAACCTGTGTCAAGAAATACAACTATAGTGTGCCTCAAACTGGGGGAGATCTAGGGCTATGAACCCTCTCGGTAGAAGATGTAGTTTCTTGTGAGTTGGAAATGATGGAACCCTTTTATCTGCTGGTGGACTCCGTAGAGCTATGATGAAGGTGTCAAAGCGAAATGCAATGAGGGCTGATTTAGAATGCTGAGCTTACAATGACACATAGAAGAATAAAGAAGTGTAATACTAAGTTCTGTGTGCGGCGTAGTCATTTGTGGGTACCCAGGCTGGGGAAGACACTACTAATGGTTACAAGATAGGGGATAAGTGACTCGAAGGCCGACAGTGCTCTCCCAGAGAGTTTGCCGTAGTCTAAGCAAACTGCTTGGGCATGCCACGTGTGACCTTGGCAGAGTACGAAATCGATGCTCTATGCATGTGGAGTCAAAGCCCAGCTCCAGCCATTGGGAAGCAGTTGATTATAACGAAAGCATTGCAGAGAATCTACACGTCGTTGGTCGAGAACCTGCTGGACAAGCCATACATAAGGGTACCGCGCTGCCACCTAAAAAAAGTCATACAATTTACGGAATGTCTACGGTGAAGGCTGCAAGGCGAAGACTAACTAGGTGTCAGTGGGGCTCAGAATAACTTCACAGGTCTTCGAAGAATAAAGAGCCAAGAGCGACTCTCAGAATACTGAAATTTTTCAGATGGCAGAGAAGAAAGTAATATTTCTAGCTATCATTAAAGGTGAACCAGAGGCTGGCACATCACAAGGCCTCACGGATGAGTTGCCAACACCAAGTCACCGTGATCCACCAGCAGTATCAGTAAGTTCCACACAGGTCTACAACGCTGTTGCCTTTCTGAAACCACCACCAGCTTTCGATACAGCCAAAATGCAAAATATTGGCGATAGATGTATTGTGTGAATAGACATTTGAAGATTTCATCGTTGCACTTGAAGAGCCTGATAACAAAAAGTTTTTCAAATACCTCAAAAACCTTGCTGGTGATGGCGTAAAAAAAAGTCATAAGAAAAATGCCACAAACTAATGAAGAAATCACTTACCATCAGGTTAAAGAAAATTTGAATCGCAAGTTCAATTCAATACCTAGTGTAGAATATGAAAGATACATTTTCATTTAGGAACAAAAGCCAGTTGGTGAAACCATAGATGAATTGTAGTGAGACTTTACACACTCATCAAACACTGTAAGTTCAATTAATTTGATTTTGAAGAAGCTATACGTCTTAGTGTTATTGATGGATGGTTGTCAATTCATTCAGATGACGAATGCTGAGAGAAACTCTCAGTGTGGAGTGAGTGTTAATGGCTGCAAGAGCGTACTGATAGAAAAGCAGCTGACATGGAGGCCGGAGGTGCCCAGAATGAATCAGTGTTGAAATCTGACAATGGCCCGCCATTTAACAGTCTCTGGCCTCAGGTCAACGGACTAGATGAGCATTTTATGAGTGGATTAACGTATTACTCTTGAAAAGCCAAAGAGTGAAGGACACAAGGTGATGTGTAGGCATATAAAGAAGTTGTGTTTTACATGTGAATTTTCATTTCTACACAAACTAAATGTCAACCTCTTGGACAGATAAAGGCTGTGGGAAAGAGAACCACTTTGTGATAGTTTGCAAAGCAAAGGAAAAAGCATGTGTGTCACGGTGCGGAGACAAAATGGTCACCGAAACATTCCAGAAGCAACGTTTGACGCAGACCCACAATGCCAAGTGGCTACATCACTTGAGACAAATCGACACTGAACAAAGTCGATTGTCATCGAAATCATCTTCAAGTGGTTCTTCTAGATCAGTATCAAGTGAAAGTGAAGAAGATGGCCATGTCGATGCTAACCTCAGAAAATGTGCACATGTGGTACTGGCCGCATGTGAAGAAAACTGTCAGTCAAAGAAAAGTTGACATGCTAAAGCACCCAAGTCATTCAAACATTGTACAAAGATTACACAAAAAATAAATGGTTGGTCGATACCTTTCATCATCGACAGTGGTGCTTTAATAAACATCAGGGATGAGGAGAAATATAATTAATTCTCTACATTGCCACGACTGATGCCATTGAAATCCAAAGTGTATACATAGGCTGCATTGACGCTCTTACAAAGTCACGGTTCATTTGTAGAGACGATGAAACACAAGAAAACAAAGGCGCAAGCACCCATCCATGTCCTTCAAGGTACAGCGTCAAGTGCCTGACTGCTTTATTTCAGCACAGCTGCAGATATGAGACTGATTCTGTAAACTACAACATGAATGCTCACTATGAAATAGTACGTCAACTCTCTTCATTGTTTCATGGCTTAAGAAAGCTTAAGACTATGCAAGTAAAGCTGCATAATAATAAGGATGTCTCTCCTGTTGCTTAAAGACATAGATGAATTACTCTTCATTTAAAAGATGCTATTGAAAAAGAAATTGAATCTGTACTTAAGCATAATATCATTGAGCGATCTACTGGTCCCACACCATGGGTTTCTCCCATAGTAGTAGTGCCCAAAAGGACAGTGAAGGAGCTATACGCAGATGTGTTGACATGCTCTGGCAAACAAGGCAATTGAATGAGAGCAACATCCAGGTCTACACATTGCTGAAATGATAAAGCAATTAAATGGTGCAAAGGTTTCTTTCGCCTTGATTTAAAGAAAGGTTATCATCAGTTGGAACTCAAAGAAAATTGCAGGTACAATACAACCTTTTCTAGACATGTTAATCTGTTTCAATACAAATTACTAAGTTTTGGTGTGTCATCGGCTGCAGAACTTTTTCAAGACCTCATTTTATGAATCATAAGCCTGTCATGAACGTGTTGAATTATAGCGATGACATACTATTGGAGCTATGAAAAAAGAGCACCATAAGGCTCTCACAAAAGTATGTTGTATACTTGCAGATGCAGGTTTGACTTTGAATGAAGATAAATGTGAGTTCCGTAAGATGTGGTAAATAAAATATTACGCTCTATGTATTTCAGAATATCAATAGGATCATGCATAAAGCAAGAGGCTGAGTCTGTGGTATCAGGTTCTAAAAGGGCTTTATTCCAATAACTCGAGTCAAAGGGAGAATATTACCATCACCAAAAAAGGATCTGGAAAGGGACTCAAAAGTATTCTCAATATTCTCAAAACATTATTCACAGAGTACAGTATATATACATTTCTCAATTGTACGTAAGCAAAAGAGCAAGAGAGAATGAGATAAGAGCATGTGGGCGTGTAAGTAGGCGTGAAGGTGGGCGTCCATGTGGGCGTCCACTTGATGATAATGGGTAATTTGTCATGTGTGGGTGGATACCTGGAGGGGGTTGCGTGATCTGCTGGAATTGTACTGGAACTTTGCCTTACTTGTGCTCAACTCGAGCATGACGTGTAACTGACGTGGGGAGGGTTGCTATGCAACCGGACACGTCTGGAAGTGAGGCCTTCAGTGAGTGAGGCCTTCAGTGTCAAGACGACCAGCACATCTTGTATTATCTGATATCCGATGTCTGGAGCAGGGACTGATTTGTGACATAGGTTGCTCATCACCAAGAGCCGATGTGGCATCTATTTCTTCATTTACTTCATTTACTGCAGAAGCCTTACATGGGGGCTATGGGCTTTTTACTGACGTGAGCTTTGCAATCTCACAAAGAGAGACAGTAGGGCTGGGCTCCCTCCTTGCAGATGGGTCGCGTTCATTCCTCCTTCACCAGGCAAGAATGTGGTTTCAGTAAGAGTAAGCAGATAACCGTGCTCAATACTGTCTCGACACCTCGGTCGGGGCCCCTTTGGCTGAGGCCCAAGTGTGCAAGGCCAAGGATACGTAGCTGTAGCTTTCAGAGCGTTCTGAGGCATGAAACCTCTTTTTGGCTCTGGCTGAGCCATAAACATGGGCTTCATGAAAATGCAGGAAAACATGATGAAAAACGTGTAGGCCTCAATACAGATTTGTCGTTTCTCTCATGGGAGACTGGATGATGGCAGGCCGCGTTATAGCATAAGCATCATGATAGAAAGGCCATGGAGGGGAAATACATAGGTTACATGTATGTGCACATAAGCATTCGGGGGGGGCACATGGGGACACATAGGCCTCATAGATTTTTATTTTCCTCATTCCCTCCTTGTACCTTAGTGAACCCCCTATGTAACGTCTATTTTCATGAGACAGTCGATCTGTTCTTGCAGCATTATTTTTCCATTTTCAATGCTTTGTAAATAGGGATGTGGAACACATGCAGTAGCACACAGGCCACAAATGGCCGGGCCACACTGCAGACATAGGCAACAACTGAATATCATTAATAGTATCAACCCACAGACGGTCAACACTTTCCATCCCCAAGCCGATATTAATCCCCAGAGCCAACCGGACCATGTCCACGTGCCTGGGTCTTGATGTATGTTTTGGGCAATCTTGTGGAGCCTTGTTATTGCTTTGTATTCTTTGGCATCACCGTTGATGGATGTCATTAAGGCAAACCATGCTCCGCAAGAACCATTATGGGAGAACGGAAAAGGAAAAAGAGGCAACACTCCCTTTACCTTCTGATACGGGGGAAATCGGCCACAGACCCAGCAGTCTGATGTGAATGGTGCAGTATCTGAATAAAGGTATTGTTGCGTAAGGCAAGTCGATATGATAGCTCATAGGATGGCAGATCACTAAATGTGTGCTTTATGGTATCATTAGTGGAGGAGTATAAGAGTGAGGCAATAGGAGGAAAAATAGCATGTAGTATTAAGCTGATACATATTATCGTGATGCACATCTTGCTCTTTTTATCAATGTTATTGTCCAAGATCTTATGCAAGCCAGAATACATGTTCAACCGCTTCACCACCTAGTGGACTTAATTGATCAAACGGGTTCTGACTTTTTAGATCTAAGTTTAGCTTTGTGGAAACTGCTGGGGAGTCTCCACTAGAAAATGGTGTTCAAAGTCTTTCCTTTGTAAAAGAGTGGTGAAGGTGCAACCATCCTTTCCGCCCTTTGACTTTAACGGCCGTCCCCGTGGTCCAGAGCACTGACTTTGGCGCCTTCCATCCAGGAGCGATGGAGTATTCTTTGACCTGGGTGTTGTCAGGGAAGGCGGCAGCAACCTGCGAACAACAAGAGAGTAGTGCAGACATCAAGGAAGCCAGGTAATCTGTCAGCATCAGTAATCTTTTAGGCATTGGAGTGCCCCACATATTTGGTGGTCTACCAAAGACCACTTCATAGGGAGATAAGCCTGTTCTAGAATGAGCTACCATTCTCATGTAAAAGAGAACCATATATTCTGTAAGCTGTCTAGCATTGCTTTCTCTCCTAAGTGTGCAGGACTATGTGCGGTATTTATGATTATTTGTACCATTGAATCAGGAAGAAACCATGTGGATTTGCCCTTTGTCATCCAACCCTGATCAGTCAGTACCCCTCCTTGTTCCGATCATTTCTTTAATTCGTCTACAGTAGCATGTGTCTGTATGTCTTGTACATCTTTGGAAGGATCCCTAACTGTCATGGCTTTGGACAGTGATAGTATCTGTGATTTTGTCATGTCTAGTGGGGTCTGAGCTGTCTGTTTAGCTGTTCGGTCTGCCAGATCATTGCCTTGGGAAATGGTATCTGTGGCTCTAGTATGTGCTTTACATTTTAGGATAGCTATGGCTGTTGGTAAATGTATTGCTTCCAGTAGGGCTTGAATAAGGGGGCCATGCTGTATCTTGACCCCATGAGAGGTCAAGAAACCTCTTTCTCGCCACAGAATCGGTGTAAATGTTTACTCTCAGGTGCTTAGCTCTTATGCACGCTTGTGTCAGGGCGATGAGCTCTGCTGCTTGTGCTGACAATATGTCTATTCTTTTAGTCTCTATTATTACAGTATCAGTAGTCACTGCATATGCTGCCACTAATTCTCCCGCCCCTGTCCTCATGCATGAGCCGTCAACTTATAGTGTTAGGTCGGGGTCTGGGAGTGCAACGTCTGTCAAGTCTTGTCTTGGTTTAGTCACGGTATGTATTACTTCAACACAGTCGTGTGGTGAAACGCTTTCTGTACTGGAGGGCAAAAGGGTAGCAGGATTCAGTATGTTGCATCGTCTGATCTCTATGTGTGGTTGAAATAACGTTGGCTCATAGCCTGTCAGTCTAGCTACAGTCAGGTGTTGTGTTTGTGTCCGGTTCAAGAGAACCTCTACTGCGTGTGGTACTTGTACTGTCAGAGGGTGGCCCAGCACTATCGAGTCACTTTGTCTTATGGCTAAGGCCGTTGCTGCAACTGATTTTAGGCACGCAGGCAAAGCCTGTGCTACTGGGTCTAATGTACTAGAAAAATAAGCACAGGGCTCGTGTTTTCCTGCATGATCTTGTGTTAGGACAGATAGTGCTGTTCCATCCCGCTCTGTCACAAAAAGCATAAACGATTTGTTGTAATCAGGGTTTGCTAAAACTGGTGCTTGACATAAAGCTCTCTTTAATTCTTCAAATGCCACAGTGTGTTCTTGTGTCCAAGGGAGGACTTTAGTAGAAGCTGTATTAGGGGCTTGGACTAATTCCCCTGAAAGATCACAATAAAACATGAGAAAAAGGGGAAAGCACCATACCTATTTCCTCGGCTTAATTTCTAAGGGGGCTAATTTCTAAGGGGCTTAATTTCTTAAGGGGCTAGCGGGAAGCGAACCTCCTCAGGGGCCAGCAGAAAGCCAATATTCTCCTCCTTCCCCCCCCTTTTTGACAGGAGGAAATCTGAAACAGATTTCACTGCTGTCAAACACTATCAAACCCTGTGTCTTGTCAACACTATTAATCCCTGTGTGTAGCTACTGGGCGTAAGCAAAATTATAGGAGATACACAGCGTATTTGAAACGGCGAGAAATCCTTCAAATTAATGTACAAACCTCATTGTGTTAGCTCATAAGCTGGCCAAATGACATCTCATATGCAAATGTCCCTATTACATGAACCTACACCAACCTGAAGTCAATATTAATGCTAGGAGGCCCTAATAGGAATGCTAAATTACCTAAATATTCGGAAAACCAAGTTTAAGAACAGTTGTTAATGTTGATAATTAATAATTCATCTGCTAAAGAAATCAGTCATTTTGCAATAATTTCCACCTATACAATAAACAGCCTAATTTAAAAACAAGTCAACTTTTGGGGCCACCACTTACAAGAATGAGCTTACTAAAGCAAACTTTAAAAAGGAAATCCCGTCAGATATTTTCTCATTACCCTAAATACCGAGCCTCATTTGTCACTCTGGGGTGGCAGTCCTTATTTAAAACAGGCCTTTCAAGAGGTAAGATGCGAGTGCACAGATCATAATGGTTCCTCAATGTCCAATCTGGAAACATATGACCGAGGCTGCCTGTCTATAAGAGAAAGGCAGTCATGTGATACATATTTAAGTCTTGCATAACTATTTTCTTCTTTTATTCATCACCAATACCAATTAGACATACACTGATAACGTGTTGTCCGCTATTTTGACAGCATGATAAAGGTAATATCATGTCTGTGAAATTTAGTAATTGTGAACAAGTTCCAGCCAAGCGCTGCGCAAAGATTTACGTCGTCACGTCCATCTCCGTAACGCCCAGGAGAACTTGTATTAATGCCAAACATACTGGTCAATACAACACAAAAACAAAACATATATAAAATACATATGCCAAGCCATCAGTATACCAAGCACAGAAAGCACAGACAATTACACTAACATATATAAATGAGCAGCGATGCGCAATTATAGTACCTACAGCTCAGAGGCGAACACTCTGGCCTGCTTAATTTGTCAGGCTTATAATCAATAACTTATTTACCTGCCCTATACACCCCCATCTGAAATCACCGTGTCAAGTCTGACACACAGAATCAGCAAGAATAATCAAAAACGAAGAACACACGAACCTGTTTGTTTTTTTTTCATAAAAATGAGCTATGCATCTTCGTCAACACAATGTACCCTAATGTCCCAGACGAAGACGCACCTCTCATCTCTCCCCACAGACTTTTAACCACTGGATCATTTATCCAATGCAACTGGTGACAGCTTGTGGCCACAATTCAAAAATATCTGAATTTGAAAATCGTTTTTATATAGGCACATAGCCCTTAAAATTCCAAGCAAGAGCAACATTTTACTTTCTGGCCAGAAGCAATATAACATTTGCTAAAAAATAAAACAAATCTTCTCCATAGACATTTCCCCGGGGCACTGGTTTAGCACAGAATAGACCAAGGGAATCTTTCTCGACTTACATTTCTCAGCTGCCCTGTCTTATCAGAGAAGCTAAAAATAGCCCCTCAGCGCGGCCTGAGCCTGGGCTGCCAGCCAACTTTTTTTGTTGTTCCTGCTGCAGGCATTACACAGATGCGATGTCAGAGAAGCTTTCTAAGCAGTGCCTCTGTTCTGCTCCTCTCACCGGCCCCCACCTACACTGGCTACAAGGTCAGAATCTGTCTCCGATTTCTGTATCACATACTGCTCTACACAGCCCCCACCTTCTCCTCACTCTGAAGCTGTCAAAGACAAAAAGACTACTCAATTCCATAAAAACTGCAATAATTCGCCCAATTGAAAAATTATTTTTATATATAATTTGCTCTCAGGGGGTCATAATCTTACCGTCTTGACCCAGCACATTGGCTCACTGGACCACCAAGAACACAAACCTGGATTCTGGAACAATTTTGCAAATTCGAAATACCCACAATTTTTCTCAAGCTAAACTTTTCACTAATTATTTTTCATTAACACTTTGTACATTAGGGGTGTCATCAAATCACAGGTGTTGCTCCTTCTCTAGCTACACCCCTCTCAATTTCCTATTGACAACGTAGTCAAATGTTGGACCATGTAAACACCGGCTATGCGCTGTTCGTTTGGTGGGAGGCTCAAGAACCTTTGGGCTACTATATCATTATTATATGTATTGTGGTACTTGCGGTGGCACTCTAACTGGTCTTTCTACTGGGGCCACTCTTGCTAGGTCCTCTGAAAGGACGGGATAAATACCAGCAACGTCAGTATTTCTTCCTCTGTCAGCCTGCACTCATTTCACCTGCTCCACTTCCTCCTGTAACATCTCTTCCTTGGCTTTTCCAGACTCCAGTCTACTTCTCTCTGCTTCGTGAAACACTTACTCTGTCCTCCTATGTGACTCCTTGCGCCAAAACTCAATGGCATCTTTCTGTTACTGTCTGGCTTTCTTTTTCCATAATTCTTCTTCTACTCTCATGATGCAATCTGCATCCCATGTCCCAACTGCGGGCCACCTCTGACTTTCGGCTAGATCCTTGGTGTAGTCCACCCATAAATCAAGAAATAATACGGCATCTAGGCCATGCTTATGGTACATAAAGTACCCTGGGGTGTCCCTAGGTGGAATGGGAACAGATTCCTCGAGTACCCCTTTTCTAGTTTTGATCTGTCTTAATTTTGAAAAGAACGGCATCTTTAAACTTTGCTACTTGATTTTGAACACAATAAATTACAATAAACACAATAATGAACACTCATTCATACCACAATTTTTAAAACATATTAAAACATTTAACATTTAACGAACGATGATAACTAATAGGAAACTAGTTACTGACATAATACTAACACTAGAGAATACTGAATTATATGCAAGACATACTAGATATACTGCTAAACAGTACAGATACACTGCTGAAACAGTGCAGACCGGATTTGTGTACCCAAACCCGTCTTGACCGGCACAACCTAATGTGCACGTCTAACTGCCTCCCCAGCAACGGTACTCACCGGGTAGCACGGAACGGAAGGCCTCGGAACTGAACTGGACTAGACCAAACTGGACTGGACTGGACTCGACTCGTGACTTGGATACTTCGGAACTTCGGAATCTGGTGGGCCTCTGTATACCTCGGACACAGCTCTCTCGCAGGTGGGCTCTGGGTAGGACAATCTGCGTTCCTCACCGCCTCGTATGGATGCCTGGTCGCAGTCTGTCCCCTTCGTTGGCCTGAGGGAGTTGGCGGGAAGACCCGCGACGTGCGCGCTTGAAGTCCGTCACGGCTATGGAAGGGGGCAAAACTGGACCTTCATCTCCGGCGTGTGGGGAAAGAGATGTAACTGTTCGGGCGCCATTATGTGGTAAATAAAATATTACGCTCTATGTATTTCAGAATATCAATAGGATCATGCATAAAGCAAGAGGCTGAGTCTGTGGTATCAGGTTCTAAAAGGGCTTTATTCCAATAACTCGAGTCAAAGGGAGAATATTACCATCACCAAAAAAGGATCTGGAAAGGGACTCAAAAGTATTCTCAATATTCTCAAAACATTATTCACAGAGTACAGTATATATACATTTCTCAATTGTACGTAAGCAAAAGAGCAAGAGAGAATGAGATAAGAGCATGTGGGCGTGTAAGTAGGCGTGAAGGTGGGCGTCCATGTGGGCGTCCACTTGATGATAATGGGTAATTTGTCATGTGTGGGTGGATACCTGGAGGGGGTTGCGTGATCTGCTAGAATTGTACTGGAACTTTGCCTTACTTGTGCTCAACTCGAGCATGACGTGTAACTGACGTGGGGAGGGTTGCTATGCAACCGGACAAGTCTGGAAGTGAGGCCTTCAGTGAGTGAGGCCTTCAGTGTCAAGACGACCAGCACATCTTGTATTATCTGATATCCGATGTCTGGAGCAGGGACTGATTTGTGACATAGGTTGCTCATCACCAAGAGCCGATGTGGCATCTATTTCTTCATTTACTTCATTTACTGCAGAAGCCTTACATGGGGGCTATGGGCTTTTTACTGACGTGAGCTTTGCAATCTCACAAAGAGAGACAGTAGGGCTGGGCTCCCTCCTTGCAGAT
This sequence comes from Triturus cristatus, assembly GCF_964204655.1. NCBI lineage: Eukaryota > Metazoa > Chordata > Amphibia > Caudata > Salamandridae > Triturus > Triturus cristatus. The sequence goes on along the minus strand of NC_140579.1, from coordinate 465,171,762 downwards.
GGGTCGCGTTCATTCCTCCTTCACCAGGCAAGAATGTGGTTTCAGTAAGAGTAAGCAGATAACCGTGCTCAATACTGTCTCGACACCTCGGTCGGGGCCCCTTTGGCTGAGGCCCAAGTGTGCAAGGCCAAGGATACGTAGCTGTAGCTTTCAGAGCGTTCTGAGGCATGAAACCTCTTTTTGGCTCTGGCTGAGCCATAAACATGGGCTTCATGAAAATGCAGGAAAACATGATGAAAAACGTGTAGGCCTCAATACAGATTTGTCGTTTCTCTCATGGGAGACTGGATGATGGCAGGCCACGTTATAGCATAAGCATCATGATAGAAAGGCCATGGAGGGGAAATACATAGGTTACATGTATGTGCACATAAGCGTTCGGGGGGGGCACATGGGGACACATAGGCCTCATAGATTTTTATTTTCCTCAAAGACACAGTTAAAATTCTTTGGCCATACCTTTTCTGATGGGGGTATGACATTGCCACTGTAAGTGCTTCATTAAGAGAGCTGACAAAGAAGAATGTTTCATTTCATTTGTCACATGAATGTGAGAAAAGTTTGAAGAAAATCAAACAAGCCATTGAGAATGCTACTGAAATGGCGTATTTCAATCAGAAGCTTCATACAGAGGTTGTTGTTGATGATAGCCTTTCGGGTTAGGGACCATTCATGCACAGCACAACGTACACCCAAATGCTTGAATGCATACTGTGGCATATGCACGTACTATTTTGTTCCCCAACAAATTTGATTTATTCACAACTTTGAAAAGAAAGCCGTGATATGGGCTTGTGAGCATTTGGATGTATTCTTGTACGGAAAGCTTCTTACACTGGTAATTGATCATCAAGCTTTATTAACTATGTTTGGCAATTCAAAGGCCAAGATGCCTCCTCGCATTGAACGGTGGGGACGATGATTACAAGAGTACAATTATACCCTTGTGTATCATCCAGGGAAGGACCAAAACCCTGCTGACTACTTTTCCAGAGCCTATCCAAGGTCATGATACCCCATCCAAAACGGCTGTAGCCTATATCAATTTTATTGTAAAATCGAACACACCAGCTGCTATTTCGTTAGCCCATATTATCACTGCCATGAGCCATGATAGTGGTATGATAAAGTTGAAAGATAAAATCACAAATCAGTCATGGAACCAACACTCTCGACCTCTCACCAGTGATGGTGAATATCAAAAATACAAAAATGTCAAACATGAACTGCCTATAATTCAGGAAGGAGTTATATTGCGAAGGTCGAGAATCCTGATCCTGGAGGGCCTGAGCCAGAAGATGATTGAATTGGCCCAAGAGGACATCTTGAATTGTTGCCACAAAACGAGCTCCCCAAGACCGAGTCCGATTTCCGTATCTCGATGAAAGGTTTGAGACGGAACAAAAGGCCTGTCATCTGTGCAACTGCTTTTGTACTAAAGTTACTCAACACCTCTTAAACATGTTGAATCATGACTGAGAGAGTGTAGCCATTGACTTTTTCAGTCCACTTGACAATGGACATCACCTGATGGTGATTGTGGACGAATACTCACGGTTTCCCTTAATTGACAATCTTTCATCTACCACTTAAGACTGAATAATTCAGACACTGGATGGCATCTTTGCGACATGGGGTGTTCCAGCCATGTTGAAATCTGACAATGGCCTGCCATTTAACAGCCATGAGTTTAAAGATTTCTTAGCGCATCTGAGTATAAAACGTCAGAAGAGCACACCTCTCTAGCCTCAGGTCAACGGACTAGATGAGCATTTTATGAGTGCATTAGCTTGTTACTCTTGAAAAGCACAATTTAAAACTGTGTTATATTCTACCCCAAGAGCTTATCACCTCACTTGACCACAGGTGAAAGTCCGGTGACATTGATGTTCAGGAGAGCAATGACAACCAAGATGCCTCAGTGGACCACTCAGGGAGAGAAAAAACAGAATGCAACTTGTGAGAAGTAATTGGTTCAGAAACAAAAGATGAAAGAATATGCTGACAAAAAATGAAATGCGAAGAACATCTTCTTTAGGAGAGGAGACTGAGTGCCCAAAAGAAAATCAATTGCTCCATTTGGTGCAGAACCTTTTCAAGTGTTGTCTACAAAGGGGCACAAGGTGACTGCCCAGCTCCCTGGGAAGTGTATTACCAGAGAATCTTCTCACGTTTAGCATTTAACTTCAATTTCATTGGACCCTCTGTTGAAGGAGAGACTGGGTATGACGTACCAGTGACTTCAGCCTGGGCACTAACCTCACCCTCAAGGAACGCATTGCAAACAAAGAAAGCATAGTACTGGCTGTTTCTTCCAGGGAAAGTGATACCATTTTTCCCACAAAGTTACTTCATAACTACCTTGCTCAATGCCCTCCCAGGCACGACAGTCAAATCCCTTAAGGGCATTCTACATGCATGTCTCATCCAGGGACTGCATAAATATGATCACATCCCTCCATCCTGAGGGAACGCAGTTGTCTTCCCTTGCCAACTCGTACCATCTTCAAACAAGCTGCATCATTTACAAAGCCTTCATGACCAGCACCCCAGCATGTCTTTCAGACAAGATCATCATCACTGGTAGCACCCAGAACAGCCAGGACACCATCAGACTACAGACTAAGAAGTGTAGAAAGGAATAAACAAAAGGCAGTAGAGCTTATGCATCTATGCATCTAGGATTTAGAACATCACTCTATCCATCATGATCACCCTAATGCTGCTGCAATTTAGGGTAGTGTTAAAGACCCATCTCTTTAAAGAACACTACATCCCAATGCATTAACGTTCCACAACCAGCTACAGCTCTGATCACGTCTTGACTTAATACTTGTCTCTGACCCTGTACAGTTCTCCACTGCCTTTGTGGCTAGGCTTGCGCTATAGAAATACCACACACATGTATACATACAAATGGCACCAACACCGCAGGGGTCACCCACCAAGAAACAAAAAGGAAGCGTGGCAGGAAAGTATTTCTCTGACCCTCAGAGAGGCTCACTCCTAACGACTCGAACTGCCTTCATGTTTCTGAAAAAACACAGATAGGCAGTAGGAACTCTTGGGGCAGAGACAAGCCCTGGTGAGATAAAGGGCCCTCACATTGTTCAGTCCGCAGGATAGGATGGCAGGAGGGATTCAGCTGAATGCCCCATCTGCTGGTTAGGGATCTGGAGCTCATCCTTGCCTGCTTTGTAACTGTAAAGCCTGCACTCTTCAGTGCCACATAGCCCTGAAACAGATGGGCAAAGCCTGGGACACCACTGCTATGAGCCCCTGCGTTGGACGAATAAACCAGCACGGGGATTGCCACCAGCTCTGGCAGAGCTGGCCCCAAACGTTGCTGCCCATCACTGACTGCTGGCATCAGTGGTACTGATCACAGGCTCAGAGAGGGAAGAGTAACTCTTTGGGTGAGGAGTGAGGCTGCAGACACTACTGGCCGATCCCCCCCATATTGTGGGACCAGCTTCTCAAATTTGAGGCAGGACCTGGTGCTGGAGAACATATTGTCCCGGTAGTGCAGGTGTAGGGGAGTCCGAGGCAGCACAAAGGCACAGGAGGCCTGCAGAGAGACAACAAGAGCCCCAAAATAAAAACATACCAGTTATAGATGCATGTTTAACACACAAAGGGGTACATGCCTGTTATAACGAGCTTCACTGCAGTTTTGCTAGAGGCATGTATTGTCAGACCGTGTTTTCTGCAAGCTATTCACTATTTGTGTGTGCACTGCGGTAAACTGGCAGTAATAAGGCATTTTCGAGGTGCACTAATGTAATCTGAATACTGCATAAGTGGCATTGGCGTGGCTTAAGCAGACCACTGTATATCAGGGTCTTTGGTGAGACACAGTCCTTTGCAGGTAGGAGGATGTCAGGCAGTTCTTGGTAGTTTGTTTCTTAGAGGGGCTGCTGCACCCAATGCCATGCTTCCTATGGTGTTTATGTCACATTGTGAGAGCTGCTTGTTGCCTTACCTCACAAGGAAACTCCTGGCCAAATCCACCCACTAAAGCTTTAAAGAGACAATCAGCAAATGAAGGCAAAGACCCGAGGAGGGCGGGAGCGATGAATGTAAGTGCTTGGGCGGGGTGGGAAACTTGGGCTACTGAATGCCGCGGGCAGTAAAATGAGCATTACCTCCTATCGCCCTGAGACCTTAGCCCCTCCCCCTTCCCCCGCAGGAGGACGTCCACTCTATCACCCCTCCTCTGTTTAAAGGAGGACACTTAAAGGACTCTGCAGGAATTTTCCGTGCCAGTACTTTCGACCAGTGGTACCAAGCCCCTTTGCCTCTTCCACCTCAGGCATCACCACTTAGCCAGTTAGCTGCTCAACAAATATTCAGAACGGAAGCTATCTTCACTTCCGGTCGCGAGAGCCTCTGCAGCCATTTACAGATGTAAAACATCATAGTTAGCACAGGTGCGGGCATGGGGGTGACAATCAGGGAGGAGGGCCAGCCGGGTCACAGATAAACACACTGCAGCAGTCAGTAGTATGTCCAGTCCATCTTTGTGACTCATTCAGTACCTGGCTCAGAAGGTATAGCCTTCTGCATGCATCTGAAGAGCACTCCCACAGAACACACATGTCCATCAGAAAGGATGTGTCTGAGGTTACCTTCACCTTCCAGCATACACCCGGCCTTGTATTGGCTACAGAGTTAGAGGTCATGGTAAAGTGTTTAGGGTGTAAGGGATTTGTGTTCAGGATTTTCGTATAGTGTTAGAAGATAGGCAACTGGGGTTAAGGGGACTGAGTTTATCCCTATGATTACATTTATTTAGCATCACAATTGTGAATGTGTTTCCTTTAACATGCTGAGCATAATTGTGATTTTTAGCATACCTATGCAAGAAATACATTCAAAAGTTTTCTTTTCGCTGTAGCACTGCAATTAATTCATTTTGATGGAACACACTTCAATTTGTAACTGAAACAATACAAAGTGGTGAAAGAAATGCTAGATTAAAAAAGTATACATCAGTTTCTAGCAACCATAAGTAACATCTTAACCAGGTTACGCCTCTCTTTTAATCCTTAAGATGACGCCCTTTTCTATGTCCGAGGGGTCAGACTGGGCAACATGGTCACTTGACGTTAGCAACACACCGTGACTCCCTGACCTCGGATTGGCCTAAAATGCACTTGTGATCCGGTCACAACATTTGGGCATGCCTTTTTCGAAAATTAATGAAGGGCACCTGAAGCAAGGAGTATGTTACTAACCTTGTAAGCATCTATCCATAGCATGTAGTGCTGCAGATTCACATGCCACGCACACCCCCGCCATCCAGCGCCTTTGCGTAATGGACGCTTAAAGAAACTAATGTTCAGCTGCTTGTAGGGCAAAATGTACTAAAATATTAAATCAGCAGGGGAAACAACTCAAAGTAAAAAATGTAATCCAAGCAGTACTGGCGTACACTCAAGGACTTGTAACCATGCCTCCATGGCAACCGCGGAAATATGGCTGCACCAAGGGGAAACTGGGCAGAGCGGCATTTCCAGCATTGAACACAACTCGAAAGAAGGCCGTGCGACACTTACGTTAAAGCCGCCTTCTTTGGAGTTTTGAGTTTTATAATAAGTTTCAGCATCAACAATAGCACAATTCCCTGGAATCTCCTGGAACGAGGAAAATGCATCATTTTGTATTTGTTTTTTTTAAAATGGCACTGCTTAGCAATATCCTTGTTTTAAAATACCTTGGGTCGAAAAATTACCCTACGACACTTTTGAAAATGGACAGTGTAGTAGCGCAGTCCACGCTGTTAAGATGTTGAGTAAGTGGGTTTATTGAAGTAGATCATAATGTAGAGTAGATCCAATACAGCAGCCCCACCAGGAGCAGCCTGCCAGCTGCTCGGCCCATCCTCCAACTGTCCCCACTCACACCAGTCACCCAAGCATCCCACTCATGGCCCACACACCAACATTCCACACAGAACCCTCACACTGGCTGAGCAGCGAGGAACAAGATAACAGAGAACATTATAACAACATGAAGATACTACATTATCTCCTTCCTATAAAATAGAAGAAGAATGAAACCAAACTTTTAAAAACTATAGACAACAAAGTACAATAGAAGTCAATAATCCATAACCCAGGGATGAACGGTAGAAACCACATCACGAGAGGGAAAAAGACTACACAAGGAGGAAAGAAAAGTAAAAAGGTATATACCAAATACCCATCATCCTCCTTCAATAAAGAAAAGAAAATGCTAAAACAATATGTATGCTCACCAAGAAAGGAGAGAAGCCATGTAGAAATGTGGAAAAAGGGGCTGGGACCCAATTTCCTACCCCTAAATAAGGGACCAAAGGGAATAAAACCCCATATACAGGTAGTGAGAAACACCCACTACAACGAAACTGAATGTGCAGCACATGGTGGCTTACGCACACAAGGAACAAAAACCTTACAACAAGTGGAACTAAAAAAATCCATTCTGCATGAAAAGTGAAACAAAACCCTAAAGTCATCCCCCATGTAAGGGTACCATGGCTCACAGTGAGTAAATGGGACAAAAAGCCATTCCTGTGTGAAAGGGAAACAAACGTGAAAGGGAAACAAACCCCTTAAGCCAACCCCTATGTAAGGGCATCGTGGCATACAGTGAGGAAATGGGACCAAAACCCATTCCTGCGTGAAAGGGAAACAAAACCCATAATACAACCCTCTAAGGGTCTAAAACCCATTCCATGCGTGAAACCAACTATAAAGAAACAGACAACCACCCTCTTGTAAGATTAAGTGCACCCAACAAAACGAAATAGGCTAACCCAAAACTTTTGCAGTAGAATCCAAAACAGTTGGCAAACAACTGAATCATGTCACTTTTAAAAACAACATACTATGCGTAATATTTCAACATGCACCTAAAACATAGGATATTATTAGCTTTATGAATAATTCAATGGAGATAATGTCAATGGTGTGCCTGTCACAGTGATCTTGCGACACAGGCCAAATCTTTAACAGCCTTCACTCTTGACAATGAGAGCAGAACGTCAAACAAAATAAGTACCAATAAACTAGGCAGGACTTTGTTGGCAAAGTAATTGTACAAACAGAACACAAAAAGAATGAGAACCTTCATGTCGGACCTCTTCATCGTTTGCGTGCAGTTCCATGAATAATAGTGCCAGTACAGAGAGGTGGACATTCGTAAACAGCTGAGAATGTTGGATGAAATTAGACGGGCGACTCAACACTGCAGTAGATTCCTAGTGGCACTGTGGAAACCATAAGACATAGACCTCACAAGTATGGATGGAGGAAAACTCTGACCACAGGGCTCATAGGCTGGCTGAACAGTCAGAAAACAGGCTGCGCAGTACTAGATTCAACGCTGCCTCGGATTGTGGGTGATGATCTGAGACCTCTGAAAGAAAGTAATCTTGAAGTGCATTGTTGGAGAGTAGGATCTGCTTCACATGTTTACCCCCACTTTTTGCTGGTGTTTCACTGTTTTTAGACTTTAGTCTGGCTGGGACCCTGCTAATCGGGGACCCAGCCTAGCTGCTTCCTCTCTAAAATGATTCCATGTACTTTAGGTACATTACGGATTGGATCTGAGTTGCCCTTATAAGTCCATAGTATATGGCATACTATGTACCCAGGGCATAGGTACCCCAGAGGCCTACCAGGGGCTGAAGCATGTATTATGCCACCCCTGGAAAGCCACCCAAAATGACACCACAGGTCTGCTACTGCAGCCTGGGTAAGGTGGTGCATGCATCCCTTACTGTGATATAGGTTACCTATAGCACTAAATATATACACACATATAAACCTATAAGGTACTCCTATGGTAGGCCTTATCAATCCTCAAGGCAGAGTGCTTGGTTCTTATGTGAGAGGGTGCCCCTGTATGAGCAGAACCCCTCTGAAGCGTTCGGAGACCCTTCTCTGATGCTGTTTCTAGTGCAGCCTGACCATATACTCTTCAGTGCATTATAACCTAACGGTAAATACTAACTTTGGACTGGCTGCACGGAAACATGTCATGTTTGGTGTCAAACACCTTGGAATCATACCCACACACCAGTAACTTGTGTGGGAGTATGATCCCACCCTTCTAGAGGGAGAGACAAGACAGCACTGGTATACCCGGTAGAAACTTAATAGAGCCCTGGCATCACAAAATGGATGCTGCAGCCACAGACACGGGTCTGGCCTCCTGCTGCTGACCGTAACTCCGGCAGGGGAGGCCTGGACAATAGGTTTCCTGTCACAGGGAGGTGTAACCACCTCCCAGACAGGCTTATGTGTATTGGGGCTGGGTGGGAGCACCCTCTGAGTGCTTTGAAGTCCTGCACTGGGGGCACATTTGGTGTCCCTGTGCATAGTCCAGCTCAAACCGGTTCAGGGGTTTCCAGCTCCTGCCTGGCGCAAAACTGGACAAAGAAAATGGGTGTAGCCACCCCTCTTTCCAAACCGTCCCATAGGTGGGTCCCCAGAGTATGTCCAACCCCCTACCTTAGTATAAGTATGGGACCCCAGTCCTTAGGACTTTAGATTACCCTGGACGAAACTCTGAAGCTGAATCCTGGACCTTCGACGCTCTACTCAAGACCCGAGGACTGAAGGAATCTCCCTTGGGGTCAAGGAGTGACTCCACTGCTTGGCTTGCACCAACAAAGCAATTTGCCAGTCTGCATCATCGAAGCTCCCTCCGGACTCTGAAGTATTTGCAGCCCAGCAAGAGGATTTCCAGACATCTCAGAGGCCGACCCGAGTCCCCAGCAAAGCTGAGACCAGCAGCCCTTGTGAGTAGCGTGGAACCGGAACTCCTGATCACCGTGCATTTTTACAAGTGCATTGACTTCTCAACATCTCTTGAAGTCGTGCTTGAGCTGACTTGTAGCCCCCACCTCGAGCACTGAATCCACCGAAGATTATCAGCCTGGTCATTCCGGGTGACCCGTGGGCCGCCATTTTGTGTTACTTCTCGAGGTCCCTTCGCGATCCCGGTTCTGTTGACTAGTGGGTCCCTGAGGGATTAACTTTGCATTTCCTTGGGCTTTCCTGGTTGCTCCAGACGTGCCCCGACTCCCTACCAAGTGGTGTGTCCCACAGACCTTGCTGGTTTGCACCGAAGCACCAAGGCTTGTTGTGTCCAATCCAGGCACCGACGCTGCAGCACTCAACATCCTTCATGGGAAAGCTCGAATCCAGCTCCTGGTCATCCTCGACACCTCCTGGTCCTCGTGGCTGAAGAGTCAAGCTTCACCTCTTTCACCTGAAATCACCCGACATCGGTGGGCATCTGCTCATTTTGCCTGGTCACTGGCAAGTGACCCAGACTCTGTCCCCTCTGCTTTCAGGTTCTTCTCATCTTCGATCCAGGCTTGGATCCTTTCGGACACTTCGCATCTTCACGGCAGCAGCACTTCTTCGCCAGCTCCCATTGAAATCGACGATGCGACCCGACACCAAAAGACACCTATGCACCCGGCTTCCCTGGGTGAGGTTGCTGGAGCGGGTAGTACAACATTTTGTATACCCCCACCATTCTGCATGTTTATATCAATCCGAATAATCAATTAATTGTAATATTATTAATCTGTCTGAAGTGATAACTCACCAACTATATTAACAAGAGAATTACACGTGGGAATTGCACTTTGCATGGCTATATTAATTGTGAATTAACTAGTGTACGCATATTAATAGTAGAAAATTAGAATATTATATGATATATGTTGCTTTAAGTGATGTATTTGTGATTTGTGCTTTATTCAGTGAGTATAAACCGCTCTGAGTGTTGCTTCTGCTAGATAAATACACACACATATGGATATTAGTAAGGGGATAACATTTTATTAGTCATTTCCATCTTTTAATTACGTTTTTGTGTTTCTTTTGCTTAAGTTGACCATTTCGGCCTCTACAAGATGGCTGAACGAGACGTTAAACGTGACTGCCTTGACAACACGAGGTTCCAAGACTAAAAGACAATGCTCAATTTAAAAGCCGAAACAAGCAAGTTTGATGACTCCATCATCTAACACCCTGAGAACTGTTCATCGCAAGTCGAAATTGACCAATGAGAACTCTCTAAACCCAATCTTGATACATATTTGTTAGTATTTTCATTATAAAAGTAGGTAGGGAATTAGGGTAGTATGACACGCACGCTCTCCTCCTCACCTCTGGATGCCCTCGCTCTTCTTTGACGAACTCGATTTCCTGACGTTATGCTGACAGAGAGAACGGTGACACTGCTGGACAGCTGTTATCCTGAATCTATGAGAGACTGAATTGCGGCCTAACTTTGCTGAATAAATTCTCTTTGACTGACTGACTTAGAGGACGACTTTAGCCAGAATAGGTAAATATGATGCTCTGAAATGCTAATGATGATTTATAACATTTCTTTCAATATTTCTTAGATAAAGATTAATTGATTAATTGACAAATGTGTTGTGTCTATTATTTGAAGAAGAAGATTAAGAGAAAGTAATAGAGCAAAGGTAGACAAGTAAATCATCAATTACCAATTCAACTAAATGATCTATCTCCGTATGGGAGGGATATCTTAGGTTTAAATGTCAATGTGTCTAGGGCAAAGTAAAGGTATTTCTCTCATGTCAGCGTTGTGAAACGTATTTTCCCTCAGAAAACAGGTCAACCGAGTGTAAGTATATTGGTGTTATGGGCCTCACCAATGAATGTATGTGAGTAAATTGGATGACGAGGTAGTTGGTCTGTGCCGAAGGGGGAATTTGACGTTCCGTGCTGCAACAGTTTTCTGGTAGCAAGACGATGGTTTTTATTGTTTTGGTTTGGTGATTATTGCTTGTAAATAGCTTATTGATTATTGGTTATTGATATTGGTTTATGTACTAACACTCTATGTTGAGTCGTGTTGAGTTTTATGTTGTTTGCACGGCTTCTGGGATGTAGGAAGTCGGAAGTTTGTAACGGTTCCATAGTAGAGCAGAGGTAAGCGCTGTTCTCGGGAAAGACGGAATTGTTGTATCCTGTAGGTACACAGGAGAAAACGTGTGACGATTGAAGTTGCACGACGCATTGTCTGGGTTCGATTCGGTGATATCGCCGTGTGTTGCCATTAGAGACATTTTCTGTGTGAGAGAAGTGTATATGATAATGAAGGTTACCTGTGAAATTCTGGTCTTAGGTACCAGGGATTCAACTGGCATTCCGATAACGCTTATCACTGGAAAGGTAATAGGTATTCTCTGAGCTTGCTAGAAGGACAAAGTAAGAGGGAAGCGCTGCTTTGTTAACGTGTGTTATAATTCTGTAGTAGGACAGACTGTTCGCTGTTCTCGGGAAAGACAGGATTCTGTGTGAATGTACTACATTTTTCTTGTGTGAAAGTGCGTAAACGAAATAGCATTTGGGTTAATTGCGAAACTCTGGGTTTATTTCTCAGGAGCATTGGGTCTCCAACTAGGGTGCCGATTAGGATCCTGGAGAAACCGGGTATGAACCGTCGGTCGGAGCGTTTTCTCCGTCCGAATCGTACCCGGTTGCAAAACTTTACAAACATGCAAGTACGATTCGCACGGAAACACCATTTCCGTACGAGTCGTACAAAACACCAACCGAGGAAAATAAACATACAAATGACATCCGGAAAAGCGCCGACGTGACGTCGGGACGTATGCAGCCTGCGTTCCACGAACCAGGAAGTACGATTCACACCGACGTCATCCTGCGCGGAGAATATTTTCCGGCAGCCAAAAACTGCCGGGAAATCAGGACGACGCGCACAAGGAGCACCTGTACGCGATGGACAGACATGGACCCGAACCTACGTGTCATCCCGGCCCTCATAGCAGTCGACCTCCTCTACAGGTACCGACGCAGACGCCGCAGAAGGTCAGAACAACACCCAGGGGCAAAGGGGGGGGGGCAGGGGCAGGACACAAAACCCCCACCCAAGTCACACAGCACACATGCCCTGGACATACCTGACCTCCAGGCCCTGGTCACTTCGAGGGGGTGGGGGCGTGTCCAGCAACGCCAGCGTCTGCCACAATGGAAGTGGGTGACGACGCGAACCGGCAACACAACAATACAGGTACGTACCGTACCCACGCCTTAAGAGCGTGGGTACGCGTCGTACCACGCCCACACCCACGTCACCCCAACAATGACGGTAATGCCTGTACCCATGTGCCAAAGGCCTGGGTACGGGCCGCACAAGCATTACACAGCGTGGGCATGGGTACGTACGGACCGTACCCTCACCCGCGTATGTATGGAGCGTACCCCCACCCCAACAGTGTATGTACGGACCGTACCCACACCCGCGTATGTATGGAGCATACCTCCACCCCAACAGTGTATATATGGAGCGTACCCCCACCCGCGTATGTATGGAGCGTACCCCCACCCGCGTATGTATGGAGCGTACCCCCACCCCAACAGTGAATGTACGGACCGTACCCTCACCCGCGTATGTATGGAGAGTACCCCCACCCCAACAGTGTATGTACGGACCGTCCCCCACCTGTGTATGTAGGGACCGTACCCACACCCGCGTACGTATGGAGCGTACCCCCACCCCAACAGTGTCTGTACGACCGTACCCCCACCCGTGTATGAATGGACCGTACCCCCACCCGCGTATGTATGGAGCATACCCCCACCCCAACAGTGTATGTACGGACCGTACCCCCACCCGTGTATGAATGGACCGTACCCACACCCGCGTATGTATGGAGCGTACCCCCACCCCAACAGTGTATGGATGGACCATACCCCCACCCGGGTATGTATGGAGTGTACCCCCACCCCAACAGTGTATGGATGGACCGTACCCCCACCCGCGTATGTATGGAGCGTACCCCCACCCCAACAGTGTATATATGGAGCGTACCCCCACCCGTGTATGTATGGACCGTACCCCCACTCGCGTATGTATGGAGCGTACCCCCACCCCAACAGAGTATGTACAGACGGTACCCCCACCCGTGTATGTACGGACCGTACCCCCACCCGCGTATGTATGGAGCGTACCCCCACCCCAACAGTGTATGTACGGACCGTACCCCCACCCGTGTATGAATGGACCATACCCACACCCGCGTATGTATGGAGCATACCCCCACCCCAACAGTGTATGTACGGACCGTACCCACACCCGCGTATGTATGGAGCATACCCCCACCCCAACAGTGTATGTATGGACCGTACCCCCACCCGCGTATGTATGGAGCATACCCCCACCCGCGTATGTATGGAGCGTACCCCCACCCCAACAGTGTATGTACGGACCGTACCCACACCCGCGTATGTATGGAACGTACCCCCACCCGCGTATGTATGGAGCGTACCCCCACCCCAACAGTGTATGTATGGAGCGTACATGCCCAGACGCAGGAGGGGTGGGTGCAGAGTCCTCCCAGCAGTGCTCAAACACAGGAGGGGTGGGGGCCTATCACTCCCAGCAGTGCCCAGACGCAGGAGGGGTGGGTGTAGAGTCCTCCCAGCAGTGCTCAGACGCAGGAGGGGTGGGTGCAGAGTCCTCCCAGCAGTGCCCAGACGGAGGAGGGGTGGGTGCAGAGTCCTCCCAGCAGTGCCCAGACGCAGGAGGGGTGGGTGTAGAGTCCTCCCAGCAGTGCCCAGACGCAGGAGGGGTGGGTGTAGAGTCCTCCCAGCAGTGCCCAGACACAGGAGGGGTGGGTGCAGAGTCCTCCCAGCAGTGCCCAGACGCAGGAGGGGTGGGTGTAGAGTCCTCCCAGCAGTGCCCAGACGCAGGAGGGGTGGGGGCCTATCACTCCCAGCAGTGCCCAGACGCAGGAGGGGTGGGTGCAGAGTCCTCCCAGCAGTGCCCAGACACAGGAGGGGTGGGTGCAGAGTCCTCCCAGCAGTGCCCAGACACAGGAGGGGTGGGGGCCTATCACTCCCAGCAGTGCCCAGACGCAGGAGGGGTGGGTGCAGAGTCCTCCCATCAGTGCCAGGACACAGGAGGGGTGGGTGCAGAGTCCTCCCAGCAGTGCCCAGACACAGGAGGGGTGGGGGCCTATCACTCCCAGCAGTGCCCAGACGCAGGAGGGGTGGGTGTAGAGTCCTCCCAGCAGTGCCCAGACGCAGGAGGGGTGGGTGCAGAGTCCTCCCAGCAGTGCCCAGACACAGGAGGGGTGGGTGCAGAGTCCTCCCAGCAGTGCCCAGACGCAGGAGGGGTGGGTGTAGAGTCCTCCCAGCAGTGCCCAGACGCAGGAGGGGTGGGTGTAGAGTCCTCCCAGCAGTGCCCAAACGCAGGAGGGGTGGGGGCCTATCACTCCCAGCAGTGTCCAGACGCAGGAGGGGTGGGTGCAGAGTCCTCCCAGCAGTGCCCGGACACAGGAGGGGTGGGTTCAGAGTCCTCCCAGCAGTGCCCAGAGACAGGAGGGGTGTGTGCCTATCACTCCCAGCAGTGCCCAGAGACAGGAGGGGTGTGTGCAGAGTCCTCCCAGCAGTGCCCAGAGACAGGGGGTGGGTGCAGAGTCCTCCCAGCAGTGCCCAGACGCAGTAGGGGTGGGTGTAGAGTCCTCCCAGCAGTGCCCAGACGCAGTAGGGGTGGGTGTAGAGTCCTCCCAGCAGTGCCCAGACGCAGGAGGGGTGGGTGTAGAGTCCTCCCAGCAGTGCCCAGACACAGGAGGGGTGGGTGCAGAGTCCTCCCAGCGGTGCCCACGGAACGCAAAGGGTGGAGTACCCACAGATACAATGCCCACAAATGTCAGTCAGGTGCACAAAGACCCTGCAGTACATGTACCACATGTGTGCGAGGCTGGGAGTACACACATGCATAGCGCCTAAAAGAGAACATGTCCACATGAAGTCATGTCAATAGTCTACATACACAAGTACAGTGACCACCAAGGATGCCACGAATGATGCAGGTGGAGACATCGCTCAGCATGCATGTGCAAAGTTGAAGGAGTCCGTCACACCCCCAGCTGATGTAGACACAGCTCAGCACCACATAGTGGAAACACCCTGCAGGGAAGATGTCAGGTTACACAGAGGAAGGAACACACCTTGAGACGATGTCACCATGCAGTAACTGCTTACATGAACAAAGTAATTTAGCCAACAGCTTGTGATGGCACACAGATACCAGGGTCCACCCTATGACCAGCACAAGACTACATTTCCCACACACCCAACACATTATCACCACCCAAAATAATGGAGCAGGTCCACCAACAGCAATACCAGATAAACAGTAGTGTTCAAAGGAAAAAACAAATTGCTTTATTCAGCAGGATGTAAGTAATAATCATCATAAATGTCAATATATACAAGCCCATAGGGCAGTCCATGACTCCAATCCGGATGGGGGACACAGTGGTACGTGTGTCCCCTAGCTTGCCTGCACAGTCAGACTCCTTTGTCTTCCACAGGGGTGGGGGGGCATCATGTTGGGGGGAAGGACCAGGCACCGCAGGGACAGGAGGGGCAAGGGGAGGTGTTGTGGGTGCAGGGACGGACGACTCCAACACAGGGGGTGGGGCAGCACCAGAGGTGGATTCGAGCACGGCGCTGCACACTACTGCCAGGTCGCTCAGCGTCTCCCCTGCACCCGAAGGAACCACAGGCCCCAAGGAGGGGGGGGGTCACAGGGATGGGTCGCAGCGCTACTCGGGGGAGGGACAGGGGGGGACTCAACTCCCCTGCCGGTGTCCTGCCTCCACCGCTTGCGGGGTGGTGCCACACTGGGGCTGATGGACAGACTGGGCAGGACTGACCCTGTGTCCGACTCTTGGCCAGGAGAGCTGAGGGGAGTGGATTTGGAGGGTGGTGATCGTGAGGAATGTGGACTCCCACTCTGGCTGCGTGTCTTCCGTTTCCCCCCCGACCCAGTGGGTGTGCCTACTTCACCCTGTGTGTGCGTGCCAGGAGGTGTGCGCTTTGCCTTCCCTGCTGGTGTGGTGCCTGTGTTTGGTGGGGTGTGTGCATGCTGACGTCTGTGTGTACGTGGGACAGGCATGGGAGTGGGAAGTGTGGATGGGGCATGGGTAGGGGGTGGAACGAAGTGCTGCAGGAGACCCACTGCTGCAGTCAGTGTCGAGTCAATAGACCGCAGCAAGTTACGTTGGTCAGCCTGCGATGCTGAAATGCCCTCCAAGTATGCCTCCATGTTGGTGAGCACTTGGCTGTGGCCATGGAGGACATTAAGCATCGCAGCCTGACCAACCTGCAACTGCCGCAGGATGTCCACAGACTCGGTATTGGCGGCAGCAGTGGATACAGGGGCAGGGGGTGCGGTGCCTGGCAGGAAGGAGACACGTGGTGACCTAGCACGCCAGGAAGGGACACGAGCAAGTGGGAGGCCGGTGATGGCAATGGAGGGGGCGGGGAGAGATGTTGTGCTGCTGTCAGCTGTTGGAGCAGCCTCCGCCCCCTCGGAGTGCTCAGCCTTGGACCCGTCAGCTTCATAATCTGTGGTGGCAGTGGACAGGTCCTCCGGCTCACTCCCCTCAGCCTCAGTTCCACTCGATGTGCCAGCTAAGGTGTCACTGCTGGCACTGGTGCCCGGTCCCTCCGCACGGTCCGTGCCGGTGTCTCCATCGATGCTGTGGGCAAGGTGAATAGACAGGAATTAATCAGACACCTGTATACATATGTCACATGAGTCAAATCTACATAGGTTACAGTGCATAGCCTGAAATGAAAGATGAGTAACATCTACAATACAAGGTACATATATAGGCCCTGCAACACACAGTTGGTTCACCCACCATGCCACTGAGAAACTATGGAGAGCATGACACATTTGCAAATGACATGATATGGATTTGGACAGAGAAGCCAGGCTCTGGGGACAATCCAGCACTGCATCTGCACCACACAGCGTTGCCGTAACTAGGGATGAGCAGGGACCATCTCCATGAACTTGAGGCACATGCTGCAAAGGTAATACTTAAAGACATGCCCAACATGAATGGCACACTGCACCTTGAGTGTATGTCCAGACAAACATCACACACTGGCCAGACCGAGCAATGAGATTTCAGGTGTCGACATGTAGGCCTTGCCCGCACCAACCACCCCCTACATGAGACAATTTGATGAGACACAGGAAGCACTTGCATCTCTTAGTCTGGGAGAAATACACATGGGCTGCCAGAAACCCATATTGGACCCAAAATACCCCATGTGCGACTGTACAACGATCTCATTTACAAATGGCCATCATCAGATAATTGTAACAAGACACACAGGCACTGGCCACCGTGAGTATGAACGAGGAAAATTAGGTCAGGCTATACAGTGGACACTTGTAGAACACGTTACGTAAATATACATGGTGCCAGGGGACAATGGCACAGAGCACATCCTATGCTGTAGACACTGAGAGTGTCCACATATTGTGATGACACACATGATACCTAGCAAAATATGCCCCAGGGGACAGTAGTGGCCACAATATTCCATGGTCCTGAATGGTAATGACTGCAACACAGGCCACCATCCCTGCACTCTGCGTATCGCACACTCATGCACATCATGTCACAGGCCACAACATAGGACATGCTTGCTGTAAGGCATTACACTTCAGAGACATACTCCTATGTCTGGACTCAGCATCAGTGCCAATTGACATGGACCCCACAAGTACTGAACTGGACAGGGCACAGGCAAGGTCCCAAAACCTGTTACACACCACCCCCACACATGATGCTGCAAGCATTGGTCACGTGGATAAACTGCCAGCCCAGATGACCTTGTGAAAGAGTGACTACACACAGACCAGGGAACATATGGCAAGGAGGGGAAGGGAGGAAGGACAGCACCGCTATACTGTGGGTGACAGGACCTGCACCGCACAATTAAACACTGGCAGTGTATCCATGCAACTGCGCACTTACAAATGCTGGTGACACACAACAAACACACATGTACCTACCCCCTTTCTGCTGCTGCTTCTCCCGTAAGCGCCTGTCCATGTCTGGAAAGACCACCGCCAGCACACGCTTGTGGATGTGGGTCAGACGGCGACGCCCATGGTTCTTAGGGCCCACAGGTGAGTCCCCCAGCAGGACCCGTGCGATCCTCCGCGTCCAGCACCGGATATCCTGCCAGCGTTTTCTCACCTGGGCCAGGCGCCGCTTGCGACCCTCCGTCCTCCTCACGGCACTGATGGCGTACCTCCAGATCTGCTCCTTGGCAGCGGCGCCTACCTGTGGGGTTGAAAAAGTGAGACTACATCAATACACCTGCCACATGTCACAGAGACACACATTAGAACAATTTTGCTGGTTTCAACAAGGCATAGTATGCAGCCAAAGCATTGCACCTTTGTCATAGGGACATTTTTCTCTGTGTAAGGGCAAATGCACCACGTGCCATTGAAAGTACACAGGTGGCATGAGGGGTACGACACAATAAATGATCCAGACTCACACTGTGCATCAGAAGGTACACCAGGATTATGTGCAGCACCTCAAAGCAGTCACATGCCACAGGCCACTGACGCTACCTCAGCAGAGTACACAGACACACACAGGCACAGGACATTCACCTGCCATTGCCAAATGCAGCTACAAACCTCACTCTGCACATGTGCCACTAGACTGGGGGGGCTCACAGGTGTGGGGCTGGCTCTGCACGTCAGACACACAGCACTGCTCCCTGCTCGCATCAGATGGGCAGGGTATATACATCCCTCATGCAGCTTGGGTGCTACACTCCACATATGCACCCACCCACATGACAGGGGACTTACACACACACCGATGTCCAGGGTACGAACACATCATGTGGACACTCTCAGCACAGGTACACAGAACTAACACACATCTGTGGGTACAGTTACCTGTCACACTGGGCTGACCACAGAATCACATGAGGACTGTAGAAGCAACATTCCCAGGAGGATTAGACAGGCAGAATGTGGCATGCACCATGCAGTGATTGTCACAGTAACCGCAATGCAAGTGAGTACGGCAGACATGCACCACACAATGCTCTGGCTGGGAGACATCAGGCATTCCCCCCCCTGGGACCCACTCTACAGTACAATGCATGTGTGTCACACCTGGACACAATGCCAGAAGTCCCAGTCACAAATAAGTGACACCGTCTGTGCTAGTGGACTCTGCACTCACCTGAAACCCTGGTCGCCCATACAGCATGGGGTACTGTGGGAGGATCACATCCAGCAATGCAAGATTCTCCTCCAGGGTGAAAGGCTGGGCCCTCTCCACAGACCTTGACATGGTGCCAGGGAATCACGACCAGCAGCAGTGTTGTAGAATCAAAAGATGTGCAGGCAAGTGCTCTCTCATGGGACCTGGCTGCCTTATATCTGCCTTGCTGGCCTGTTTCATGCAGAGGAGTACAGAGTGATTGGTCACTCACATTTGCATCCTATGTTTCCTCCAATCCCTTTAAACCTAGCACAGTCAGTGGTTTTGCTTTTTTTTTTCTTGAGCATGATGTCAACTCCACAACCACTTTGCAACAAAGTAGATTCTTTCAAACCGACTTTTGCTTGGCACCTGATGAAAAAAATTCAAACTTTAAACTTGGTCTCCATGACAACCAGCATGCATGTAGGGCTTTATACTTGTACCTCATGTGTCCCCTATGTAATTTGGAGATTCACACACAGGTACGGTGCGTTCCGGGGCCCTAGGGCACCCCAAATGCATAGCAACGGGCCGTACAGGCGTGTGTACGTTCCGTATCACTTTGGGTACGCATACACGAGCAAACCCATAGTGATACGGACCGTACACACGCGTGTACGCTCACTATCACTATGGGTGTGCTCGCGTATGCGTACCCATAGTGATACGGACCGTACACACGCGTGTACGCTCGCTATCACTATGGGTGTGCTCGCGTATGTGTACCCATAGTGATATGGATCGTACACACGCATGTATGCTCACTATCACTATGGGTGTGCTCGCGTATGCGTACCCATAGTGATACGGACCGTACACACGCCTGTACGCTCACTATCACTATGGGTGTGCTCGCGTATGCGTACCCATAGTGATACGGACCGTACACACGCGTGTACGCTCACTATCACTATGGGTGTGCTCGCGTATGCGTACCCAGAGTGATATGGACCGTACACACGCCTGTACGCTCACTATCACTATGGGTAGGCCTACGGCAGCACTCCCATAGTGATAGGGAACGTACACACGCCCTCAGGGCGAATGTACGGTGCCTTACACACATAACAGTGGTGACAGGCAGCACACAGAAAGGAATAGAGCTGACATACTTGTCCATGGATGGACATCAAGGCATTGTCTGGGCAGTACTACATGTGTGGGGCACAGGTGTGAAAGGCTGTGATGTGGCACATTACTCCTGAGTTGTGAAGGCAATAGATGTATGATGAGATGTGTACAGATGTTATGTGTGATGGTGCACTATGTGCCAGACATGCCCTTCACTCCTTTGACATGTGTGCATGTCGTACAGCACACTTGAGATGAGCGTCACTGGCATGGCACAGTCAACAACACACGCAAGTGTCCCCTGATGCCCGCTACAGGGGTTACCACACCTGACATGTGACTACCCACGTTGCACGATGTGACTATGTCATGTATGTGTGGTGTGTTCCCATTAGCTTGATGTTGGTGTTCCCTCAAATGCATTTGCAGTTGCTGCAACCAACATGTGTCTGTGTGTAGATGGCCATGGCACACTGTTACGCACACCAGGCCACATGTGGTATCGGATGTAAGGTGTGTATGTATGCATGGGACACGGAGTAGCGTAACAAAGACCTGTCTGCATCCTCTCAATGTATGTGTGGTCAGTCATGACATGTACACCTTCATGGCAAGGTGTGTGGGCTGTCCTAGTGTAATGTCATGTGACCTGTGGCTCTAGTGTTCCGCTACCTGTCTCTGCAATCAACATCCTACTTCTGCTGATATGTTGATGTATGTCACTCCTGTATTGCGTCTGGCTGTTCACTTACACTGGGACACAGCTAGTCCCATGCCATGGGATGTGGAGGTTCACAATCTCCGTGTGTAGCTGGGTCTTGGTAGGAGTGTCACCTGGCAGCCATACGTGTCCAGGGCATGTAGCACATACCTGACTCTGTATGTAGCATATGTGTATGGACAGATTAACATGTGCTCAGTACATATCAATTGTTGTTGTAGTGCACTCACTCTTCCTTGTCACTTCCAAATTACTGCAGGGCGCCGCCTCTTCCCCGACCAATTCCGGACTTGGCTGACATGCGGGAGAATGACTGTATACGCTGCTACCGCTTCCCCCAACCGTTGATTGAGGAGTTGACGGCAAGGCTGGCACCACACCTGCAAGCGCTGCACAGGTATCCTACGGCACTGACACCCAAGCTGAAGGTAATGGCAGCCCTACATTTTCTTGCCACGGGTACCTTTCAATATACCATAGCTCATGTTGGTGGCATGTCCCAGAGCATGTTCAGCCGTGTGCTGCATGATTTTTTAGAGGCCATGTTGCTTCACCTGGATGAGTTCATCCATTTCCCAACTCCTGAACAGTTGACAGGTGTCAAGCGTGGATTCTATGCCCTGGGAGGGATGCCCCATGTCATTGGGTCCATAGATGGGACACATGTGGCTTTGGTACCACCACAGGCACAGGAGGTAGCGTACAGGAATCGCAAGCACTACCACTCCATCAATGCCCTTGTGGTGTGTCTGTCCAACATGGTGATTTCACATGTCTGTGCTCGTTTTCCAGGATCAGCACACGATGCCTACATCATGAGGCGTAGCAGGGTGCCTGAAATGATGACGCAGCTGCGCAACGAACGAGCATGTGTTGTTGGTGGGTACACTCTGTCTGTCCTGTATTTTGCGTAGACTTCCAGCCCGACTGCTTCTCCTGTCCTACTTATGTCCATGTGGTTTCCATGTAGGGGATGCTGGCTATCCCAACATGCCATGGCTGATCACACCTCTCCGCAACCCCAGCACGCCGGCCCAGCTCTGCTACAACACCGCCCATGGCCGGACAAGGCGAGTGATAGAGAGGACATTTGGCCTCCTGAAGAGCCGATTCAGGTGCCTACACAAGACCGGCGGCGCACTTCCATATGCCCCGGCGAAGGTCTGCAAAATCTTCATGGTCTGCTGCATGCTGCACAACATGGCAGTTGAGAAAGCTGTGCCACTCATCCTGGATCAAGATGATCAGGACCATCCACCCGTGGAGGACGAAGGGCTTGGCAATGGGGCTAGTGATGTGGAGGAGGTGGTTCCGCAAGAGGACATCCGGAGTCGGCTGATACGCGACTGCTTTGCTTAGTGGTGAGTACCAGTGTCTGAGTGTGCATGCATTGGTCCTTGTGTGGCATGTGTTGCAATGTGTGTGTCCATGTGCATGTATGCCACGTGAGTCAGAGGTGTGTGTGGATGTGTCACTCGAGTGATGGTGCCAGTGATGAGTGTATTTCCACAGTCATAATTGTGACCTAGCATGTTGTCATCCTTACATGTGTCGAGTACATGCACATGCAAGTGGATGTGCTTTTTGTGGCTGACTTCTTGTGTGTCTCTCATCCCCAGGTACTTGCGCATGCCGTCTGCTGGTTGCATTGTTGTGGCACTGCTATTCCTCATGGACACGTCATCGTGTGCTGACTCAGCGTTACACGCACGGACAAGTTTGGAAGTCTCCTTAGGGTAAGGGATGCATCAGGGTTGTATTGGGTGTGGCAGTTGTTTACGATGTGTGCACACTGCCCCTGTCGATGTTTGGTTCCTCTGCAGACATGTCGCATTACCATGGGACACATGACATGTAGCTGGATACACCTGAATAGATGGTCAGACTTGTTGACATTCATCTGTAATGGGATAGTGGATTGTGATGATGGCATCAATGTGTGTAACACTGCACTCGGACACATACGGTTTGCATTGGCTTGACATGGTGTGGGACTTCCACATCAGAGGATCAATGGTGTATGGCAGCCTCTCCGTGAGCAGCAGGGGGTGTTTAGCTGTTACCCGACACTTGTGTGCCAGTTCCATGGATATCAAGCATTTGTGGTGCAGAAGGGGGGTGCCAGTGTTGGACCCACATGACCTGTGTATGTGTACTCCGAGTTGCCTCTGCATTCCGGAATACATGACTAATAAAGGTGTCCCTATGCCTCCAAGGTGCCTCTTCTCAGTCAATGCTGGTGTGTTGCCACGGTGCATACGGCATGTCTGGCATGGTTTTCAGTGATAGTGGCTATGTGTCTATGTGTAGAGTAGCAAGATGCAAGCTGTTTGTCTGGGATTAGACTCTGTATTGTGCATGATGTCCATGACTGTGTGGGTATTGTGTCATGTGCCATCCCCATGCATCCAACGTTGGCCAGGCCACCATTCTCTGCATCCACCTGACTCAAGCTTGCAGGACATGGTTCTGCCACCTGTCTACACATACCTGGGTGCCCCCAGGACACTCCACATGATCCCTGACCTCTGCGCATGACTGTTGCTGTACTCGATATGTCTGTCGGCACAGTTGTGCGGCTACCCCCTCAGCTGGTTGGGCCCATCACGGGTGTGTATGGTGCTCCATGTCTGTCTTGCCTAATACATTGTGACCCATGTGTGTCCTGTGCCAGACTCAGGCCCCAGGGTATGGATGGTTGAAGTCATATGAGAACTCAGGCATGGTTAGACTTTACAAGACACATGTAAGGTAATAATGCAAAAAGTAGGCATTATCTCTTGATCGTGTAAGTTTTTATTTGTGTTGGGGTACGTGTTGGGGGGGGGTATGACAAGAGGGGCTTTCCAGGTGTGTGGAATCCAAAGTTCACTGGGGGAGTTGGTATCCTTGCCATTGCAAATCATCAGAGTCCATGCCACAGTCTTTGTCAACATTGGTCAGACAGTGACCAGCAAGTCCATGTGGCAGAGAATGTCATTTGCTGATGTGCTGCTGTTGGGCCAGTGGGCCAGGTGCCAGGCCAGGTGTCCTGGGAGATGGTGCTGTTGCGCCGACCCTCACAGTCTTTTCCGTGGAGGACCCGCCCTCCTGCGGGAACCCTCAGAAGCAGGCCGTGACGATGCTTGGGATGCTCCGTCGGATGTATCCTCCTCCTCCTGATACCTCCCTGTGGGTGGTGATGTTCTTTGCCTGGTGGCACAGGGAGGGTTGCCCATGTTGTCGGCTATCCGACGGAGTGAACGGTTAATTCCCGTGAGCACCGTCACAAGCTCAGCCTGTCTGTCCTCCATCCGTCCTTGGTGTCGCTGTTGACAGGCATGTTGCTCCGCATGTTGCTGGGCCTGCTGGGTCTTGATCTCCTCGAGGGTCCCCTTCATCTCGTTGAGGGTGGACACAACCTGGCTCATGCCCTTGGTGTCCTGCCGGTATGTGTCCAGGATGTTTCTTACATGGGAATATACCGGTTCCGCAGCCAACTGGTCAGGTTCACGCCTCTGCAGTCCTCCACTCCCACCACCCCTGCCCACTTGCACCTGGCCTGCCCTTGTGGGCACATCGGGTCTCCGGGACCCCTGAGGGGTGGCATTTGCGTTGTCGCCGGCCTCCTCCTGGGTGCCCGGTACACCGTGTTCCTCCTGGTCAGCCTGGCTGCGTTGTGGTGGTGGGGCAGGGATCCTGGGCGTCTCCTGGGATGTGGCAAGAGTGGGGGTGGTGGTTGGCCCAGTTGTACCTGACGCAGGTGCTGCAGGTGGTTGGACACCAGAGGGGCCAGGTTGGTCGGGGTCGTCCACAGAGTGGTGAGAGTCGTCGCTGCCGGTGGGATCGTCATCCCGCAGAGCCAGGTCCTGTGAGTCTTCCCCCCCCAGTGTTGGGGGGTGATCCACGACGTTGACCTGTGTGTGAGAGAGACAATGTTATTTTTGTTCCATGCAACATCCATGTTTCATTCGTTTCAAAGTTGGCACATTTCCTCAGGGTATTTGGATATGTCTTGCATTCCACTCACAGTGCACTTGTGCATGGGTATGCCCCTTGGCCATAGCTTTTGAGACTTTACCTATGTGTGACACAGTCTTACTTGCTGCGTCAATTGTGACTGCAGTCAGCAGTGGAGTGAGCAGGTGTGGCGAGCCATGCATTGGCGCCTTCCGTGTTGCACTGTACGTGGGCACATGGAGTTGTTCCACACACTTATGTAATGCAGGTAGCTGGCGTTGTGCTCGTGCACAGGTTGAGACATGGCCCAGTGTTTTGCCATGGAGAAGAGAGGGGGATTCAGGCACTGGCCACCCTTGTCTACATGCACGCAGTCCACCTGCTTACGAGCAGACATTCCCACACCACCCAAGGCTGAATTGGTCTCCCTGTGTATCCCTTTCTCACTCCCTCTCTGTCCCCCTCTCCCTCCCTCCCTGTGTCAGCCTCCTCTCTCTGTCCGTCTCCCTGTGTCTCCCTCCCTCTCTCTCCCCCTCTCCCTCCCTCTGTGTGTCACCCTCTGTCACCTCAGCCCAGCTTCCTAGGCACACACTTTTTGCAGATCTTTGAATGGCCCTTGGCTTGTTCATGTGAGTTTGTTTCTGATCTCCAGGCACCCATTGGGTGTAGTGTCTGTGTCTGCGCTGCTGCTGTGGTGGTGTGTGCTGCCACTCTTTCACAGTGTTGGCTGTTCATTGGCTGCTGTCATGTGCAAAAAGTGCCTTCACCCCCATGTCTTCATGCAAGGCGTCCGCCATTTGCAGGCAAGTCTTTCCTGTGTGGGGACACACTGTTTGTCTGGCTGTGACCTAGGCCATATGGGCAGAGGGCATTATTGTCTGCTTCTGAGTTGCACTCCCTATCTATTAAAAACGGAACCTCCTGAGGCTTGAGCCGGGAGTAGAGCGAAACTGTGTTTTTTAAACCTAATTGACAGAATTGTTTTGCCTTTTAAAACTTGCACTCACCTGCCCTGAGCACCTCGCGCTTTCACGAGTCCTCTGACAGCTGAGCTAAAGCTACCTCTGGCGAGGGTTTGTTTTGGTTTCCCTGCCGCCATTGCCCAGGACATAGGCCACGCCCACCTGGCCAGGCCACGCCCACCTCTCCCTTCCCGCCAGCTATAAATCATGTGTCTATACAGGAAGCGCAGCGGACGAGCGCAGCGGGCGCGACGATTGCGCGCCGAAGGCATGCATAAGGCAAGCTCGTCTGCGCTCGTCCGTGCCGAGTCCGGGCCAGGGGCCACCCCCCCTACATCCTATGCCAAACATCCCATAACCTACAGTGCGGAGGTCCTCCATGGCATGAGGTCCTCAGGTCCGATCTGTGAGCTGCATTGCTATGAGGTAACGTCCCTCCCAACCATTGGTCCACACTGCAACGCCCCTCTTATCCGGTGGCAGACTAAATCACCAAAGCAGGAATATCGTATGTTTTCACTAAACTGCAGATCTCTGCCAAAACATAAGGTGGAAATTTCGTTTCTACTAGAAGATCGTTCGCCGGACGCAGTATTTCTATCTGAAACATGGCTAACACCCGACTCTGATCCAGCTGTTGTAACCTCCCTCCCCTCGGGCTTTCAAATCATCTGACAAGATCGTTCGGAGGGTAGAGGTGGAGGGTTAGCAATTATATTCAAAGAACAATATCACTGCAGACTCATCCCTGAAACTATCCCAGACTGTGAGAGCCTTGCTTTCTCGCTGGAGTTTTCCCCCAACCATTGCTTTTCGGGCTCATTGATATACCGCCCACCTGGTCCTCCTAAACAATTTCACAATCTCTTATCAGTAATTATGGCGCCACACGTTAGCACTTCCGCCAACTATACTGTGCTAGGTGACCTCAATTTTCATTTTGAGTCACCGCTGGATTCTATGGCTATCACGTTAACCGATGATCTGGCTGCGTTGCAACTTAGCCAACGAGTAAAAGCACCGACCCATGTGAAGGGTCACCTGTTAGACCCAGTGTTCAGTAACTGCGAGGACCTTGTGGTTGGGTTTCCGCTCCCCCTCCCGTGGACTGACCACTTTCTGGTGCCCTTTACTTGGTCTACTCAGAAATCCAGTCCGGTAAAACCATCGATAAGACTTGCCAGATCCTGGGCACGGATACCTACAGAGGAATGGAAAAACTTACTTATGAAAGAAGTTCCCCCTAACAACGAAGATCCATGTTTGGCTAACCAGGCCTATGAAAACTGGATCTTGCACTCTCTCGAATCCATCCTCCCCCTCAAGAAATCAACGGTAAAACGCCTCCATAAAACAGCACCGTGGTTTTCGGAGGCACTTAGGAACAAAAAGCGCCAATGCCGACAAATTGAAAGAAAATGGCGCTTAGACTATTCCATGGAGGAAAAGACTCGATATCGAGAGGAGATAAAAGCATATAAAAGGGAACTAAAAGCCACCCAAGCAGTGTACTTCTCTGACAAGATCTTAGCTGCAAAATCCAAACCTAGAGAAATTTTTCAAACCTTGCAAAACTTACAAAACTCCCGTCCCCAATTGTTTTGAAGGAAAAGTCTGTTTCCCAGTGTAATGACTTGGCTGAATTTTTTTCTGCAAAAGTAAATAAAATATATGCCTCCTTTCCCTGCACTCTCACTCCCACCCCTCCGTTAATTCAGGATAAAATCAAGACCTTAGACTCTGCTCCAGCCCCTCCACCTCTGCTCAGTCACTTTCCTTGCATGGATCTCGAAGTATTGGAATCCATGGCTCGGAAAGTAAAATCCGGATCTCCTTCTGATCCGGCACCCTCTGAAGCCATGATGCTGGTTCTTCAGACTGTCCTACCAACCATTAGGAACCTGCTAAATGCCTCCATTACCTCGGGCATTGTCCCTTCTGCTTGGAAACGGGCGATGGTCCGAGGGCTGATAAAAAAGCCCAATCTGGAACCATCGGACTTTGGGAACTATCGTCCGATTTCCCTGCTCCCCTGGGTGAGTAAGATCGTGGAGAGGTATGTTAATCTCCAGCTGGTCAGCTTCCTTGAGGATAACCAGCTGCTAGACACCACCCAGACAGGGTTCAGGCCTAAGCATGGAACAGAATCCGCCCTCCTAATGGTCATCGAGGAGTCCAGGAAAATCCTTGATCAGGGAGGATCAGTGGCAGTGATCCTCCTTGATCTCAGTGCGGTATTCGACACGGTCAGTCATGCCATCTTACTGAACCGTCTTTCGGATGTCGGCATTGTGGACAAGGCGTGGCTCTGGTTAAAATCTTTTTTGAGCAACAGGTCATTCCAAGTGTTTGATGGACAGACAGTGTCTTCTAGCATTCCCCTGAAGTGCGGAGTCCCGCAGGGCTCATCATTAAGCCCCGAGCTTTTTAACGTCTATATGAGGCCACTGGCTGAGGTAGTTCGCCCGTATGGAGTCAAGATCATATCCTATGCGGACGATACCCAGCTGGTGGTCTCATTAGCGCATGAGGCTCTTCAATCACGATCAGGGGGACTTACCGAATGTCTGGAGGAGGTGAAGACCTGGATGACTCAGTCATCATTAAAACTTAATGGTGACAAAACGGAGCTTATGCTCCTGGGCCCTGCCGATCCTACATTTTTCAACTCACTGTGGCCCCCCTGTCTAGGTCTCCCCCCGGCCCCGAAGGATAACATCAAAAGCCTAGGGGTATGGCTGGACATGAGTCTCTCACTCAACACCCAGGCCACAAAGCTTTCAGCCACCTGCTTTGGAATACTCAGGACACTGAAGAAAGTTCTTCCTTTGCTCCCATACAGGGCCTGATACAATCACGGCTGGACTCCAACAACGTCCTCTATCTGGGTGCACCAGAGTACACCTTAAAGAGACTACAGCTGGTACAAAACTGTGCCGTGCGTACTCTGCTGCAGATTCCTCGTAGATTGTCAGTAAAGGCGGCTCTGATCAATCTTCACTGGCTCCCAGTGCGTAAGAGAGTCTTTTTTAAAGCAATGTGTATTGCCCACCAGGCTTTCTGGGATTCGGGTCCTCCTATCACCCGTGATCTAGTAAGCCAGTATCACCCAGGTAGAAATCTGCGTTCTAGTCAGGCCTTCATGGCAGCAATCCCCAGAGTCACAAGGTCTAGATCTGGCGGAAGGACGTATGCCTTCAACGCCGCCAAGATCTGGAACTCCCTTCCGTTTCACTTGAGATCCAATCCTGATCTCGTTTTCTTCCGTAAACAATTAAAAACACACCTATTCAATTCCTTTTAATTTAACTCAGTTTCTCTTCTTCTTCTTTTTTGGTTCTCAACCTCTTTATCCTTCACTGGTTCCTTTTTAGCGCTTGGACGCCTCAGGGCAGCAATCGCGCTGTTATAAATTCACTTTCATTCATTCATTCATTCATTCACTATGTGATTTTTGAGGCCCACACTCCGGCCATCCGGGTTACCGTGTCTTGTGTTGGTGTTTTCTGTGGCCTGTGACTTGGCATTGTCTAGCTGGGTGCATGGGGCATGGTGGCGCTAGTGGCATGTGTGTGTTTATGGAGCGTGGTTGAGTCATGCGATAGCTTTGGGGTGGTTGCGTGCATGATTGTGAGTTTGGTTGTGGATGACGTTCCCCCCATGTGAGGTGAGTTGTTTGTGTACTCGCCAGGCTCTCGGAGTCCTTCTACTCCCTCCACTGCCACCACCGGCAGTATGGCCATCACCTTCTCCTCCCAGGGATGGTATTGTACGCGTCTGCGGGACGGCCCTCCTCCAGTGATGTTGGCCTGGTTGTGGTCGTCGGTCATTTTGCGGCGGACCGTCCTCCGCAGATCGTACCACCTGGCTTGGCATTCATGCCTGGTCCTTCTGGTGGACGCAACAGCATTCACAGCATCGACAATCGTCTACCACATGGCTGTTTTTTCAGAAATGCTGGTCTGTCTGACCAATGTTCCAAAGAGGTGTGGCTCGACTCTGAGGATTTCGCCGACAAGGACCTCCAACTCTTGGCTAGTGAACTTTGGATTCTTGTTAGTGGGCATGGTGAGGGGTGTGGGTGTGGATGGTTGTGGGGGTGTGGGTGTGGATGGTTGTGGGTGTGTGGGTGTGGTTGTGCAGGTGTGTGTGTAAATGTGATGAGGGGGTGTTTGTGAAGGTGGTTGTGTGAAGGTGTGCAGGTGTAAGGTGTAGTGGAGGTTGTAGTATGGTGCAGTTGTTTCTCTGTGTGGTCTGGCAGCAGTGGGTCTGTTGCAAAGGATCATGGTTTGTGTGTGTTGGGCCTTTTTTTTGGTCCATTGGTGGGTGTGGCTGTGTTTGAACTTTGGGTGGGTGTGTTATAAGGAGTGGTTGTGTTTTGGGCCTCTGTTTGGGAGTTTGGCAGTTGCAGGTCAGTGAATAGGTTGTATTTGTGCTTGTTGGACATGTTTTGTGGCTTTGTGCGATTCGAATGGAGTCTTCTTGTGTTGTTTTGCTTTGTCCTGGTTGTGTACGTGTGTTTTTAGCGTCTGTACGGTGCGTACATCGGCCATTTTGTTGTACAGTGCTGTCCTTGTCTCTGGCTTGGTATGACTCATACATGCGCGATGTTGGGTGAGGGTGCTGGTGTTGGGGCCTGGGGTGCGCTTCGTACTTAGACTGGTGGGGTGTGTGTTCGCTCCGTACATACACGGGTGGGGGTACGGTCCGTACATACACTGTTGGGGTGGGGGTACGCTCCATACATACGTGGGTGGGGGCACGGTCCGTACATTCACTGTTGGGGTGGGGATACGCTCCATACATACGCGGGTGGGGGTACGGTCCGTACATACACTGTTGGGGTGGGGGTATGCTCCATACATACGCGGGTGGGGGGACGGTCCGTATATTCACTGTTGTGGTGGGGGTATGCTGCATACATACGCGGGAGGGAGTACGGTCCGTACATAGAAGGTTGGGGTGGGGGTACGCTCCATACATACGCGGGTTTGGGTACGGTCCGTACATAGAAGGTTGGGGGGGGGTACGCTCCATACATACGCGGGTGGGGGTACGGTCTGTACATTCACTGTTGGGGTGGGGGTATGCTCCATACATACACGGGGAGGGTACGGTCCGTACATACACTGTTGGGGTGGGGGTACACTCCACACATATGCGGGTGGGGGTACGGTCCGTACATAGAAGGTTGGGGTGGGGGTACGCTCCATACATATGCGGGTGGGGGTACGGTCCGTACATTCACTGTTGGGGTGGGGGTACACTCCATACATACGCGGGTGGGGGTACGGTCCGTACATACACTGTTGGGGTGGGGGTACGCTCCATACATATGCGGGTGAGGGTACGGTCCGTACATAGAAGGTTGGGGTGGGGGTACGCTCCATACATACGCGGGTGAGGGTACGGTCCGTACATAGAAGGTTGGGGTGGGGGTATGCTCCATACATACGCGGGTGGGGGTACGGTCCGTACATTCACTGTTGGGGTGGGGGTACGCTCCATACATACGCGGGTGGGGGTACGGTCCGTACATACACTGTTGGGGTGGGGGTACGCTCCATACATACGCGGGTGGGGGTACGGTCCGTACATCCACTGTTGGGGTGGGGGTATGCTCCATACATACACGGGTGGGGGTACGGGCCATACGTACACGGGTTTATGTACACGGGTGGGTGTACGGTCCGCACGTACGGGGGTGTACATGCACGGGTGGGGGTTCGGCGCGTACATACGAGGGCTGGGGGGTGGTTGGGCGCGTACGTACGGGGGCTGGGGGGTGTTGGGCGCGTATGTTGGCACATGTCTCCATGGTTGCTATGGGAGTTCGGTGCGGACGGTGTTTTTTCCATACGGTTGTAACATCGGACGCACAGGATGGATCGTACTTGCGCGGTCGGACTTCACTTATCAAATTTGTATGGTAAATCGTCCGGGGACGTGTCGGACACATTTTCCGACCCGAGGACGTGTGGGGAATTATTCCCAATGCGATTCGTATGGACTTTTTCCCATGCGAATCGTACTTGGCAGTTTGTACGGCACTTGTACGATTCGTACGGTAAAAAGACCGAATACGAGTCATACGGGGTAATTTTTTCCAGGATCCTAACGGGCACCTAAGTGTCTTAAATACTGGAGAAACAGTTAGCTAATGCTTGTTAGAAGGGTGAAGTAGAGGGATGTGCTACTTTATCAACGGAAGTAACGATTCCGCGTAGTAGGGCAGAGGTAAGCACTGCTCTCGGGAAAGATGGAATTCTCGTGAGAAAGGTCTATTGCTATTCTTTGGTTAGCGAAGCGGACAATGGAGATGTTTTTACGTTGTAGAAATTGAAACAAAACTTACTGAGCAGATTTGTAAAGGAGGGGTAGACAGGAGCAGGAGCTGTCAGAACGACCGCGCTGGGATTGGACAGTCGGTCAGAACTGCAAAACGCTCCGGATTGGTGCGTTAAGTGTGCGCCGCGCTGCGATTGGAGAAATACAGGGTGACGTAGACGCTCCGGATTGGTGCGTTAGTGTGAGTCGCGCTGCGATTGTATAGAATAGCGGTACAGTTGTAGGGAGAAACTAGTAAGACACGAAAAGAAAGGAAAATGTATTATGATCCACCAGAAAAAGAGAGAAAGTCATGGTTTGGAAAAATTAAGAAGTGGTTTAAGAAAGACAAACCGGTCAAAACTAGGGAAGGACAGTTACTTCCTCCACTGAAAACCCCTGCATCTTTAATGATTGCAAAATACGGATATCACACCTGTATTTGGTTAGACAACTGGGTTAAGTATACAAAGGCGGACGGAGTGTTAGCTTTTCCAGAACATGGTTCATTTAATTTGGCTGTTTTGAGAAATTAGAGAGAGAAAATTATGAATTTAGAACCGAGACCTAGACCGACTCAATTTGAAGCTTTGACGGAATGGGAAGACGAAATGCATGACCGAGAAAGACAGAGAAATGGAAGAGGATATAGGTACTTGTTTGGCAGATCGTACGGACATGAGACGCATGATGATCGAATGAGAAGGTGGCGGAATGCGAGTATGACTGAGGGTTTGTTTCCCGTAAGAACTGCAGGAGAGAATGAAGGACGAAAGTGTGTAGAAAAGAGGCATAATATGGAGACGAAAGGGTATGGAGGGAATGAATCCGAGGATGATGTTCTTGATGATTTGTTTTATAAGAATCCACCACCATACCGACCAGAACCAGAAATATTAACTCCAAGTGCCCCAATGAAAGAAACAGTACGAATCATAAAATCGGAACCAGAGTTCCTAGATTTGGGAAGAAACAATCCTACAAGAGAGGTAGAAAAGAAGTCTGGAGGAAAATTGGATGGAGAAAATTCAGCAGAATTAGCCAAAACAACCCTAGAATTAACAGAGAAAATAAGAGAATTAACTAAGAATCTGGATGCGGTAACTGTACCAGTAACGATAGGTCCAGTAATGCCTATTTTTGACAAGCAAAAAGACAGTGAACATTGTTTGACAGTCCCTTATAAAAGTAATAAATTTGTTGAACATCCAAGAGTGAGTCAGAGTGAGAATCCATGGAGACAGACAATGAGCATGATTGAACCGAATTTTTCAAATAATCCATTTGTAGGTCAGAACTGTGCAGAGAAACGTATGACAATGATAGAGACCATGTCAGAAACACAAAAAGATTTTGGACAAGGAAATGTAGAGAAGCCAGTAGGACCATCTACAGAGGAGTTGAGTGAATGGTTGAGAAGTTTGCAAAAGAAAGATAAGGAATCTCAGTCAATAGATGTAGCAAAATTACGAATGGTATTGGAAGAATTAATAGTAGGTACTATCCCGACAGAGAAGTTAAAAACGTACCAAGATGAGGAATTGTTATTTCTGTGCAAAAGCGTAACAGGGAGAGCAAAAAATCTTCATGAAAGATTAGAAGAAGTTGCAAATGAAATGGGCATTGATATTGAAAAGGTAAAAGCCTTACAGAAACCCTATCGAGTAGATTTCACTGAAAAAGACATTGAAAACATGAATACTACAGGACGAATAGGTCAGATTAAGGATATAATTATTTTGTTGAGAAAATGGGGCGATGTGGCCAAATGGAAGAGCAGATGGTATCGTAAGCGAGACGAAGTTTCAGACAAAACGTTTTCAGCCTATCCTATGAGAGAAAAAGAGAAGGTTGTGACAGAATACCCTATGAGAGAGATTCCAGGAGGAGGATATGTGCATGTCCCATGGACTAGACAGGATATTTTGTCATTTACGAATTACTTCCCTCGACTGCGTGAAAAGCCCGTCGAGTGGTATAGACAGGTAGACAGATTTGTGAAATTATCCAAAGTATTGTGGATTGATTTAAATAGCCTGTTTGATATAATTGTACCAGCCGATTTATGGACAGAATGCAAAATAGTAATAGATTGGCCAACACAGGAATACCCGAGGGATCCTAAGACAGGAGCTCCAGACCCTGAGGTAATGAAGAAATACGAACAGGTTATGGCATTTTTGAAGAACAAAGTACCCCCTAAGGAGACAGATTTGGTGAAAATTGACAGAACACATCAAGAAAGCAAAGAATCAGTACATGCCTATTATGAGAGGTTAATTTTAGCCTTTAAACAATTCAGTGGAGATGAGAATTTGAGTGACAAGGATTTGAGTCATTTCGTATACAGGTTTGTATATGGTCTTCGTCCAGAAATTAGTGAAATGATAAAACAGCAAAATAAGAAAATAGATGAAGTGTTGAGACATGCTAAATATTTTAGTGATGAAATTGAAGCAAAACAGCAAAAACTGAAAGAGAAGGCAATGTGGGCACAGGTAAAAGTAGCAGAGAGACAAGAAGCACAATTAGTGGAACAAGTAGGGTCAAAACCGAGATTTAATCCTGGGAAAAATAAAGGGAATATTGAGGAAGCTAAGAAGAAGTTTCCATGTCATAACTGCGGTAGGATAGGGCATTGGAAATCCGAGTGTAAATTTCCACCAAGTACTAACCATGAAAATCCATCATTGAATCCACAGGTGCAGAAAGAGGTGAGTGGTCAGCAGCAACGACAGCAGCAGGGTGTAACACAACAGAATCAGGTGCCAAACCCACCTTTTCCACAGAACAAAAATTCCCAGAA
Organism: Triturus cristatus; assembly: GCF_964204655.1. Classification (NCBI taxonomy): domain Eukaryota; kingdom Metazoa; phylum Chordata; class Amphibia; order Caudata; family Salamandridae; genus Triturus; species Triturus cristatus. The sequence continues at coordinate 465,136,822 of NC_140579.1, read as the reverse complement.
GTATAGTAAGGAGAATGGATTCTACAACGAAGAACAGGTAAATAAGCCGCAACGTGCTAGCGCTGCTTTGCAGTATTGGCTGCAATGCGATGAAAGCGATTCAGAAGAGGGTTATTGACGGTGCCGAAGGGAGGGAGAAGAGTGCGTACTTGGCACAACTCTAGAAGTAGACCAGACAGGCCCATTTGTAGATGGAAAAGTTGATAATGAAAATATTACTTTCCTAGTTGATACTGGTGCTACTCGATCAACTGTTAGATCAGCTGATGTTAAGAATCTTCCTCTCTCGGATGAAACGATCCAAGTAGTCGGGGTCTCCAACAGAGAGATTAAAACTTACCTTACAGAACCAGTTAAAGTTAGTATAGGGAAATGTTCTGAAATGCACAGATTCATAGTGTGTGACACTAGTCCTGTGAACTTGTTAGGTAGGGATTTATTGTGCAAGATGAATTGCACTATATTTTGTACCCCAGATGGAATAGCCTTTGAAACACCTGATGATGATCTGTTATATAAGATTACATTGGCAAATAAAGAAAAAGAGATTACAGGAGCCTATGCTGTATTCAAACCTGACGAACTACCAAAAGAATTGAAACAATCAGTTAAAGCAGAAGTTTGGGACTTCACAGGAGAAGATGTAGGATTGATGAGGAATATAGATCCAGTAAAGATAACTGTAAAAGAAGCAGTAAGTTATCCAAATGTTCCACAATATAAATTGACTCCGGAAATAATCGAAGGAGTTACACCTGTGATTGAGAAAATGATAAGGCAAGGAATTTTGAGAGAAATAATGAGTAGCCCATGTAATTCACCGATAATGGGACTGAAAAAGCCTAGTGGGAAGTTCGGAATAGTGCAAGATCTGAGAAAGATAAACAAAATTGTTGTACCATGTTGTCCCATTGTACCAAATCCATCTGTGATTTTATATCAGATTCCTCATGACGCAGAATGGTACACAGTGATTGATTTGTGCCATGCATTCTTTTCCATCCCATTACACCATGACAGTCAGCAAATTTTTGCATTTCGTTTCGGCGAGTGTATTTTGGCGTGGTGCCGAATTCCACAGGGGTATACAGAAAGCCCCTCAATATTTAATCAGTTATTGAAAAAGTCTTTGGAGAGTCTGGAAATGCCTGAAAATTCAGTACTAGTCTAGTATATCGATGACCTACTTGTGGCATCGAAAACTCGTGAAGCTTGTGAGGTAGACACGGTAGCTTTGTTAAATCATTTGGCAGATGGAGGGCTGAAAGTGTCACCATCAAAACTACAATTTTGTAAAAGAGAAGTCCAATATTTGGGACACAGCATTGAGAAAGGACACAGGAAAATAACCATAGATAGAATCAGGATCATAAAAAGAATGAGTCCACCAATGACCCAAAGAGAAGTGAGAATGTTCCTGGGAATGGTTGGATATTGTCGTCAATGGATAGGAAATTTTTCCTTGATTGCAAAACCTTTGGTACGACTGACAAGAAGTGATGTGAGAGATCCAATTGATTTGAACAAAGAGGAGTTTGGCAGCATTCAAGAAATTGAGAGAAGGATTGTGTGAAGCACCTGCATTGGGTATGCCTGATTATGATAAGGAGTTCGAGTTGTATTGCAGTGAGAGAAATGGATGTGCACTCTCTGTTCTAGTACAGAAGCATGGAAAACTGAGGAAACCAATTGCATATTTTTCATCCATGTTGGACCCAGTAGCTGTAGCCCTTCCTGGGTGTATGAAAGCAGTAGCTGCTACATGTCAAAGTTTGGAACAGAGTGATGGAATTGTGATGGGGTATCCTGTGAAAGTGTTTGTTCTTCATGATGTGGCGATTCTTTTAATAAGGAGTTGTACTCAGTATATGATGCACAGCCGACTGACTAAGTATGAAAAGGTCATTTTGGGCGCAACAAATGTGAGTCTTGTGAGATGCGTGAATGTGAATCCTTCAACATTGTTGCCTGATGTGGAGCATGTAGAGGTAAGAGATGAAGCAGATCATGATTGTTTGAATGTACTTGATTTTTGTACAAAACCAAGGCCTGACATAAAAGATGACCCTTTACCAGAAAGTGATTATGTCATGTTTGTTGATGGATCCTGTTTGCGAACAGATGATGGAGTGCTAAGTGCAGCATATGCAGTATGTACAGTTGCAGCAGTGATGGAAGCATTCTATTTGAAAGGAGTAAGGTCGGCCCAAGTAGCTGAACTTATCGCCCTGAACAGAGCATGTAAGATTGGGAAAAGTGTGAGAGTGACTGTGATAACTGATAGCCAGTATGGCTACGGGGTGGTCCATGATTTCGGCCAAATTTGGCTGCAAAGAGGTTTCCTGACCTCAAGTGGGACTCCCATTAAGAATTCTGAAGTGGTTGGAAGGTTTCTTGAGGCAATACAGTTGCCCAGGCAATTAGCTGTGGTAAAATGTGCTGCGCTTAGTCGCAGTGGTGATTATATTGCCACTGGAAATAAATTTGCCAATGACATGGCACAGTATTGTGCACGAAATCAGAATTCAATCAATCGGGCAAAGGAAAGAGAATTGGTTTCTTGTTTCCCAATGTTTACTAACGCTGTGGGAACATGGGATGAGGTAAGACAATTGCAGGAAGAAGCCGGAGCGGAAGAGGTAAAACAGTGGGTAAAAGCAGGATGTGCACCAAGAGAGAAAGATCATGTGTGGGTCTATCGAGATGGAAGACCAGTAATGCCTCATAGCATGATGTCTGCCATGGCACGGATGTATCATGGACAGGGACATATAGGGAGAGACGCCATGATTCGGTCCTTTAAACAAACTTGGTATAATGCCAATGGTAATGGTATGCCTATTCTCTAGGTGGGTAGAGGCGTTCCCAACAAGAAGAAATGATGGAATGACAGTGGCAAAATTATTGTTGAGGGAATTTATACCTAGGTTTGGGTTCTCAATAACAATTGAATCAGACAGAGGAGGACATTTTCATAATGAGATCATAAAACTGATTTGTGAAGCATTGAATGTACGACAAAAACTGCATTGTGCCTACCGACCAGAGGCTTCTCGTGTAGTAGAACAAATGAATGGTTCTATCAAAAACAGAATAGGGAAAATGTGTTTAGCCATAGGTATGAAATGGGCCGATGTCTTGCCTCTAGTACTCATGACTATTAGATCAATACCAGACAGAACTACTGGTTTGAGTCCTCATGAAATCCTCATGGGACGCGCAATGAGACATGTATTTATACCAGTCAACAAGCTGATGACAATAACTGATGACATGGTATTGGAATACTGTAAAAGCCTGGCTGACACAGTTCATTCTGTGTTTCATCAGGTTGGAGCGGATGCCATCACTCTTGAAAAGAAGCCAGCTCATGATCTAAGCCCAGGGGACTGGGTAAGGATAAAAGTACAAAGAAGAAGAAACTGTTTGGTTCCCAGGTGGCGAAAACCAAGGCAAGTCATCTTGACTACAACAACAGCTGTGAAGTGTGCTGGATTGAAGAACTGGATCCATGCAAGTCATACTTTGAGAATTCCAAATCCAGTTGACTGTAAAGAAAAGGAGTATTTTGATGAATCAGAATCCAGTACTGAGTCAGATGACGGAGAGCCAAAAGATAAAGAAGGAGAAAACTCTGATAGGGGGGAGACAGATTCAAGGTTAACTTTGGTCCCCAGAAGTAACTCCTTAAAGAAAAGATTGCAGATTTCTGAATCCAGTTCAGACTCAGAAACAGAACGAAGAGCCCATACATCCAAGAAAGAACAAAGGAAGAACAAAGAAAAGAACAGTGAAGAAACAATAAAAGAAATCTGTGAGAAGGAAGTACCAGATGAAAGATTGAGAGAAAGTCCACCCGAAACCACACCTTTAGATGGACAGGTGCCAGATACAGAGAGAGAGGGAAAGATTATTGCGAACGACCCCTGAGGAGGTGTAGGGAACTCCAACATCCAGTTAGAAGCAGGGACAAGTAGTCAGCAGGAAGATTGCGTGACGGAGATTCGAGGAGGGACAGAAGTAGGGAAAACAAAAGAGGTGGAAAAAGAACTCGTTGAAGGTAAAAAGCAAGTTGAAACAGAATCTGAGGAAAGCGAAGATGAAATACCAGAAGGCCGAGTTCTGAGAAAGAGAGCTTGGAGAACTGAAAAGAATGATAAAGGGAGTAAATTTAAAAGAGCGGCCAAAGACGAGGTGTGGCCAAACAAAATAAAAAGACTGAGATATTGGCTGATACGTGTAAATTCGCCAAGAGCTGAACAGGTGAATGAAGTAACGAGTCAGGAAAAATCGAAAGAAGAAGAACAGACAGTAGTCAAAGAAAACAAAAGAACAAGAAAGCCTAACCAGAAGTATAAATCACCGGAATGGACATATGTGGCCCTGCCTGAAGTGAACGAAGAGGCGGATAGCCAAGGAAATCCAGAGGTGGTTGTACCGGAAGTGGTTGAGGAAGACAAAGAATCGGAAATACTGAGAGTTATCTTGTCCGATATTGGAGAAGAAGCGGATATTCAGGACAACCTGTATGTTGAAAACGAAGGGAAGGTGAAAGATGATGAGATGCCAAACTGAATGAAAAAAGAAAATTACTGATGGAAAAACAATAAAATACTGAAAAAGACAAAAACTGGTAGAACCACGTAGGTGCTTAGAAGCCTGGGGTTAGAAACTAGTTGTGAAGTAGAAGAGGCTAAGTCAAAAGACACGGCTCATTTTAGAAAGATGGCAAACATAGAAAGTAGCAAAAGTAGATGTACCTTTCTTAGAAGATGGTGCAAAATGTGTTGTTGTTGTACAGGATTATTAATGCTTCTTTCGAGTATTCTTGCTCTACTAATTTCATTGAAAGTTACTGTAGATACATTAGAAGGACATAGTGATAACATAACTAATATAGGGAAAGTTCCAACTAAAATAGATAAAAACTATTTACATAAAGACAGGTCAATAACAGATTTTTCTAATAATGTGTTTTTAAAATTGTTGTATGAATATGTAAAAACAATGGACGTAAGGGATTGCTATGTTTGTATGCAATTACCTGCATCTGTATCTGAAGGAGTGACTTATCATCACCTTCCTGTAACATATGGAATAACATGTAGTGTAATAGCTAGTTTATTTTATCAGACAGGTAAATTAGAGTATTATTTTTCAGATGTAGATACTATATTTGCACAAGTACCCGCAATTAACAAACTAAACAAAGTAAAACCTGCAAAAGTATTAGGTGAATTTTTCTTAGAGACAAATGAACTAACATTAGAATATATATTCAGAAATAACTTGACTTGCAGTTTAAAGGAAGAGGAGAAGACATTTTTGGATATGGTTGAAGAAAGGAGATTGAAAATGCAAAGGAAGGTTTCAGAAGGGAAAGTGGAGAAAACGGTTTGGGATGTAGAAACGGAAAAACATTTAAGAGGAGAATCGAGTCCAACTATGGCTTTAGATTGGCCTCAGAAAGGGAAATTGTGTATAAGAAAGAATCAGACGGCATATGACAATTATTTTCTAGGGAATAGTGAGTGCCATGATACATACCGGATCATGGGAGGATGGGGATTTAAAGGTGGGAACAGGGCAAATTACCGTTTGCCAGACAATTGGTATGGCACATGTTATGTTGGCCTGGTTTTTCCAAAGATTTTTCACATGGATAGAGGAGAAGATGGTGTACATAGTTTAGGTAATCATTTAGCACATAGTAAGAGAGAATCTTGGGCTGAAATTGTAGGTGACATTTTTGGAGCACTGATACCCGCAGTGGGAATATCTCTGAATGCAAACAAAATTAGAAAACTTTCAACAGTAGTGGATCGCTTGTCAACAAGCACCGCTGGAGGATTCCTATTGGTAAATACTGAAATGTTTGCCATGCGTGCTATGGTAATGCAAAATCGACTTGCCCTTGATATTTTATTGGCAAAAGAGGGTGGAGTCTGTGGAATGCTGAAAGTTCAACATTGTTGTACTTACATTCCTGACGAAAGTAAAGATTTGAAAATTGATATTAAGAATATTACAGAATTGCATGACGAAATTGTACCACTGGAGGTTGAAGGTGTTTGGGAGAAGATCGGTAAGAAAATAACAGCTATTAAAGACTTTGTAGTAAAACTAGGTAGTACATTTATAGGTAAGATATTATTTCCATTAACTTGTGTGATTTCCTTAGTATTAATAATCAGACTAGGTTGTATTTGTTGTAGAAAGAATAAAAACCAGAAAAGAATAAAAAGAGAGAACCTAAGGAGAAGGGATAAGAAAAATGAAAGAGAATTTGAAGAAATAGAGCTGGAAAATTAAAGGATAGCATGTATAAAAAAGCAAAAAGAGAAGAAACAGGGATAACTGAAATATGAATGAAACAAGAAATCAATTCGAAATTTCATAAAAAGAATACCAAATTTTATGTTAGTGTGGTGATATAATCACCAAAGGGGAGATTGCTGGAGCGGGTAGTACAACATTTTGTATACCCCCCCATTCTGCATGTTTATATTAATTCGAATAATCAATTAATTGTAATATTATTAATCTGTCTGAAGTGATAACTCACCAACTATATTAACAAGAGAATTACACGTGGGAATTGCACTTTGCATGGCTATATTAATTGTGAATTAACCAGTGTACGCATATTACTAGTAGAAAATTAGAATATTATATGTAATATGTTGCTTTAAGTGATGTATTTGTGATTTGTGCTTTATTCAGTGAGTATAAACAGCTCTGAGTGTTGCTTCTGCTAGATAAATACACACACATATGGTATTAGTAAGGGGATAACATTTTATTAGTCATTTCAATCTTTTAATTACGTTTTTGTGTTTCTTTTGCTTAAGTTGACCATTTCGGCCTATACAAGATGGCTGAACGAGACGTTAAACGTGACTGCCTTGACAACACGAGGTTCTGGGTGAAGTGCACATGCGTCACCGCCAGCAACAGTGGCCTGGACCTGACCCCGGGAGAACATGTACCCTCGAAGGTCATTCCGGGAACCCGTCCAAGACTAAAAGACAATGCTCAATTTAAAAGCCGGAACAAGCAAGTTTGATGACTTCATCATCTAACACCTTGAGAACTGTTCATCGCAAGTCGAAATTGACCAATGAGAACTCTCTAAACCCAATCTTGATACATATTTGTTAGTATTTTCATTATAAAAGTAGGTAGGGAATTAGGGTAGTATGACACGCACGCTCTCCTCCCCACCTCTGGACGCCCTCGCTCTTCTTTGACGAACTCGATTTCCTGACGTTATGCTGACGGAGAGGACAGTGACACTGCTGGACGGCTGTTATCCTGAATCTATGAGAGACTAAATTGCGGCCTAAATTTACTGAATAAATTCTCTTTGACTGACTGACTTAGAGGACGACTTTAGCCAGAATAGGTAAATATGATGCTCTGAAATGCTAATGATGATTTCTAACATTTCTTTCAATATTTCTTAGATAAAGATTCATTGATTAATTGACAAATGTGTTGTGTTGATTATTTGAAGAAGAAGATTAAGAGAAAAGTAATAGAGCAAAGGTAGACGAGTAAATCATCAATTACCAATTTAACTAAATGATCTATCTCTGTATGGGAGGGATATGTTAGGTTTAAATGTCAATGTGTCTAGGGCAAAGTAAAGGTATTTCTCTCATGTCAGCGTTGTGAAACGTATTTTCCCTCAGAAAACAGGTCAACCGAGTGTAAGTATATTGGTGTTATGGGCCCCACCAATGAATGTAAATGAGTAAATTGGATGACGAGGTAGTTGGTCTGTGCCGAAGGGGAAATTTGACGTTCCGCGCTGCAACAAGGTAACACGAGTACTCCGGTGCTCCCGTGGGTGCTGGCCCTAGAACGTCCTAAGGCCAAAAGGGTTTAGTCCTGACTCATTTCTAAGTGTCCCTAATCTTTAAAAATCTAACTGCGACTTTCCCCATAGAAGCTAACGGTAGCTCGCGGCTGTGTTCACACACTGCACACGGCCCACGTGGGTCCCCTGTGTCACTACCTTGGGTGGTTCCTTGGGGTCCCAGCGGTTCTACAGGCTCTAGGCCTTGTGTCTAGTTAAGTTGTGGTTCTTATACCACTATTTTAGTATATTGTTTGGCTCGCCCCTAGGGCCTGACATGTATTTGTGCTATTTTACTGTGATTATTGAAGTGTAACTTATATGTTTTGACCTCTAGTCTCATAAAGAGACTAGGAGGGTGTGTTTAGTAATAAATACATATATTTTATATATATACCTGGTGTGGATATCTTTCATTTAGTGACTCAAGAGATTATAGACTGGTAAAACAAGCTGCTTTACATTCGTTCAAGACTTAGCTTGAAGGCTGCTCTCCATAGCTACCACTAGGATAGCTTTCAGTAAAGGTTGTCTTTAACCTATAACCGACAAGGGATTGTTTGGACTGATACAAGGTGCCCACTATAACTAGTGGACAGCATATATCAGGCCAACTTCTCACATGCATTGCCACCAAACACAAAATGCCGGCACGCACTAACGACGCAGCACCGGATAGCTGAAGGTGCGTTGCTGCATACAGGCGCCAAACAGCAGCTACGAGCAGCGAAGAAGGAAAGACGTAATAAAGGATTCCACTGCTCCACGGTGTGGCTCCAACAAAACGGAAAGATGCGCGAATCATATTTTAAAACAAAATGGAGTATGCGGTTAAACTGACAATGTTGCTCCACTTGACCAGTCACCGTAATCATTACAAATATGATAAAATAAGGCATAGTGTCCGTTCGGCCCAAATTACACCAGAAGACTGTATAAATCAAACGAGCAGGCAACACGCTGTATAAAAAGGCATGTCTCAATAGATGAGCCAAATTCTAAAAATAAACTTGAGCAAAACAGTTTTACCTGCCTTCATGCAGGCGAGGCAAATGGGCAGACGGCTCTGTCAGATTAGCCCAGTGTGTAGCGATTTCCGCTCCAGTGCAGACAACAAATAAGCTTGTAGACACCGAACCTGTAAATCCTTGAAGGGACACGCAGCCGACAAAACTTCCTCTGAATAGCTTCCAGATGCAGGTTCCCAGGAGCATGAAAACTCATAGTACAGGCACCTCCCTTCTTGCGCACACATCCAGATGACAATGTAGGTTGACAGGTTTGCTGAGCTGTTTACATTCTTGCTGTGTATGTACATCAATTTGGTGCAGCATAACACTCAGATCAAATGTCCTTGAACATCTCAAGGTGCGCAGCGTTAGAATTAGAGATGACTTGTAAAATGTCAAAAATGATGATGCTTACTTCCCTTGAAGGTGCAGTTCTTGTAGATGTGTCCAGAAGAAACAGAGTACAGCACGCTTGGGCTGGGGCTGTCCGATGTTATGGACACTGGTGGGGCTGCAAGGCGTGCTGTTCCAGTTTCTTTTGTTTCCTTTGTGGCTCCTTAGTTTTCAAAACACCCTCTTGAATGACAATTTGCTCTGTATGTATGGCCTCTTGTGACCCATTCTTCTTGCATTTTTTCGTGTCTCATGTCTACACATGTAGACTGTGAAGCTTCTTCCCAACATGTCGACTATTTGTAAATGTCATCTTCAGCTTCCTTCAGACCAACTGTAGAGCGTGAGCAAGTCTACAACTCGTCGCCAAAAATAATGTAGTAGCGCAGTCCAGATGTTGATTAAGTAGGTTTATTGAAGTAGATCATAATGTAGAGTAGATCCAATACAGCAGCCCCACCAGGAGCAGCCTGCTAGCTGATCAGCCCATCCTCCAACTGTCCCCACTCACACCAGTCACCCAAGCATCCCACTCATGGCCCACACACCAACATTCCACACAGAACCCTCACACTGGCTGAGCAGCGAGGAACAAGATAACAGAGAACATTATAACAACATGAAGATACTACAGATAGTTTTAAATGTTCCTTCCTCTCAACCGCTCCAATCCCAGAGGAAGTGAGGTTGTCATCAAATATCACCATGAAATGTCGCCATATTGGTAAGTTAAACTTTGAGGTGAGTGAGCCACTTAAAGCTCGAGCCAGACTTGAGCCTGAAGTGTGGCTCTGGCTCTGCTCCAGGTCCCATTGGAACATCAAGCCCATAACGAGCCGAGCTTTCATGTGGCTTCTGCCTGCACCCTCGCTCTACCTTCATCCACAAAAGTTAGAAACAAAGCATTACTATTTGAGTTAAAAAGGAGAGATTAATCAATACCCATTTAGTAGGTGATGTGTTCAAAGTGGCACTAGAAAGCCTGGATTAATCGTGGCTTCCTCGCTTAACCAAATTGTGTGATCTAAGGCAAATATTTTATTTTACCAATCCTTTTTTCACTGTCATGTATATAAAATCACCTTTAAATACTTAAGTCCAGAATACCAGCTGTAGAAAAACCTATTGTGTTTGACTTAATAGGCTATTATCAATGATATTGGTTATACAATTTAGATGGCAAATGTTTTCCATACTCAGCTCTAAAGGCCAAGCAAAACCCTTTGGCTCGGGCTTAGATTGCCCTGTTAATTTGTTGGCTCGTCCACCTTTACTTCAACTATGAGCTGTGGGCTGTTAATGGGGAGCAGCCATCTCCTATAGGGACCCTTCATGCTGTACATTATCACTTCATTGCTCTTCCTCATCACAGTCCTTAACCAATGAGGATGAAACATGTCAAAGAAACAGACACCTGTGCCAGCTCTTCACACTGAAGGTGTGTTTTCTGTTCGCCTGGAGCAAAATTGGTACAGATTCTGCACTGAATAGATCTTTTTCTTTCTTTTTTTTATTTTTTTCACTTCTTTGCTTTACTTAGAGTCAACTTTGGTAGGGGGATTTGCTTCTGTTCATTCACTTATGAACTTCAATATGATTTCTTTAGTATTTGTTATTATTTGTTTATCCTCTGCAACTAGCTTCATTTGTAAAGTAATTAGTGCCAGGGCCCAAGATAATACACAGATGCCCACTGCAGATTGCAGTACCCACGGTCCCTTCCAACACTGCCAAATTCCAAACCTAGCCACACCTGTCCTACATATGTGACAATTTGGTCTACACTGACCCAACGTTTTAAGACTGGTATTACTATTTTTGTAATAGTATATTGCAGTGGTTCTTAACCTTTGCCATTTTGTGGTCCCCCACTTCAACATTACTTAAATCAGGGGACCCCCCCCCCCTTCCACACTGAATCATTATTGAAATCCAAATATCCCCACTGGGTTATTCCTGGATGCTGGGGATCTCAGCCTAAGCAATTTTGATGATTTGAACCGCAAAATTATACACAAAAATTGACACAAGCATTCGCCAAACAAATACACAAATGATTGAATATTTTATATAATTCACAAATATATTTTAAAAAAGGAACATTTTAATGGGAGGAAATAAAGCTTTCCTAAATTCAGTGAGGCCACCCATTATCCATATTATATTCTGTTTGATGACCTGCAGTGCTCCCATGGACCAATGTGAGAATAGCAATTTAACGTCACGTTAAGAACTGACGAACTGACTTTTTAAAATTTTTAATTTTACATTTTGTTCTATATTTATAAACAATTTATAAATTTGTAAATTGCATATAATTTTTCAAGCAGATGTGAATCCCCTGTGCACGCGTTGCAGACCTCCATTGTCCCCTGTGTAGGCTTTGCAGACCTCCAGGGTACCCAGACCACAGGTTAAGAACCACTAGTATATTGAATTATTAAAGACTTTGCTCTTATGTGGTGGACTGTCTTAAATATGTGCCAATGTTATGAAAAAAGTGCTGCTGCTGAGCAGCAGCAAACACTGGCACAAATTAATCAGTGATGCCCTTCAAGAGCCTGATTACAATTGGATGCAATAATTTGCTCATGTTCTGAGTTTTTAGGGAATAACATGCAGATATTGGTGCTTACCACACTCAAGTTAGCACAGTAAAGTATAAAGTGAGGACTTTTCCTCTTTTAAATTCTATCAGGATTGACCTACTGAAATGTAATGACTATTCGGGTCTAAATTCACATCTATTAATTGCAGGAAATATCACACAAATCGGCATTTAGGGGTCCTTTCATGAGATTATCCCTTTTTCTAGGGATCATGTGAGGGGTGCAGATGAAGGGCCGCTTTAGGCCAACCCCTTTTTATGGTTTACAGGTCTCCACCTGTTTAATCCTCCTCATAGCCCCTCCTTCCTTTTTTGGTAACATCCCTTTTACAGGGCTTAGAGGGTAAAGCTTCATTTTGTGTCGCAGAATACAACCCCATCCTCGTTTCCGCCTCCCACTACCACCCCACCTTGGGTGCTGGAGTTGGCAGCAATTGCTTATATCATGACTTGATGAAGCTGCATGTTACCCTTTCTACTTTTTGTTCAATACTCTTTGCAGTGGCCGAGCCAATCTGACACGCCCTGTCCGAGATGTGTTACCAGGAAATTAAATCTCATGGATGTGCAACGCAGCACCGCAAAATACCTCGCATCAAAGGTTAGAGTAACACTTTCTGGCTAAATCCCCCAAATGGGGGTCCCAATTTAGTCATGGATATCAGCTAAGTTCAGCTGCAGGGGCGTAGCTTCTGTTGGTGCAGCAGGTGCAGTGGCACCGGGTTTTGGAGAGCTGAGGGAACCTCCAAACTGTGATTATTGCTGTATTTCTCAGTTCAAGCATAGGCCAAGAGGCCAGTTTTCTTCTTTGCACTAGGGCCCATGATACACTAGTCACTGTTCAGCTGATAACATTCTCTCATAATCAGATATAGTCTCCATAGTCCCCCTGGTGTGGTGACACTGCCCCGCCTCCTGGATGACGGCCTGTCACATTTGAGCTATCTCATCATGTCAGCAGTGCCTCACTTGCAACGTGCTGTTTCGGTCTGGATTCTGTTGTGCCACTGTTAGGGACGAGCATTGTTAATCCTACAACACACATAGGAGTAGTAACGCGGGTTTTAAGTACTCTCTGCGGCATTACATTACACTACACAGAAGCAAATCCTTTCTAAAGGAAATGTTGTTACTTGGAAACAAGATTTTTGCTCTGTTCATGATAAAGTGTCACTCAAAATGTCACACCTCAGGTACTGACATGGCGCACATAAACCCACTGCAACTATGGAAATGTCACACATACGCAAATTGAAAACTTGGCAGCTATGGCAACGGGTGACATGGCTGTGACTCTCAGCATGCTGCCATTGGGTCCTATAATGAGAGCTATTTCAGCTGTGCTTATGATAGTTATTCTTCAGCTTGGGTTCATCTTATGTGTCTTTCCTTTATCTTTATTATTTTAAAAGTTGTTCAGTTCTTCTACAACCTGTACAAATGTGCTGTGGCCTTTCAGGACTCTGAGCAAAAATGCAATAGAGCTTTGTTGTAGAGTTGAGTGACTAGAGTAGAGTGAGTGTGTCTGAGGCTACCATGGCATGGAAGTCTTTGAGACTTGTCTTCCTATGACCTAAGGCCCTTGTGGCCTCATGGATAAGGTGTTTGATTGTTGATGAGAAGATTCTGGGTTCCAGTACCTTTGATGTCCTATTTGTTTGTCAACTTCTAGCTCTGTGTATTGGACATGCTAGAATGCTCCGATTACTGTCCAAGTTACTGAAAGGGTCATTTCAAGGTCTGTGACATTGCATTAAACCTCCCTGTGATATTTCTTGCTGGGTCACCTTCTTACTGTACCAGCTGTGGTACATTTCCCTTGTCATTAGGGGCCAGGAATGGCTTGGTACTCCTGAGTTCTGTGCTTTTCTCTATTTACTTTTCCTGTCTCCCCATAATACTCTTTCGATAAATTGCACATTAGCCTTCAAGGTAGGGAGCCAGCTGCTGAAATGTGTGTGGGACCACCCAATCACAGGCTACGTTCCCAGCTAGTCCTCTCTGTAACAAAACACACCTTGTTCAGAGAGGACCTGGCTTGGCTGTTTGGGCTGGACTGTATCCATTGAAACAGAATCAAGATTGATTAGTATATGTCTGGGTCTAATCTGAGATGGTACAAGGGGCAACAAAAACGATGGACTGGGATTGTGCCCAAGTAATTACCAGTAGCTGTGATTAATTCAAGCATCCCATCCATCTCTTTTTTAATATTCTTCAATGCAAAGCCCTAAGGGACACTGATGCCCAGACATGGGTCCCATGCTGACTCTGCACCTGATACTAAGCTACACCTTACTGAAGAAGCCAACATAGGCAGACACCTTTCCTGGCTTGCTTGCAATCCAATTCTGAGAGAACCTGAATTGACACTTCAGGCTGGACTGTTCCTAGTGGAGCAAGACCAAGGCTGATTTGCATATGACTGGTTCTAATCTGAGGTGGGATTGTACCCAAAAAGCGATACACTTGGATGCAGCCCAAGTGATTACCAGTGGCTGAAGTTAATTTATACATTCCATCCATCACTTTTCTGTATTTTTCATTGTAATGTAGTGGTGCAGCTAGTAATCCAAGATGTGGGTCCAATGCAGACTTTGCTACTAGAACCAAGTTACACCAGAGTGAAGATGCCCAGATAGGCCCTAGCCAATCTTGGGGTGCTCCTGTTCCATTTCAGAGAGGACCTGGTTTAGCAATTCCTGGAGTAGGGCCAAGCCAGATTTGTGTATGGCTTGGTGTAATCTGAGGTGGCATAGTGAACAAAAACAAAATTGAACTGGGATGCATCCCCAAGTAATTACTGGTGGCTGAAATTAATTAAAGCACCCATTTCATCAATTTTTTTATTCTTTGTAGTTACTCCCTGAGATGAATGGGTATGCCCTGCGATGGGTCCTGTGCTCACTGTGCCACTGGAACTGAGTTACACCCATCTGAAGAGGCCCAAATAGACAGAAACATGCTTTACCCATCATCCTAAGCAGTTCTTCAATTTTCGGCAATGGGTGTTGATCCGCCCAGATGCCAGTATTCATGTCACATCCTTCAACACAATGGTGCCGATCACGATCCGGTAAAAACCGGGTACGAACCGTCGGACGGAGCATATTCTCCGTCCGACGCGTACCCGGTCGTCAAAACTTACAAACATGGAATTACGAATCGCACGGAAACTCCATTTCCGTACGATTCGTACAAAACCCCGACCGACGAAAATAAACATACAAATGCGATCCGGGAAAGCGCCAACGTGACGTCGGGACGCACGCAGCCTGCCATTCACGAACCAGGAATTACGATTCACACCGACGTCATCCCGCACGGTGAATATTTTCCGGCTGCCAAAAACTGCCGGGAAATCAGGACGACGCGAACAAGGAGTACCTGCACGCGACGGACAGACATGGACCCGAACCTACGTGTCATCCCTGCCCTCATAGCAGTCGACCTCCTCTACAGGTTCGGACGCAGACGCCGCAGAAGGTCAGAACAACAAAGGGAGGGGGGGAAGGGGGGGGGCAGGACAGGGGCAGGCCACAAAACCCCCACCAAAGTCACACAGCACACATGCCCTGGACATACCTGACCCCCAGGCCCTGGTCACTACGAGGGGGTGGGGGCGTGTCCAGCAAAGCCAGCGTCCGCCACAACGGAAGTGCTTGACTACGCGAACCGGCAACACAACAATACAGGTACGTCCCGTACCCACGCCTTAAGAGCGTGGGTACGAGTCGAACCACGCCCACACCTACGTCACCCCAACAATAGCGTGGGGACGGATATATACGGACCGTACCCCCACCCCCGTATGCATGGAGCGTACCCCCACCCCAACAGTGTAAGTAGGATCTGTACCCTCACCCGCGGACGTATGGAGCGTACCCCCATGCCAATAGTGTACGTACGGACCGTACCCCCACCCCGTATGCATGGAGCGTACCCCCCACCCCAACAGTGTAAGTACGAACCGTACCCCACCCGCGTACGTATGGAGCGTACCCCCCACCCCAACAGTGTAAGTACGACCCGTAACCCCACCCACGGACGTATGGAGCATACCCCCCACCCCAACAGTGTAAGTACGACCCGTACCCTCACCCGCGGACATATGGAGCGTACCCCCACCCCAACAGTGTAAGTACGACCCATACCCTCACCCGCGGACGTATGGAGCGTACCCCCCACCCCAACAGTATAAGTACGACCCGTACCCTCACCCGCGGACGTATGGAGCGTACCCCCACTCCAACAGTGGAAGTACGACCCGTACCCTCACCCGCGGACGTATGGAGCGTACCTCCCACCCCAACAGTGTAAGTACGACCCATACCCTCACCCGCGGACGTATGGAGCGTACCCCCACCCCAACAGTGTAAGTACGACCCGTACCCTCACCCGCGGACGTATGGAGCGTACCCCCACCCCAACAGTGTAAGTACGACCCGTACCCTCACCCGCGGACGTATGGAGCGCACCCCCCACCCCAACAGTGTAAGTACGACCACTACCCTCACCCCGTATGCATGGAGCGTACCCCCCACCCCAACCGTGTAAGTACGACCCGTACCCTCACCCGCGTACGTATGGAGCGTACCCCCCATGCCAATAGTGTACGTACAGACCGTACCCCCACCCCGTATGCATGGAGCGAACCCACACACGTGTATGTTCTAAGCGTACATATTGTTAAATAGGAGGGGTGTGTGCAGAGTCCTCCCAGCAGTGCCCAGAGACAGGAGGGGTGGGTGCAGAGTCCTCCCAGCAGTGCCCAGAGACAGGAGGGGTGTGTCCCTATCACTCCCAGAGGTGCTCAGAGACAGGAGGGGTGGGTGCAGAGTCCTCCCAGCAGTGCCCAGAGACAGGAGGGGTGTGTGCCCATCACTCCCAGCAGTGCCCAGAGACAGGAGGGGTGTGTGCAGAGTCCTCCCAGCAGTGCCCAGAGACAGGAGGGGTGGGTGCAGAGTCCTCCCAGCAGTGCCCAGAGACAGGAGGGGTGTGTGCCTATCACTCCCAGCAGTGCCCAGAGACAGGAGGGGTGTGTGCCTATCACTCCCAGCAGTGCCCAGAGACAGGAGGGGTGTGTGCAGAGTCCTCCCAGCAGTGCCCAGAGACAGGAGGGGTGGGTGCAGAGTCCTCCCAGCAGTGCCCAGACACAGGAGGGGTGGGTGCAGAGTCCTCCCAGCAGTGCCCAGAGACAGGAGGGGTGTGTGCCTATCACTCCCAGCAGTGCCCAGAGACAGGAGGGGTGGGTGCAGAGTCCTCCCAGCAGTGCCCAGATGCAGGAGGGGTGGGTGCAGAGTCCTCCCAGCAGTGCCCAGACGCAGGAGGGGTGGGTGCAGAGTCCTCCCAGCAGTGCCCAGAGACAGGAGGGGTGTGTGCCCATCACTCCCAGCAGTGCCCAGAGACAGGAGGGGTGGGTGCAGAGTCCTCCCAGCAGTGCCCAGACGCAGGAGGGGTGGGTGCAGAGTCCTCCCAGCAGTGCCCAGAGACAGGAGGGGTGTGTGCAGAGTCCTCCCAGCAGTGCCCAGAGACAGGAGGGGTGGGTGCAGATTCCTCCCAGCAGTGCCCAGACGCAGGAGGGGTGGGTGCAGAGTCCTCCCAGCAGTGCCCAGACGCAGGAGGGGTGGGTGCAGAGTCCTCCCAGCAGTGCCCAGAGACAGGAGGGGTGGGTGCAGAGTCCTCCCAGCAGTGCCCAGAGACAGGAGGGGTGTGTCCCTATCACTCCCAGCAGTGCTCAGAGACAGGAGGGGTGGGTGCAGAGTCCTCCCAGCAGTGCCCAGAGACAGGAGGGGTGTGTGCCCATCACTCCCAGCAGTGCCCAGAGACAGGAGGGGTGGGTGCAGAGTCCTCCCAGCAGTGCCCAGACGCAGGAGGGGTGGGTGCAGAGTCCTTCCAGCAGTGCCCAGAGACAGGAGGGGTGTGTGCAGAGTCCTCCCAGCAGTGCCCAGAGACAGGAGGGGTGGGTGCAGAGTCCTCCCAGCAGTGCCCAGACGCAGGAGGGGTGGGTGCAGAGTCCTCCCAGCAGTGCCCAGACGCAGGAGGGGTAGGTGCAGAGTCCTCCCAGCAGTGCCCAGAGACAGGAGGGGTGGGTGCAGATTCCTCCCAGCAGTGCCCAGAGACAGGAGGGGTGTGTGCCTATCACTCCCAGCAGTGCCCAGAGACAGGAGGAGTGTGTGCCTATCACTCCCAGCAGTGCCCAGAGACAGGAGGGGTGTGTGCAGAGTCCTCCCAGCAGTGCCCAGAGACAGGAGGGGTGGGTGCAGAGTCCTCCCAGCAGTGCCCAGACGCAGGAGGGGTGGGTGCAGAGTCCTCCCAGCAGTGCCCAGAGACAGGAGGGGTGTGTGCCCATCACTCCCAGCAGTGCCCAGAGACAGGAGGGGTGTGTGCCTATCACTCCCAGCAGTGCCCAGAGACAGGAGGGGTGTGTGCAGAGTCCTCCCAGCAGTGCCCAGAGACAGGGGGGTGGGTGCAGAGTCATCCCAGCAGTGCCCAGACGCAGGAGGGGTGGGTGCAGAGTCCTCCCAGCAGTGCCCAGACGCAGGAGGGATGGGTGCAGAGTCCTCCCAGCAGTGCCGAGAGACAGGAGGGGTGTGTGCCCATCACTCCCAGCAGTGCCCAGAGACAGGAGGGGTGGGTGCAGAGTCCTCCCAGCAGTGCCCAGACACAGGAGGGGTGGGTGCAGAGTCCTCCCCGCAGTGCCCAGACACAGGAGGGGTGGGCGCCTAACACTCCCAGCAGTGCCCATGGAACGCAAAGGGTGGAGTAGCCACAGATACCATGCCCACAAATGTCAGTCAGGTGCACGAAGACCCTGCAGTACATGTACCACATGTGTGCGAGGCTGGGAGTATACGCATGCATAGCGCCGAGAAGAAAACATGTCCACATGAAGTCATGTCAATAGTCCACATACACAAGTACAATGACTACCAAGGATGCCACGAATGATGCAGGTGGAGACATCGCTCAGCATGCATGTGCAAAGTTGAAGGAGTCCGTCACACACCCAGCTAATGTACACACAGCTCAGCGCTAAATATTGGGAACACCCTGCAGGGAAGATGTCAGGGTACACAGAGGAAGGAATACACCTTGGGACAATTTCACCATGCAGTAACTGCTTACATGAACAGAGAAACCTAGCTAACACCGTGTGACGGCACACAGATACCAGGGTCCCCCCTATGACCAGCACACTACTACATTTCCCACACACCCAACACATGATTACCACCCAAAATCATGTAGCAGCCCCACCAACAGCAACATCAGAAAAGCAGTAGTGTTCAAAGGAAACAAAAATGGCTTTAATCAGCATGATCTTAAATAGTGTGTTCGTAGAAAGTTCAATATTTACAAAGCCCATAGGGCAGTCCATGAGTCACAGCTGGATGGGGGACACAGTGGGACGCGTGTCCCCTAGCTTGCCTGCACAGTCAGACTCCTTCGTCTTCCTCAGCGGGAAGGGCATCATGTTGGGGGGAAGGATAGGCACCGCAGGGATAGGAGGGCGAAGGGTAGGCGTCGTGGGTGCAGGGATGGAGGACTCCACCACAGGGGGTAGGGCAGGGCCAAAGGCGGAGGCCAGGATCTCGCTGCACACCTTTGCAAGGTCCTCCAGCGTCTCCCCTGCACCCGAAGGAACCACAGGCCCCAAGGAGGGGGGGGGGGCGGAGGGATGGGTCGCAGCGCCACTGGGGGAGGGTGTGGACAGGGGGGGGGACTCAACCACCCTGACTGGGGACTCCCTTGACCGCTTGCGGGGTGGTGTCACAGTGGGGCTCAGGGACAGAGCGGCCATGAAGGAGTCCTTGCCGGATATGTGGCCAGGAGAGCTGAGGGGAGGGGATTTGGAGGGAGTGGATTGGGTGGAATGCGGACTCCCACTCTGGCTGCGTGTCTTACGTTTGCCCCCCGACCCAGTGGGTGTGCCTACCTCACCCTGTGTGTGCGTGCCAGGAGGTGTGCGTATGACCTTCCCTGCTGGTGTGGTGCCTGTGTCTGTTGTGGTGGGTGCATGCTGACGTCTGGGTGTACGTGGGACAGGCATGGGAGTGGGAAGTGTGGATGGGGCAGGGGTAGGGGGTGGGACGTAGCGCTGCAGGAGACCCACTGCTGCAGTCAGTGTCGAGTCTATGGACCTCAGCAACTGGCGTTGGTCAGCCTGCGACGAAAAAATGCCCTCCAAGTATGCCTCCATGTTGTGCAGCACTTGGCTGTGGCCATGGAGGACATTAAGGATCGCAGCCTGACCAAACTGCAACTGCCGCTGGATGTCCACAGACTCGGCATTGGCGGCAGCAGTGGAGACAGGGGCAGGGGGTGCGGTGCCTGGCAGGAAGGAGACATGTGGTGACCGTGGACGTTGGGAAGGGACACGAGCAAGTGGGAGGCGGCTGATGGCAATGGAGGGGGCGGGGTGCGATTTTGTAACGCTGTCAGCTGCTGGTGCAGCCTTCATCCACTCGGAGAGATCATCCTCGGACCCGTCGGCTTCATATTCGGTGGTGCCAGTGGACAGGTCCTCGGCCTCACTCTCCTCCGCCTCTGTACCACTCAATGTGCCAGCCACGATGTCAACGCTGGCACTGGTGCTCGGTCCCTCCGCTCCGTCTGTGCTCATGTCTCCCTCCGTGTCCCCCGACGATGCTGTGGGCAAGGTGAAGAGACAGCAATTAATCACACACCTGTATACATATGTCACATGAGTCCAATCTACATAGGTTACAGTGCATAGCCTGCAAAGAAAGTTAAGTAACATCTACAAAACAAGGTACAGATGTAGGGCATGCAACACACAGTTGGTTGACCCACCATGCCACAGAAAATCCATGGAGAGCATGACACAATAGCAAATTACATGAAATGGAGTTTGACATAGGAGCCAGGCCCTGGGGACAATCCAGCACTGCATCTGCACCACACAGCGTTGCCGACAATAGGGATGAGGAGGGACCAAATCCATGAGCTTGAGGCACATGCTGCATAGGTAATACTGAAAACATGCCCAACATGACTGGCTCACTGCACCTTGAGTGTATGTCCAGACAAACATCACACACTGGCCAGACCTAGCAAGGAGAATTCTGGTTTTGACATGTAGGCTTGGCCTGCACCAACCACCCCCTACATGAGACAATTTGTTGAGACACAGGTGGCACTTACATCTCTTAGTCTGGGTGAAATACACAGGGGATGCATACATGCAAGATTGGACGCCAAATACCCGAGGTGCGCCTGTCCAAATAATCATGTACAAATGGCCATCATCAGATGATTGTAACAAGACACACAGGCACTGGCCACTGTGACTATGAACAAGGAAAATCAGGTCAGGCTGTACAGTGGACACTTGTACTACATTTCACGTCAATGTACAGGGTGCCAGGGGACAATGGCACAGAGCACAACCTATGCTGCAGACACTGAGAGTGTCCACGTTTTGTGATGACACACATGACACCTATGAATATATGCCCCAGGGGACAGTAGTGGCAACACAACTCCATGGTCCTGAATGGGAATGACTGCAACATACGCCACCATCCCTGCACTATGCGTATCGCACACTCATGCACATCATGTCACAGGCCACAACATAGGACATGCGCGCTGTAAGGCATGACACTTGTGAGACTAACTCCCATGTCTGGACTCTGCCTCAGTGCCAACTGACATGGAACCCACATGTACTGAACTGGACAGGGCACAGGCAAGGTCCCCAAACCTGTTACACACCACCCCCACACATGATGCTACAGGCATAGTTCACGTGGAGAAAGCGCCAGCCTACATTACCTTGTGAAGGAGTGACTACACACAGACCAGGGAACACATTGCAAGGAGGGGAAGGGAGGCAGGAGAGCACAGCTATACTGTGGGTAACTGGATCTGCACAGCACCTTTAAACCCTGGCAGTGTATCCATGCAACTGTGCACTTACAAATGCACACATGACACCTATGACACAGTGATAGTGAGCGTACAGGCGTGTCTACGGTCCGTACCACCATGAGTACGCATACGCAAGAACACCCATAGTGGTACGGACCGTACACGCGTGCGTACGCTCACTATCACTATGAGTACGCATACGCGAGAACACCCATAGTGATAGTGAACGTACAGGGGTGTGTACGGTCCGTACCACCATGAGTACGCATACGCGAGAACACCCATAGTGATAGTGAACGTACGCACGCGTGTACGGTGCGTACCACTATGGGTGTGCTCGCGTATGCGTACCCATAGTGATAGGGAGCGTACAGGCGTGTGTACGGACCGTACCACCATGAGTACGCATACGCGAGAACACCCATAGTGATAGTGAACGTACAGGCGTGTGTACGGTCCGTACCACCATGAGTACGCATACGCAAGAACACCCATAGTGATAGTGAACGTACAGGCGTGTGTACGGTCCGTACCACCATGAGTGCGCATACGCGAGAACACCCATAGTGATAGTGAACGTACGCACGCGTGTACGGTCCTACCACTATGGGTGTGCTCGCGTATGCGTACTCATGGTGGTACGGAGCGTACACACGCCTGTACGCTCACCATCACTATGGGTACACATACGGCAGCACTCCCATAATGATACGGGAACGTACACAGGCCCTCTTTGCGAAAGTACGGTGGTTTTCACACATCACAGTGGTGACAGGCAGCACACAGGAAGGAATAGGGCTGACATACTTGTCCATGGATGGACATCAAGGCATTGTCTGGGCAGTACTACATGTGTGGGGCACAGGTGTGAAAGGCTGTGATGTGGCACATTACTCCTGAGTCGAGAAGGCACCAGATGTATGATGAGATGTGTACACATGTAATGTGTGACGGTGCAATGTGTGCCAGGCATGCCCTTGACTCCTTTGACATGTGTGCATGTCGTACTGCACACTTGGGATGAGCGTCACTGGCATGGCACGGACAAAAACACACGGAAGTGTCCCCTGAGGCCCGGTACAGGGGTTACCACACCTGACATGTCACTACCCACGGTGCACGATGTGACTCTGTCATGTATGTGTGGGGGATTCCCATTTGCTTGATGTTGGAGCTCCCTCAAAAGCATCAGGTGTTGCAGCAACCAACATGTGTCTGTGTGTAGATTGACATGGCACACTGTTCCGCACACCATGCCACATGTGGTATCGGATGCGAGGTGCGTATGTATGCATGGGACACGGAGTAGCATAACAAGGACATGTCTGCATCCTCTCCATGAATGTGTGGTGAGTCATCACATGTACACCTTAATGGCAAGGTGTGTGGGCTGTCCTAGTGTAATGTCATGTGACCTGTGGCTCTAGTGTTCCGGTAACAGTCTCTGCAATCGACATCCTACTTCTGCTGATGTGTGGATGTATGTCACTCCTGTGTTGCGTCTGGCTGTTCACTTACACTGGGACACAGCTAATCCCATGCCATGGCATGTGGAGGTTCACAATCTCCATGTGTAGCTGGGTCTTGGTAGGAGTGTCACCTGGCAGCCATACGTATCCAGGGCATGTGGCACATACCTGACTCCGTATGTAGCATACGTGTATTGACAGATTAACATGTGCTCAGTACAAATAAATTGTTGTTGTGGTGCACTCACTCTTCCTTGTCACTTCCAAATTACTGCAGAGCGCCGCCTCTTCCCCGACCAATTCCGGACTTGGCTGCCATGCGGGAGAATGGTGCTACCGCTTCCCCCAACGGTTGATTCTGGAGTTGACGGCGAGACTGGCACCACACCTGCAACCGCTGCACAGGTATCCTATGGCACTGACACCCAAGTTGAAGGTAATGGCAGCCCTACATTTTCTTGCCACGGGTACCTTTCAAAATACCATAGCTCATGTTGGTGGCATGTCCCAGAGCATGTTCTGCCGTGTGCTGCATGATTTCTTAGAGGCCATGTTGCTTCACCTGGATGACTTCATCCATTTCCCAACCCCTGAAATGGTGACTGGGGTCAAGCGTGGATTCTATGCCCTGGGAGGGATGCCCCATGTCATTGGGTCCATAGATGGGACACATGTGGCTTTGGTACCACCACAGGCACAGGAGGTAGCGTACAGGAATCGCAAGCACTACCACTCCATCAATGCCCTTGTGGTGTGTCTATCCAACATGGTGATTTCACATGTCTGTGCTCGTTTTCCAGGATCAGCACACGATGCCTACATCATGAGGTGTAGCAGGGTGCCTGAAATGATGACGCAGCTGCGCAACGAACGAGCATGTGTTGTTGGTGGGTACACTCTGTCTGTCCTGTATTTTGCGTAGACTTCCAGCACGACCGCTTCTCCTGTCCTACTTATGTCCATGTGCTTTCCATGTAGGGGACGCTGGCTATCCAAACATGCCATGGCTGATCACACCTCTCCGCAACCCCATCACGCCAGCCCAGCTCCGCTACAACACCGCCCATGGCCGGACAAGGCGAGTGATAGAGAGGACATTTGGCCTCCTGAAGAGCCGATTCCGATGCCTCCACAAGACCGGCGGCGCCCTCCCATATGCCCCGGCGAAGGTCTGCAAAATCTTCATGGTCTGCTGCATGCTGCACAACATGGCACTTGAGAAAGCTGTGCCACTCATCCTGGATCAAGATGATCAGGACCATCCACCCGTGGAGGACGAAGGGCTTGGCAATGGGGCTAGTGATGTGGAGGATGTGGAGCCGCAAGAGGACATCCGGACTCGGCTCATACGCAACTTCTTTGCTTAGTGGTGAGTACCAGTGTCTGAGTGTGCACGCATTGGTCCCCGTGTGGCATGTGTTGCGATGTGTGTGTCCATCTGCATGTATGGCACGTGAGTCAGAGGTGTGTGTGGATGTGTCACTGGAGTGATGGTGCCAGTGATGAGTGTATTTCCCCAGTCATAATTGTGACCTGGCATGTTGTCATCCATACATGTGTCGAGTACATGCACATGCAAGTGGCTGTGCTTTTTGTGGCTGACTTCTTGTGTGTCTCTCTTCCCCAGGTACTTGCGCATGCCGTCTGCTGCTTGCATTGTTGTGGCACTGCTATTCCTCATGGACACGTCATCGTGTGCTGACTCAGCGTTACACGCATGGACAAGTTTGGAAGTCTCCTTAGGGTAAGGCATGCATCAGGGGTGTATTGGGTGTGGCAGTTGTTCACGATGTATGCACACTGCCCCTGTCGTGGTTTGGTTCCTCTGCAGACATGTCGCATCACCATGGTACACATTACATGCAGCTGGGTACACCTGAATAGATGGTCAGACTTGTTGACAGTCATCAGTGATGGGATTGTGGAATGTGATGATGGCATCAATGTGTGTTACACTGCCCTCGGACACATACGGTTTGCATTGGCTTGACATGGTGTGGGACTTCCACATCAGCGGTTCTATGGTGTATGGCAGGCTCTCCGTGAGCAGCAGGGGGTGTTTAGCTGTTCGCCGACACTTGTGTGCCAGTTCCATGGATATCACGCATTTGTGGTGCAGAAGGGGGGTGCCAGTGTTGGACCCACATGTTACTCCACATGACCTGTTCATGTGTACTCCGAGTTGCCTCTGCAATCCCAAATACATGACTAATAAAGGTGTCGCTATGCCTCCAAGGTGCCTCTTCTCAGTCAATGCTGGTGTGTTGCCATGGGGCATCCGGCATGTCTGGCATGGTTTACCGTGATAGTGGCTATGTGTCTATGTGTAGAGTAGCAAGATGCAAGCTGTTTGTGTGTGATTAGACTGTGTATTGTGCATGATGTCCATGACTGTGTGGGTATTGTGACATGTGCCATCCCCATGCATCCAACGTTGGCCAGGCCACCATTCTCTGCATCCACCTGACTCAAGCTTGCAGGACATGGTTCTGCCACCTGTCCACACATACCTGGGTGCCCCCCCCGGACACTCCACATGATCCCTGACCTCTGCGCATGGCTGTCGCTGTACTCAATATGTCTGTCGGCACGGTTGTGCGGCCACCCCCTCAGCTGGTTGGGCCCATCACGGGTGTGTATGGTGCTCCATGTCTGTCTTGCCTAATACACTGTGACCCGTGTGTCCTGTGCCAGACTCAGGCCCCAGGGTGTGGATGGTTGAAGTCAAATGAGAACTTAGGCATGGTTAGACTTTACAAGACACATGTAAGGTAATAATGCAACCAGTAGGCATCTTCTCTTCATGGTGTGACTTTTTATTTTAGTGGGGGGGGGGGGGTTTGACATGAGGGGCTTTCCTGGTGTGTGGAATCCAAAGTTCACTAGGGGAGTTGGTGTCCTTGCCATTTGAAATCCTCAGAGTCCATGCCACAGTCTTTGTCAACATTGGTCAGACAGTGACCAGCAAGGCCATGTGGCAGAGAATGTCTTTTGATGCTGTGCTGCTGTTGGTCCAGTGGGCCAGGTGCCAGGCCAGGTGTCCTGGGAGATGGTGCTGTAGCGCCGACCCTCACGGTCTTTTACGTGGACGACCCGCCCTCCTGCGGGGACCCTCAGAAGCAGGCCGTGACGATGTTTGGGATGCTCCATCGGATGTTTCCTCCTCCTCCTCCTGATCCCTCCCTGTGGGTGGTGATGTTCTACGCCTGATGGCACAGGGAGGGTTGCCCATGTTGTCGGCCATCCGACGGAGTGTACTGTGAATTCCCGTGAACACCGTCACGAGCTCAGCCTGTCTGTCCTCCATCCGCCGTTGGTGTTGCTGTAGACAGGCATGTTGCTCCGCATGTTGCTGGGCCTGCTGGGTCTTGATCTCCTCGAGGATGGACACAACCTGGGCCATGCCCGTGGTGTCCTGCCGGTATGTGTCCAGGATGTTTCGGACATGGGAATATACCGGTTCCCCAGCCAACTGGTCAGGCTCGCGCCTCCGCCATCCTCCACTCCCACCACCCCTGCCCACTTGCACCTGGCATGCTCTTGTGGGCACATCGGGTCTCCGGGACCCCTGAGGGGTGGCATTGGCGTTGTCGCCTGCCTCCTCCTGGGTGCCCGGGACACCGTGTCCCTCCTGGCCAGCCTGGCTGCTTTGTGGTGGTGGGGCAGGGATCCTGGGTGTCTCCTGGGATGTGGCAGGAGTGGGGTTGGTGGTTGGCCCGGTTGTACCTGACGCAGGTGCTGCAGGTCGTTGGACACCAGAGGGGCCAGGTTGGTCGGGGTCGGGTTCGTCCACAGAGTGGTGAGAGTCGTCGCTGCCGGTGGCTCCTTCATCCCGCCGAGCCGGGTCTTGTGAGTCTCCCCCCCCAGTGTTGGGGGGTGATCCACGACGTTGACCTGTGTGTGAGAGAGACAATGTTAATTTTGTTCCATGCAACATCCATGTTTCATTCGTTTCAAAGTTGGAACATTTCCTCTGGGAATTTGGTTATGTCTTGCATTCCACTCACAGTGCACTTGTGCATGGGTATGTCCCTTGGGCACAGCTATGGCGACTTTACCTATGTGTGGCACAGTCTTACTTGCTGCGTCAAGTGTGACTGCAGTCAGCAGTGGAGTGGGCAGGTGTGGCGAGCCGTGCATTGGCGCCTTCCTTGTAGCACTGTACGTGGGTACATGAAGTTGTTCCACACACTTATATGATGCAGGTAGCTGTCGTTGTGCTCGTGCACAGGTTGTGACATGGCCCTGTGTTTTGCCATGGAGGAGAGGGGGGGTGCTGGCACTGGCCACCCTTGTCTACATGCACGCAGTCCACCTGCTGACGAGCAGACATTCCCACACACCACAAGGCTGATTTGCTCTCCCTGTGTCTCCCTCCCTCTCTGTCCCCCTCTCCCTCTCTCTGTGTGTCAGCCTCCTCCCTCTGTCCGTCTCCCTGTGTCTCACTCCCTCTCTGTCCCCCTCTCCCTCCCTCTGTGTGTCAGCCTCCTCCCTCTGTCCGTCTCCCTGTGTCTCCCTCCCTCTCTGTCCCCCTCTCCCTCCCTCTGTGTGTCAGCCTCCTCCCTCTGTCCGTCTCCCTGTGTCTCCCTCCCTCTCTGTCCCCCTCTCCCTCCCTCTGTGTGTCAGCCTCCTCCCTCTGTCCGTCTCCCTGTGTCTCCCTCCCTCTCTGTCCCCCTCTCCCTCCCTCTGTGTGTCACCCTCTGTCACCTCAGCCCAGCTTACTGTGCACACACTGTTAGCAGATCTTTGAATGGCCCTTGGATTGTTGATGTGAGTTTGTTTCTGATCTCCAGGCACCCATTGGGTGTAGTGTGTGTGTCTGCACTGCTGCTGTGGTGGTGTGTGCTGCAACTCTTTCACAGTGTTGGCTGTTCATTGGCTGCTGTCATGTGCAAGAACGTGCTGTCACCCCCATGTGTTGATGCAAGGCGTCCGCCATTTGCTGGCAAGTCATTCCTGTGTTGGGACACACTGTTTGTCTGGCTGTGACCTAGGCCATATGGGCAGGGGGCATTGTTGTCTGCTTCTGAGTTGCACTATGTGATTTTTTGGGCCCACCCTCCCGCCATCCGGCTTACCGTGTCATGTGTTGGTGTCTTCTGTGGCCTGTGACTTGACATTGTCCAGCTGGGTGCATGGGGCATGGTGGCGCCAGTGGCATGTGCGTGTTCATGGAGTGTGGTTGAGTCATGCGATAGCTTGGGGTGGTTGCGTGCCTGTTTGTGAGTTTGGTTGTGGATGACGTTCCCCCCATGTGAGGTGAGTTGTTTGTGTACTCACCCGGCTCTCGGAGTCCATCTACTCCGTCCACTGCCACCACCGGCAGTATGGCCATCACCCTCTCCTCCCAGGGATGGTAGTGTACGGGTCTGCGGGCCGGCCCTCCTCCGGTGACGTTGGCCTGGTTGTGTTCATCGGTCATCTTGGCTCTGACCCTCCTCCGCAGATCGTACCACCTGGCTTGGCATTCCTGCTTGTTCCTTCTGGTGTCCGCAACAGCATTCACAGCATCGACGATGGTCTGCCACATGGCTGTATTTGCTGAAGTGCTGGTCTGTCTGACCAATGTTCCAAAGAGGTGTGGCTCGACTCTGAGGATTTCATCGACAAGGACCTCCAACTCTCGGCTAGTGAACTTTGGATTCTTGTTAGTGGGCATGGTGAGGGGTGTGGGTGTGGATGGTGGGGGGGTGTGGATGGTTGTGGGTGTGTGGGTGTGGTAGTGCAGGTGTGTGTGTGAATGTGATGAGGGGGTGTTTGTGAAGGTGTGTGTGTGAAGGTGTGCAAGTGTAAGGTGTGGTAAAGCTTCTAGTATGGTGCTGTAGGTTGTCTGTGAGGTCTGGCAGCAGTGAGTCTGTTGCAAAGGCTCAGGGTTTGTGTGTGTGGGCCCTTTTTATTGGTCCATTGGTGGGTGTGGCTGTGTTTGAACTTTGGGTGGGTGTGTTATAAGGAGTGGTTGTGTTTTGGGCCTCTGTTTTTGTTTTTGGCAGTTGCAGGTCAGTGAATGTGTTGTTTTAGTGGTTGTTGGACATGTTTTGTGGCTTTGTGCCATTCGAATGGTGTATTCTTGTGTCGTTTTGGTTTGTCCTGGTTGTGTACGTGCGTTTTTTGCATGTGTACGGTGTGTACATGGGCCATTTTGTTGTACAGTGCTGTCCTTGTGTGTGGCTTGGTACGACTCGTACATGCGCGATGTTGTGTGAAGGTGGTGATGTTGGGGCCTGGGGTGCGCTCCCTACTTAGACTGTCGGGGTGGGGGTAGGCTCCATGCATACGCGGGTGGGGGTACGACTCTAACGTACACGGGTGTACATACACGGGGGTACGACACGTACACGGGTGTACATACAGCGGGGGGTACGACTTTAACGTAAACGGGTGTACATACACGGGGGTACGACACGTACACGGGTGTACATACAGGGGGGTACGACACGTACACGGGTGTACATACAGGGGGGTATGAAATGTACACGGGTGTACATACGGGGGGTACGACACGTACACGGGTGTACATACACAGGGGGTACGACACGTACACGGATGTACATACACGGGGGTATGACTCGAACGTACACGGGTGTACATACACGGGGGGTACGACACGTACACGGGTGTACATACACGGGGGGTACGACACGAACGTACACGGGTGTAAATACCGGGGGTATGACATGAACATACACGGGGGGTACAACACGTACACAGGTGTACATACAGGGGGGGGTACGACACGTACACGGGTGTACATACACGGGGGGTACGACACGTACACGGGTGTACATACACGGGGTTACGACACTTACACGGGTGTACATACACGGGGGGTACGACACGTACACGGGTGTACATACACGGGGGTACGACTCGAACGTACACGGGTGTAAATACCGGGGGTACGACATGAACGTACACGGAGGGGTACGACACGTACACAGGTGTACATAAAGGGGGGGTACGACACGTACACGGGTGTACATACACGGGGGGTACGACACGTACACGGGTGTACATACACAGGGGGTACGACACGTACACGGGTGTACATACACGGGGGTACGACTCGAACGTACACGGGTGTACATACACGGAGGGGTACGACACGTACACGGGTGTACATACACGGGGGTACGACACGAACGTACACGGGTGTAAATACGGGGGGTACGACACGAACGTACACGGGGGTACGACACGTACACGGGTGTACATACACGGGTAGGGGTGTACATACACGGGGGGTAGGACTCGGACGTACGGGGGCTGGGGGGAGTGTTGGGCGCGTATGCGGGCACATGTCTCCATGGTTGCTATGGGAGTTCGGTGCGGACGGTGTTTTTTCCATACGGTTGTAACATCGGACGCACGGGATGGATCGTGATTCCGCGGTCGGACTTCACTTTTCACATTTGTACGGTGATTCATCCGAGGACGTATCGGACACATTTTCCGACCCGAGGACGTGTGGGGAATAATTCCCAATGCGATTCGTATGGTCTTTTTCCCATGCGAATCGTAATTGGCAGTTTGTACGGCACTTGTACGATTCGTACGGTAAAAAGACCGGATACGAGTCGTACGGGGAAAATTTTTACCGGATCGTGATCGGCACCAATGTGTTATTCCCAGCCCACCTGATTTGTTGTCCAAAACAACAGGAGCAAGCCACTCCGAATCCTCGGTAGGCGTTATTATCCCTTTCTCACTCAACATATTCAATTACTTCTACAAGGAATTTCTCTTGAGCAGTAGTCTAGGGCAAACGTTTTGCACACAGCCTCTTGTTCTTCCCTGCCATCCACCACAAACGAATCAGAAAGGTTAGTGTAAAAGACCATGATGGCTGAAGACTGGCAATGTTTTACAGGTGCAGCAGTGCTAACAGATAGAGCACGGTTCAGCAGGATCAGATAGGAATGGTGGTGTCAGGCTGCCTCAGCACAGCAGGCAAAAATAACTCTTATCAAGTGACATAAATAGATAAAACTTGGATAAAGTATGTGGAAAAACACAACTTTTATTTATTTCACATACAAAACACCACCTCACAGCCGCTCAAGATTGGAAACTAACTCTCACAATTGATTCTGCTTAAGACAAAACCACAACCTTCTGACTGGGAATAGTGTTTGAAGAAATTTTCCAGCGGGACAGGGAGAGGGAAGGTGAGAGACCAGAAGAAGGGAAAGTAAAATATACATGATGTAACATTGCAACAAGACTCTGTTGTAGATACGTACTAATGTAATATGCTGAAATCTTCTACTAAGAAACATGGAAGATGTTCTGAATAACTATTTTTTTACTGTGGCATTTGTTTGATTATTTTAAAATGAGAAAGCTTAAAGTCTGCTTTGTTGTCTATTGATAGACTTCTCTTTGATGTCCCAGCCATTTTGAGTTTCTGAAATGAAGATGTTTTACATGGACTTTGGCTGAGGCATTCCCTTTTGGTATTACAGGTCAAGTACTTAGCCATGGCCCTTCTGTGCCTGTGGTTTATTTAAATGTTGTATTCTTAGTTATTTATAGAGTATGGACCTAACCACAAAGGCAATGGACGCTTTACACAGAACCAAACAACAGTTCATTCAACGTGTAGTAGATGAGAGACCATAAGAATAATAAAGACGAACACATATAGGTGTACAGAAAATGAAGGCCTCGGTTCACAAAAGTAATCTGGGACAAAATCCTAATTTTACGACTTTCGGAATTCACAGAAGGCATTTAGGAGTAGTAAAGTGAGGATTTTGTCTCAGTTAATCTTAAATTTGTCTTAAGTTTAACTGAAGACCAAAACTTAAGTTTAACTGAGGCAAAATCCTAACTTTAGTACTCCTAAATTCTTTCTGTGAATACCGAAAGTCGAAAAGTCAGGATTTTGTCTCAGATTACTTTTGTGAATCGGCCCGAAAGTGTTTTGGTTTTTGTCTTTGGCAATCTAACAATGTCTCACTGATTATCAAAGCCCTTAACCATCAAGACCAGATGATACAGCCTTGCTGTTGCTTGGCAGTTCCTGGTCAAGCTAGAGTTGGTGATCTTTCTCTGTTTGCCATATTAGGTGTATGAATGGCCCCTTTATAAGATGTTAGCCCCATGGTTTTGTAAACGAGCACTGACTATGAGTCCTATTACGAACAGCCTCTTTTGGATGGGATAATTACAGTGCCCAATATAAATCTGAACTTATGTGTTCGGAATTTATCAGTGTCAATATTTATCACCTGTTCTGAATTTTTTGACAAATAACGTGGATTTTGGTGTTTACTGCAGAGAAAGGCACATATTCTGCTACATGCTGCACCATTTCCCCCTGTAAAGGTCTGTCTGGCTAGAGTGCCGAAATGCAGTGAACCGGACAGATTTTGCATGCCGTTGGCCAAGGATCACAGTTTAACGTGCCACCTGCATTCAAACTCTAAGAATTCAACTGGAAAGGTTTCTGTCTCAAACCAATAAGACCCTACAACAGCACAAAGCTGACACATGACATGTAGATGTAGGAAATTGTGCTAGAATGCGGTCTCTAAGTCTCTCTGACCTGTTTGCATCTACATGTCTGTGCATGAGCATTCTGGTATTTTTATATGCTGTGGTGTCGGGAGTTTCCATTCGGCCTGAATCTCAGGTATTTGAGCATGTGGGGACCTCATACTTCTGAATACAAAGAAATCCTAGGGTCTAAACATGTATCAAAAGTATACATAAATCAAACAATACTCCTTATATAAATAATGTGTGTAAACAAACATATGAGTTTATGAAATCATCCGAGGGCAGATCCCTTGCTAGAACGTAATCCCTCACTCACCAAAGGTGACATGCTTCATCATAGGGATCCTCCTCCCAAAGGAAACCCCTAGTTCCTTTGGAGGCTACAACCCCCTCACTATGAGGGAGGAGCTCTGGGATGTTTTATTGGAGTATATGGGGTATCCTAAACCCACCTATGCTGAGCCAAGAGTATGAGTGAAGTCGCAGTGCAAATTAAACAATAATGTGGAACAAAAGTGAAGAATCAAGTGACTGCTAAAACTGGCTAGAAGGCATAGAGCAACAATTTTAATAGAGATATGCCTCCTGTCAGGATTAAAACTGCAGTGCACCAGCGGTATGGATTTGAACCGCTATGGTGTGATGATTACTGGTTAACATGTTTCAGCCTATATGAACTATATTGGGATCAGGCTTTCGTCAGGACCTTAGCCAATTGATGCTGCTGCTGAAATATAGTGAATAGTTGATTCAAACTGAAAAAGGATATCGGACCAAAATATAGTCTTGAGTCTGCAAATAACCAAATGTCATGATACCTGCAGGCAAAGAACAACAAAACAAATATAAGAATGTATATACTATAATACAAACTGGTCATAGTGAAGGAATCCACATTGGATGAATGCATTGAACAAAAAACCTTACCCGCTATTGCTGGGTACAGAGCCTCACCTCTACCTGGCAACCGCTCAGGAGGCGAGCACCGCTCTACAAGAAGCAAAAAGATTTTGTGGAGTGTGAGTGTCAATAAATACACCAAGGACATCATCTACAAGTCTACCAGTAGTAGTTACTCTATATATAGACAAGAGATGAACTAATTTGGTCTGAAGTGTTCAAATGAACAAACCAGGGGCTTCAAGAAACGGCTAAAAAAGTGACGAGGTCACTCAAAAATCATCCTAACAATTTTTTATAGATGAAGCAATCAACGGGGTTGTATACCATACAGGTATGGCAGAGCCCTGCAAAAACAAACCCTCATATATATATAAATCATATACAAGATATAAAAATCATGACTACATGATCAAGCAAATGCATAATTCTGTCTGTTACATACAAGCCACTGCGTTCAATGAGAAATACCACAACTGAAGTGAAGTGGCATAAATGACAGCAAGCTCAAGGACAGAGTGCTGAGCCTTCTGAGAAAATCTCAACAATGCCACCACGAACAAACCCCTAGCATGTTGTAAATAAATAGACCTGAGTAGATAGAGCGCTCTATCTACCGTGTTAGGGCAACACAAAATCACCCTGGGTGCAAAAAAAAGTACAGCAAGCTGCCAGAAGGTAGCTATTAAAAGACAAATGGCGGTTATCTAAACGTATCGACAAACACCACATAATAGGACTCACCTATCCGTCGGTACTGCTAGCAGGAAGAGCCTGCTGCCGGAGGTGAGCGCAGGGTCGTGGGTGTGATCTTTTTATACCCACCAACCCTAGGCCTTAATTCGGATCAAGTGTTATCCGTTGATGCTAGTATCCAGGTAGACGCGCATGCAATATGACGGATGCACTCTAACTGGCAACGCGCATGACCGCTAATGAAACCCTCACAACTGAGCATGCGTGTAGTAAAAATAGTGCTCACAGTATGATGCTGCAATGAAATACTAGCGGCTGCACCCGCTACTTTGCTAAGACATGGTGGCGGCTGCACCCGCCTATCTGCAAATACTGAGAGAACCCAATGAGGTATCGTATCACATCATAAAGCAAAGGCCCACAGTCATAAGATCATGATACCTATAGTATGTGGGAGAAATCATTACTGGGCTAGACTTGGTAAAAAGAAAAGAAAATAGAGAGGTGAGCTGAAATGTTGTCTCAATGTCTAGCTCACTACTCAACAAGTCCTAATATATAGGAACCCACATTACCAATATGCTAAAAACACACATTGCATCAGGACGGAGAGAAGTGTGCATCTCATGATTTGAAAATTAAACCACATGTATATTGACCATTCATAGATATTAAAATGTCGTCAAGGTGGCTTACAATTGTTACGTGGTATCACTGGTGTATTGACCAATCATAGATATTAACATATCGTCAAAGTGGTTTACAATTGTGGTAACACTGGAGGGTGCCCCAAAATGTCGCCCTGCTTTAAAGAGACACCCAAGGGATCTCATCGTTGAGACCCCACTGGGAGCTGTTGAGCTTATGTACCCAGCGCTGCTCTTTCCTAAATAGAAAAGTAGAGATATCTGTGATATGTGGGGGAATGAGAGGTTGTTCAAGCACTGTCCATTCCAATTCTTGCGGGGAATGTTGTGCTGTAACAAAATGTTGAGTCAGTCTAGTGGAGGTCTTCCTGCACCGAATCGTGCTCTTGTGTTCCAGTATTCAAGTTTTTACTAGTCTGGTGGTCATCCCCACATAAGGAAGGGAGCAAGGACAGGTAATGAGATAGATGAGATTACTACTGTTACACTTAGTATGATTCATCAAAATCCAAGGTCTGGATGTCCCAATGTCAATTTCAGTGGTATGTCGACTATGTGCGCAAGCCGCACAGTTACCACATGGAAAATGGCCTCGTACTGCCGGCAGACCCCATAGTGTGTCTTGCTGAATGGTGGTGACTACGCGAGGGCGAGTATGTACTAGCCTGTTTCTAATATTAGAGCTGCGTTTAAAAGCAAAAAGGGGGCGAAGAATTGGAGTTGTCCCAATGCTCAGAATCTTCCAATTAGATAGAATACTTTTTTTGATCTGGTTGGAAAAAGTACAAAAGGTGTTGACACAAGTAAGTCTATTCACCGTCTCTTTGGCACATTTGGGTCATGTAGGGCAGCTCTGTTGTTGTTGGCTGCGCGTTTCAGTGACTGTTTGACAAGTTTCTTAGGATACTTCCTTGTCATAAACTGATTGGCTAGTTCTTTCGCATGATCATAATATTTTAATGTCGTTGAACAGTTTCTCTTAATGCGCAAGAAATGTCCGAAGGGCAAATTCTGGCGCAACGCTTTAGGATGGAAACTGTCAAACCATAATAGAGAATAGCGGTTCAAATCCATACCGCTGGTGCACTGCATTTTTAATCCTGACAGGAGGCATATCTCTATTAAAATTGTTGCTCTATGCCTTCTGGCCAGTTTTAGCATTCACTTGATTCTTCACTTTTGTTCCACATTATTGTTTAATTTGTGCTGCGACTTCACTCATACTCTTGGCTCATCATAGGTGGGTTTAGGATACCCCATATACTCCAATAAAACATCCCAGAGCTCCTCCCTCATAGTGAGGGGGTTGTAGCCCCCAAAGGAACTAGGGGTTTCCTTTGGGAGGAGAATCCCTATGATGAAGCATGTCACCTTTGGTGAATGAGGGATTACGTCCTAGCAAGGGATCTGCCCTTGGATGATTTCATAAACTCATATGTTTGTTTACACACATTCTTTATATAAGGAGTATTGTTTGATTTATGTATACTTTTGATACATGTTTAGACCCTAGGTTTTCTTTGTATTCATTAGTATCTCTCAGGGGAAACAATCCTTAGTGGTGTTTAAACTTTTTTCCCTTGGACCCTCCACCTTGAACTGTATTGTTTTTGACCTCATACTTCTGCCATTGGATTTACCTGCTCAACTCTGATATCAGAAGCTTTCCTTTGAGTCTTTTTGGCTGTTTATTGATCCTTTCTATGCTCAAATGATGCTTTTTTTTCCAGTTCCAGTCCCTTCCTGTGGGCTTATTGCCTAGAATGCTTACTCCCTGAGGGTCAATAAATGTGGAGTATTTTGTGATGTGATGGGCCAGCTATGTGTCCTTTCGTTTCCTGTTATTCTGTCACTAATGAGGTTTGGCATAGATGGGCAATTAAATATAGGGGTCATGTGACAGACTAGAGGCAGTGGGATCTGAAGAGGCTGAGAACTCTAGACGGCTGACTTGCTCTACCCTTACTTCCTGTCCTTGGGTGTACACTTCCGGGGCATTGGGGCTTACAGTCGTATTTCATAACATCCTCGACACACAGCCTTTGCCTGGCTCGATGGTGTGAGTTGTTTGTGAGTCTTTGCTTCATATCAGTTTGCATCCATTATCTGAAACTCATGTTTATTATTTTCTTCCCTCTGGGTTCACTCCGGTTAGAATTCTCTACTCACCTCTTGACCTCTCTCTGCCCTACATCCGGTTCAGTGACCTCCAGTTCAGCCAACACTGAAGCAGTCTGTCCTGTCCATCATTCGCCTTTGACAAATCCATTTCAAAGAGTGACTTCCTCTGCAGTGTCCCTCTCTCTCACTGCCCTTGCTTATCTCCCCCAGATTCCTACCACCTGTGGGCACAAAATCCTTCTCACCTAAACAGGTGTTTAGGGATGGCGGGAGCTTTTAGGGCATCTGAACATCCGAACGTGGCAGATTCTTGTTTTGACTGATTCACAGTCAAAAGACTGATGACTGATCTAAAATTAAGTTCATCACTCGAATAAGCAATGACAATGTACTCCCGTGGACAGTCTGGTTAATTCTGACTGAACACCCTAGGGCCCGACCACATACCTTTACAACAACGCACCCCGATACAGATTGACACTGTTATGCCCATTTTGAGATTTTAACTGCGGTACTAGAAGTTCCATTTGAATCTGGCAAATGTATTCAAGAAACAATATGTTTCTCCTAATGTCTCATGCTCAAAGCCTGGGGCAGAGCTTGCCCTTTACCTTTGCTTCAACCAATGCATACCAGCTGAAGAAAATAACCAAATTATTAAAACAATTTGGAAATCTGTACCCACAATCTTTCTTCCTTGTGGGGGTGCAAATATACATATTTGATTACTTCTCAAGGGTTCCAAAGACTACTCCTAAAACCAATGTAGATTCAGGTTGTGAAAGATCAAAGAGGCATTGGGTGTTCTTACTACAGCCAAAACACAGGATGTGTGTAACCCTTCCTCTCACAAAGCAGTCACGCAAACTGCTGTGGCTCATCAAGTGACCTCATTAGCAGGAGTACAATCCCCTCTCGGTACCCCTCAGCCAGCGCTCACAACACGTTGCTGCTCTACTCTTACAATGATAAGCCTTCACCGTGCTGAAGGACGCACCAGCACGATCATGACCTGTGCGCAGTACCCCATGCGTTTGCACGCGCACTGCCCAGCGTGGGGTCCTTCGAAGAAGCTTCTGCTTATGAAGGTCCTATCCTGCCTGCTTCTCTCTGGTGAGTATCATTTATTCATTTAGTTAGTAATTTATTGGCGGCTTGTAAGGTGCCGCGTGATGCCTGCAGTCCGTTGCATGGTGAGTGGACTTTACAGCGACATTCTATCCGCCTCCTCTTACAACAAGAAACTTTAATGGGGGCGTAAACGAGGTGTGCTTATTTGTGCTGGAAGGAACCATCAATAATCCTTTCCATTTTATTTCAGGAAGTCTGAAACTGAAGAATATCCCTTTTGAGCCCTGTATTGACTACAGTGAGTTTATCATTAATGTAACCTGAAGTAAAAATACAAGGAAGCTGAAAAGTGACAATATGGACTTATCAGAAGTTCTGCTTCACCTCTCTGCTAATTTATCCTACTGCAGAAGTGGGGACCCCCTCTCTAGAGAAAGATTAGTTAAGGCCAGGGAGAAGAGGGGAGAAGCCAAACAATCTGTGAAAATGCTCCCTCAAGGCCTATATTTCTTTTATTATGAGACTAAGTTCAACTTGGGTTCAACAACCAGTTAAATCATTTCAGTAAACTAACATAATTGATTTTTCATAATTATTTATTTAGTTTATTTATATATTTAATTGCAGTTCATTTTCTTTCTTATTTTGGCCTAAAACTTTTTGGGGGATATATATGTCAATAAACGTCGACAATGTTTTCACATAGAATTTAACAGTGCATACAAAATACTGTTGAATACAGAAACCCCCGGAAACAACTGCATATATTAAATACCAAAACAATAGACAAAACTCCTCCAAACACATACAAACTCATACCACATTCACACAGAACACATCTGAGGAAAGGGGAGACTACAGGGAACAAAGTCTCCACGACCAAGTATAATGCATATGTTCAACAGGATCTGAACATTAGGTTGACACGCGTTTCGGTGGCTTGGGAAGAGTAGTACGACCACCTTCTTCAGGACCTTTCCAGATACCCACAAAAAATAACAAAACAACCAGGGAACCTAACAAGCATAAATAACAAGTATTATGAGCCCATATTTACATTGGATTGGACCAAGATTCACAAAATTATTGAGTTATTTACACAGACCAGAAAGTAATACCTATTAATACCCACACCACAGAAGAGTGTGACTCCCCATACTTACCAGGGGGGTGTTGTAAATACATGACATGTGTTATTTTTAGGTAAAAAGTCATCAGAAAGGGGGAGAACGTAGAACACCCAGAAGGGCAAGAACTTGTAGTCACCTGAGTTCCAGAGAGTAAAGCTCAAGATATTTTAGCCCAGAGAGAAGAAAGGAACATAGCAAGTGATAGTATTCTATGTTGCCATACATGTGTGATATTACTGTTTCAGAAGCGTGCCTGCTTGTACTTACAAGGGGAATAGTCAAAGGACTGCTGGCAGGATTAAGCAACAGCGTCTTATAAAGTTGAAAGATCTGTATGGAGAGGGTGTAACGAGACCATTAAAGCTAGAAAGTAATATTAAGGGCTATAGTGTCAAGAAAATGTGTGTGGCTACTTACGCCTTACCTAAAGTATTGTCATAGAGTGTTTGATCGATAAGAGAAATTGGTTTCTTCAAAGACAATGTCCCAAAGTGGACTTTGATTTCTAGACAGAAAGATTTTTTTATTAATGTACGTGCTTTCGTCAGTCTCCCTAAGCGAAATAGATGCTAAGAAGCTGAGGATAGTATACAGATGACAAAGGTGTACGCACCTAATTTAGTAGAATGAGACGCATATAGGAATCCTCTTTTTTCCATAACTATGTAGTTACAAATAGTATAAGGTGCCACTGTTATCCACTGTAAGGTAGTATCCTCATACCAAAGAATGTATGATATAAATCTATGGAATAAAAAGAACCTATAACTAAAAATTGTAACAAAATAGGTACACAAATAATATATTGCAGCATGACACAATACATGTCTGAAAGAAGTTTATTAAAATGCGCAGACAAGACATGAGTTCGAAAATATCTAATTAGCTTAGGGTCACCAGAATTATGGCCGAAGAATCAAATGGCTGTCAACAATGGATATACTTGGGCAACAGGTCATATATACTTCTCCCTGTACAGATAAATTTATGGGAAAGCTGGCTACTAAGGATCGTCTGTATTCGACAGTATTTTGTATGCACCGTTAAATTCTTTGTGGAAACATTGTCGACTTTTATTGACATATATATCCCCAAAAAAGTTTTTACGCCAAAATAAGACAGAACATGAACAGCAATGAAATACATAAAGAAACTAAATAAATATTGATGAAAAATCAATTATGTTAGTTTACTGAAATGATGTAACTGATTGTTGAGCCCAAGTTGAACTTAGTCTCATAATAAAAGAAATATAGGCCTTGAGGGAGCATTTTCACTGATTGCTAATTTATCCTGCTCCAGAGTTGGCTTTTGGAACCATCTTACGGGGAAGTGCTCAATTTCGCCAATTTTGTTGACAAAGTTGTGTCTTTTATACTAAAGGTTCCAACAGCCAGGCTCCACTCATGCAGAAAACTCCCCCATAGCACAGCCCAGTCCACAAGGCTGCCAAGTACTATCTTACGAATTAAGGGTACATATTGTGGCATCATTGGTGAATGCCGCAGGGTGTAGAAATGGTCTGGAATATTTAGCAGAACTTTGGCACTTTTTTAGTCTCTAAACCACTGATCCACCAAGACCTGTAAGCCCTTTAAAGACGCAAACAGCAAGGCACATGCTATAACAGATGCTTCCGTTTGCCCTGATTTAAAAATGTCCCGATGTGT
Organism: Triturus cristatus; assembly: GCF_964204655.1. NCBI lineage: Eukaryota > Metazoa > Chordata > Amphibia > Caudata > Salamandridae > Triturus > Triturus cristatus. The sequence continues at coordinate 465,095,848 of NC_140579.1, read as the reverse complement.
TTAAGTTATTGTTTTTGTTTTGTGGCATTTTAGGCATGACTCTCTCCTTATGAACAAAGGTCTAGTGGACCAAATCAAGAGAGTCTTATAGAATTACATTGACACTAATGGACTGATTTACCACTTGGTGCACTGGATACTAGGTCACAAATGTGGTGGATATCCCATTTACTGTATTACATATGGGATAAAATACCCCCTGCCATACATTATAAGGATATTGCAAGTAAGTGAGGAGTTCCATAACCACATAGAGGAATGAGGCTGAATGCCAAGTCCCTTTATTAGGTTATGGAACTCCAAGGTGAATTGCAATATCCTTAACACGTACGCCAGGAGGTACTTTATCCCATATAATACATGGTCACACCATCATGTTTCCCACAAACCCAGTAAAACCTTGGTACATAGCTCTTTCATAAGGAAGAGCAAGCATATTTGCAAACATGAAGAATAAAATTGAAACCTCTAGTGCAAAATTAAACACATCAGAAACCTGTTATATATTTGTTGCAAGCAGATAGTAGAAACAGTTCAAAGCAAGTCAGTTTTAAAAAAGAATTCTGCAGTAGCTCGGAATGTGCTGAAAGAGACAAGCAGTGAGAATCAAGTTTTTCTCTATCTAAGAAGTGCAAAAAATAAACATATTCTCTCTGCTTGTCATTGTAAGCTATTAAAATAGAGCAGAAGATGGAAATGCAGTGTTCTGTTTTCTTTGCTTTAAACGGCTGCTTCAATTATGCTTCATGTCCTGACCTGTCTTTCACTTCAGGCAGCTGACATCAGAGCTCTGCCATGGCTGGTCCCAAGCCCAGCTGCGAAAGGAGGGCAGCATAGGGCTAGCTGCCCCACCATGTAAAATATCCTAACTACCGAAACATTGACCAAAAGACATCCTGGTCTTGGGAGAGAGGAATCTCCTTCACGGAGAGCTATGACACCTTGTGGTGAAAGCCAGAGATCCCTGGAAGCCACAAAGCCAATCCACCGGCATTCAACCAAGACCATCACCATCGGGACATGGAACGTGAGCACCATGTACGAGCCAGATAAGACAGCCCAATTGGCTGTGCCCTGCTTGGCCAGACTAGATGAACACAGTCAGGACAGAAAAGACTGGCTCCCGGAGGAATGCTGCTGTTTTGTGGAAACGAGGAAGAGAACACCCCACAAACCCAAAGAGTAACACTGATGCTTTAACAAGCAGCCAATAGAGATCTGATTGGATTGGAAGCCCACTGTCCCAGAATAATTAAAGCAACCATCTGCACAAAGAAAAAGAGGATCAACTTGAATGTCCTCCACTGATATGCGCCTACACATACCAGCAAAGAAGAGGAAAAAGAACTCTAATCCATCCTGGAGGACAGTGGCGGCATCTGCCTATCTAAAGTGGTAGAGTGGCCATGGGGGGAGGGCAAGGGGATGGAGGGGGAAGAAATAATATAAAAGTTAAAAAAGAAAAGACTTACCTGCCGCTCCGCTCCAGCTGACGGCCACCTTGCTGCTCCTCTCGTTGGGCCGGAAGGGGATAGGCCCTCAGGTTACAGGCTCCACACCCAATCCAGACGCTGCTGAGCAGTGCCAGGATTGGTCTGAGTGGCCTCGTTTGCCGCTCAGACCAAACCAGTTGTATAACACAGCTGGGTTGGAGAAATATAAGTACGCATGTGTGTTTGGCCTGCCAAGCACACACATGCACTTAAAAGTGTACACCACTCCTTCTCCCTCTCCCTCTCCCTGACAAGTTCGGCCCAGCCCCGCCCTATACCTTTTGCAGGGCTTAGACAGACAGCATAAATAAAATGATAATAACATTGTGTTATTATCTTTATATTTATCATCGCTGGCGCGGGCTCTGGGGCAATGCTCCTCCACCATTATGGAGGAGCTGCCTATGCTGGAGGGATTCCTTGAGAGAGACATCACCATACTGATGGGGGACCTCAATTCCAACATTGGAAGCGACAACACTGGGTCTGAAGAAGTCATGGGCAACCATAGCCTTGGTGATATGAATGAGAATGGTGAAAGGCTCGCAGATCTCTCTGCCCTGAACAGTCTGGTGATAGGCAGTGGTGTATTCCTACACAAAAGAATACACAAAGCAATGTGGGTGTCACCAGGCCATTCAACAGAGAATGAGATTGACGATGTCTGCATTTCCAAGAAGCTCCAGAGGTGCCTGCAGGATGTGAGAGTGATGAGAGGAGCGGACATGGCGTCAGACAATCACCTTGTAGAGACCAGGATAAAGCGAAAGCTTAAGAAAGCAAGGATGGCACCGACAAACCAATGCCAGTGATATAACACCACCCTCCTCAAAGATGCGCTGAAACAGAGTGAAAGCTCTGTCACCCTCATTAACAAGTTTCAACTCCTGCACGAACTGTAGGATGACAGAGACCCAGTAGAATGTCAGTGGGAGAAGATCAAAGAAACAGTGACATCAACCTGCCAGGAGATACAGGGTCCCAAGAAACACCAGCATAAACAATGGATCACCACTGAGACTCTCTGAAAAATCCAAGAGAAAAAAGGAAAAGAAAGCTGTAGTTAACACCAGCCGAACAAGAGCAGAAAAAGTAAAAGCTCAAGGCAAATACACCAAAACCAACAAGGAAGCAAAGAAAAGCTTAGGAGCAGAGAATTGAAGATTCATCGATGATCTTGCCACAGAAGACCAGAAAGCAACAACCCATGGAAACTTGAAAGAACGCTACAACATAACAAGGAAACTCTCCGGCAGACACAATAAGCCAGAAAGACCTGTTAAAGACAAATCTATTAAGACAATCACGGGCAACAAAGGCCAACAACAAAGATGGGAGGAGTGCTTTAAAGAACTGCTGAACCAGCCCGTGCCGCAGTCTCTACCAGACATACAGCCAGCTGCCAAGGACATGCCAATAGACTGCAGCAGACCAACCAAGGAAGAAATACAGCAAGCCATCAAACATCGGAGAAATGGGAAGGTAGCAGGACCTGACAACATTCCTGCAGAGGCACAGTAGGTAGACACTGAAACATCAGTAGACATTCTCCACGACATGATTGAAAGGATCTCGATTGAGGATAAGGTGCCATCAGACTGGATGGAGCGATATCTCATTAAGTTTCCCTAGAAAGGTGACCTGAGTTACTGAAAAAACTACAGAGGGATAACTCTTCTATCAACCCCAGGCAATGGTCAACAGAGTCATACTGAACAGAATGAAGGAACAAGTCGACGTTCTGTTGCGAGACCAGCAAGCTAGATTCTGCAAAAAATAGATCCTGCACAGACCAGATTGCAACACAGCGCATCATCATTGAGCAATTGGTAGAATGGAACTCACTCCTTTATGTCAACTTCATTGACTATGAGAAGGCATTTCAAAACACCGTGGAAAGAGAGAGCCTTTTTGAAATTTCTCTGCTACTATTGCATGAGAAAACATGTAGCTCAAATAGGACTGCATGGTTTAAAAAGCACTAAACCAAAATTACACTAGGATGGGCAGAAGCAGGGTTAGAAGGAAAAGAGAAAGCGTCTCTCGGTGCACTGCACTCCTCTCCTCTCCCACTTCTTCATACCACGATTCTTGTGCGGTAAACCTCGATTTCTTTGCCTTGCAAATAAAAGAAAGCATAGTTTGTAATAATGCCTATTAAATTAATGTAACTTTCAAAGTGTTCCGACTTTTTCTATGAAATTTCTGGTCAAAGTACCTGTGCAAATTCAAATGTTTATCGGGAATAAAACAAAATTGAATTTTAGTTTCTATTGTGTTGAATTTCTTGTCTCACGTTTCCTCGTATCTCGCTCCCTCTTTCGATATATATTTTTAAACTTTATAAACTTCTCCAGTGTGCGCCTCGTTTGTGACCGTAAAGTGTTGGTCACTGTATATACACATACATATATATATATATATATATATATATATATATATATATATATATATATATATATATATATATATATATATATATATATATATATATATATATATATATATATATATATATATTATCTACTGGCGGTTGCCAGTAGATAGTTATAGTTAGGACCGTGTTTCCATAGGAAATCCGCAACATTCTATTTGGAATAACTTTGGCGCCGGTCGACGAATCCTCGCGAAATTCTGGTGTAAATCTGTTCAGTATGTCCTGAGAAAATAGCATTTAAATCAATGTATATATCTGTAAGCGCGCTCCGTGCGCTTACCGTAAGCTTACCGTACGCGTACGGTGCCGTGCGCGAGCTCAATTCTGATTGGTGGTTACATGACTGTAAACATTCGAATCGGTCGAAATCAGGAAGTGTCGGCCGCCATTTTCTGTCTCTCGCACTGAGAAACAAAGGTGGGGAACGTGAAACGGGGGCAACGAAGAGAGTTGCAGACCCCCTAGTGTTTGTCAGGGGGTCCAAGAAGGACCCAAAAGTACGAAAAATAAATGTAATAATTTAAAAAAAAAATCGCGGGGTACGCGTACGGTAAGCTTACCGTACGCGCACAGCAAAAAAAATAAAAAAAATAAATAAAGAAGTAACAATCACATTTATTAAATAAATTAAAGGACCCACAAGGGAGAAAAAAACAAATGTTACTGCGTAAAAAAAGGCGAGGCGCGCACGGCATGGACTGCGCAACGTGGGCGCTCGGTGCGCGAAGCGCACCGTGCGCGCAGGGTGTGCGCATAGTGAAAAACCAGAAAAAAAAATAAAAAATAAATACATAACTCAGCATTTAAAAAACCGTACAAATTCACTGAAAAAACCATAGGTTTCACACACGTTATAGTTAGGAATTATCATTTACAAAACCTTGCAAATTCACTTAAAAAACCATAGGTTTCACACATGTTATAGTTAGCTGTACATTTCACTCGTAAAAAACCAATGAAATTCCACGTTATAGTTAGATCAGGTAACTATAACTTGCGCGACCGCAATCCACAATGTGTAATTTCAGATGTCATCATTGATGTCATGAGTGATGTCACTGACCATGTCATGAGTGATATACTATGTGACGTCATCAGCAGTTTATTGTGGGCGCGCAAGTTATAGTTACCTGATCTAACTATAACGTGGAATTTCATTGGTTTTTTACGAGTGAAATGTACAGCTAACTATAACATGTGTGAAACCTATGGTTTTTTAAGTGAATTTGCAAGGTTTTGTAAATGATAATTCCTAACTATAACGTGTGTGAAACCTATGGTTTTTTCAGTGAATATATATATATATATATATATATATATATATATATATATATATATATATATACATATATATCATGTGATCAAGGCCCTCCGGGGCTGAAAACGCGTAATGGCTGCTACATCGCTGTAAAGAGGAAAATAAACGCATTCTACCGCCAATTTGATGTGGTCTACGCTCCTTTGTGTTCAAAGAATCGAGGAAACTTACGAGGAGTTCGTTGATATATATATATATATATATATATATATATATATATATATATATATATATCTATCCCAGACAGACGAATCCAATGAATTAAAGAATTCAGATGTGTATAGAATCATGTATCAGACAGTAATTGTAGAGTAATGCTTAGAAATGAATAATAATTTATAGGCAATATAAGCACATCTGAACCATTTAAAGATGGCCGACACAGAGATTCTGTGGAAAATTATGTTTTTACCTTTGTTGATCTGAATGAAGCACTTCCTTTCTTTGTGTTTACTAGCAATCATGTTTTAAATATGGGGATTTTTGTTGACCCCACCGACATTGATGAAGGCGTGAAGCCGAAACGCGTCTGTCCGGTTTAGTAGTCGTGTGGCGAATACATTTATAAACTTTACTTCTCCAGTGTGCGCCTCGTTTATGACCGTGAAGTGTTGGTCACTGTCTGGGAGATATATATATATATATATATTTTTCTTTTTCTCTGTCACAATAGTCTCTTATTCTATAGTTTCTTTTTCATGTTTTTCCGTTTTTCTGTTTTTTTGTATTTTGTGCTTATTGTTTTTCTCTCTCTCTTTTCTCTTCCTCCTTCTCCACTTCTTACCTGGCATTGCAAGACTTACAAATTATGTACTAGAAAGGGGGAAGAGGCCATGCATCATCTAGCCTGTTACATGTGGATCCCATGGGAGACAGTGCAGTGTCGGAGAATTCATGACAGTCCTCAGCTGAGCACAACCTGGAAGGCTACAGATGACCACATGATGTGGACTGAACCTCATACCTGTCCATTCTGACTGTGGGGTGAGCTGTGCCTAAGCAAATCTGCCTGTGCATCTGCCAAAGTCGTCAGACCGCTTTAGGACAGTTTTCTGTGTTCAGCCCATGCTCCGGGCAGAGGGGCTGATTCACAAACGTAAACTTACAGGTTGTGTAAGTTTATGCTTTTTCAGTATTCACAAAACTGCATTTTAATAGTAGGTTTATGAGTGCGGAGACTCTGCAATTGGGGAGTAGAACTCCGCACATCAAAAGATAGGCCTATCCTATATTTTTATGTGCAGGATTCTCTGCCATTACCTCGGAGTCTCTGCACCTGTAAACTTACTGAAAAAGCGTGTACCTTTACTCTTGTGAATCAGGGTGTCTGAGGATCTGCCCGAGGTTCTGCTCCAAGGACAGACAACTGAATGCAGTGGTGCTGGAACAATTTTCAGAATAAGTGTGCTACCATCAATGTAAATCACTGAAGTCACAGGGATTGTGAAAAATGCAAGCATCACACAAAGAGCAGCGTGGCAAAGGAGTTATGCCATTGTAGCATGAGCTTAGTAAGGGTATAGTATGTAGCCGGTGAGGCATTTTGGAGCACACTCTTGCAAATGTATCATTAAAGCACGGTGTAGTTGTGCACTGTCATCTACAGACAGCAACATTTTTAATTGAAATGGCCGCCAAATGTGCAGTCTAACTGATACAACGATATAAGGCTCAAAAGATAGATGATGTGTGGGGTTTCAGCTAGAATGTATATTTGTGCATCGCAGAGCAAAGTGTTTTGATTTGTATTAATCATGTTAAAACCTTTGTTTCCATCCCTCGCAACAGTACAAACTATTTTTTTCTTTTCTGTTTTCTAAGGGGTGATATATTTTTAAATATTTGCACAGTTTAATTACAAGTATTTAAATTTTGTTTTGAAAAACGACAGCCTGCAGCCTTTCTTTTAACACCTCGTGTATGCCAATCGAGATAGACACATAGTTTATAATTCAGTTGCCAAAATCCTAAAAAGCTTCAAGCAGAGAGAAAGGTAAACATCAATATCCGTGTGAAAAGAATAAACAGTAATTTGTCAGAAAACAGAGGGGCTGATTACGACTTTGGCGGTGCAGGAACGGGAAGGCACGCCACTGACCCACTCCTGCGCCACTGCCCGCCTGCTGGGTTAGGGGTTTTCTTCTGGTCTGGTGGGCGGTCATTTGATGTTCCCATGGTAGTGCCTTTGAAAAAGGCACCCCAATGGGAATGCTAATGCAAGTTTCTGCACGGCATGGACTGTTTAGTCCATGCCATACAGGAACTGGGCATGAATGCACACATGGGGGCACACCATTTTTTTTTGCAGAGTTTTATATAGCGCGAACTTGACCCGAATCGGGTATCAGAATGCTTTACATAGCACCAGTTATGTTACATGAGGATACACATTCATTTTTGTTAGGCACGGGGAGATTAAGTGATCTGCCCAGAATCACAGGACGATCAGCGTCATTGCCGCGACTCGAACCCAGTTCCCCAGATTCGTGGTCGACCGCCCTAGCCTTTAGGCCAACTCTTCTCCCCATGTGTGCATCCCAGTGTACAGGGGCAACAGGAGGCCCTGTAGGGCCCCCTTTGCTTCCCCATCGCCCGCCTTTTCATGGCGGGCTCACCGCCATGAAAAGGCTGGCTGTGGGGAAAACCAGAAAATGCTTGGCAGTGCCGATGCGGCACTGCCAAGCATATTGCTGCCCCAGACATTCGCATCACCACCAGGGAATGGAGTTCCCTGACGGTGGTCCCAAAATGGTCTGACTGTCGTACTTGTACTACGGCGGTCTGACCACTGGTGTGGAGGTCCCAGATCGCCACTGCACCTCCAATATGGGTTCGACGACTCGTTATCAGACCCAGAGTCTGATATTTGACCTCTGTCTTTGGACACATAGTGAATGTGACAAGAGATAACTCCATTTTTAAGGTGTCTTGATTGCTCATTCCACTTCTGAACTGCAGCACCTCCCCCGCACCCATATGTCCAATGCCGATAGCCTAACCCAAGCACCAGCAAGGAACGACTATCTTGTGTTGCATGTAAAAGTTCATGCTAGAGAACATTGTGACTATTGTAAATGGTTTCAATGCACCTCACTGAACACTAAATACGCAGATCGCTTAAGAGAAGGAACCACTGAGTTGAATTAAACAGTGAGTTTGCACAGCTGTCCTGACAGTGCCAAAGCTTCTCTTCTCTCTTTCTTTTATCTCACTTTTGTTTCTTACATTTTTTATCTTTTTTGTATTTCTTTCTTTCTTCCTTTCTTATCTCTTTTTCTTTCCATTTTCTTTCTTTCTTGCCTCCCTCTCTCCCTCTTTCTTTCTGTCTTTCTTTTCCCATTTCAGTTATTCCTGCCTTCTTCTCACCTACACCTTTTTGGGGTGAAATCCAATTAATAGACTATATAATGAATGATAAAACTGTGTATTTGCTCTGGACGGCAAACCAAGTAACATTTCAACAGAGCAAAAACGATTTCAGAAAATTATTTGCTAATTCTAGATGTTTAAAAATAGTTTAGCATAACAAATATAAACAGATCACTGACAGAATATCGAAGCCAACAATATTGTGTAACACAAATATTGTGCCAAAGATATTGTTTAAAACATATGGTGTCCCTAGCCTTATAATGGTAAGTACCTAAATATATTTAAAAAATATCGCTGCAAACTAATATCAATAAAAAAACAAAAAATATATAGTTTCTTACTATATATAGATATTTATTGGTGCGGGGGAGGTTTCGCACATTAAAATCACTTCAAAGAATTCCCATGAGTGCTGTCCTTTTTCGGTCTGACCGGGATCGGCTACCGTTGTGGTAACATATATATATATTTATATATATATATATATATATATATATTCACTGAAAAAACCATAGGTTTCACACACGTTATAGTTAGGAATTAGCATTTAAAATCACTTCAAAGAATTCCCATGAGTGCTGTCCTTTTTCGGTCTGGCCGGGATCGGCTACCGTTGTGGTAACATATATATATATATCTATATCTATATATATATATATATATATATATATATATATATATATATATATATATATTCACTTAAAAAACCATAGGTTTCACACATGTTATAGTTAGGTGGATATTTCACTCGTAAAAAACCAATGAAATTCCCCCATTATAGTTAGTTCAGATAACTATAACTCGCGCGCCTGCAATCCACTGCTCATGACGTCACATATTACATCACTCATGACATGGTCAGTGGCATCACTCATGACATCACTCATGACATCATCCTTGTGATAGAGTGGCGGATAATTTCCTGATCATATACATGTCGGTGAGGAGATATAGGGGCACTAGTCCTGGTATAAATCTAACTTTTAGTTTACAGTCCTTTTTAGCCACTTGGACTTGTAGCAAGACTCTGCGGTGGGTCAATTGTGTGTTTACATGCTTAACACAATGTTTAACAAACATGCATGTATACCTGGTAATTACCTTCTCATAGCAGCACTGCAAATACGCCCGCATGTGGCACTAGTCCGCTTGTATCGTGTATGGCTAAGTAGGAGGTATTGAAATGTTATATAAAAACTATGTTTGCCTGACTGCAATCTATAAAGTTTCGCCAATTCAAAGGCTATTGCAGGCGATATACCGGGTGTCTTATCGAGTGAGAGAAACTCGCATTGTTTGTTTGTTTTCAACATTACAGTAATAAGTACTTGAATATTATTATCTTGTTTTACACTTTGTTTTACATTGGTTGCACCAAGGTATCATGTATTTATTGATTCAAAAGCATGAGTCTGTGACCCGTTCCAAAAAGACTGCTATGTTGACAGTGTGGACCAGGAAATGCGAAAGTACTTCTTTTATGTTTACATATCTGTATAAATGCATGTTTAAAATGCATACATCGTGTGAGCAAGGCACTTTTTCGTGTCAAAACGCGTAGCGAGTGTTTATTAATAAATAATTGACCTCCGAGAGTGCGTTTTTCTTGACAATTCGACATTGGTTTAACCGGCTTTGGGTTCGCCAGCCAACGCACCACCTGACGAGGGATTGTTCCCAGAAGGACCCGATTTTGACTGTTGATATATATATATATATATATAAATATAGATATATAGATATATATAAATATATTCACTGAAAAAACCATAGGTTTCAGGCACGTTATAGTTAGGAATTAGCATTTAAAAAATCTTAAAAATTCACTGAAAAAACTATAGGTTTCAGGGGCGTTATAGTTAGCTGGACTTTTCACTCGTACAAAACCATTGAAATTCCCCCGTTATAGTTAGTTCAGCTAACTATAACTCGCGCGCCCGCAATGCACTGCTGATGACGCCACATATTACATCACTCATGACATGGTCAGTGACATCACTGATGACATCACTGATGACATCTCAAATGACATCACTGATGACATCATCCAGTGAATGTGTGTTTTTCTGAAAATTACATATGTTTTATATATGTATATCTCAAGGTCGATGGAAGAATAAATGGGTATATAAGTGTCTAAATGGATGATTTGTTTTTGAAAAATTGATTGTGTAACTGACTGATTAAGTGTATCTTAGTGAATACATGGCTTAGTGAGTAATGTTTAAATATGTAAATATCTGTGTCAGTCTCTCACTTTGTGTATAAGTTGCTGCATGGGTTGGTGAGTAGCTACATGAGTGTCTATATAGGTTATTAGTTGGTTTTTTGAGTATCAGTATGAGTGTCTGAGTGTCTGTATGGTTCGGTGGGGGGTATTACGTAGTGCATAGGTGCATGAATGAGTGACTCACTGTTTGTATGTGTTGAAGACAGCATGTGTGCAGGACTGTATGGGTGGATGAGTATGTGCATGTGTGTGTTAGTGAGTGAATGACTGTCTCAATAGTGTCTTTATGAGTAACTACATATATTTTAAACTAGTATATGTGACTATTGGTGTATATAAGTGAGGATCTGTGAGAGTGAGAGATTGGAAGAGTTCCTGTATGAATAAGTATGTGTTTCTATAAGTGATTGTTTAAAAGACTAAGTATGTGTAAGTTTCTGTAGAAGTAAGTGTGGTGGTGTATGTATAACTGTATGTGCAAGTAAATGGATGTTTGATTCTTTATTAGCATGAGTGACTATGTGTGTGAGTAACTCTATGGATGAGTGGCGTTGTGTAACAGGATGTATAGCTGTATGAGTACATATGATGAGTGAGTACATGTATGAGTGACTGTATAGGACTGTTGGTGAATGAGTGGATATGTATGTGGATCTTAGAATTACTGAATAGGTTGTTGTATCTGGTAATGGTATGTCCATTGTTTTGAAAATTTTAGTTTCTATTTTTGAATGTGTGTATCAAAGGTTATATAAGGGGGAGTGGAGGTCTGCCACTCTATCACAAGGATGATGTCATCAGTGATGTCATGAGTGATTTCACACCATGTCATGAATGATGTAATATGTGACGTCATCAGCAGTGCATTGCGGGCGCGCAAGTTATAGTTAGCTGAACTAACTATAACGAGGGAATTTCAATGGTTTTGTACGAGTGAAAAGTCCAGCTAACTATAACGCCCCTGAAACCTATAGTTTTTTCAGTGAATTTCAAAGGTTTTTTAAATGCTAATTTCTAACTATGCCTACAGAGATAGGACATGTGAAGAAAGAAGAAAAAACGCACAGAAAGAAAAAAAAGAAATGCAGAAAGAAGCAACAGAAGTCCTCAAAGAAGAAGAAAAGTGCAGGAAGAAGGATAACGTGCAGAAAGAACAAACAGAAGAGCAGAAAGAAGCCTTGTTGCAAAATCATCCTGTACCCTCAACTTTTTCAGACGGATACTGTTGGTAACTGATTCTGACTAACCAGTCTTAGAGCCAGTGCTATGTTAAAAGACACTCAGAATACAGTGAAAACACCTACATGCACTAGGGAACACTATGCGTTGGGGTCCCCCTGTGATTAGCATGACCTCCTCTGTAAGCCCCAAGTATATAATAGGGCAGGGGATTAAAACTACCTCTTAAAACGCACCACAGGGCGTGTTTGCACACGTCCCCTCAGGCCCCGTCCCCTCCCTTCCCCACTGTGTAAACACACCTTGTGGCTGTTTTAAGTTGGGCGATTAAGTCCCCTTGAATTTGAGGGTCCCTAGGGTCCAACTAGCCCACTAGTTACCTCCAGTAAGCGCCACAGAGCTGCGTTGCAGAGAGGTGTAAAAAGTGGCACGGCCTGGACCACCTCTCTGCAACGCAGAGCAGTGGCGCTTACTGGAAGCACCTGGTGGGCTAGTTGGCCCCCAGGGTCTATCAGGATTGAAAGGGAATTATTTCCCCAACTTAAAACGCGCCACAGGGCGTGTTTGCACATGTCACCTCAGGCCCCGTCCCCTCCCTTCACCACTGTGTAAACGCGCCCTGTGGCCGTTCTAGGTTGAGAAATTAAGTCCCCTTGAATCCTAAGAGTCCCTAGGGTCAAACTAGCCCACTAGGTACCTCCAGTAAGCATCACAGAGCTGCGTTGCATAGAGGTGTAAAAAGGGGCAAGGCCCTCAGAACACCTGTCTGCAGCTCCCTGGCGCATACTGGAGATACCTGTTGGGCTAGTTGGCCCTCAGGGACCCTCAGTATTGAAGGGGAATTAATTCCCCAACTTAAAACTCGCCAGGGGGCGCGTTTGCAGAGTGCTGCAAGGAGGGGGTGTGGCCTCCGGCGCGATGCCGGTCTTTTATTTATTTTATTTTTTTAAGAAGGAGGGCTGTGTGGCCCCCCTTCTTTTTCTAATTTATTGGCCCTGGGGACCCCATCCTCCAGGCCCTGCACCCTAATTTTTTTAGTTGAAAAAAATTAATTTGGAAGGGGGCCGCGTGGCCCCACTCCCAAGGCCTTAATCGGCCCCGGGGACCCCAACCCCCAGGTCAAGGCCTTTTTAAAAAAAAATTCTTTAGGATGGGGGTTGCGTTGCCCCCCTCCTCAGGCCACTTATGGCCCCAGGGACCCCATCACCCAGGGCCGGCCTTTGTTTTTTAATATTTAAAAAATATATATATTTATAGAAACACCTAGGACATGCTGGACAAACCGTATGTACCTATCACCATGACGATTTGCGTGATATTCATTAAACGGCGACTATGCATACAATGAATCCACGTGGAATGTATTTACACCGCTAGTGAAGCTCTGACGTGTCTGACACCCTACCGTGCCTAATCCCGGCGCCCCCGCCGGTGGGTACTCTCCAAGTAGACACCCTTGTCGTTTATTTATACAAACATGGGTAGCTATTGACGGGCACATTTAATACACACGCACACCAAGCCATTCAAAGGGGATTCAACAAAAATTCGACCAAACTATGCAAGAAACCCCCCTCACGGTTAATAAAACACAAACATCCACCGCCGGATGTGTAATACTTTTTATATAACTCTCTGGAAAGGAGACGAACCTCACTTGAGAGTCACAGCGTGCTCCTGGCTGAGCCCAATGCTGTGTTACACCCACCAGTGCCCGCCAAGTGCCACACACCTCTGTGTTGTATTCCACCAGCTAGTGCGTATGCTATGACACTCTCTAGCCCATGTGCACTGTAACACCACCCCGTGAATATGTCATGCCACACTTGCCTTCGCACGGGTTATATTGCCCCATCTAACGTGCCTTCCTCGATGCCTATGTTATAACGCACAGCGCTATGCCATACATATTACAATCTGGGATCCATATCTTTGTCACAGTGCATATGCAACGTTACACTCCCCAGCACATATTTTATATTACAACTTTAGAGACTAATTAGGTTACACAACACTGCCCTGTGCATATTACACTCCAAGGCGCATATCTAATAGTACGCGCTAGTGCCTGTGCTATCTTGTGCTCTCCAATAAATCTGTCATTGCGCACAATGTATTGCATATTATATTTCACGCCCCGGTTCATCTTATATCACACTTTTTGGTGCATAGTTTATACCATATACTATATCTAGTTTTCATTTTTAATCGTGCTCTCAGGACTATGTTCTATATAACACTGCGTCCACCTACCCTTTTCACAGGCATTACATTTTGCGATGGGGTGTGGAGGGTCAGGGGGTGTTTCTGCCAAGTGAGCCCGGAGTCACAGTCACAAACGTCCTCTTCTTCCTGAATAAAAGTGAGATTATGCTGCATACTTGTTCATATTTTAAGTAGTTCGCACAGACACACATTTTAAAAACAATAAAGTTCCTAATACCCACCTTCTCTAAACAGTTAGCTTGCTGCCCCATCCACCTCCTCCCTATCCTCTGTTGTCTGAATCCACGGACTAGCCTCCTCCCTCCTGCCATGCATGGTCTGATGTGCTGCCACTGCCCTCCATTTAGCATGATGTACCAGTCCACTCCTCCTGCCCTCCATTGCCCAATTATATGGCCCATCATTGACCTCCTGCTTAGCCTCTGTGCTTAGCTTGCTGCCCCTATTCTCCTTCCCCCTGCTCTCCGATGTCTTTGTGCATGCCCCTGCTCCATCCTTTTTGCCCACCATGTTCCATGGACCTGCCACTCCTATCTACTCTGAGTGTTCTGTTGAGCTGCCACTCCCCTCCCACTTGCCTAGCATTGTCAGATGACTATAACCTGTCCCTGCCACCTCCACCCTGCCTGTCCACATGCCATGCCCCTATCCCCTTCCTCCTGTCCTCCACGGTCCATTTTACTGCCACACCCTTCTGCCCTCCCTGGTCTGTTGTGCTGCAACTGCTCCTCCTGCCTGCCCCGCGCGGTCTGTTGTGAGGCCCCTTCCCCTGAACTCTCTTGTCTGTGCCCAGGTCCTGAACCTCCCTTCTATCCTCCATTGTCCTTTGTGCATGCCCCTGCACCCTCCTTCTTGCCCATCATAGCCATTGTGCTGCCACTAACCCTCCCGCTTGCCATGAGTGGTCTTCTGTGCTGCCATGGCCCCTCCCACCTTCCCTGTGTGGTCAGCTAGCTGACCCTGACCCCCTCCCACCTTCCCTCCATGGTCTGTGTGTATGCCATCATAGTCTCACTGTTCCTCTCCATGGTGTGTCTTGTTTCTAGTGCCCATCCTGCCTGACCTCCGTGGTCATCTTGCTGCGCCTGCCCTGCCCCCTTGCCCCCAGCCCTCTGTTTCCATGTGCAGGCCCCTATTCCGTCCCTCCTGGCTTGTCTGTTCCATTGTAATGCCCCTGATCCGTTCCCCCTGCCCTTTATGGTCTGCTATGCTGCAGCTTTCTCTCCTGTCTGTCCATTATGGTCAGCTAGCTACCATTGCCTCTTTCCCCTCTGTTCTATGTTGTCCATGTGCATGGTCCTGTCCCCTCCCTATTGCTTTCTATGGATTTTTGTGCTGCACTCCCGTCCTGCATGCCCTGTGTGGTGTATTGTGCTGCTGCAAACCCTGATGCCTGCCCTGTAGGGTCAGTTTGGTGACCCTTTCCATGTCCCTCCTGTCCTCTATTATCCGAGTCCATGTCCTTACCCCAATTCCTCCTGCCTACCATGATCCAATGTACCATACTTGCGAACATTTTGAACTTGGTAAGAGGGAGATTTTGAAAAAAAACTGGGGTATTGATTTTCCCCTTTGAGTTACATTGAAAAAGAGGAGATTGTAGACAGGAGACAGATCAAATAAAGCCCATTTGAGCTTAAAAACATTGGACGTTTCCTGGCTGAAACGGGTCTGTTGGCATGTATGGTTGTACTACCACTGTCTCTTCCTTCTGCCCACAATGGTCTATTATATTGCCACAGCCTCTCTTGCCAGTTCTGTATTGTTGGTTTGTTGCCCCCGCCCCCCTTTCCACTGCCCTCCATAGTCTGTTGTGCTGCCACTGCCCTTCCTGCCTGCCCAGTGTGGTCAAATTGTTGCCTCTGCACTCTCCTACCTGCCTTCAATTTTCAGAGTCCGTGCCCCTGGCCTCTGCCTCTCAACAGTATCCCAATAAACTACTGGATTGCTAACATTCTATATTTATTACAAAAGTGTGGAACGCCTGACGTTATCTTGATGTAATCAAAACTGTAATACCTAGAGCATTTCCTTTAGAAATTACATATATGAGAGGGTCTTATTTGCATCAAAATTATGGTTAGTGCTCTAAAAAACTAAAATGAGGACATATCTTCTGAGTTTTCAAATAGCGACAAAGAACTTTTAAATTATTTGTAATCTTTATGTTTTTTTATCCAGTTGACCACTTGATTAAATGTTGCACTTAGGGGAGAGGATGTGGTGTTACTTCCAGAGCTGTAGACTTTGCAACTGGTGAAAAAGTTTGGAGTTTCTGCTTCAGCTCAACATTCTGTGATTCTGGTCAAATCACTTAATCTCCCCATGTCTAAAACCAAAATGAATTTGATCTTGTGTGATGTAACCAATGCTCATGTAAAGCACTCCAATACCTGACAAGTCTGCACTATATAAAACTGCAAATACACAAAAAATAAGTGTTTTGCACACTTCTGTCATTGGGCTACATGTGGGCTACATCTGGGTGATATTTGTGCTGCATTTGGGCTCATTTGTCTCTGGTGGCCATTTTGGGAGACTTATTTGTTATGAAGTTTCCTACTTTCATCATTTACTACAGTCCCCTCAGTAGGAAATACTTTCAGTTTTTTACTTTGATTCCATCAAGAAGGCATTCAGATGTGTCACACATTTGCCATAAATTCAGAATGTTAGCACTCTAGTTGCATATTAGTTCACTGTAGTAAAGCTGCTGCTCACCAGGGAAGTCTGCTGCTGGCATTGAAAGTGCATGTTTCAGTCTGCATGTCAGAATTTTTTAATGAAATAGAAGAGGATTTGAGAAGTCACTCAAAATGTGCCCTAATTTTTCTTTCTGCAGCACTAATCATACTTTCTATGGCAAAATGAACCCCCTCATTTTGTTCCTTTCTAAATTAAATGTTTTAAGAGTTACCACTTTATTCCAATCAAGATGGCTTCCGGTGTGCAATACGTTTGTCATAAGTAGGACTGTTAGCGCTCTAGTTGTTCTTTAGAATACTCTGGGAAGCTGCAGTAGAACACAAAGGAATCAACTGACAGTCTCTGCCCTAGTTGGATGTACATGTTTTACTGAGAATGTCAGACTTCATTCTCACATGACTGAGAAAGATAATGTGAATTTACAGAAAATATGCGCTCAGTTTAGCTTATAGATCACCTTCCAAACCTCTGTGGCAAAAGCATGAGAAAATAGTTTCCTCTCAAACATGATTCATGATATCACAGCAGAAGGCTTTTTCACATGGTAAAATCACCTTAGAACACACCACAATTCCTAAAATGAGTATGGTACCATCAACAAATGATTTATAATGTAACTAAAGTCTTAAAACCTTCTATTAACTGCAGTGCTTTTTAATGAGGTGCTATCATGTATACTGGACCCAAGATGGCTGCCAACACTTCTTGGATGAAGTACTGACAGCCAATCAGATCTCACGATGAGATGTGTGGTTAGGCTCCGCCCAGATATATCTAACTTTTTAACTCTAATTTTCTCAGGAACTTCTGAACGGATTTACACCATTTAAGCAAAAGGCACGAGTCTGAACTGAGGACTACCTCTTTGCCAAATTTGGTGTAATTCCGTTCAGCAGTTCGGGCTGTAGCTGCGTCAACAGGTCCTATGTGAAAATTCATGGGGAAAACGCATTTTGGGACCCGCCTTTTTTCTCGGCCCCTGCTTGACGAATCACCGTGAAATTTTCAGGATAGGAGCAGACTGGAGCTGGCCAAATAGAATGTTGCGGATTTCCTATGGAAAATAGGTCCTAACTATAACTACCTACTGGCGACTGCCAGTAGGTAATATATATATAAATCTATATTCACTGAAAAAACCATAGGTTTCAGGGGTGTTATAGTTAGCTGGACTTTTCACTTGTACAAAACCATTCAAATTCCCCCGTTATAGTTAGTTCAGCTAACTAACACTCGCGCGCCCGCAATGCACTGCAGATGACGTCACATATTACATCACTCATGACATGGTCAGTGACATCACTCATGACATCACTGATGACATCTCAAATGACATCACTGATGACATCATCCAGTGAATGTGTGTTTTTCTGAAAATTAAATATGTTTTATATATGTATATCTCAAGGTCGATGGAAGAATAAATGGGTATATAAGTGTCTAAATGGATGATTTGTTTTTGAAAAATTGATTGTGTAACTGACTGATTAAGTGTATCATAGTGAATACATGGCTTAGTGAGTAATGTTTAAATATGTAAATATCTGTATCAGTCTCTCACTTTGTGTATAAGTGGCTGCATGGGTTGGTGAGTAGCTACATGGGTGTCTATATAGGTTATTAGTTGGTTTTTTGAGTATCAGTCTGAGTGTCTGCATGGTTCGGTGGGGGGTATTACGTAGTGCATAGGTGCATGAATGAGTGACACACTCTTTGTATGTGTTGAAGACAGCATGTGTGCAGGACTGTATGGGTGGATGAGTGTGTGTATGGGTGTGTTAGTGAGTGAATGACTGTCTCAATAGTGTCTTTATGAGTAACTACATATGTTTTAAACTAGTATATGTGACTATTGGTGTATATAAGTGAGTATATGTGAGAGTGAGAGATTGAAAGAGTTCCTGTATGAATAAGTATGTGTTTCTATAAGTGATTGTTTAAAAGACTAAGTATGTGTAAGTTTCCGTAGAAGTAAGTGTGGTGGTGTGTGTATAACTGTACATGCAAATAAATGTATGTTTGATTCTTTATTAGCATGAGTGACTATGTGTGTGAGTAACTCTATTGATGAGTGGCATTGTGTAACAGGATGTATAGGTGTATGAGTACATATGATGAGTGAATACATGTATGAGTGACTGTATAGGACTGTTGGTGAATGAGTGGATGTGTATGTGGATCTTAGAATTACTGAAGAGGTTGTTGTAACTGATATTGGTATGTCCATTGTTTTGAAAAGTTTAGTCTCTATTTTTGAATATGTGTATCAAAGGTTATATTAGGGTGAGAGGAGGTCTGCCACTCTATCACAAGGATGATGTCATCAGTGATGTCATCAGTGATGTCATTTGAGATGTCATGAGTGATGTAATGAGTGATGTCACTGACCATGTCATGAGTGATGTAATATGTGACGTCATCAGCAGTGCATTGCGGGCGCGCGAGTTATAGTTAGCTGAACTAACTATAACGGGGGAATTTCAATGGTTTTGTACAAGTGAAAAGTCCAGCTAACTATAACACCCCTGAAACCTATGGTTTTTTCAGTGAATTTCTGAGGTTTTTTAAATGCTAATTCCTAACTATAACGTGCCTGAAACCTATGGTTTTTTCTGTGAATTTCAAAGGTTTTTTAAAAGCTAATTTCTAACTATGCCTACAGAGATAGGACATGTGAAGAAAGAAGAAAAAATGCACAGAAAGAAAAAAAAGAAGTGCAGAAAGAAGCAACAGAAGTCCTCAAAGACGAAGAAAAGTGCAGGAAGAAGGATAACGTGCAGAAAGAAAAAAAGAAGAGCAGAAAGAAGCCTTGTTGCAAAATCATCCTGTACCCTCAACTTTTTCAGACGGATACTGGTGGTAACTGAGTCTGACTAACCAGTCCTAGAGCCAGTGCTAATTTAACATTATGCGTTGCGGTCCCCCTGTGATTAGCATGACCTCCTCTGTAAGCCCCTAGTATATAATAGGGCAGGGGGATTAAAACTACCTCTTAAAACAGGCCACAGGGCGTTTTTGCACGCGTTAACTCAGGCCCCGTCCCCTCCCTTCACCACTGTGTAAACACGCCCTGTGTCCGTTTTTAGTTGGGAGATTAAGTTCATTTGAATCCTGAGGGTCCCTAGGGTCCAACTAGCCCACTAGGTACCTCCAGTAAGTGCCACAGAGCTGCGTTGCAGAGAGGTGTAAAAAGTGGCACGGCCTGGACCACCTCTCTGCAATGCAGCTCAGTAGCGCTTACTGGAAGCACTTGGTGGGCTAGTTAGCCCCCAGGGGCCCTCAGTATTGAAGGAAAATTATATCCCCAATTTAAAACGTGCCATAGTGCGTGTTTGCACACGTCACCTCAGGCCCCGTCCCCTCCCTTCACCACTGTGTAAACGCGCCCTGTGGCTGTTCTAAGTTGAGAGATTAAGTCCCCTTGAATCCTAAGGGTCCCTAGGGTCAAACTAGACCACTAGGTACCTCCAGTAAGCACCACAGAGCTACGTTGCAGAGAGGTGTAAAAAAGGGCTTGGCCTCAGAACACCTGTCTGCAGCGCAGCTCCCTGGTGCATACTGGAGATGCCTGTTGGGCAGGTTGGCCCTCAGGGACCCTCAGTATTGAAGAGGAATTAATTCCCCAACTTACAATTGGCCAGGGGGCGCGTTTGCAGAGTGCTGCAAGGAGGGGGCGTTGCCTCCGGCACGATGCCAGTCTTTTATTTATTTTAATTTTTTAAGAAGGGGGGCTGTGTGGTTCCCCTTCTTATTCTAATTTATTGGCCCTGATGACCCCATCCCCCAGGGCCTGTCTCCTAATTATATTTTTTTGACCCCAATCCCCAGGGCCGGCCACTGTTTTTTATTATTTTTAAAAAATATATATTTATAGACACACCTAGGACATGCTGGACAAACCGTACGTACCTATCACCATGACGATTTGCGTGATATTCATTAAAAGGCGACTATGCATACAATGAATCCACGTGGAATGTATTTACACCACTAGTGGAGCTCTGACATGTCTGATGCCCTACCGTGCCTAATCCTGGTAGACACCCTTGTCGTTTATTTATACAAACATGGGTAGCTATTGACGGGCACATTTAATACACATGCACACCAAGCCATTCAAAGGGGATTCAACAAAAATTCGACCAAAACTATGCAAGAAACCCCCCTCACGGTTAATAAAACACACATCAACTGCCGGATGTGTAATACTTTTTATTTTACTCTCTGGAAAGGGGACGAACATCACTTGAGAGTCACAGCGCGCTCCTGGCAGAGCCCAATGCTGTATTACACCCACCATTGCCTGCTGAGTGCCACACACCTCTGTGTTGTATTCCACTAGCTAGTGCATATGCTATGACACTCTCTAGCCCATGTGCACTGTGACACCACCCCGTGAATATGTCATGCCACACTTGTCTTCGCACGGGTTATATTGCCCCATCTAACGTGCCTTCCTCGATGCCTATGTTATAACGCACAGTGCTATGCCATACATATTACAATCTGGGATCCATACCTTTGTCACAGTGTATATGCAACGTTACACTCCCCAGCACATATTTTATATTACAACTTTAGAGACTAGTTAGGTTACACAACACTGCCCTGTGCATATTACACTCCAAGGCGCATATCGCATATCACACGCTAGTGCCTGTGCTATCTCGCGCTCTCCAATGAATCTGTCATTGCGCACAATGTATTGCATATTATATTTCACGCCCGGTTCATCTTATATCACACTTTTTGGTGCATAGTTTATACCATACACTATATCTAGTTTTCATTTTCAATCGTGCTCTCAGGACTATGTTCTATATAACACTGTGTTCACCTACCCTTTTCACGGGCATTACATTTTGCGATAGGGGGTGGAGGGTCAGGGGGTGTTTCTGCCGAGTGAGCCCGGAGTCACAGTCACAAACGTCCTCTTCTTCCTGAATAAAAGTGAGATTATGCTGCATACTTGTTCATATTTTAAGTAGTTCGCACAGACACACGTTTTAAAAACAATAAAGTTCCTAAACCTGCCTTCTCTGAACAGTTAGCTTGCTGCCCCATCCCCCTCCTCCCTATCCTCTGTTGTGTGAATCCATGGACTAGCCTCCTCCCTCCTGCCATGCATGGTCTGATGTGCTGCCACTGCCCTCAATTTAGTATGATGTACCAGTCCACTCCTCCTGCCCTCCATTGCCCAATTCTATGCCCCATCATTGACCTCCTGCTTAAACTCTGTGCTTAGCTTGCTGCCTCTATTCTCCTTCCTTCTGCCCTCTGATGTCTTTGTGCATGCCCCTGCTCCATCCTTTTTGCCCACCATGTTCCATGGACCTGCCACTCCTATCTACTCTGAGTGTTCTGTTGAGCTGCCACTCCCCTCCCATCTGCCAAGCATTGTCAGATGACTGTAACCTGTTCCTGCCACCTCCATCCTGCCTGTCCACATGCCATGCCCCTATCTTCTTCCTCCTGTCCTACATGGTCCATTGTACTGCCACACCCTTCTGCCCTCCCTGGTCTGTTGTGCTGCAACTGCTCCTCCTGCCTGCCCCGTGCGGTCTGTTGTGAGGCCCCTTCCCCTGAACTTCTTGTCTGTGCACAGGCCCTGACCCTCCCTTCTATCCTCCATCGTCCTTTGTGCATGCCCCTGCACCCTCCTTCTTGCCCATCATAGCCATTGTGCTACCACTAACCCTCCCACTTGCCATGCATGGTCTTCTGTGCTGCCATGGCCCCTCCCACCTTCCCTGTGTGGTCAGTTAGCTGCCCCTGAACCCCTCCCACCTTCCCTCCATGGTCTGTGTGTATGCCATCACAGTCTCACTGTTGCTCTTCATGGTGTGTCTTGCTTCTAGTGCCCATCCTGCCTGACCTCCATGGCTATCTTGCTGGTCCTGCCCTGGCCCCTTGCCCCCAGCCCTCTGTTTACATGTGCAGACCCCTACTCCCTCCCCCCTGGCTTGTTTGTTCCATTGTAATGCCCCTGATCCATCCCTCCTGCCCTTAATGGTCTGTTATGCTGCAGCTTTCTCTCCTGTCTGTCCATTATGGTCCTGCCTCTTGCCCCTCTGTTCTCTGTTGTCCATGTGCATGGTCCTGTCCCCTCCCTCTTGCTTTCTATGGATTGTTGTGCTGCACTCCCGTCCCGCATGCCCTGTGTGGTGTATTGTGCTGCTGCAAACCCTGATGCCTGCCCTGCAGGGTCAGTTTTGTGCACCTCTCCATGTCCCTCCTGTCCTCTGTTATCCAAGTCCATGTCCCTACCCCATTTCCTTCCATGATCCAATGCACCATACTTGCGAACATTTTGAACTTGGTAAGAGGGAGATTTTGAAAAAAAACTGGGGTATTGATTTTCCCCTTTGAGTTACATTGAAAAAGAGGAGATTGTAGACAGGAGACAGATAAAATAAAGCCCATTGAGCTTAAAAACATTGGACGTTTCCTGGCTGAATCGGGTCTGTTGGCATGTATGGTTGTACTACCATTGCCTCTTCCTTCTGCCCACAATGGTCTATTACATTGCCACAGCCTCTCTTGCAAGTCCTGTATTGTTGGTTTGTTGCCCCTGCCCCCCTTTCCATTGCCCTCCATAGTCTGTTGTGCTGCCACGGCCCTTCCTGCCCGCTCAGTGTGGTTAAATTGTTGCCTTTGCACCCTCCTACCTGCCTTCAATTTTCAGAGTCCGTGTCCCTGGCCTCTGCCTCTCAACAGTATCCTAATGAACAACTAGATTGCTAACATTCTATATTTATTACAAAAGTGTGGAACGCCTGACGTCATCTTGATGTAATCAAAACTGTAATACCTAGAGCATTTCCCTTAGAAATTACATATATGAGAGGGTCTTATTGGCATCAAAATTATGGTTAGTGCTCTAAAAGACTAAAATAAGGACATATTTTCTGAGTTTTCAAATAGCGAGAAAGCACTTTTAAATTATTTGTTAACTTTATGTTTTTTTATCCAGTTGACCACTTGATTAAATGTTGCACTTAGGGGAGAGGATGTGGTGTTACTTCCAGAACTGCAGACTTTGCAACTGGGGATCCAGGTTGGAGTTTCTGCTTCAGCTCGACATTCTGTGATTCTGGTCAAATCATTTAGTCTCCCCATGTCTACAACCAAAATGAATTTGTTCTTGTGTGATGTAACCAATGCTCATGTAAAGCACTCCAATACCTGACAAGTCTGCACTATATAACACTGCAAAAACACAAAATAATAAGTGTTTTGCACACTTCTGTCATTGGACTATATTTGGGCTACATCTCTGTGATTTTGGGCTACATTTGGGCTCTTTTGTCTCCGGTAGCCATCTTGGGAGATTTATTTGCTATGAAGTTTCCTAATTTCCTCATGTACTGCAGTCTCCTCAGTAGGAAATGCTTTCAGTTTTTTACTTTGATTCCATCATGAAGGTATTCAGATATGTCACACATTTGCCATCAATTCTGAATGTTAGCACTCTAGTTGCTCATTAGATCACTGTAGTAAAACTACTGTTCACCATGGAAGTCTGCTCCTGGTATTAAAAGTGCATGTTTCAGTCTGCATGTCAGAATTTTTTCATGAAATAGAAGAGGATTTGAGAAGTCACTCAAAATGTGCCCTCATTTTCTTTCTTCAGCATTAATCATAATTTCTATGGCAAAATGAACCCCCTCATTGTGTTCCTTTTTAAATTAAATGTTTTAAGTTTTACCAGTTTATTCCAATCAAGATGGCTTCAGGTGTGCCATACTTTTGTCATAATGAAGACAGTAAGCGCTCTAGTTGTTTTTAAGAACACTCTGGGACATTCTGTCATTGGGCTATACTTGGGCTACATCTGGGTGATATTTGGGCTATATTTGGGCTCTTTTGTCTCTGGTGGCCATCTTGGCAGACTTATTTGTTATGAAGTTTCCTAATTTCCTCATTTACTGCAGTCTCCTCAGTAGGAAATACTTTCAGTTTTTTACTTTGATTCCAAAGGCATTCAGATGTGTCACACATTTGCCATAAATTCAGAATGTTAGCACTCTTTTTGCTCATTAGATCACTGTAGTAAAGCTACTGCTCACCAGGGAAAACTGCTGCTGGTATTGAAAGTGCATGTTTCAGTCTGCATGTCAGAATTTTTTAATGAAATAGAAGAGGATTTGAGAAGTCACTCAAAATGTGCCCTAATTTTTCTTTCTGCAGCACTAATCATACTTTTTATGGAAAAATGAACCCCCTCATTTTGTTCCTTTTTAAATTAAATGTTTTAAGAGTTACCACTTTAATCCAAGCAAGATGGCTTCAGGTGTGCCATACGTTTATCATAAGTAGGACTGTTAGCGCTCTAGTTATTCTTTGGAACACTCTGGGAAGCTGCAGTAAAACACAAAGGAATCAACTGACAGTCTCTGCCCTTGTTGGATGTACATGTTTTACTGAGAATGTCAGACTTCATTCTCACATGACTGAGAAAGATAATGGGAATTTACAGAAAATAAGCTCTCAGTTTAGCTTTTAGATCACCTTCCAAACCTCTGTGGGAAAAGCATGAGAAAATATTTTTCTCTCAATCATGATATCCCAGCAGAAGGCTTTTTCACATGGTGAAATCACCTTAGAACATACCACAATTCCTAAAATGAGTATGGTACCATCAACAAATGATTTATAATGTAACTAAAGTCTTAAAACCTTCTATTAACTGCAATGCTTTTTAATGAGGTGCTATCATGTATATTGGTTCCAAGATGGCTGCCAACACTTCTTGGATGAAGTGCTGACAGCCAATCAGATCTCAGGATGAGATGTGTGGTTAGGCTCCGCCCACATATATATATGATTTTACTTTTGATTTTCTCAGGAACTACTGAACAGATTGACACCAGACCTGCAAAAGGCACATCCCTGACCCGAGGACTACCTCTCTGCCAAATTTCAAGTAATTCTGTTCAGCCGTTCGGGCTGTACCTTGGACTAAAGGTCCCTATGGAAAATTGCATGGGGAAAACGTGTTTTGGGACCCCCCTTTTTTCTCAGCCCCCGCTTGACGAATCCCCCCGAGACTTTCAGGGTAGGAGCGGAGCGGAGCGCCCCACCTATTTTGAAAATTTCGCGAGGATTCGTCAACCGGCGCCAAAGTTATTCCAAATAGAATGTTGCGGATTTCCTATGGAAACACGGTCCTAACTATAACTATCTACTGGCGACCGCCAGTAGATAATCTATATATATATATATATATATTCACTTAAAAAACCATAGGTTTCACACATGTTATAGTTAGCTGGGCATTTCACTCGTGAAAAACCATTGAAATTTCCACGTTATAGTTAGTGCAGGCAACTATAACTCACGCGACCGCAATCCTCTGCTGATGACGTCAGATATTACATCACTGATGACATATGTGTTTTTCTGAAAAAAAAATATTTTTAATATATGTATAGCTAAAAAGTAATGGAAGAAGACATGGGTAAATAAGTGTCTAAATACAGTATTAGCATCAACAGAGGATTGCGGTCGCGTGAGTTATAGTTGCCTGCACTAACTATAACGTGGAAATTTCAATGGTTTTTCACGAGTGAAATGCCCAGCTAACTATAACATGTGTGAAACCTATGGTTTTTTAAGTGAATTTGCAAGGTTTTTTAAATGCTAATTCCTAACTATAACGTGTGTGAAACCTATGGCTTTTCAGTGAATTTGTACGTTTTTTTAAATGCTAAGTTATGTATTTATTTATTTTTTTAAAGTTTTTTCACCGTGCGCGTACCGTGCGTGCACGGTGCGCTTCGCGCGCCGTGCGCCCACGTTACGTAGTTCGCGGAATTTTTCCGTTTCTACCGTGCGCGTACGCTACGCGCACTCCGCGAGTTTTCGTAAAAAAATTTAAATATATTTTTGCCCTTGGGGGTCCTTCTGGGACCCCCTGACCAAGGCTAGGGGGTCAGGAACTGTCCAGCCTGCCCCCTTTTCACGTTATCCACCTTTGTTTTTCACCCCCTCAGACTGCGAGAGACAAAATGGCGGCCGACACTTCCTGGTTTCGACGGATTCGAATGTTTACTAAGATCTAACAACCAATCAGAATCGCGCTCGCGCACGGCAGCGTGCGCGTACGGTAAGCTTACGGTACGCGCTCGGAGCGCGCCTATAGATATATATATTGATTTAAATGCTATTTTCTCAGGAAATACTGAACAGATTTACACCAGACCTGCAAAAGGCACATCCCTGTCCTGAGGACTACCTCTCTGCCAAATTTCAAGTAATTCTGTTCAGCTGTTCGGGCTGCAGCTTGGACTAAAGGTCCTATGGAAAAATGCATGGGGAAAATGCGTTTTGGGACCCCCCCTTTTTCTCAGCCCCCCCTTGACGAATCCCCCCGAGACTTTCAGGGAAGGAGCGGAGCGGAGTGCCCCACCTATTTTGAAAATTTCGCGATGATTCGTCAATCGGCGCCTAAGTTATTCAAAATAGAATGTTGCGGATTTCCTATGGAAACACGGTCCTAACTTTAACTATCTACTGGCGACCGCCAGTAGATAATTTATATATATATGATTACACCGTATATAAAAGACACCAAGAACAATGAGTCCAATGATGTGCAGGCAACCCGCCTGATCCTCACCTATAATACTCAGCATCAGAGTATACGCAAAATTGTCCAAAAGAACTGGGCCCTAATTGCCAATGATCCTGTGATAGGCCAACTCATGACTCACTCCCCTTGTATTACATACAGGAAGGCCAAATCTATGAGTCAATTCCTAGTCTCAAGTAGTCCTGAAGTTAGAGTTAACACCTCTTGGCTTGGCAGCAGTAAAGGGTTCCTCAAATGTTCAGTTTGCAAAGCTTGCAGGTATGGTGTGAACAAAACCGAGTATATGACACCTCTCAGCAACACACCCACCCGTATTCGTAACAAACTAAACTGCAAAACTGAATATGCGGTGTATGTGCTGGAGTGTCCTTGTGGCCTACGGTACGTGGGAAGTACTAAACTTCAGGTCCACAAGAGAATACTTCAGCACATACGTGCCATTTCCAATGGGGATATTGCATATCCCGTGGCGAGACATTTTGAGGCACTACACGAAAAAAACCCCGTAGGCCTCAAATATTTTGTCATTGACTCAGTCCCACCATAGAGAAGGGGTGGGGATCGTGAGTCAATTTTACGTAAACTTGAAACCAGGCACATTGTTCTTTTGGACTGTAAAACCCCAAATGGACTCAACGCTAGTGAGGATTTTTATACCTATCTACACTAGGCAATGTCATAGTCTTCCGTACTTACTGCATCTACCTCTCTTAAAAAATAATAAATTTTTTTTTACACATAATGATATTTTAATTCACAATTCCATTCACATTGGGTTTGCACTATTTTTTTATCTCTTTTAAATCTTTCTGCTTATATTTGCACATAGAACCTTTGATCCATTCCAGGGTTAAAATAAGAGAGGGCCCACTTGGGCTTAAGTGTCCCCTTCTCCCCTTGTAAAGACTAGGTTTGGTCAGATACCAGGCACCTTGCAGACAATGGGTCTACTTTAACACTATATTATAACTTAGACAAATGACTTTTTTACTCTTAGCATTTATCTATTTATTTATTTATATATTTATATATTTATTACAATGTATTTATATATTTATATAATGTATTTAAATTATTTAAGTGTATTTATAAGTATTGTCTGATTTTGTGTTAATCAATGAATTAATTAATTTTTAAACCCATGTAATATTTGTCAGGTAGCAACGTTGCTGCACTTGATAATTTTAAGGTGTCCATCTATTTTATCTGATGTATTTTACATATAGTATTGGTATTCTGAACGTGTCTCTGTTTCAACATTGAATCAGATCTGTACACTCTTTCTATGTCTATTGCATCTCAGGAAAGACGTCATGCACTGTGCACTTTAAATTCAATTGTATTTCCTTTGCGTGTCATGTGATCAAGGCCCCACGTGGGCTGAAACGCGTCATGGTGGTGATGGTGTCGGGCAGTGTGAAATAAAATATTGAGCACCAGTCAACGGGTTCGCTTCGTCCTTTTTGCCGGTGTACCAGTGTGCCTGTTGGACGATTTCATCTCATATATATATATATATATATATATATATATATATATATATATATATATGTATGAAAACAGTTCAATCCAACAGGAATGAGGTGGCACACTGTCCTGGTGATATTGGTGTTATTTAATCGCTCACCAACAAGAACGCGTTTCAGCCGTAGAACGGCCTTTGTCAAGTTGCCAAAGCGTTACCAAGCAGACATTTTTAAACATTAAAAGTCATAATAGACATGGAGAAGTAACTATGCATATACGTGCAAGGATACGTAGCGAAGCAGAAAAAATATACACATTTTTCAATTTCATTATGAATGGTTGCCATTTTTAAGAGTGCGGTGGAGACAAATTAAAAATAAAAAGAAATGAATTCAATATAATTAATTCCATTCAAAACTGACCGAGGTACGATCTACGCTGTCCGCACTATGGCGTACCTAGTCATGGAAATAGAAATAGAAAGTTACACAGATAAGCAGCGTGATGTATCATTAGCGTTCACAGTGCTGTGAGATACAGTAAGGCTATGCAGATTTGTACATATAATTAGTAATATGCAAAGTTGACGAAAAACCATTAGAAGGACATAAAAATAAAGATTTTGATAGAATTACGATCGTTTCGGCTTGATGAATACATCTCTAACAGAAATACGATCTAAATAATGTATCCTGCACACAATAATATATAAAAAAATATATATAAAAAATTATATGGAACTTAAGAAACGTGTTTATAAGACACACGGAATCAATAGCAAGTGCGTACAATTAATATGAAAAGTGCAGAAATATTTCTCACGCCACATTCAAATGTCTATTTTCCATGATACTAATGGTAAAACTGAAATCGCTAAGATCATTCTGTTTCATGGCACAGTATGCATTGTGGTTAAATAATTCCAAAATTACAAATTGATTATCAATGCGTAACATTCTCTTATATACATAATCAATGTCATTAATGGTACACTTTGCAAAGATAAAGTGCTAAGTAATAAAGAAGTGAAAATAGTGGGTGGGATTTTCTACTGGCGATAATTGTGATAATCAGTGTTCTGTCCAAAAGAATGAGGAAGCGTGTGATGGGAGGGGTGGGAGTGGGGGTTGTAGCCTGGCCTCTGACCAATGGCCTAGCATTCAAATAGATGATCTCCAATTGAGAAACGATGATGCCCCCACTTTTTGTGTTGTACAACAGGGCTGTAATGCTGTGGGAGAATCAAGTGGTGTCTCTGCCAGATTACCGAGAGATCATCAGGATTTTCACCCCCCCCCCTCCCGTACTATCTCCCTGGAGGCATCTAGAAGGATAGGACCCAATAGTAAGGAATTACGCATTCTATCATGGAATTTAGCAGGACTAAAAAGCAAACTAGCATGTCCAGATTGGGGGTCTTTTGTGGACAATCAGGACATTTGCTTATTCCA
This sequence comes from Triturus cristatus, assembly GCF_964204655.1. Lineage (NCBI taxonomy): Eukaryota > Metazoa > Chordata > Amphibia > Caudata > Salamandridae > Triturus > Triturus cristatus. The sequence goes on along the minus strand of NC_140579.1, from coordinate 465,065,375 downwards.
AGAGACCTGGGCCTGGGAAGAACATCAAAGGGTCGGTTTCGGACATTTAACATTTTGGCCACCAAAGGGGGAGGGGGCGCCCATTTGGCGGACTCACGATCTGGGTAGGCACACATTTTGGGTGCAGAGCTGAGCAGTTGACAACTCCCACCAATGATATTCAATATGTTCTGCTGTCATTTCCTGCTAAAATGAAATTAGCCCTAATAAACGTCTATTCAAGACCTGTGGCCAACAGACAAGAATCCGCCACTATAGATCATCTAGGGCGCTTTATTCCAACTTTGGATCCAGCGTCTTTGCTGATTTTAGGCGGTGATTTTAATTGCCAATTCTAGCCATTAACACACCAAACCCTAGAGGCCCCCTCAGAAGAAGACCTATACTGGTCAATTACTGATCCGCAGATCACCCCAATCAAAGTACGGTCCCCCTTGGCCATGCAAGTCCACTCACTTATGTTGTCCCACTCTCTGAGGGCATGTAATGGGAGGACCAAGTCTGACACCCCCGGTCAATCTACATTTAATAGAGAAGGCCAGGCCTCGCTAATTGATTACATCATGGTGGAAACCAGAACCTGGGAAAAAGTTCTGGATTTCTACGTTCAGCAGAGGCAGGACAGTGATCACAATGCCTTGATTGCAATTTTGAAGCCGGGGAATCTCGGTGGGTCCACCATTCGTCCCCTCTCATCAACCGGGTCCATGCTCTAAAGACTACTAATAACAGAAGAAAAGTTAGATGGAGCCATATTCAACACTCTCCCCTTAAATTGGCTAAAGTTTATCAGCTAGTTACACCTATGATAGCCAGAATGTGGGAGGTTGGACAGGTGGAGGCATCTGCAGAGGATAGAGACAAGATCCAGAAAATTAATGAGGAGCTAATTGTTAAATTGACCGATGTTTTCCATCCAGTAATTTCAAAGAGAGTAACTAACCGACCAAAACTCTCATGGTTCAACAATAAGTGCCGCAAAGCAAAACAGGAGCTAGTGCAAGCTGTGAAGGCTAAAGATAGGACAAATATTAAACTAGCCAGAGTTAGGTATAGGAGGATTATACTGCAGGAAAAGAAAGGATGGGAAACAGAGAGGTGGGAAGCCCTCAGGATTGCATTGAGGGATAATGATCTGAAATTGTTTTGAGGGCTAGTGAGTACTGGAGATGGGCAAGGTCGTTTGGCAATAGAGCCCAACATAGTGCCCGAAGTGTAGGAGTCACATTTTGGTTCTTTGTACGACTGTGAGGATGATGGTTCCATCGGCCCAGACACCCAGACTCCAATGTCAGAGTTCTGCCAGGAGGGGGGCTGGGATATAACCTTGCCGTAAGTTGAAAATGCTATTAACAGCCTGCACCCTAATAAAGCCCCTGGCCTTGATAAACTTCCGGGGGACCTCTTTCGGGAGGAACCTAGCATATGGGTCCCTTATCTGTGTGCTCTATTTAATGCTATCCTGAAGGGCACGAACCCCCCCGATACTTGGAATGGCGCTGAGATAGCACCCATATTCAAAAAAGGTTGCCCTCTGCTACCCTCTAACTATAGGCCCATCAGCCTAATCGACATCTCTCAAAAACTGATGGGCAGGGTCCATTTGGCCCGGATACAGGGGTGGATTGAGGAAGAGGAGATTTTGAGTCCCTATCAGGCTGGCTTCAGATCAAATATGTCAACTGTGGACCAGATCTTTAGATTACAGCTACTATTCTGGAAAACGGTGAAGATGGAGGGTGGCAGCCTCTATCTCATATTTGTTGATCTGAAGTCGGCCTTTGATCTCGTTCCCAGGAATAAACTCTGGGAAGTGCTTAGCGATCTTGGGATTCCTCCTTATCTCCTCAATGTGTTAGCGAGGCTACATACTGGCATCTACGCACAGGTGAGATGCGGAAAATAGGGGGAACTCTCTACATGTTTCCCTGTTAAAAAGGGGGTGAGACAAGGATGCGGTTTAGCCCCCAACCTATTTTGTCTCTACATTAATGGGCTTCTTGACTTTTTTAACAACATTAAAGACACTGATGCCCCAAAGTTAGCCACTGGGAAGATACCCGCATTGATGTTCGTGGACGATACTCTGTTATTGTCCAAGTCACCCCTTGGTATTCAACGTATCCTGGATGGGTTTGCAAAGTTTTGCAATAGGAGAGGTTTGGAGATTAATTTAGCCAAGACCAAATTTATGGTCTTTAATTCCCCGATGAGCACGCGCCCAAACCCCTCCCTTAATGGAATCCTCCTTGAAAAAGTGAGGATATTCGATTATCTGGGTATCACACTAACTGAGCAATTTGGGTGGGCCCTCAGATGGCCAAAGCTAGACTTAGGCTAACTCAAACAGTGGGCAGGATTATGAAATTGTTCAGAACATCTGTACATAAGCCAGTGGTGGAGATATTTAAGGCCCAAGCAAGGGGGGCTACACTATATGGGGCAGAGCTTTGAGGGCATAGTTCTACCTCTGATCTCGTCAAGCTGGAAAACAATTTCATGAGACAGCTTATAGGCCTTCCATGCAGCACACCATTAGTTCCCCTACGTTTGGATTTGGGTATGAGGCCAATTGATGAAGAGATTGCCCTTAGACCTCTGACCTTTTGGCATCGGGTATGGGTAACCCCAGAGTTGTCCTCCTACAGAGCCGAGCTAAGGGAGCTTCTCCCAAGATTAAATCCCAGTAAATTACCGTGGCTGGCCCATATTAGGAACCTTTCTGTTAGGTTTGGTAGGCCAAAGCTATGGTCATCCCCAGAGTTTTCTTGCGCCTTGATTTCTAGGTCGGACCTCGTAAAACAATATAGGCAATCCAACCTACTTGTCCCTTCAAAAAAGTGCCAAAGAGGGCAGGCTGACGATGAAAGAGGTATACAAAAAAAACCTCTTTTTGGTTGTAATCTACCCCCCCCATTGGCGAGGAAATTGTACTTACAGTTTAGATTGAGAAATCTACCACTGGCAGCGCACACCAGCCTATGGGCCCCATAGAACTTGAGTGTGTGTCCTGTATGTAATTCAACGGCTGAGACTGAAACCCATGTACTGTTTTTCTGCCCTGCATATGTTCTCCCCCGTAAACGTTGGATTTTCCAATTTTGTAAAAACCTAGGGTTTGTCCGCTGTCAAGAGGCCCACAGAGTGTTAAAATATGATACTGATCCTCCCATTGTATTTGCCGTTTCGCGTTTATTAAATGCTATGTTGCATATTAGGAGAGGGTTTTTAAAGCAATCATAGGGGAGGATCAAATGGCCAAAACCATTACAAGCTATATTTTGTGTGCCTCTAAAATAACTTTTAACAATTTTTGTAAAATTAGGTAAATGCATTTTAATGACTGTTTTTATGGATTTTAAATTCCTGTGTAGCTGTCAGTCTTCTTATACAAATGCATGGCATGTAAATATTGACTAGTTTGTGTGAATATTTGAAGTTTTTATACCTTTTAATGTACTTTTATGGCACGAGTGGCCGAAATAAAGATTTTTGACTGACTGACTGAAAATAGTATGTGTTACAAATAAAAGGAAGAGACATGTGAAAGGAGGTATCGGTTTTGAATAGCCCTACTGTAATATCTGCACTATTATGCAGATGTTAGGAGGACTTATATAGAACTCCAGGAAATGTTAACAGAGATGCTCAAGTCCCCATTGGGACATAGTGAGGAGATCTAGAATTATATAATATATCAAATGGCAAGATCACCTCTGATATAGGACAAATGCCCAAATATACAAAGCTTCAGTAACAGAACCTTACTGCAGAAAATGATATTGCAATACATGGCATAACAATCAAGGACCAATGTCCATTATTACAATCTAGCCTCGAGTCCAGTCTAAACCTATGTGAATGTGTACCCCATATTAAAATAATAGTGCGGGTAAATCAGAATTATCAACACGAAAAAAGATAAAGAACACTTAATGAATGGAGATTAAAAAAGATAGGGATCCTCTATAGAGGTACAGTTGGGTTGCGGATACATATTGGCCTAGTCTCAATGCCCAAAATGAGTATTCAATTCTTCCTCTCTATTTAATCCATAGGTATTTAAATCAATGATGTACCTTGATTCCAGGATACGCAACTGTTTTTCTCTGTCCCCACCACCTATGTGTTTCATTACTCTGACTATTCCACAGAACATGAGCAGTTTATTATTGCTGTTTTGTGCATTATAGAAATGTCATGCTATGGGATAGTTGAAATCTAAATTAGTTATAGCCCTTTGATGTCCCAGGATACGTTTCTTTAATGGATGTTTTGTACTCCCAATATAACGCATGTTGCACTGGCATTCCAAAATGTATATTACATAATCGGTGGTACATGTAATAAACTTTCTAATGGGTTTATCCCTGCCATCATGTGTTTTGTAACTCTTGCAGCTGATGGAATATTTACAGGCTTTGCAAGAATTGCACCTGTGGAAGCCATCTTTCACGTGTAGCCAGGTAGTAATGGGTTGAGTTTGTTGGTAACTCTTAACTAATGTGTCTTTCAGGGATACAGGTCATCTATAAGTTATTGATGGAGTTTCCCCCACTTTGTCACCAATCACTGGATCAGCCTTGATAAGGTCCCAGTGTTTTTTCATCAAAGCTTTCAGATTGCCAGATTTCACATTATATGTTGTAATCATGTGAGGACCACTGGAGGTCACATCATTGTCAGTATTAGTTTCCTTTTTGAGGAATAAGCTCACACTTTGTTTGACATTGCCCAATTTATCAGTAGCTTGTTTCAAAATGTTGTCACTGTATCCACGTTGTTTGAATCTCATTACCATGGTACCCTTCTCAATATTAAAACCCCTATCGGTGCTGCAATTCCTGCAAGCTCTTAGTATCTCCCCACAGGGAATACTGTTGATCAAAGAAGGGGGATGATGGCTACGGGCATGTAGCAAAGCATTCCCTGATGTTTCTTTTCTGAAGAGGACGTTAGTGAGTTTCTTTTTGATATTGTCAACAGAGACTTTTATGGCACGGAAATCACATGAGGTTTTGCTGATCGAATGAGTGAAACTTAAATTTAGATCATTGACAGATAATGCATCAATGAACTCTCTTGCTAAGTCTACACCTCCGTCCCAGAAAATAAAAAGATCGTCGATGTATCTTAGCCATAAGGGGGCGTGTTCAGTATATTTTTCAAAGGTATCGCTCCAGACCACCTGCTCCTCCCACCAGCCGAGGAACAGATTCGCAAGACTGGGGGCGAAGCAGGTGCCCATCGCAGTACCAGTTCTTTGTCGGTACAGTGTGGTATCAAACAGAAAAATGTTTTCTTGTAAGCAGAAAAGCATCATCTCTTTAAGCATTAGTGTATGATTCAACATATCCAGAGGTTGACGTTGTAAATAATACATGCAGGCTTCCACCCCTTCTGTTGGTCAATGCATGTATACAAAGAACATACATCAAGGGAGATCATGACAAAACCTTCTTCCCATCTTATATCATGAATACGTTTTTAAAAGTCAGTACTGTCTTTACAATAAGATCTAAGATCTGCAACGTATGGAGCTAAAAAATTGTCCAAAAATATTGATGTGTTCTCAAGTAGACCATCATTAGAAGACACGATGGGCCTACCCAGCGGTTTCTTGGGATGTTTATGTACCTTAGGTACAGGCATGGAACTTTCGATTTTCATTCCTTAAAAATTTGTATTTATCAAGAAGACCTTGCTTCCACCAATTGATAAGAAGATTGTGATATCTTATTATCGTTTCTTCATAGCATTCCCAACTGATAACTTCATAGCTGTTTTTATCATTTAGCTGTTGCAAAGCCTCGTTCTTGTAATCCTCAGTATTCATTAAAACAACGTTCCCACCTTTGTCAGAAGGTTTGATGGTTAAGGTTGGATCTTCTAGCAAATTTTTTAATGCTTCTCTTTGTCCTTTTATGAGGTTGTCCCGGATACAATAATCCTGATTATCCCTCATCTTGATTAGTTCGTGCATAAGCACTGAATGAAATGATTCAATATTGTCATGCGCTGTATTGGGATTACATTTTGATTTCATTTTAAATCTGCTTTTGCGTTTTGTATAAACTGGGAATCCCAAAGATTGTAATTGCGCTCCTTCTGTTTCATCACTGTTTTGTGAATTATTTCTCATGTAACTCTAAGATATATTAAATGTCATCCATAGCGAAATTCACGGATGGAGGGGCAGTACTTGTTTGCTAGCCATATTTGTTACACGTTGCTCTCCTCGTTTGGATATAAGATGTAACTTCATTAGTTTTACTTTTCGTATGTACAGAAAGAGGTCAATTCTTGTATCTGCATAATTCCAATCACTCGTGGGACAAAAGGAAAGGCCTAGTCTAAGAAGTGTCTTTTATTTGTAACACATACTATTTTCACTTCTTTATGACTTAGCACTTTATCTCTACAAAGCGTACCATTAATGACATTGATTAAGTATAGAATGTTACGCATTGATAATCAATTTGTAATTTTGGAATTATTTAACCGCAATGCATACTGTGCCATGAAACAGAATGATCTTAGCGATTTCAGTGGTACCATTAGTATCATGGGAAATAGACATTTTAATGTGACGTGAGACATATTTCTGCATTTTTCATATTAATTGTGTGCACTTGCTATTGATTCCGTGTGTCTTATAAACACGTTTCTTAAGTTTCATATAATTTTTTATATATTTTCTTTATATATTATTGTGTGCAGGATACATTATTTAGATCGTATTTCTGTTAGAGATGTATTCATCAAGCCGAAACGATCGTAATTCTATCTAAATCTTTATTTTTATGTCCTTCTAATGGTTTTTCGTCAACTTTGCATATTACTAATTATATGTACAAATCTGCATAGCCTTACTGTGTCTCACAGCACTGTGAATGCTAACGATACATCACGCTGCTTATCTGCGTAACTTTCTATTTCTATTTCCATGACTAGATACGCCATAGTGCGGGCAGCGTAGATCGTATCTCGGTCAGTTTTGAATGGAATTAATTATATTTAATTCATTTATTTTTATTTTTTATTTGTCTCCATCGTACTCTTAAAAATGGCAACCATTCATCATGAAATTGAAAAATGTATATATTTTTTCTGCTTCGCTACGTATCCTTGCACGTATATGTATAGTAACATCTCCATGTCTATTATGACGTTTAATGTTTAAAAATGTCTGCTTGATAACGCTTTGGCAACTTGACAAAGGCTGTTCTACTGCTGAAACGCATTGTTGTTGGTGAGCGATTAAAAAACACCTATATCACCAGGAAAGTGTGCCGCCTCATTCCTATGGGATTGAACAGTTTTCATATATTGTGGTTGCCGCTACCACGGCAGGCACCGGCATCTTGGGCAGGCGTGCGGCGTTCATCGGACAATTCTTTCAGATATATATATATATATATACAAATAATGTAAAACAATTATTACAGAATACATATTTTACATATTTCACATTATATAATTTTATTTTAATTCTTTAAATGTAGTACTATAAAGATCAAATTATATATATATATATATATATATATATATATATATATATATATATATAAACTTACCGAGGAGAATTGGTCGGCATCCAGTAAACCGGAAACTCCAAAGACCAGAATGCAAAGGAGGTAAACGCCCACAAGGGCGGGACATTTAAATCCATCGCGAGTGCGATGCAAATGACTGCCGCTGTGTCTCCCAACTAACCAAGCCAGTGAACAAGGGCGAAGAACGCCCGTAACGCGTATGGTGAATTTGGTTGAACTCCTGAAACTGATACTGGCGATATTGCTGCCCCGCTTGCCTTGCAATAAAAAGGAAGAAAAACACGTTCGTGTGTGGTGCCTTCAATGTTGGGTTCTTTGCAATTGGATATATTTGTGGCCAACCCTGGTCACGAAGGCACCCCACTGCTGATAACGCGGATCCAGCACCTTGAATCACGGGGCGCACAATGGAACAACGTGTCCGTTTTGCATCGTTTAATTTGAAGCGGAGCAACAGCCTGAACCAGTTAACAGAAACCCACTGTGGAAATTTTAAACTTACCGAGGAGAATTGGTCGGCATCCAGTAAACCTGAAACTCCAAAGACCAGAATGCAAAGGAGGTAAATGCCCACAAGGGCGGGACATTTAAATCCATCGCGAGTGCGATGCAAATGACTGCCGCTGTGTCTCCCAACTATCCAAGCCAGTGAACAAGGCGAAGAACGCCCGTAACGCGTATGGTGAATTTGGTTGAACTCCTGAAACTGATACTGGCGATGTTGCTGCCCAGCTTGCCTTGCAATAAAAAGGAAGAAAAACACGTTCGTGTGTGGTGCCTTCAATGTTGGGTTCTTTGCAATTGGATATATATATATATATATATATATATATATATATATATATATATATATATTCACTTAAAAAACCATAGGTTTCACACATGTTATAGTCAGCTGGACATTTCACTCGTAAAAAACCAATGAAATTCCCCCGTTATAGTTAGTGCAGGCAACTATAACTCACGCGACCGCAATCCTCTGCTGATGACGTCAGATATTACATCACTGTATTTAGACACTTATTTACCCATGTCTTCTTCCATTAATCTTTAGCTATACATATATTACAAATATTTATTTTTCATAAAGACACATATGTCATCAGTGATGTAATATCTGACGTCATCAGCAGAGGATTGCGGTCGCGTGAGTTATAGTTGCCTGCACTAACTATAACGGGGGAATTTCATTGGTTTTTTACGAGTGAAATGTCCAGCTAACTATAACATGTGTGAAACCTATGTTTTTTTAAGTGAATTTGCAAGGTTTTTTAAATGCTAATTCGTAACTATAACGTGTGTGAAACCTATGGTTTTTTCAGTGAATTTGTACGGTTTTTTAAATGCTAAGTTATGTATTTATTAATTTATTTTTTTTTCAGGTTTTTCACCGTGCTCGCGCACGGCAGGGTGCGCGCACTGTGCGCGCACGGTGCGCGCGTATAGATATTGATATGCTTTTAAATGCTATTTTCTCAGAAAATACTGAACAGATTTACACCAGACCTGCAAAAGGCACTTCCTTGGCCTTATGGCTACCTCTCTGCCAAATTTCACGTAATTCTGTTCAGCCGTTCGGGCTGTAGCTGCAACTATATGTCCTATGGAAGAATGCATGGGGAAAACTCGTTTTGGGACCCCCCTTTTTCTCGGCCCCCACTTGACGAATCACCCCGAGACTTTCAGGGTAGGAGCTGAACGGAGCGCCCCATTTGTTTTGAAAATTTCGCGAGGATTCGTCAACCGGCGCCAAAGTTATTCAAAATAGAATTTTGAGATTTCCTATGGAAACTAGGTTGTAACTATAACTATCTACTGGCGACCGCCAGTAGATAATATATATATATATATATTCACTGAAAAAACCATGGGTTTCACACACGTTATAGTTAGGAATTAGCATTTAAAAAACCTTAGAAATTCAGTGAAAAAACCATAGGTTTCACACACGTTATAGTTAGGAATTAGCATTTAAAAAACCTTAGAAATTCAGTGAAAAAACCATAGGTTTCACACATGTTATAGTTAGCTGGACATTTTACTCGTAAAAAACCAATGAAATTGCCCCGTTATAGTTAGTTCAGCTAACTATAACTCGCGCGCCCGCAATGCACTGCTGATGACGTCACATATTACATCACTCATGACATGGTCAGTGACATCACTCATGACATCACTGATGACATCTCAAATGACATCACTGATGACATCACTGATGACATCATCCAGTGAATGTGGGTTTTTCTGAAAATTAAATATGTTTTATATATGTATATCTCAAGGTCGATGGAAGAATAAATGGGTATATAAGTGTCTAAATGGATGATTTGTTTTTGAAAAATTGATTGTTTAACTGACTGATTAAGTGTATCATAGTGAATACATGTTTTAGTGAGTAATGTTTAAATATGTATATATCTGTATCAGTCTCTCACTTTGTGTATAAGTGGCTGCATGGGTTGGTGAGTAGCTACATGGGTGTCTATATAGGTTATTAGTTGGTTTTTTGAGTATCAGTCTGAGTGTCTGCATGGTTCGGTGGGGGGTATTACGTAGTGCATAGGTGCATGAATGAGTGACTCACTGTTTGTATGTGTTGAACAGACCATGTGTGCAGGACTGCATGGGTGGATGAGTGTGTGTATGGGTGTGTTAGTGAGTGAATGACTGTCTCAATAGTGTCTTTATGAGTAACTACATATGTTTAAAACTAGTATATGTGACTATTGGTGTATATATGTGAGTATATGCAAGGGTGAGAGATTGGAAGAGTTCCTGTATGAATAAGTATGTGTTTCTATAAGTGATTGTTTAAAAGACTAAGTATGTGTAAGTTTCCGTAGAAGTAAGTATGGTGGTGTGTGTATAACTGTATATGCAAGTAAATGTATGTTTGATTCTTTATTAGCACGAGTGACTATGTGTGTGAGTAACTCTATGGATGAGTGGCATTGTGTAACAGGATGTATAGGTGTATGAGTACATATGATGAGTGAGTACATGTATGAGTGACTGTATTGGACTGTTGGTGAATGAGTGGATGTGTATGTGGATCTTAGAATTACTGAAGAGGTTGTTGTAACTGGTATTGGTATGTCCATTGTTTTGAAAATTTTAGTCTCTATTTTTGAATGTGTGTGTCAAAGGTTATATTAGGGTGAGAGGAGGTCTGCCACTCTATCACAAGGATGATGTCATCAGTGATGTCATCAGTGATGTCATTTGAGATGTCATCAGTGATGTCATGAGTGATGTCACTGACCATGTCATGAGTGATGTAATATGTGACGTCATCAGCAGTGCATTGCGGGCGCGCGAGTTATAGTTAGCTGAACTAACTATAACGGGGCAATTTCATTGGTTTTTTACGAGTAAAATGTCCAGCTAACTATAACATGTGTGAAACCTATGGTTTTTTCACTGAATTTCTAAGGTTTTTTAAATGCTAATTCCTAACTATAACGTGTGTGAAACCTATGGTTTTTTCACTGAATTTCTAAGGTTTTTTAAATGCTAATTCCTAACTATAACGTGTGTGAAACCCATGGTTTTTTCAGTGAATTTGCAAGGTTTTTTAAATGCTAATTTTTTTTTTTTTTTTTTTTTCTAACATATTTTTAATTTAATTATCTTACCTTTTATAAAGACTATGATTACATTTTTAAAATTCTTTAATATGTTTTTTTAAATATATTTTTTAAAATAAACATGTAAAATTTATTTGCAGTACTTTTTTTTAAAAAAAAATATTTTTTTAGTACGCGTACCGTAAGCTCACGGTAAGCGTACGGTTTACGCAACGTCCGTAATCTATCTACGCTGCTTGCGTATAGTTACGCACTTTGCGTAGCCGCGCGTACTGCGCGTGGGACGCGTGCGCGCTTACGCTACAAGCACGTTACGCGGAAGTGTCGGGTAGTGACTGTTATGCGCATGCGCGCAAGCGCGTGTCTTTTTTACGCGCATGCGTACTTTTTGCCGTAAGCGTACCGTAAGCGTACCGTAAGCGTACGGTAGGTCATGTGATCATGAAACACAACTTTTGATTGGTTGAAACTACTTTCAGTTCTAGAACTCTCCTACACCACACCCATTCCCCTCATTTCTGCTTGTGATCCCTTGGGAGAAGGAGCTGGTTTGTCTTTGGGATACGATGGCAGAACAGCAGAGCTCTTCTGAGAGTGAGGCTAGCACTAGCAGCACTGTCTTGAGGCAGAGATCGAGGAAACAAAAGCCCTCTTATGTATGGGATTATTTTACTTTTCCTGAAGGCCAGCAAAAGGTAAATGCACCCTTAGTGACTTGTAAGCTGTGTAAGCGTGTACTTTCTAGAGGTAATCCTAACAGGAAGTATTCCTTTGGGAATCACACCATGAAGAGACACCTCCAGGATGTACACAGAAGGACACATGGTCATCTTTTTGGAGGTAACTCTTCAGAAAGACGAGCCAGTACATCCACAGTAGCTCAGCCTGGACCATCATCTGCAGGGCTGACTCCTTCTTCTGCAGGTCAGGTGAGCCCTTCATCTGTGGGGGGAGAATCTCCTTTTGCTGGCCCTCTGGAAATGAACCCTCGATTTCGGAAGGTTGATATTCATTGCACATTTTGTAAAGATCTAATTTGCCATAGGGAGACCAGTGTTTCCCTAGTGAACAACAAAATAGATCAGCACATTTGTCGCTTTGAATAATTTTCCCATGCTTCCTTTCCTCTGTCCCTGCATGAACACAACGGTTCTTTTAAGAGCCAACCTTATCTTTCATCTTTTTTTTACATATGTTTTTAAAAACTTTTTTTTATTTTTTTTTTACCGTACGCGTACGGTGCGCGTACTTTTTTTTTTTTTTTAAAAAAAACACTAAAAATCATTTATCACATTACATTGTCCTTGAGAGACTACAATTATTATTATTGACTTACCATACTCACTGAAAAAATATTTATTCATTTGTTTTTTTTAAAAATAGTTTTAAAAATGTTTGTAGTTTTCGAAAATTTTCTATATCTATCTGGAAAAAAAGAAAAAAGTATTAATATTTTTAAAACATTTTATAATACAGTACACATATTTACATTTTTTTCCAAAAAATATTTTTGCCTTATTTTTGCTGTTTTCAGAATATATTGCATTTCACTATAAATTGTGAAAGCAATTGCATTCATCATTTTACAGCGGGCAAAAAAAAATACCAATCACAAAGATTGTATTAAAAATGCCCTGATTCTTTTTTTACTTAAACTTAACATTATAGAAATGCATAATATTGTAAAAAAATATCATCTAATACCAATAGTTATTTCTTTAAAATACCGTCTGATATGTTTGTTTCAGAAGTATAATCACAATATTATATCTCAAATAACTCCAAAATACATCTGATTTCATTTCCTTTAGACCAAATAGTAATTTAAAATTTTTTTTTGGAATAAATTTCCAACGGTAATCCAATAAAATTCTAAAGTTTAATTTGTCCAGATCTCACCGATTCTCTGTAACATTTTGGTTCACGAAAATTTTTTGAATAATTTATTAAGTCCACAATAGAATTGGTTACTTTTCCACATGGCCAAATAGTAATTTTTTAAAACATTTTTGAAAAAATTTCCAATGGCAGTCCAATAACATTCCAAAATTTAAAATGTGCAGAAGTTACCGATAATCTCTAAATTAATGGTTTTTCAAAGTTTCATTAAAAATTAAAAAAGTCCACATTACAATTGGTTATCTTTCCATTAGGCCAAATGATAATTTAAAAAATCTTTTTTTTACAAAATTGCAATGGTAATCCAGTAAAATGGTAAAATTGTTTTGTCCAGATCTTGCCAAGTCTCTCTAAAATTTAGGTTTCAGGAAGATTAGATAGGAATTTGCTAAATCAAAAGGCAAACGTTGTTTGAAAATCAATTGGGAATCATTACACAGTGTCCAGCCTTTTTCACATTTAAGATAAACTGTGTAATGTCCAGAAGTAACAGTAGGTCCATCATGGAAAATTATTGCAACAGTTACAAAAGTTTTTCCTGAAATTGATAATTGCTGTCCTGTAAACTTCTTTATTAAAGTATCCAATTTTGAACCATCAGCTCTACATCGTTGCATCATTAAAATTACATACTGTCCGTATTCCTTTAAAATTAATGTTGAAAACATGTCAGAATTACACTCACCACATTTCATGCTATGATTAGCATCTTTAACTAATTTTGCAAAAGTGACTGTTTTACTCTCTGGCAATGTCAAATAAATAAACCTTTCATTATCAACAATAGAGCCACATATATTATAACAATTATCACAACTATGTTCCCATTTATAAGAGAGACCAAAAAAAATGTCAATGGGAACTCCTTCTTCTTCCACTACCTGAAGAAAATACATCGAAAATTCATGTGCATCTTGCTGTTCATTTTGAGAAAACTGTGTTCGTCCTGAACATACATCTAAAAGTTTTCTAATGTCAGTAGCACTTTCTATTTGAGTTTTATCTTTACTCAGCTTTTGAAAAAGGAGACTCAGCTCTGAACAGAATCTTTTTCCCTGATTTACTATTATCTGCTCTTGCAAACTTTCCAGATAAAATGCAACATTCAGCACTACATTTGCGTAGCAGTTGACACCAGAGCTATTTTCAAAATGACATCCTACAACCTGTTCTTCATTTTCCTTTTTCTTTTTGCTTGCAATTACATCACTCCTCTTTTTTTTCCTCTTCTCTACATCTTCACTACAGATATTCTCATTTTTTCTTTTACGAGAAACTACACGTTTCTCCAACACAGGATACTGACCTAAATGAGGAGCATAGCTTCTTCTTAATCTATTATACTCCTTTACACAGTTTGTATCAGCACTAACTTTTGACTCATCAAAGTCTATCATGAATAAACCTGATAATGTTTTGACTCGTGACAAAGCAACATATGCCATACCTTCTTTGAACACAGTTGAACCAATGTTCACAAATGCACAATCTACAGTCAATCCTTGAGACTTGTGAATAGTTACAGCATATGCTAGAGAAAACGGAAACTGCTTCCTACGTACATATAAGTTTTTCACAAGCATAAAACGAACTGTACAACGACAAATATCTTTAACTTCATCTATCTGATCAAATTTTATTTTTAAACATTCAACTCCTTCTTTTTTCTGGTAATTAATAAAACCCACAACTCTTCCCATCGCTCCATTAACTAAACCTTTCTCAACATCCAAATTTCTCCTTAAAAACACTCTACAGTTCATGCAAACATATAGATTTTTTTCTAATCCAGCTGTTTTGGAGATGTTCTTCTCTAGTGAGTCCAATTTATTTTTCAGTTTGCCTGTTACTGTGACAGTAATTCTTCCATCCTCAATTTTGTCCACTGCTTCCAATTTCCTGATCTCTTCCTTTTCCAATTTCAAAAGCTCCTCATTGAATATTGAGCATTCACGTAGAGTTGGCATTAAGCAGATGACACTTTTGTTTTCTGCAATGTTCTTGTATATCTTCTCTGCAACTATTTCTTCCTTTGGAAATAAATTATGTAGCAGCCGAGTCTGTAATGCTTTTTTGCCAGCTTCTGTGAGTAGTCCAATCCTGATATCTTTCAGAATACTTCCATATTCTTCATCGTTTGCTTGCCTCATATTAGTTGTAAGTTCCTTGTACTCAAAGAAGGACCAAATATTTGTATTACCGATGCTTCCCAATGACTTCTTCGTGTCTTCATGTGTCACAGTATTAAACACTGGTTGTCCTTTAACCGGAGTAAGTTGCAAAAGATCCCCAAAAACGATGACGTGTTTTCCACCAAATAACACGTCATAGTCTGTCTTCAAAATTTGCTGCATTCTTAAATGCACAAAGGCAAGCATTAAGTTTGATACCATGCTCACCTCATCAATAATGAGAACTTGCATCTTCTTCAATACTCTTGAAACTTCCAAGCATGCTTCTCCAGTTAGCTTGTTGAATTGTATTTTGTTCTCATGCTCCACTGGTAACATTAGCAAACGATGTAAGGTGATTCCTTTTATGTTATATGCTGCTAACCCAGTTGGAGCAGTAACCACACAAGACAAAGTAGAATCTGTTTTTTGCTTTAGGTAGCTTCTGATGACTTTAATTAGGAAACTTTTTCCAGTGCCAGCTTGTCCGCTTACATACATCCTGATTGGATGAAATGATGTGCATGAGCACTCTTTTTTTTCATGTAGAAATCCGTGTTCAATTTTGTTTTTGATCTCTTCATAAATTTGTTGCTGCTCTTGATTCAGTTGTCTTTCCAAATTTTCTAAGTCTATAAATTCTTCTTGAGCTTGATTCATAGCCGTTTCCACTTCATTCATGGCTATTGATGCTTCATTTTCAACGATTGGTTGTCCTAGGGGATCTTGACTGTATGTTCCTGAACTTTGGCTGTCCTGAGAACTGTCTCTAGCAATTTCTGCTGCAATTGTAGTTTCCTGTTCAATTTCTTCATTTAACATTTGCAGATAAGTTGAGAATGTACTGCATTGTATGCTGTCTTTGCAAGCATTAAAAGAATCTTCATAGCTCTGGAATTCTCCCAGTAGTTCATCCTCTGAACGCCATGGTTTAAACAACTGTAAAAGAGCCAAGTAGTAAAATTCTTTCTTGTCGGTAGTGTCGCAACTCAGCTTCCGGTGATTTATCAAACTTCCTTTGGTTTGCTTCACCAAACATCCTTCTTCACCAACGACTTTATATTTTCCATTATTGATGTCTTCTGCAGCTTTCCGTGAATAAATGTAGTTCTGCAGCACTTCATAGAGACACATGTTCTCCAGATGATGACTTCTCTTGGGATAATATGTGTCCAACATGTTTGTTTTCAATATATCTGTACTTTCAGGTTCGAACTGTGCCAAATATTCAATTTCTCCAACAGATTTCAGTACCCGATTTCTCATTGCTGCAAGGCCTAAACTTGCCCAAATTATTCTTCTTGACTTCGAGTAGAGACTTGCAGAAGATAATCTATCTGAACATTCGTAGGATCCAATTTCTCGATGCGATAACATCTTCAAACTGAAACTGTACAGCTTCTTACTGACAGTCTTCTCGTGAGAAATCTCTTCCCACATTTCCTTCAATTCTGTTTTTTCTGATTTCGTAATGTAAGACGTTACATATCGAGCAACAGCAATGGAATTGTCAGCAACATACTGTATATCCATGTTAGCGTTCCACATGGATAAAATGACTGGGTTGTAGTCATTTATATTTTTTGATTCTTCTTTTCTTTTAAGGTTGTAGGTATTCTTAGGTGATTTTCTTGTGATAGTATGTCTCACAGCTGACATAAAACTGTTGACTCTTCCATTTGTAAGAACAGGTCTAGGAAATCCAAATCGACATTTAGTGTAGTATTTTTCTTTGCTCTTGTATTTCCGTCGACAGTATTTTCCACACCGATGACTTTGGAAACGTAGAACTTGCTCCTTTAACTTGTACTCTTCTGTGCTTTTAGGTATAGCACATGTTGCATATTCTTCAATGTAAGATAACACTGCTTCATCAGTATCTGTTCCAAACTTTGGGGCATCCTTGATCCACAGCAGCATATGAATATGAGGAGCACCTCTTGCCTGGTACTCTTTTCTCCAAAAGAAATCCACTACTTCTCCAAGGGGTGGATTTTTTTTATTGCAGATGAAGGACATCATAGCCTCAAATCTATGATTGAAATATCTGCAAACATTAACCGGATCCAATGAGCACAGTTCTCCTGCTGTCTTGTATTCGATGTTTTCAATGTTTGAATTGGCCTCTCGTAGAAAATCCAGTAAATCATCCCAAGCGTACTCGGCGCAGCTTAGGGTAAGGAACCATGTTGGTGTTCCTAAATTGCGTAACATGCATTTTAGTTCACCATGGCGTCGGTACCAATATTCATTTGTCCCACGCTGACAAGCCATCAGATTGATCAGTTGTGTTTCCAAATGATCATCTCGGTGCTGCACTTTCTCCATAAAATCCTTAGCAGACACATTTTGTAAATGTACTCCACTTTTTAAAATGTGATTTACTGCATAAGACAGTGCAGACAAGTCGCTTTCAAATAAAAGATGGAACAAATAAGGGATACTTTGTCGAAATCTGGGATCTTCAGCATATAGTCTTGTAGTCCGATACTCAGAAGCTGGAATCTGTTCCGGACGTTCATCGTATCGTCCTCCTTTTCCTTTAGGAAACAGCTGGGGAAAACATCGAGCTTCCAAGCTCTCCTCCCATACACTCACGGGATTTCCTTTTGCTTTCTTCATCTGAAAGAGATCAATATTGTCTCCCATAACTTCTTTCGAATGGAGAGGATGTATGCTAAAATGTTCATAAATTTCTTCTTCCTTTGACTTGTCCACTTTTTCAATTTGTCCACTTGGTGTTTCTGTATCTCCTTGTAAATCTTCTTCTTCTTCTTCTTCTACTATATAAATTGATTCATACCATTTGTTATTTTTTTTCAAATACAAATTTGCTCTTTGTACTTTCCGCACATCTACCAGCTCCTGCCAAATCTTCTTATTCTTTGTAGGTACACCATTAACCAGAATAATTAATGGTTCAGTTTCCAAAGTATCCGCATCAATAGTTTCCATATTTTTTTTCAAATCCAAGGGCAAATACACCACTCTACCTTTTAAACCTCTCACTAAATCTGAAGGAGGTAATTTACCAGTTTTGGGCTCCATACGTACTATGGTCTGGAACGGATGAACACATTGAATGAGTATAGACTCATATGTATTTAATTCAGAAAGTTCAGCAGGAATAGCATCCAATTCTAAATTATTATGTACAGCTCTGGTCGGCATTCTATTTTCCTCTAACTTGTTGTAGCAGTATTTACAAATACGCTGATCTTCACCCAATTCAAAACAATTTTCAAGAAATATATATGTTGCAAAATCCATCCACTTATAATTATCTTCATTTTCACTCTTTCTGTAGAGATCAACATTCCTAGTTTGTTTTCTATAATGAGTTCTGCGGCAACAAATACAAGTAACATTTGGTCTTTCATTAGAGACTATTGCAAATTTTGTTATGTGATCATTAAATGTCTTACTTACACAAGGTTCTACATTCTCTTCCACTTCTGCCTCATTTACTGTGTCCTTCTCTGCACTGTTTTGTTCAGGACCAAAGTAACAAAACTGAATTTCATCAACAACCTTCTCTACATCTGATACCGTTCCTCGGAACAGAGCCCTATTCAATTCATTTAACTTTATTGCTGGACTTTTGGCAAAATACAACCGTCTCACAAACTTTCTCATTTCAGTATGATGAACAGCCAGCATCCTAAAATGATGGAAAACACTATTGCACACTTTTCTAGATAGACAAGCAAGAGAATGACCCTGCAAACCAGTATTCTCTCTCACTCTGCATGGATCCAGACTTTGAAGCACCTTAATCTTTTGTTTTACACTTTTTTTACTATATTCTCTTAGAAACTCTCGAAATCTGTCAATAGATTCCTGACGCACAGTGCAAATACTACTACAATTCCAAGTGTACACTGGGGCTTTAGGACGTCTCCCCATTGCCTCATCTGCCATCACTTGTACCTCATCTCTTGGAACCATTATCTCCTTCTCCATTATGCAACCATTTTTTACTTCGTATGAACGACCTCTGGTGTCAACTGCATGCAGCAAACTATTACTTTGAAAATAGCTCTCTTCATTAAAAAAAGGTTCACTACTTGAGCTATGCATCCACTTTCCTAAAAACACTTTACAAAAATTTGTTCTGTTCACTACTCTTTTGCTTTTGCTTTGTGATTTCAGTACATTAACCATTTTATCTAATGTACGCATCCTATTCAAAATTAATATGAATAGTTTCCTTTTTAATTCTAATGCCTTTGCTGCAATGGCTTCAATTTCTTTTTTTCTCTTATAATATTTAGCCTTTTGCTTATATTTCTTTATATCCTTTATCAAATTGGACATAACTCTTCTCTGAAACATTTTTCTACGTATCTCTTTAAATGCTGTTTTTCTGTTTATGTTAAACTTTTCAATTGCAGAAGGTATATTTGCATTAACTAAATCCTCAATTTTTTGCTGTTCTGTAGGTTTTGTTACATTTTTCCGAGAACAGACATTTTGTACATTTTTGTTTGTTTTCAATATTTTGTTTAGGAATTGTCTTTTTTGCTTACCAGAAGATTTTTTCTTTTTCCCAACATCAGCATCTTCTACTAACTTTGGTCCTCCAGTTGTCCTCAAATATAGTTTTTTTTTTAGCGTTTTTTGAACTCGAGATTTTGTAGGCATCTTAAATTTTGTTCACTGTTCTTCAGCAATACCTGCAAAAAAACTAAAAAAAAAATTCTTTATTGAATTTAAATATATTACTACATTTCTTTTCACAATAGTCACAAAACGAAATTTCTTTGCCAATTTGAATGCACACAAACTCCTCTTTTTTTTTGGGCAAGTGAAAATCTGTATAACAAACTGTCACATTATGAAACCAAGCTGTTTTTTTTTCAGACCACCACCGTGTGTATTCTCTGTGACTGCCTACACTCCAGCAGGGGCAACCAGCCTTAGTGATGCTGAATGTATTTGCATTACAGACTTAAACCTGAAAACCCCACTCGCTTCTAATTACTGTGCATGACTATACATGGCAAGCACATGGGTGTGTGCTAAACCTCTGCTTCTTCCCCCAAAAATTCGCTCCTCTTTTCCATCTACTGCAACTGTGAAATCACCAGAGCAAGACGCAATACATTTCTGCCTATAATTCTTCTATGCACACAGAGTCATGTTTTCACATTAGTGCCAAAACGAAATTTCTTTGCCAATTTGAAAGCACACTTACTGCTCTTTTTTTTTCGGGCCAAGTGAAAATCTCTTTTTACACTTTGAAATCACTTTTACAGACTGACACATTCTGAAACCTTTTTTTTTAAATTTATTTAAATGCACATGTCCAAGCTGTTTTTTTTTCAGACCACCACCGTGTGTATTCTCTGTGACTGCCTACACTCCAGCAGGGGCAACCAGCCTTAGTGATGCTGAATGTATTTGCATTACAGACTTAAACCTGAAAACCCCACTCGCTTCTAATTACTGTGCATGACTATACATGGCAAGCACATGGGTGTGTGCTAAACCTCTGCTTCTTCCCCCAAAAATTCGCTCCTCTTTTCCATCTACTGCAACTGTGAAATCACCAGAGCAAGACGCAATACATTTCTGCCTATAATTCTTCTATGCACACAGAGTCATGTTTTCACATTAGTGCCAAAACGAAATTTCTTTGCCAATTTGAAAGCACACTTACTGCTCTTTTTTTTTCGGGGGCAAGTGTATATCTCTTTTTTCAATTTGAAATCACTTTTACAGACTGACACATTCTGAAACCTTTTTTTTTAATTTATTTAAATGCACATGTCCAAGCAGTTTTTTTTTCAGACCACCACCGTGTGCATTCTCTGTGACTGCCTACACTCCAGCAGGGGCAACCAGCCTTAGTGATGCTGAATGTATTTGCATTACAGACTTAAACCTGAAAACCCCACTCGCTTCTAATTACTGTGCATGACTATACATGGCAAGCACATGGGTGTGTGCTAAACCTCTGCTTCTTCCCCCAAAAATTCGCTCCTCTTTTCCATCTACTGCAACTGTGAAATCACCAGAGCAAGACGCAATACATTTCTGCCTATAATTCTTCTATGCACACAGAGTCATGTTTTCACATTAGTGCCAAAACGAAATTTCTTTGCCAATTTGAAAGCACACTTACTGCTCTTTTTTTTTCGGGGCCAAGTGAAAATCTCTTTTTACACTTTGAAATCACTTTTACAGACTGACACATTCTGAAACCTTTTTTTTTAATTTATTTAAATGCACATGTCCAAGCAGTTTTTTTTTCAGACCACCACCGTGTGCATTCTCTGTGACTGCCTACACTCCAGCAGGGGCAAACAGCCTTAGTGATGCTGAATGTATTTGCATTACAGACTTAAACCTGAAAACCCCACTCGCTTCTAATTACTGTGCATGACTATACATGGCAAGCACATGGGTGTGTGCTAAACCTCTGCTTCTTCCCCCAAAAATTCGCTCCTCTTTTCCATCTACTGCAACTGTGAAATCACCAGAGCAAGACGCAATACATTTCTGCCTATAATTCTTCTATGCACACAGAGTCATGTTTTCACATTAGTCCCAAAACGAAATTTCTTTGCCAATTTGAAAGCACACTTACTGCTCTTTTTTTTTCGGGGGCAAGTGTATATCTCTTTTTTCAATTTGAAATCACTTTTACAGACTGACACATTCTGAAACCTTTTTTTTTAAATTTATTTAAATGCACATGTCCAAGCTGTTTTTTTTTCAGACCACCACCGTGTGTATTCTCTGTGACTGCCTACACTCCAGCAGGGGCAACCAGCCTTAGTGATGCTGAATGTATTTGCATTACAGACTTAAACCTGAAAACCCCACTCGCTTCTAATTACTGTGCATGACTATACATGGCAAGCACATGGGTGTGTGCTAAACCTCTGCTTCTTCCCCCAAAAATTCGCTCCTCTTTTCCATCTACTGCAACTGTGAAATCACCAGAGCAAGACGCAATACATTTCTGCCTATAATTCTTCTATGCACACAGAGTCATGTTTTCACATTAGTGCCAAAACGAAATTTCTTTGCCAATTTGAAAGCACACTTACTGCTCTTTTTTTTTCGGGCCAAGTGAAAATCTCTTTTTACACTTTGAAATCACTTTTACAGACTGACACATTCTGAAACCTTTTTTTTAAATTTATTTAAATGCACATGTCCAAGCTGTTTTTTTTTCAGACCACCACCGTGTGTATTCTCTGTGACTGCCTACACTCCAGCAGGGGCAACCAGCCTTAGTGATGCTGAATGTATTTGCATTACAGACTTAAACCTGAAAACCCCACTCGCTTCTAATTACTGTGCATGACTATACATGGCAAGCACATGGGTGTGTGCTAAACCTCTGCTTCTTCCCCCAAAAATTCGCTCCTCTTTTCCATCTACTGCAACTGTGAAATCACCAGAGCAAGACGCAATACATTTCTGCCTATAATTCTTCTATGCACACAGAGTCATGTTTTCACATTAGTGCCAAAACGAAATTTCTTTGCCAATTTGAAAGCACACTTACTGCTCTTTTTTTTTCGGGCCAAGTGAAAATCTCTTTTTACACTTTGAAATCACTTTTACAGACTGACACATTCTGAAACCTTTTTTTTAAATTTATTTAAATGCACATGTCCAAGCTGTTTTTTTTTCAGACCACCACCGTGTGTATTCTCTGTGACTGCCTACACTCCAGCAGGGGCAACCAGCCTTAGTGATGCTGAATGTATTTGCATTACAGACTTAAACCTGAAAACCCCACTCGCTTCTAATTACTGTGCATGACTATACATGGCAAGCACATGGGTGTGTGCTAAACCTCTGCTTCTTCCCCAAAAAATTCGCTCCACTTTTCCATCTACTGCAACTGTGAAATCACCAGAGCAAGACGCAATACATTTCTGCCTATAATTCTTCTATGCACACAGAGTCATGTTTTCACATTAGTGCCAAAACGAAATTTCTTTGCCAATTTGAAAGCACACTTACTGCTCTTTTTTTTTCGGGCCAAGTGAAAATCTCTTTTTACACTTTGAAATCACTTTTACAGACTGACACATTCTGAAACCTTTTTTTTTAAATTTATTTAAATGCACATGTCCAAGCTGTTTTTTTTTCAGACCACCACCGTGTGTATTCTCTGTGACTGCCTACACTCCAGCAGGGGCAACCAGCCTTAGTGATGCTGAATGTATTTGCATTACAGACTTAAACCTGAAAACCCCACTCGCTTCTAATTACTGTGCATGACTATACATGGCAAGCACATGGGTGTGTGCTAAACCTCTGCTTCTTCCCCCAAAAATTCGCTCCTCTTTTCCATCTACTGCAACTGTGAAATCACCAGAGCAAGACGCAATACATTTCTGCCTATAATTCTTCTATGCACACAGAGTCATGTTTTCACATTAGTGCCAAAACGAAATTTCTTTGCCAATTTGAAAGCACACTTACTGCTCTTTTTTTTTCGGGCCAAGTGAAAATCTCTTTTTACACTTTGAAATCACTTTTACAGACTGACACATTCTGAAACCTTTTTTTTAAAATTTATTTAAATGCACATGTCCAAGCTGTTTTTTTTTCAGACCACCACCGTGTGCATTCTCTGTGACTGCCTACACTCCAGCAGGGGCAACCAGCCTTAGTGATGCTGAATGTATTTGCATTACAGACTTAAACCTGAAAACCCCACTCGCTTCTAATTACTGTGCATGACTATACATGGCAAGCACATGGGTGTGTGCTAAACCTCTGCTTCTTCCCCCAAAAATTCGCTCCTCTTTTCCATCTACTGCAACTGTGAAATCACCAGAGCAAGACGCAATACATTTCTGCCTATAATTCTTCTATGCACACACAGTCATGTTTTCACATTAGTGCCAAAACGAAATTTCTTTGCCAATTTGAAAGCACACTTACTGCTCTTTTTTTTTCGGGCCAAGTGAAAATCTCTTTTACAGACTGACACATTATGAATCCACCATGTGTAACTACAACAAAAACAATTCCCATTTCTATTATTCATTTCTTAAGTTACCACATACATCCCCTCTCAAACTGTAAACTCACCTTTAAAATTAGTTAGTTGTGAAAGAAATGTGTCACTCAAACAGCAGATTATCAGAGCCAGGATCTCTGTTCTGTACACCTCTCTCCTCTCAGCAGAACCAGATAATGGCAAACTTTCCCTCTATTTTTCCACACATATACATGTAAGTTTCAAATCTCAGTGCTTCCCCCTTTTTTTCAAATGTAATGACACATTTCTATTGGTTGAAAACCAACCCTTTTCCAAAAGTACCCTGCCCCCAACTTGACTTCTGCCTAGTACCCTTCCCCCAACTTGACTTCTGCCTGCTACCATAGCAACAGCTCATGGAACACTGCTGTGTGCAGTTAGGTCAGAAGTTCGACACACAATGTTTCAATTCCACAGAGCAAGAGTGCTTGACTTTTCAAACCTAACTGCAAATCCATAGTACTGTTCTTTGGTTACACATTTTTTTGTACCAATACAAAACATGCTTCTATTAATTTTCACATACAGCCTAGTTTTTTTTCTAGAATGGTATGAAACAGCCAATCAGTTCTTTTTGTTTTGTAAAAAATATGTATGCCTCCATTTCCAAACTGTCTTTCTTTTCATATTGCCATTCTACTGAAAGACACCTCCTGAGTGCATCCAGTTCTCCTTTGAAGATGTTCACAGTGTGGATTGTAGGGCACAGCTATGTCTTCTGGAGTGAAAAGTTTGCAGAGAAAACAGATATGGTGAGAGACCTTGCTTTGCCAAATGTAGACATTAAATGGATTGGTCAGAGAGGGTTAAAGTGGCACCAATTGATGCCATTGGTGAAATCCTTCATGCAAATCCAACACCCTGACCTCATAATAGTGCACTGTGGTGGCAATGACCTAGGCACTTTGACTGGGGTAGGTCTGGAAATGCTTATGAAGGACACCTTTGCACAACTGTTTACACTTTTCCCTAAAACTGCCTTTGTGTTTTCCAACATATGCCAAAGGCAAAAATGGAACTGGTCCAATCATTTCTGTCCACAGATTGACAAAGCAAGAAAGCACGTCAACAAATCTGTTTCTGCTTTCCTCCGTGACTATGGTATGGGTGCCATTTACCACAACAACTTGCGTTACGACATGCAAGACATTTATAGAGGAGATGGTGTGCACTTCAATGATGAAGGGAACAGAGTCTTCCTCTTGAACCTTAGACTCTGCATCGGTACTTACTTGTAGGTACCACTAAAAAAATGACTCCATAAACACAACAGCTCTTTTTAGAGCTCCCTAATTTCTAAACTCTTAAATCTGATTTTCATTTATTTATTTTTATTTTTTTTACCGTACGCTTACCGTGAGCTTACCGTACGCGTACCCCGTGATTTTTTTTAAAATCAATAAATGTTTTTTTTGTACTTTTCTGTCCTTCTTTGACCCCCTTACAATTGTTAGGGGGTCTGTAACTCTCCTCATTGCCCCCTTTCCTTGTTTTCACTCTTTTTTTTCAGAGTGAAATACACAAAATGGCGGCCGCCGCTTCCTGGTTTCGGCCGATTCGAATGTTTACTAAGATCTAAGAGCCAATCAGAATCGCGCTCGCGCACGCCACCGTACGCTTACCGTAAGCGTACGGTAAGCGTACCGTAAGCTGGCTCAGATATATATATTGATTTAAAGGCTATTTTCTCAAAATCAACTGAACTGATTTACACCAAACCTACAAAAGGCACTTCCTTGACCTACGGACTACCTCTCTGCCAAATTTCTAGTAATTCTGTTCAGCCGTTCGGGCTGTAGCCCTGTCTAAAGGTCCTATGGAAAAATGCATGGGAAAAACGCGTTTTGGGACCCCCCTTTTATCTCAGCCCCCGCTTGACGGATCCCCCCGAGACTTTCAGGGTAGGAGCGGAGCGTAGCGCCCCACCTATTTTGAGAAATTCGCGAGGATTCGTCGACCGGCGCCAAAGTTATTCAAAATAGAATGTTGAGGTTTTCCTATGGAAACGTGGTCCTAACTATAACTACCTACTGGCGACCGCCAGTAGGTAATATATATATATATATATTCACTTAAAAAACCATAGGTTTCACACATGTTATAGTCAGCTGGACATTTCACTCGTAAAAAACCAATGAAATTCCCCCGTTATAGTTAGTGCAGGCAACTATAACTCACGCGACCGCAATCCTCTGCTGATGACGTCAGATATTACATCACTGTATTTAGACACTTATTTACCCATGTCTTCTTCCATTAATCTTTAGCTATACATATATTACAAATATTTATTTTTCATAAAGACACATATGTCATCAGTGATGTAATATCTGACGTCATCAGCAGAGGATTGCGGTCGCGTGAGTTATAGTTGCCTGCACTAACTATAACGGGGGAATTTCATTGGTTTTTTACGAGTGAAATGTCCAGCTAACTATAACATGTGTGAAACCTATGTTTTTTAAAGTGAATTTGCAAGGTTTTTTAAATGCTAATTCGTAACTATAACGTGTGTGAAACCTATGGTTTTTTCAGTGAATTTGTACGGTTTTTTAAATGCTAAGTTATGTATTTATTAATTTATTTTTTTTTCAGGTTTTTCACCGTGCTCGCGCACGGCAGGGTGCGCGCACTGTGCGCGCACGGTGCGCGCGTATAGATATTGATATGCTTTTAAATGCTATTTTCTCAGAAAATACTGAACAGATTTACACCAGACCTGCAAAAGGCACTTCCTTGGCCTTATGGCTACCTCTCTGCCAAATTTCACGTAATTCTGTTCAGCCGTTCGGGCTGTAGCTGCAACTATATGTCCTATGGAAGAATGCATGGGGAAAACTCGTTTTGGGACCCCCCTTTTTCTCGGCCCCCACTTGACGAATCACCCCGAGACTTTCAGGGTAGGAGCTGAACGGAGCGCCCCATTTGTTTTGAAAATTTCGCGAGGATTCGTCAACCGGCGCCAAAGTTATTCAAAATAGAATTTTGAGATTTCCTATGGAAACTAGGTTGTAACTATAACTATCTACTGGCGACCGCCAGTAGATAATATATATATATATATATTCACTGAAAAAACCATGGGTTTCACACACGTTATAGTTAGGAATTAGCATTTAAAAAACCTTAGAAATTCAGTGAAAAAACCATAGGTTTCACACACGTTATAGTTAGGAATTAGCATTTAAAAAACCTTAGAAATTCAGTGAAAAAACCATAGGTTTCACACATGTTATAGTTAGCTGGACATTTTACTCGTAAAAAACCAATGAAATTGCCCCGTTATAGTTAGTTCAGCTAACTATAACTCGCGCGCCCGCAATGCACTGCTGATGACGTCACATATTACATCACTCATGACATGGTCAGTGACATCACTCATGACATCACTGATGACATCTCAAATGACATCACTGATGACATCACTGATGACATCATCCAGTGAATGTGGGTTTTTCTGAAAATTAAATATGTTTTATATATGTATATCTCAAGGTCGATGGAAGAATAAATGGGTATATAAGTGTCTAAATGGATGATTTGTTTTTGAAAAATTGATTGTTTAACTGACTGATTAAGTGTATCATAGTGAATACATGTTTTAGTGAGTAATGTTTAAATATGTATATATCTGTATCAGTCTCTCACTTTGTGTATAAGTGGCTGCATGGGTTGGTGAGTAGCTACATGGGTGTCTATATAGGTTATTAGTTGGTTTTTTGAGTATCAGTCTGAGTGTCTGCATGGTTCGGTGGGGGGTATTACGTAGTGCATAGGTGCATGAATGAGTGACTCACTGTTTGTATGTGTTGAACAGACCATGTGTGCAGGACTGCATGGGTGGATGAGTGTGTGTATGGGTGTGTTAGTGAGTGAATGACTGTCTCAATAGTGTCTTTATGAGTAACTACATATGTTTAAAACTAGTATATGTGACTATTGGTGTATATATGTGAGTATATGCAAGGGTGAGAGATTGGAAGAGTTCCTGTATGAATAAGTATGTGTTTCTATAAGTGATTGTTTAAAAGACTAAGTATGTGTAAGTTTCCGTAGAAGTAAGTATGGTGGTGTGTGTATAACTGTATATGCAAGTAAATGTATGTTTGATTCTTTATTAGCACGAGTGACTATGTGTGTGAGTAACTCTATGGATGAGTGGCATTGTGTAACAGGATGTATAGGTGTATGAGTACATATGATGAGTGAGTACATGTATGAGTGACTGTATTGGACTGTTGGTGAATGAGTGGATGTGTATGTGGATCTTAGAATTACTGAAGAGGTTGTTGTAACTGGTATTGGTATGTCCATTGTTTTGAAAATTTTAGTCTCTATTTTTGAATGTGTGTGTCAAAGGTTATATTAGGGTGAGAGGAGGTCTGCCACTCTATCACAAGGATGATGTCATCAGTGATGTCATCAGTGATGTCATTTGAGATGTCATCAGTGATGTCATGAGTGATGTCACTGACCATGTCATGAGTGATGTAATATGTGACGTCATCAGCAGTGCATTGCGGGCGCGCGAGTTATAGTTAGCTGAACTAACTATAACGGGGCAATTTCATTGGTTTTTTACGAGTAAAATGTCCAGCTAACTATAACATGTGTGAAACCTATGGTTTTTTCACTGAATTTCTAAGGTTTTTTAAATGCTAATTCCTAACTATAACGTGTGTGAAACCTATGGTTTTTTCACTGAATTTCTAAGGTTTTTTAAATGCTAATTCCTAACTATAACGTGTGTGAAACCCATGGTTTTTTCAGTGAATTTGCAAGGTTTTTTAAATGCTAATTTTTTTTTTTTTTTTTTTTTTCTAACATATTTTTAATTTAATTATCTTACCTTTTATAAAGACTATGATTACATTTTTAAAATTCTTTAATATGTTTTTTTAAATATATTTTTTAAAATAAACATGTAAAATTTATTTGCAGTACTTTTTTTTAAAAAAAAATATTTTTTTAGTACGCGTACCGTAAGCTCACGGTAAGCGTACGGTTTACGCAACGTCCGTAATCTATCTACGCTGCTTGCGTATAGTTACGCACTTTGCGTAGCCGCGCGTACTGCGCGTGGGACGCGTGCGCGCTTACGCTACAAGCACGTTACGCGGAAGTGTCGGGTAGTGACTGTTATGCGCATGCGCGCAAGCGCGTGTCTTTTTTACGCGCATGCGTACTTTTTGCCGTAAGCGTACCGTAAGCGTACCGTAAGCGTACGGTAGGTCATGTGATCATGAAACACAACTTTTGATTGGTTGAAACTACTTTCAGTTCTAGAACTCTCCTACACCACACCCATTCCCCTCATTTCTGCTTGTGATCCCTTGGGAGAAGGAGCTGGTTTGTCTTTGGGATACGATGGCAGAACAGCAGAGCTCTTCTGAGAGTGAGGCTAGCACTAGCAGCACTGTCTTGAGGCAGAGATCGAGGAAACAAAAGCCCTCTTATGTATGGGATTATTTTACTTTTCCTGAAGGCCAGCAAAAGGTAAATGCACCCTTAGTGACTTGTAAGCTGTGTAAGCGTGTACTTTCTAGAGGTAATCCTAACAGGAAGTATTCCTTTGGGAATCACACCATGAAGAGACACCTCCAGGATGTACACAGAAGGACACATGGTCATCTTTTTGGAGGTAACTCTTCAGAAAGACGAGCCAGTACATCCACAGTAGCTCAGCCTGGACCATCATCTGCAGGGCTGACTCCTTCTTCTGCAGGTCAGGTGAGCCCTTCATCTGTGGGGGGAGAATCTCCTTTTGCTGGCCCTCTGGAAATGAACCCTCGATTTCGGAAGGTTGATATTCATTGCACATTTTGTAAAGATCTAATTTGCCATAGGGAGACCAGTGTTTCCCTAGTGAACAACAAAATAGATCAGCACATTTGTCGCTTTGAATAATTTTCCCATGCTTCCTTTCCTCTGTCCCTGCATGAACACAACGGTTCTTTTAAGAGCCAACCTTATCTTTCATCTTTTTTTTACATATGTTTTTAAAAACTTTTTTTTATTTTTTTTTTACCGTACGCGTACGGTGCGCGTACTTTTTTTTTTTTTTTAAAAAAAACACTAAAAATCATTTATCACATTACATTGTCCTTGAGAGACTACAATTATTATTATTGACTTACCATACTCACTGAAAAAATATTTATTCATTTGTTTTTTTAAAAAATAGTTTTAAAAATGTTTGTAGTTTTCGAAAATTTTCTATATCTATCTGGAAAAAAAGAAAAAAGTATTAATATTTTTAAAACATTTTATAATACAGTACACATATTTACATTTTTTTCCAAAAAATATTTTTGCCTTATTTTTGCTGTTTTCAGAATATATTGCATTTCACTATAAATTGTGAAAGCAATTGCATTCATCATTTTACAGCGGGCAAAAAAAAATACCAATCACAAAGATTGTATTAAAAATGCCCTGATTCTTTTTTTACTTAAACTTAACATTATAGAAATGCATAATATTGTAAAAAAATATCATCTAATACCAATAGTTATTTCTTTAAAATACCGTCTGATATGTTTGTTTCAGAAGTATAATCACAATATTATATCTCAAATAACTCCAAAATACATCTGATTTCATTTCCTTTAGACCAAATAGTAATTTAAAATTTTTTTTTGGAATAAATTTCCAACGGTAATCCAATAAAATTCTAAAGTTTAATTTGTCCAGATCTCACCGATTCTCTGTAACATTTTGGTTCACGAAAATTTTTTGAATAATTTATTAAGTCCACAATAGAATTGGTTACTTTTCCACATGGCCAAATAGTAATTTTTTAAAACATTTTTGAAAAAATTTCCAATGGCAGTCCAATAACATTCCAAAATTTAAAATGTGCAGAAGTTACCGATAATCTCTAAATTAATGGTTTTTCAAAGTTTCATTAAAAATTAAAAAAGTCCACATTACAATTGGTTATCTTTCCATTAGGCCAAATGATAATTTAAAAAATCTTTTTTTTACAAAATTGCAATGGTAATCCAGTAAAATGGTAAAATTGTTTTGTCCAGATCTTGCCAAGTCTCTCTAAAATTTAGGTTTCAGGAAGATTAGATAGGAATTTGCTAAATCAAAAGGCAAACGTTGTTTGAAAATCAATTGGGAATCATTACACAGTGTCCAGCCTTTTTCACATTTAAGATAAACTGTGTAATGTCCAGAAGTAACAGTAGGTCCATCATGGAAAATTATTGCAACAGTTACAAAAGTTTTTCCTGAAATTGATAATTGCTGTCCTGTAAACTTCTTTATTAAAGTATCCAATTTTGAACCATCAGCTCTACATCGTTGCATCATTAAAATTACATACTGTCCGTATTCCTTTAAAATTAATGTTGAAAACATGTCAGAATTACACTCACCACATTTCATGCTATGATTAGCATCTTTAACTAATTTTGCAAAAGTGACTGTTTTACTCTCTGGCAATGTCAAATAAATAAACCTTTCATTATCAACAATAGAGCCACATATATTATAACAATTATCACAACTATGTTCCCATTTATAAGAGAGACCAAAAAAAATGTCAATGGGAACTCCTTCTTCTTCCACTACCTGAAGAAAATACATCGAAAATTCATGTGCATCTTGCTGTTCATTTTGAGAAAACTGTGTTCGTCCTGAACATACATCTAAAAGTTTTCTAATGTCAGTAGCACTTTCTATTTGAGTTTTATCTTTACTCAGCTTTTGAAAAAGGAGACTCAGCTCTGAACAGAATCTTTTTCCCTGATTTACTATTATCTGCTCTTGCAAACTTTCCAGATAAAATGCAACATTCAGCACTACATTTGCGTAGCAGTTGACACCAGAGCTATTTTCAAAATGACATCCTACAACCTGTTCTTCATTTTCCTTTTTCTTTTTGCTTGCAATTACATCACTCCTCTTTTTTTTCCTCTTCTCTACATCTTCACTACAGATATTCTCATTTTTTCTTTTACGAGAAACTACACGTTTCTCCAACACAGGATACTGACCTAAATGAGGAGCATAGCTTCTTCTTAATCTATTATACTCCTTTACACAGTTTGTATCAGCACTAACTTTTGACTCATCAAAGTCTATCATGAATAAACCTGATAATGTTTTGACTCGTGACAAAGCAACATATGCCATACCTTCTTTGAACACAGTTGAACCAATGTTCACAAATGCACAATCTACAGTCAATCCTTGAGACTTGTGAATAGTTACAGCATATGCTAGAGAAAACGGAAACTGCTTCCTACGTACATATAAGTTTTTCACAAGCATAAAACGAACTGTACAACGACAAATATCTTTAACTTCATCTATCTGATCAAATTTTATTTTTAAACATTCAACTCCTTCTTTTTTCTGGTAATTAATAAAACCCACAACTCTTCCCATCGCTCCATTAACTAAACCTTTCTCAACATCCAAATTTCTCCTTAAAAACACTCTACAGTTCATGCAAACATATAGATTTTTTTCTAATCCAGCTGTTTTGGAGATGTTCTTCTCTAGTGAGTCCAATTTATTTTTCAGTTTGCCTGTTACTGTGACAGTAATTCTTCCATCCTCAATTTTGTCCACTGCTTCCAATTTCCTGATCTCTTCCTTTTCCAATTTCAAAAGCTCCTCATTGAATATTGAGCATTCACGTAGAGTTGGCATTAAGCAGATGACACTTTTGTTTTCTGCAATGTTCTTGTATATCTTCTCTGCAACTATTTCTTCCTTTGGAAATAAATTATGTAGCAGCCGACTCTGTAATGCTTTTTTGCCAACTTCTGTCAGTAGTCCAATCCTGATATCTTTCAGAATACTTCCATATTCTTCATCGTTTGCTTGCCTCATATTAGTAGTAAGTTCCTTGTACTCAAAGAAGGACCAAATATTTGTATTTCCGATGCTTCCCAATGACTTCTTCGTGTCTTCATGTGTCACAGTATTAAACACTGGTTGTCCTTTAACTGGAGTAAGTTGCAAAAGATCTCCAAAAACTATGACGTGTTTTCCACCAAATAACATGTCATAGTCTGTCTTCAAAATTTGCTGCATTCTTAAATGCACAAAGGCAAGCATTAGGTTTGATACCATGCTCACCTCATCAATAATGAGAACTTGCATCTTCTTCAATACTCTTGAAACTTCCAAGGATGCTTCTCCAGTTAGCTTGTTGAATTGTATTTTGTTCTCATGCTCCACTGGTAACATTAGCAAACGATGTAAGGTGATTCCTTTTATGTTATATGCTGCTAACCCAGTTGGAGCAGTAACCACACAAGACAAAGTAGAATCCGTTTTTTGCTGTAGGTAGCTTCTGATGACTTTTATTAGGAAACTTTTTCCAGTTCCAGCTTGTCCGCTTACATACATCCTGATTGGATGAAATGATGTGCATGAGCACTCTTTTTTTTCATGTAGAAATCCATGATCAATTTTGTTTTTGATCTCTTCATAAATTTGTTGCTGCTCTTGATTCAGTTGTCTTTCCAAATTTTCTAAGTCTATAAATTCTTCTTGAGCTTGATTCATAGCCGTTTCCACTTCATTCATGGCTATTGATGCTTCATTTTCAATGATTGGTTGTCCTAGGGGATCTTGACTGTGTGTTCCTGAACTTTGGCTGTCCTGAGAACTGTCTCTAGCTATTTCTGCTGCAATTGTAGTTTCCTGTTCAATTTCTTCATTTAACATTTGCAGATAAGTTGTGAATGTATTGCATTGTATGCTGTCTTTGCAAGCATTAAATGAATCTTCATAGCTTTGAAATTCTCCCAGTAGTTCATCCTCTGTGCGCCATGGTTTAAACAACTGTAAAAGAGCCAAGTAGTAAAATTCTTTCTTGTCAGTAGTGTCGCAACTCAGCTTCCGGTGATTTATCAAACTTCCTTTTGTTTGCTTCACCAAACATCCTTCTTCACCAACGACTTTATATTTTCCATTATTGATGTCTTCTGTGGCTTTCCTTGAATAAATGTAGTTCTGCAGCACTTCATAGAGACACATGTTCTCCAGATGTTGACTTCTCTTGGGATAATATGTGTCCAACATGTTTGTTTTCAATATATCTGTACTTTCTGGGTCATTCTCGACCAAATATTCAATTTCTCCTACAGATTTCAGTACCCGATTTCTCATTGCTGCAAGGCCTAAACTTGCCCAAATTATTCTTCTTGACTTCGAGTAGAGACTTGCAGAAGATAACCTATCTGAACATTCGTAGGATCCAATTTCTCGATGCGATAACATCTTCAAACTGAAACTGTACAGCTTCTTACTGACAGTCTTCTCGTGAGAAATCTCTTCCCACATTTCCTTCAATTCTGTTTTTTCTGATTTCGTAATGTAAGACGTTACATATCGGGCAACAGCAATGGAATTGTCAGCTACATACTGTATATCCATGTTAGCGTTCCACATGGATAAAATGACTGGGTTGTAGTCATTTATATTTTTTGATTCTTCTTTTCTTTTAAGGTTGTAGGTATTCTTAGGTGATTTTCTTGTGATAGTATGTCTCACAGCTGACATAAAACTGTTTACTCTTCCATTTGAAAGAACAGGTCTAGGAAATCCAAATCGACATTTAGTGTAGTATTTTTCTTTGCTCTTGTATTTCCGTCGACAGTATTTTCCACACCGATGACTTTGGAAACGTAAAACTTGCTCCTTTAACTTGTTCTCTTCTGTGCTTTTTGGTATAGCACATGTTGCATATTCTTGAATGTAAGATAACACTGCTTCATCAGCATCTGTTCCAAACTTTGGGGCATCCTTGATCCACAACAGCATATGAATATGAGGAGCACCTCTTGCCTGGTACTCTTTTCTCCAAAAGAAATCCACTACTTCTCCAAGGGGTGGATTTTTTTTATTGCAGATGAAGGACATCATAGCCTCAAATCTATGATTGAAATATCTGCAAACATTAACCGGATCCAATGAGCACAGTTCTCCTGCTGTCTTGTATTCGATGTTTTTAATGTTTGAATTGGCCTCTCGTAGAAAATCCAGTAAATCATCCCAAGCGTACTCGGCACAGCTTAGGGTAAGGAACCATGTTGGTGTTCCTAAATTCCGTAACATGCATTTTAGTTCACCATGGCGTCGGTACCAATATTCATTTGTCCCACGCTGACAAGCCATCAGATTGATCAGTTGTGTTTCCAAATGATCATCTCGGTGCTGCACTTTCTCCATAAAATCCTTAGCAGACACATTTTGTAAATGTACTCCACTTTTTAAAATGTGATTTACTGCATAAGACAGTGCAGACAAGTCGCTTTCAAATAAAAGATGGAACAAATAAGGAATACTTTGTCGAAATCTGGGATCTTCAGCATATAGTCTTGTAGTCCGATACTCTGAAGCTGGAATCTGTTCTGGACGTTCATCGTATCGTCCTCCTTTTCCTTTAGGAAACAGCTGAGGAAAACATCGAGCTTCCAAGCTCTCCTCCCATACACTCACAGGAGTTCCTTTTGCTTTCTTCATCTGAAAGAGATCAATATTGTCTCCCATAACTTCTTTCGAATGAAGAGGATGTATGCTAAAATGTTCATAAATTTCTTCTTCCTTTGACTTGTCCACTTTTTCAATTTGTCCAGTTGGTGTTTCTGTGTCTTCTTGAAAATCTTCTTCTTCTTCTTCTTCTTCTATATAAATTGATTCATACCATTTGTTATTTTTTTTCAAATACAAATTTGCTCTTTGTACTTTCCGCACATCTACCAGCTCCTGCCAAATCTTCTTATTCTTTGTAGGTACACCATTAACCAGAATAATTAATGGTTCAGTTTCCAAAGTATCCGCATCAATAGTTTCCATATTTTTTTTTAAATCCAAGGGCAAATACACCACTCTACCTTTTAAACCTCTCAGTAAATCTGAAGGAGGTAATTTACCAGTTTTGGGCTCCATACGTACTATGGTCTGGAACGGATGAACACATTGAATGAGTATAGACTCATATGTATTTAATTCAGAAAGTTCAGCAGGAATAGCATCCAATTCTAAATTATTATGTACAGCTCTGGTCGGCATTCTATTTTCCTCTAACTTGTTGTAACAGTATTTACAAATACGCTGATCTTCACCCAATTCAAAACAATTTTCTAGAAATATATATGTGGCAAAATCCTTCCACTTATAATTATCTTCATTTTCACTCTTTCTGTAGAGATCAACATTCCTAGTTTGTTTTCTATAATGAGTTCTGCGGCAACAAATACAAGTAACATTTGGTCTTTCATTAGAGACTATTGCAAATTTTGTTATGTGATCATTAAATGTCTTACTTACAGAAGGTTCTACATTCTCTTCCACTTCTTCCTCATTTACTGTGTCCTTCTCTGCACTGTTTTGTTCAGGACCAAAGTAACAAAACTGAATTTCATCAACAACCTTCTCTACATCTGATACCGTTCCTCGGAACAGAGCCCTATTCAATTCATTTAACTTTATTGCTGGACTTTTGGCAAAATACAACCGTCTCACAAACTTTCTCATTTCAGTATGATGAACAGCCAGCATCCTAAAATGATGGAAAACACTATTGCACACTTTTCTAGATAGACAAGCCAGAGAATGACCCTGCAAACCAGTATTCTCTCTCACTCTGCATGGATCCAGACTTTGAAGCACCTTAATCTTCTGTTTTACACTTTTTATTACTATATTCTCTAAGAAACTCTCGAAATTTGTCAATAGAATCCTGACGCACAGTGCAAATACTACTACAATTCCAAGTGTACACTGGGGCTTTAGGACGTCTCCCCATTGCCTCATCTGCCATCACTTGTACCTCATCTCTTGGAACCATTATCTCCTTCTCCATTATGCAACCATTTTTCACTTCGTAAGCACGACCTCTGGTGTCAACTGCATGCAGCAAACTATTACTTTGAAAATAGCTCTCTTCATTAAAAAAAGGTTCACTACTTGAACTATGCATCCACTTTCCTAAAAACACTTTACAAAAGTTTGTTCTGTTCACTACTCTTTTGCTTTTGCTTTGTGATTTCAGTACATTAACCATTTTATCTAATGTACGCATCCTATTCAAAATTAATATGAATAGTTTCCTTTTTAATTCTAATGCCTTTGCTGCAATGGCTTCAATTTATTTTTTTCTCTTGTAATATTTTGCCTTTTGCTTATATTTCTTCACATCCTTTATCAAATTGGACATAACTGTTCTCTGAAACATTTTTCTACGTATCTCTTTAAACGCTGTTTTTCTGTTTATGTAAATCTTTTCAGTTGCAGAAGGTATATTGCATTAACTAAATTCTCAATTTTTTCCTGTTCTCTTCCTTTTGTAACATTCTTTCCAGTACAGACATTTTGTACATTTTTCTTTGTTTTGAATATATTTTTAAGAAATTGTTTTTTCTGCTTACCAGAAGATTTTTTCTTTTTCCCAACATGAGCATCTTCTACTAACTTTGGTCCTCCAGTTGTCTTCAAATATAGTTTTTTTTTTTAGCGTTTTTTGAACTCTGGATTTTGTAGGCATCTTAAATTTTGTTCACTGCTCTTCAGCAATACCTGAAAAAAACTAAAAAAAAAATCCTTTATTTTATTTAAATATATTACTACATTTCTTTTCACAATAGTCACAAAACAAAATTTCTTTGCCAATTTGAATGCACACAAACTGCTCTTTTTTTTGGGCAAGTGAAAATCACTTTTACAAACTGTCACATTATGAAACCACTTTTCAGATTTTTTAAAAAGCCCATGTCCAGAGTGCTACACTCCAGCAAGGGCAACCAGCCTTAGTGATGCTGAATGTATTTGCATTACAGACTGAAACCTGAAAACCCCACTCGCTTGTAAATACTGTGCATGACTATACATGGCAAGCACATGGGTGTGTGCTAAGACTCTGCTTCTTCCCCCAAAAATTCGCTCCCCCTTTCCATCTAATGTAACTGTGAAATCACCAGAGCAATACGCAATAAATCTCTGCCTATAATTCCTCTCTGCACACAGAGTCATGTTTTCACATTAGTCCCAAAACGAAATTTCTTTGCCAATTTGAAAGTACACTTACTGCTCTTTTTTTTTTTCGGGGCAAGTGAAAATCACTTTTTACAAGTGAAAATCACTTTTACAGACTGACACATTATGAAACCACTTTTTTTGATTTATTTAAATGCACATGTCCAAACTGTTTTTTCAGACCACCACCATGTGTATTCTCGGTGACTGCCTACACTCCAGCAAGGGCAACCAGCCTTAGTGATGCTGAATGTATTTGCATTACAGACTGAAACCTGAAAACCCCACTCGCTTGTAAATACTGTGCATGACTATACATGGCAAGCACATGGGTGTGTGCTAAGACTCTGCTTCTTCCCCAAAAAATTCGCTCCCCCTTTCCATCTAATGCAACTGTGAAATCACCAGAGCAAGACGCAATAAATCTCTGCCTATAATTCCTCTCTGCACACAGAGTCATGTTTTCACATTAGTCCCAAAACGAAATTTCTTTGCCAATTTGAAAGCACACTTACTGCTCTTTTTTTTTTCGGCGCAAGAGAAAATCACTTTTACAGACTGACACATTATGAAACCACTTTTTTTGATTTATTTAAATGCACATGTCCAAACTGTTTTTTCAGACCACCACCATGTGTATTCTCGGTGACTGCCTACACTCCAGCAAGGGCAACCAGCCTTAGTGATGCTGAATGTATTTGCATTACAGACTGAAACCTGAAAACCCCACTCGCTTGTAAATACTGTGCATGACTATACATGGCAAGCACATGGGTGTGTGCTAAGACTCTACTTCTTCCCCCAAAAATTCGCTCCCCCTTTCCATCTAATGCAACTGTGAAATCACCAGAGCAATACGCAATAAATCTCTGCCTATAATTCCTCTCTGCACACAGAGTCATGTTTTCACATTAGTCCCAAAACTAAATTTCTTTGCCAATTTGAAAGCACACTTACTGCTCCTTTTTTTTTCGGGGCAAGTGAAAATCACTTTTTACAAGTGAAAATCACTTTTACAGACTGACACATTATGAAACCACTTTTTTTGATTTATTTAAATGCACATGTCCAAACTGTTTTTTCAGACCACCACCATGTGTATTCTCGGTGACTGCCTACACTCCAGCAAGGGCAACCAGCCTTAGTGATGCTGAATGTATTTGCATTACAGACTGAAACCTGAAAACCCCACTCGCTTGTAAATACTGTGCATGACTATACATGGCAAGCACATGGGTGTGTGCTAAGACTCTGCTTCTTCCCCCAAAAATTCGCTCCCCCTTTCCATCTAATGTAACTGTGAAATCACCAGAGCAATACGCAATAAATCTCTGCCTATAATTCCTCTCTGCACACAGAGTCATGATTTCACATTAGTCCCAAAACGAAATTTCTTTGCCAATTTGAAAGTACACTTACTGCTCTTTTTTTTTTCGGGGCAAGTGAAAATCACTTTTTACAAGTGAAAATCACTTTTACAGACTGACACATTATGAAACCACTTTTTTTGATTTATTTAAATGCACATGTCCAAACTGTTTTTTCAGACCACCACCATGTGTATTCTCGGTGACTGCCTACACTCCAGCAAGGGCAACCAGCCTTAGTGATGCTGAATGTATTTGCATTACAGACTGAAACCTGAAAACCCCACTCGCTTGTAAATACTGTGCATGACTATACATGGCAAGCACATGGGTGTGTGCTAAGACTCTGCTTCTTCCTCCAAAAATTCGCTCCCCCTTTTGTGGTAAATAAAAATACCGGACTGAATTTCATACGGAATCTTAAAATAAAGTAAATAGCTCAAAATAACAAGAGGCAGAATCCGTGGTATAAGAGGTTTTCTAATGGGCTTTATTCCATTCAAAATGGCCGACTCGAGTCGCGGCCTTCAGGTTCCGTCACCACGAGGGTTCAGGAAGTGAAGTACAATAATTCATTAACAGACATGTATTTTTATAATAAGTGCATTACAATGAAACGAATGTAGAAGGCGTAACATTTGATAAGAAAAGTGACAAAACAGTGACATAATCGAAACTAGGCGTAATAAGGAATAAAAGAAACATGATTGGTTAGAATTATCAGACATAGGTGGATCTATAAGATAATACTTGGCATAGATGCGCGCGCGGCAGCATGACGTGTAATTGACGTGCAACTAGGGGGTGAAGGGGACTTGACATTTAGCTCTACATGTGGAGACGAGAAGTCTGGGGTCAAGTCAACCTAATCCCAAATCATATCTAACATCCTATGTTTAAAGAACTATGTTATCCACAAGGAAGAACTCTCGGACAGAATCTATTCTATACTGACTGTGTGCGTGTACAAGCGTCTAAGTGTCTATATGAGATGCGAGGGATAGAAAACTTTCCATGGCAACAGGGCTATGAATCACTTGCAGGAGGACGGAAAGGCTGAGTCCTTTGCTTGTGAGCTAAAGGAAATGTTTACCTAAATCACTGGACAGGAATGCATCGGCTGAAGAGTAAAATAGATAATTCGAAGGTGAAATACAACTTCTTGGCAGACAGGCGAAAACTGGCCGAGGCAGTCACCGTTAGCTGCACAGGGAGTAGGACAAAGTTCATGGATACAGATGCGAGCTCAAGCTGAAGCTGTCAAAGACAGAGAGCAGGGAAAGGCTTTGAGGACAGAATCGGGCCTACTTGCCTGAACTGTAAAAATGGAGTAACTTAGCCATATAAAGTCGGTGGCTTTTCATACTTAGGAATCGAATATCCAACCCTGTGATGGCGGATCTGACAGAGAACATGTCAACGGTAGACACACATATGTTTGCGTCTTAGAAACTGGAACTGGAGGGAACATACATGTACTTGTAACATGCATATAGAACCGTTGGGGTCCAAGATAGGGGACATAACTGATCAGGAAAATCCACATTTCCACATTCCCTCCTTGTCCCCTTCTTGCCCTTCACGAGACATCAATCTTCATCATTCCATTGATTTGCTCATGGAGCATCATTTCTTCTTCCTTCTTCTTCCGGTATTTTGAACGAAAACCTTGATGTGGAATACACGATGTGGCACACAGACCACAAATCGCTGGTCCACATTGTAGGCATAAACAACAACTGAAGAGCATAAGAAGGCCAATACCTAGGAAGGATAGAACTCTCCATCCCCAGGCTGATATCACACTCCAAAACCACCCGGACCACGTCCAAGTGCCTGGATTCTCGTGTATCTGGCTTACAATCTTATGAAGGCGTGTTATAGCTTTATATACAGATGGCGAATTTTCTGGTATGAATATGCAGCAGCTGGATCCGATGACCCTGCAAGCTCCGCCCCTATCGGCCAGGATGACGTCAAGGACAAGACGATTCTGGAGAACAACAATTCTCATCACTGATTGTTCCTCTGTCAGATTGCCTAGGGCGGCTATAGTCTCGTTTACTACAGCTTCAAGAGTCTTGGTGAGTCTGCGTATCAGCTTACTATTTGATATTGTACCTATATAGGGAAAGATACCTTTATTGAAATCTACATACTTGTCCCATGCTGTTTCAGTATAATCGACAACTGGGAGATCTCTTTGCTCTCTATTGTGTACTAAATGAACATTTCGATAATAATCAGGGGGAGCTAGGAAAACAGGTGGCAAAAGGAATGCTATGTAACAGGTACCATCCCAATCTAGAGGCAGACGCATATATGCCGTCTGACCACATATAAAGTAAGAATGGCGAGAAGCTCTAAATGAAGATTTACCTTGATCACTATATTCTACTGTAGTAACGCATTGGCTATGGCCCATGTGTATGGAACCAACTTTTCTTACACATAATTCACCCTTAACTGGAAATACTGACATAGTGGGCAGAATTAGTTCAACTTCGGATTTG
This sequence comes from Triturus cristatus, assembly GCF_964204655.1. Taxonomy (NCBI): domain Eukaryota; kingdom Metazoa; phylum Chordata; class Amphibia; order Caudata; family Salamandridae; genus Triturus; species Triturus cristatus. Next base: position 465,023,262 of record NC_140579.1, on the reverse strand, counting down.
ACATTCAAAATCATAAGATTAGGCGTAAAATTACCTAATTTATACACTTCATTTTCTAAATCAGTTCCTGTTCTACTGGGGTGACCCTCCTTATTAGGGTGACAGACTTTGAATAAAACTAGATTCAGATTTCCCCATATCCAATGTTGTTGATAAACTGCTGTGTCTGGGTCTATGGAATTTAATAAACTAAACCATGCTCCACAGGAGCCATTGTGTGTGAACGGATGTGGAAAGAAAGGCAGAACTCCTTTGTTATTCTGATAGGGAGGGAGTCGGCCACACACCCAACAATTGGTGGCATTACTAGTCTGATGGGAATGATGTAACATACTAATGAATGTGTTATTACGCAGCGCAAGTCTATAGGACAACTCATGTGGCGGTAGGTCACTAAAAGAGTGTTCATCAGTTATATTGAAAACACGTTTAGAATCAGGATAATACATATGCAACAATATACTTGCAGTAACTATTAAAAAACTCAAGAAAAACAAAATTAATAAAGTCACAATACAGTGGCTACGCAGTGATTTACAATACGCCTGTCGTTTCAACATTTCTCGGGTATTTTCTCTACTCAGGTCCAAGGGATACATGTCGGAGACAATTCAACCGCTTCACCTTGGAGAGGACTTAAACAATCAAATTGCTCGACTGTTTGGGCCTAAGCTTTAATTTATAGCACTGAGAGTCATTCTTTTCAACAAAAGGAAGTTTTGAATCAGTCTGTGAGGGAGTGCAGGGCACAGTGTCTATATCTGAAGGTAGTCCATGAAATTTTTTGACGTGACTTGAATGAATCCACCCTTTACGTCCCTCGATCTTCACGGCTGTTCTTGTGGTCAACAGGACCAACTTCGGTGCTTTCCACCTGGGCTCCAATTGACTTTTCCTGTCGAAATTTCTCACAAAGACAAGATTACCCGGAACAATGTCATGGGGTTTCGCCTCAGTGTTGTCGGGAAAGGCTGCAGCTACCTGTGAACGAGAAGATTGTAGTGCAGACATCAAGGAAGCCAAGTAATCTGTCAGCATGTTACAGTCAATGTCAGTTATTTTGCGTGGTATAGGCGTCCCCCACATATTCGGTGGTCTACCAAAGATCACCTCATACGGGGATAGCCCTGTTCTAGAGTGTGCTACCATTCTCATATAAAAGAGTGCAACTGGTAATGCTACTATCCAGTCGACACCTTTCTCTCTACATATTTTGGACAGTCTGATTTTCAGTGTCTGGTTATGTCTTTCTACGAGACCTGCTGCCTCGGGGTGTCGGACACAGTGGAATTTCCACTGATATCCCAACAAGAGTGAGACATGTTTCATTAATTCGGATGAGAAAGGCTGACCGTTATCTGAATATACAACACGTGGTAAACCGTACCGTGGGAAGAATTCTCGAACTAGCTGCTTGGCAGTAGTCGGGGCAGTGTAATCTGATACGGGATACGCCTCTGTCCAACGGGAGAGAGCGCAGACAACTACGAGGACATATTTGAATCCTCGACAACGTTCCATCTGAATATAATCCATCTGGAGGACTTCAAAAGGATGGTCAGGAGGCTGAAATCCACCCTGCTCTACGGGAACACTCTTTCCTGGATTAAACTGACAACATATCATACAGGTACGAACTTTTTGTTTAGCTGCTGCTCGTAAATGTTTGTTGAACCAAATGTGCTGAATGCTGTCTAGCATAGCCTTCTCTCCTAAATGTGCTGGACTGTGAACTGTAGCTATAATGGCTTGAACCATGGAATCAGGGAGAAACCATACAGATTTCTCCTTTGTCATCCACCCTTGATCTGTCTGGATCCCTCCTAGTTCAGTCCACTTCTTTATTTCTTCTGCTGTGGCATGTGTCTGTATGTCAATTACATCAAGTGCGGGATCCTTAATTGTCATACACTGTGTTGGTGTCTGAACTATTGGCTTTGTCATGTCTAATGTGCGATTCTGAGCAGTCTGTTTAGCTGTTCTGTCAGCTAAATCATTGCCTTGAGAAATGGTATCAGTAACCTTCGTGTGTGCTTTACATTTCATAATCGATATAGCAGTGGGTAGATGTATTGCGTCTAACAAAGCATGAATGAGGGGTCCGTGCTGAATGTGGGCACCATGGGACGTTAAATAACCTCTCTCTCGCCACAGCACGCCGAAGTCGTGTACAACTCCGAATGCATAACGTGAGTCAGTGTATACATTAACTTTCTTATTTGTGGCTTGAATACAGGCTTGCGTTAGAGCAATGAGTTCTGCTGCTTGGGCTGACAAAGTATCTATACAATTTGTTTCAATAACTTCAGTGTCTGTTGTGACTGCATACGCGGCCACTAAATCTCCTGTACTTGCTCTCATGCATGATCCGTCTACATACAACGTCAGGTCTGGATCTAACAATGGAACGTCTGTCAAGTCTTGTCTAGGTTTCGTCTTTATTTCAATGATTTCAACACAATCATGAGCTAGTGGGTCTGTTCCAATTACAGGTAATAGTGTAGCAGGATTCAATGTATTACACCGTCGGATCTCTATGTGTGGTTGAAACAATGTCAGTTCATAACCGGTAAGTCTTGCTATGGTCAAGTGTTGTGTTTGTGTTCGGTTCACAAGAACCTCTACTGCATGTGGTACTTGAACTGTCAATGGGTGTCCTAATACTATGGCATCGCTTTGTCTGATTGCTAAAGCTGTCGCTGCCACTGATTTCAGGCATGCAGGCAAAGCCTGAGCTACGGGATCTAATGTACTGGAAAAATAAGCACATGGCTTGCATGATCCTGCTTGATCCTGAGTGAGTACTGACAAGGCAGTACCTTCGCGTTCTGTAACAAAGAGTGTAAAATGTTTGCTATAACATGGCGTTGCTAAAACAGGTGCTTGACATAAAGCTTCCTTTAGGCTTTCAAAAGCTTGTGTATGTTCCTGAGTCCAAGGGAGAACAGTCGATGTGGCTGCCTCCTGTGTGGTTAACTGAATAAGTGGTTTTGCTAGAAATGCGTACTGAGGGATCCACTGCCTACAATATGAAGTGAGGCCTATGAAAGCTCGCACCTCCTTTTGTGTCTGGGGTATTGACATGTTAGCAATTAACTGAATGCGATCTGGTGTAAGCTGCCTTCCCTCCTTGGACAGCGAGTGACCAAGATAAATAACTCGCTGAACACAGAATTGCAGCTTAGAAGGGGACACCTTGTGCCCCTTGTCGGCTAGGAAATGTAAAACTGTCAGAGAAGCTTTTTCACATTCTGACTCGCTTCTTGCGGTGATCAGCAGATCATCGACATATTGAAGCAGTGCAGTATTGACTGGCATGTGGATACTGTCAAGTTCTCTTTTCAGTGCTTGGCTGTAGATGCTGGGGCTTTCTGTAAATCCTTGGGGAGCGCGTGAGAATTTAAAACTGCGCCCATTTAAACTGAATCCGAACAAGTATTGGCTTTCCGGATCTATTGGGACGCTGAAAAAGGCATTCTTGAGATCGATTACAGTAAAGAATGTTGCTTCGGAATCAATTGCTGTCAACAATGATGATATATCAGGGACCACAGGGAATTGTGGTACAATACACTTGTTTAGTTCACGCAAATCAATAACCAATCGGTATACTGGCGGAGCAGTAGGATCAGTTCGTTTAAGAATCGGAATTATCGGTGAATTACATACATTGGAGTCTGTTTCTACAACTACTCCCTGGGCAATTAGCTCATCAATGATTTTCAACAAAGCCACTACAGCATCATGCGGTAACTTGTATTGTCGCATTCGTGGTAGTACCACTCCTGCTTTCAATGTAACTCGATAGGGTGTAATGTTCATGCAGCCAACATCCGTAGGGCCTTGTGCCCATAGATGTACTGGTAAAGTCTGTAGTCGGGGATCCATGTCTCTAGACACATAGTGACCTTTAAAATCACGTAAAAACAACCTTACTCCTTCCGGAGAACAACATATTATGGCTCCTAGTGCTTTCAGAGTCTTAATTCCTAACAGATTTTCTGGGCATGATTTAGTAAGCAATAAATCTGTAGTTCGTGTCAAAGGTCCTAACGTAAGTGGTAGAGGCTGTGATACTTCATTAACAATAGGTTTTCCTGAAAAACCAAGGGAAACATTTTGAGAGCCTGAGAGGGGTGCCCCTGGAACTTCACTACGTTTTATGGTTGTTCGACTTGCCCCTGTATCGAGTAAGAATTTTCTATCTTGACCTAATAATTCACTATGTACATAAGGTCCTTCTTGATCTACAGGAATCTCGATAAGCGGTAAGTCGACTTCCCTCTCTAGGCTGGTTCATGCGTAGCGCTGATACTCAGGGTATTCATACTGTGCAGTCTGATACATTTGTCGTGTTGTGGTTTGTGTGGCAGTAGCAGGCAACGGTGGTGCAGCTGGCACAAACTGTATGGGTTGCTGTGAGGCTGGCATAGACTGTTGCTGAACTGGCATGGACTGTCCATGCTGCATAGCTCCTTGTTCATTCTGATCTTGTCTAACTAATCGTGGTCTCTCTTTTGCAATACCTGTAGCTATATTACGTTTCAGGACTTGACAATCATGTACATAATGGCCTAGTTGTTTACAGTAATTGCAGGTTCCTTTTACAGGAACTGCAGAATCACCAGAATGTGTCACACCCTTTTTGTGACCATCTGCTGGTACTGTCTGAGAAACTAGCATTTTCATTTTTGTATCCTTCATGCGTCTATGCTCGTGTTCTTGTTCATCCCTAATTCTATTGTGATGATACTGTAACATTTGTAGCATTTGCGACGGAGTGTTACTTTGCCAGGTACTCTCGAATTTCAATATTCTATTCTTCACTGGAGGCAATGCATTTTCCACCAATTTTGTCACAAATAAATGTGGATATGAGTCACTACTTGCTTTTATACCACTATTTATACCAAAACATTTTTCAAATCGAGCATAATAATCGCTTGTGTCTTCATCTTGCTTTTGTTTGCAGGCTGTGATTGCACCCCAATCTTCCTTTTTTGTAGTTAATAAACGTGGCAGTACCTGTACTAGTAAACCTGGTAACAGTTTAACTTTATCCCCGAGCCCTGAACCTGCAGCTCGGCTCCTTTCTTCCTCTGCTAATGCTGTCCAGTCTATCTTTTGGTCTCCCACTTCCCACTCTTTTTCTTTCAGTTTTTCATATATGCCAGCAGGCAAAAGCACCTTTAATATCGTCATAATATCAGGAAAGGTGTACTCTCCCATCAGTAACATGTCTTTAATTTCTCGGTGGAAACCCGCTGGGTCTTTGTCATGACTAGGTACTACTTTCTTCATTTCTAATAATTCCATTTTTGATATGGGTGTGTAAACAAATACACGGTGAAACTCATTGTCTTCGCCTTTTATTGGGTGCACTTCTCGTAAAGGATTTTGTCTATCCATATAGTACGGCGTTCTTTCTCTGTGGGGCAGCGAGAGAGAATCCGGACTTACAAAAAGGACGTACTGCTTACGTGACACTAATATCTCTTTAATTAGCTTATTACTAGAACCTCTCCATCTGTTTGTGAGTAGTTCCGTTAATATATCAGGTAAAGGACCAGGGTCAGCATGTTGGCTCTTATATAATATGAGAAGTTGCTGAATCATATAGATTCCAGCTAAGCGTTGTTCATCTGTACTGAGGTTGAGAAACGTGTGTGCTACGGTCTCATCACCGTATTTTTCAGGACTGTCAATCCAGTGAACGGCTGATCTGGCTAATTCTTGCTCATCCATAGAATCGAGGAGGTGGTAACCTCTTCGTTCTCGTAGTATCTTATCTGCGGCTTGAAACGAATGTTCAGGAGACTTCAGATTTATTACAGGCGTCGGATACGTTCTGCTATTATTTGGACATACGGAGTGTATGGGATCAGAAAAACATCTAGTATTTTCACAAGATCTTCCTCTGCCTACATAAGCTATGGTCTCTGACTGTCTTGCGGAATTCCCTGATTCGGACACTTCATCTTGCTCAAACTCGTCTGTTCCCAATCTCTCTTCATGAATACGCTCTATTTCTTTACGTATTTTTCGGCACATGGCTATTATACAATTTTGCTTATCGTGTCTCCCTTCTGATATATTCTGACTCCATCTTGTAAGAATAAGCATTGCATTCGGGTCTACCCCCGGACGATCTTGATTTCTGATTACACAGTTTATGAGGAAACGTAACAGTTCCCCCTGTATCTCTACTTTCTGGAATTCCATAGCTCTGTTAATACATCCTGGATCTCGTCCTGTTTGAACAAAATGATATATGTTATCTAGATGCGTAGTCATCCCTGGTAACCTTGCTAAATATTCTGCGGCTCGCCTGATACGTAATGATGCCAGGACCATTTCGTCCTCTTTACCAACCACTGGGTCATATCTACAATTTACAAGGAGTTCTTTAAGCGTACGTTCACTTACGAATTTAGGTGTACGTGAATGCGCTGACTCTTGAAAGACAAGTTTATTTATTCTAGGTGGTGTAAAAGTACTGCTAGCACCTCCCGTGGCCCTATCTGGGGCGTCGGGTGTGAATGGGTTCGTTGAACGTGACACAGCAACTATGGGTGTCGATACCTCTGTAGAGTCGACTGCGGAGACAGATGCGGAAACAGATGTGCTTGCCGAAGCTTGTATCGGGACTTGCTGTTGCACGGGGACAGATACCTGATCCTGACGTTGGACCCCTCCGCCAGACGGTCTATGTGGTGTGGCGTTAGCATACTCGGGAGCTGCATCGTCTAGATATGAGGAAAGAAAAACATCTTCTGCGGTTCTGGGATGCCCCTTTGGATGTACCTTAATTGGAAATAATGGGGGTGGCAAGTCTTTTGGTATCTCTGGAGCAGCCTTAGGTAGTCCTTCGGCTAGAAGGGGATACATACCATTCATAAGAGCATTTCTTTGTCTATTCACTTGTTCTGATTTCACTCGGATACCTTCCTCAATTAATAGATTTTCTTGAACTTTATTTGAACTTTCTTTACTCCTCTCTTCTTGTCTACGTGCTTTTTCTGTTCGTCTATGAGATTCTTTACGCCATAACTCAACAGCGTCTTTCTGTGACTGTCTGACCTTTCTTTTCCATAACTCTTCCTCCACTTTCATGATGCACTCTGCATCCCAGGTTCCCGCTATGGGCCACCTTTGACTTTCCGGTAATCCTTTGGTATAATCTACCCATAGATCAAGAAACAATATGGCATCTAAGCCATGTTTATGGTACATGAAATGCCCTGGAGTATCCCTAGGAGGAATAGGAACTGCTTCTTCAAGCACCCCTTTTCTGGTAGTAATCTGTTTTAACTTCGAGAAGAGCGGCATATTTACAACTGATCTGATACTTACTCTTGAACTTGCTTAATACGAGAAACACAATAATGAACAGTGAACAATGAACAGTCATTCATACCACAATATGCAAGACATTTCTGAATACTTTAAACTTTAAACATTAAACATTATAACAATGGTCGACAATGATGACAGTCTGCCTAACTAATCACCACGCTGAATTCTTGACAATAACTGAATACTTCGGAATACTTGATATACTGCTAAACAGTACATATACACTGCTAAACAGTGCAGACCGGATTTGTGTACCCAAATCCGTCTTGACCGGCACAACCTATGTGCGCGTCAACACGCCTCCCCGGCGATGGTACTCACCGAGTAGCTCCTTGAAACGGAAGGCCTCAGAGAATGGACAGGACTCGATAACTGCGGACATCGGACCCTCTGGACGTCGGGATTTCGGAAAACCTGGTGGGCCTCTGTATACCTCGGATCTTGCTCTCTCAGCTAGGCTCTGGTCGGGATACTTAGGAATCGAATATCCAGCCCATTCATGGCGGATCTGACAGAGGACATGTTAACGGTGGACGCACATGTATTTGCGTCTTCATAACTGGAACTGGAGGGAACATACATGTACTTGTAACATGCATATAGAACCGTTGGGGTCCAAGATAGGGGACATAACTGGTCAGGAGAATCCACATTTCCACATTCCCTCCTTGTCCCCTACTTGCCCTTCAAGAGATATCAATCTTCATCAATCCATTGATTTGCTCATATAGCATCATTTCTTCTTCTTTCTTCTTCCGGGATCTTGAGCGAAAACCTTGATGTGGAATACACGATGTGGCACACAGACCACAAATCGCTGGTCCACATTGCAGGCATAGACAGCAACTGAATAGTATGAGAAGGCCAATACCTAGGAAGGATAGGACCCTCCATCCAAAGGTAGATAATACACTCCAAAACCAACCGGACCAAGTCCAGGTGCCTGGATTCTGGTGTATCTGGCTTACAATCTTATGAAGGCGAGTTATGGCTTTATATACAGATGGCGAATTTTCTGGTATGAAAAATGCAATGGCTTGATCCGATGACCCTACAAGCTCCGCCCCTATCGGCCAGGATAACGTCAAGGACAAGACTATTTTGAAGCACAACAATCCGCATAGCAGACTGCTCTTCTGTTAAATTGCCTAAGGCGGAAATAGTTTCGTTCACTACTGCTTCAAGGGTTCTGGTTAATCTACGTATCAGTTTACTATTGGTAACTGTACCTATATAGGGAAAGAAACCTTTATTGAAATCTGTGTATTTTTCCCATGCTGTTTCAGTGTAATTGACAATTGGGAGATCTCTCTGCTGTCTATTGTGTACTAAATGAGTATTTCTATGAGAATCAGGAGGAGCTAGGAAAACAGGTGCTAGGAGGAATGCTATGTAACAGGTACCATCCCAATCTAGAGGTAAGCGTATATATGCGGTCTGGCCACATATAAAGTAGGAATGACGAGAAGCTCTAAATGTAGACTTGCCTTGATCACTGAATTTTATTACAGTGGTGCATTTACTATGGCCCATGTGTATGGAGCCATTCTTTCTTATACATAATTCCTCTTTTACTGGGAATACGGACATGGCGGGCAAGATTGGTGTAGCTTCAGATTCAACGTTCAGGATCATGATGTTAAGTGTAAAATTACCTAATCCATATACTTCATTTCTTAGATCAGTTCCTGTTCTTTTGGGAAGTCCCTCCTTGTTAGGGTAGCAGACTTTAAGCAAAACTAAGTTCAGGTTTCCCCATACCCAGTTGTCTTGATAAACTGCGGAATTCGAATCTAGGGAATTAATCAAACTAAACCATGCTCCACAGGAGCCATTGTGTGTGAACGGATAGAGAATAAAGGGGCAAAACTCCCTTATAGTTCTGATAGGGGGGGAGTCGGCCACAGACCCAGCAGTCTGTAGCATTGCTAGTCTGATGTGAATGGTGCAGCATCTGAATAAAGGTATTGTTGCGTAAGGCAAGTCGATATGATAGCTCATAGGATGGCAGATCACTAAATGTGTGCTTTATGGTATCATTAGTGGAGGAGTGTAAAAGTGAGGCAATAGGAGGAAAAATAGCATGTAGTATTAAGCTGATACATATTATCGTGATGCTCTTAAGATATTGAAAAATTACAGTCACTATACATCTATTTGCTTCTTATCTAACTCTCTTATTTCTGCTTTATGTTATTGTCCAAGATCTTATGCGAGCCAGAATACATGTTCAACCGCTTCACCACCTAGTGGACTTAATTGATCAAACGGGTTCTGACTTTTTGAATCAAGGTTTAGCTTTGTGGAAACTTCTGGGCATTCTCCTCTAGAAAATGTTGTTCAAAATCCAAGTTCAAAGTTTTTTCCTTTGTAAAAGAGTGGTGAAGGTGCACTTTGACTTTAACGGCCGTCCCCGTGGTCCAGAGCACTGACTTCGGCGCCTGTCATCCAGGAGCGATGGAGTATTCTTTGACCTGGGTGTTGTCAGGGAAGGCGGCAGCAACCTGCGAACAACAAGAGAGTAGTGCAGACATCAAGGAAGCCAGGTAATCTGTCAGCATGTTACTGTCAACATAAGTAATCTTTTAGGCATTGTAGTGCCCACATATTTTGGTGGTCTACCAAAGACCACTTCATAGGGAGATAAGCCTGTTCTAGAATGAGCTACCATTCGCATGTAAAAGAGGGCAACCGGCAGGGCTACCATCCAGTCTATACCTTTGTCTGCGCAAAATTTTAATGTCTGATTATGTCTTTCTACAAGGCCTGCTGCTTCAGGATGTCGCACACAATGGAATTTCCAGGTATACCCTAACAGAAGGGACACCTGCTTCATTAGTACCAGGACATATTTGTAACCTCTACATCTGTTTATTTGGATATAATCCATTTGGAGCACTTCAAAAGGGTGGTCAGGTGGATGGAATCCACCTTGTTCCATCGGAATGCCTTTACCTGCATTGAATTGGCAACAGATCATACATGTTCTGACCTTTTGTTTCGCTGCTGCACGCAGGTGCTTGTTGAACCATATATTCTGTAAGCTATCTATCATTGCTTTCTCTCCTAAGTGTGCAGGACTATGTGCGGTATTTATAATCACTTGTACCATGGTATCAGGAAGAAACCATGTGGATTTGCCCTTATTCATCCAACCTTGATCAGTCAGTACCCCTCCTTGTTCCGATCATTTCTTTAATTCGTCTACAGTAGCATGTGTCTGTATGTCTTGTACATCCTTGGAAGGATCCCTAACTGTCATGGCTTTGGACACTTATTAAACCTGTAACTTTGTCATGTCTAGTGGGGTCTGGGCTGTCTGTTTAGCAGTTCGGTCTGCCAGATCATTGCCTTGGGAAATGGTATCTGTGGCTCTAGTATGTGCTTTACATTTTAGGATAGCTATGGCTGTTGGTAAATGTATTGCTTCCAGTAGGGCTTGAATAAGGGGCCATGCTGTATCTTGGCCCCATGAGAGGTCAAGAAACCTCTTTCTCTCCACAAAATCGGTGTAAATGTTTACTCTCAGGTGCTTAGCTCTTATGCACGCTTGTGTCAGGGCGATGAGCTCTGCTGCTTGTGCTGACAATATGTCTATTCTTTTAGTCTCTATTATTACAGTATCAGCAGTCACTGCATATGCTGCCACTAATTCTCCCGCCCCTGTCCTCATGCATGAGCCGTCAACATATAGTGTTAGCTCGGGGTCTGGGAGTGCAACATCTGTCAAGTCTTGTCTTGGTTTAGTCACGGTATGTATTACTTCAACACAGTTGTGTGGTGAAACGCTTTCTGTACTGGAGGGCAAAAGGGTAGCGGGATTCAGTATGTTGCATCGTCTGATCTCTATGTGTGGTTGAAATAACGTCAGCTCATAATCCGTCAGTCTAGCTACAGTCAGGTGTGGTGTTTGTGTCCGGTTCAAGAGAACCTCTACTGCGTGTGGTACTTGTACTGTCAGAGGGTGGCCCAGCACTATCGAGTCACTTTGTCTTATGGCTAAGGCCGTTACTGCAACTGATTTAGGCACGCAGGCAAAGCCTGTGCTACTGGGTCTAATGTACTAGAAAGATAAGCACAGGGCTCGTGTTTTCCTGCATGATCTTGTGTTAGGACAGATAGTGCTGTTCCATCCCGCTCTGTCACAAAAACATAAACGATTTGTTGTAATCAGGGTTTGCTAAAACTGGTGCTTGACATAAAGCTCTCTTTAATTCTTCAAATGCCACAGTGTGTTCTTGTGTCCAAGGGAGGACTTTAGTAGAAGCTGTATTTAGGGGCTTGGACTAATTCCCCTGAAAGATCACAATAAAACATGAGAAAAAGGGGAAAACACCATACCTATTTCCTTGGCTTAATTTCTAAGGGGGCTAATTTCTAAGGGGCTTAATTTCTTAAGGGGCTAGCGGGAAGCGAACCTCCTCAGGGGCCAGCAGAAAGTGTCAAACACTATCAAACCCTGTGTCTTGACAATACTATTAATCCCTGTGTGTAGCTACTGGGCGTAAGCAAAATTATAGGAGATACACAGCGTATGTGAAACGGCGAGAAATCCTTCAAATTAATGTACAAACCTCATTGTGTTAGCTCATAAGCTAGCCAAATGACATCTCATATGCAAATGTCCCTAGTACATGAACCTACACCAACCTGAAGTCAATATTAATGCTAGGAGGCCCTAATAGGAATGCTAAATTACCTAAATATTCGGAAAACCGAATCCCAAATGGCGCCCGAACAGGGACACTTTCTCATCTCACGCGCCGGCGGTGCGTTGCAGGCCCGGTCTCCTGCCACAGCTGGACGGACCATAAAACGCGTACCAGCAGGATTTCCTGTAAGCTCCCTCCGGTCAAGCGGGGGCGACTGAGGCTGCGATCAACCCAGACGAGGCGGTGAGAAGTGCGAAGTATCCCGACCAGAGCCTAGCTGAGAGAGCAAGATCCGAGGTATACAGAGGCCCACCAGGTTTTCCGAAATCCCGACGTCCAGAGGGTCCGATGTCCGCAGTTATCGAGTCCTGTCCATTCTCTGAGGCCTTCCGTTTCAAGGAGCTACTCGGTGAGTACCATCGCCGGGGAGGCGTGTTGACGCGCACATAGGTTGTGCCGGTCAAGACGGATTTGGGTACACAAATCCGGTCTGCACTGTTTAGCAGTGTATATGTACTGTTTAGCAGTATATCAAGTATTCCGAAGTATTCAGTTATTGTCAAGAATTCAGCGTGGTGATTAGTTAGGCAGACTGTCATCATTGTCGACCATTGTTATAATGTTTAATGTTTAAAGTTTAAAGTATTCAGAAATGTCTTGCATATTGTGGTATGAATGACTGGTCATTGTTCACTGTTCATTATTGTGTTTCTCGTATTAAGCAAGTTCAAGAGTAAGTATCAGATCAGTTGTAAATATGCCGCTCTTCTCGAAGTTAAGACAGATTACTACCAGAAAAGGGGTGCTTGAAGAAGCAGTTCCTATTCCTCCTAGGGATACTCCAGGGCATTTCATGTACCATAAACATGGCTTAGATGCCATATTGTTTCTTGATCTATGGGTAGATTATACCAAAGGATTACCGGAAAGTCAAAGGTGGCCCATAGCGGGAACCTGGGATGCAGAGTGCATCATGAAAGTGGAGGAAGAGTTATGGAAAAGAAAGGTCAGACAGTCACAGAAAGACGCTGTTGAGTTATGGCGTAAAGAATCTCATAGACGAACAGAAAAAGCACGTAGACAAGAAGAGAGGAGTAAAGAAAGTTCAAATAAAGTTCAAGAAAATCTATTAATTGAGGAAGGTATCCGAGTGAAATCAGAACAAGTGAATAGACAAAGAAATGCTCTTATGAATGGTATGTATCCCCTTCTAGCCGAAGGACTACCTAAGGCTGCTCCAGAGATACCAAAAGACTTGCCACCCCCATTATTTCCAATTAAGGTACATCCAAAGGGGCATCCCAGAACCGCAGAAGATGTTTTTCTTTCCTCATATCTAGACGATGCAGCTCCCGAGTATGCTAACGCCACACCACATAGACCGTCTGGCGGAGGGGTCCAACGTCAGGATCAGGTATCTGTCCCCGTGCAACAGCAAGTCCCGATACAAGCTTCGGCAAGCACATCTGTTTCCGCATCTGTCTCCGCAGTCGACTCTACAGAGGTATCGACACCCATAGTTGCTGTGTCACGTTCAACGAACCCATTCACACCCGACGCCCCAGATAGGGCCACGGGAGGTGCTAGCAGTACTTTTACACCACCTAGAATAAATAAACTTGTCTTTCAAGAGTCAGCGCATTCACGTACACCTAAATTCGTAAGTGAACGTACGCTTAAAGAACTCCTTGTAAATTGTAGATATGACCCAGTGGTTGGTAAAGAGGACGAAATGGTCCTGGCATCATTACGTATCAGGCGAGCCGCAGAATATTTAGCAAGGTTACCAGGGATGACTACGCATCTAGATAACATATATCATTTTGTTCAAACAGGACGAGATCCAGGATGTATTAACAGAGCTATGGAATTCCAGAAAGTAGAGATACAGGGGGAACTGTTACGTTTCCTCATAAACTGTGTAATCAGAAATCAAGATCGTCCGGGGGTAGACCCGAATGCAATGCTTATTCTTACAAGATGGAGTCAGAATATATCAGAAGGGAGACACGATAAGCAAAATTGTATAATAGCCATGTGCCGAAAAATACGTAAAGAAATAGAGCGTATTCATGAAGAGAGATTGGGAACAGACGAGTTTGAGCAAGATGAAGTGTCCGAATCAGGGAATTCCGCAAGACAGTCAGAGACCATAGCTTATGTAGGCAGAGGAAGATCTTGTGAAAATACTAGATGTTTTTCTGATCCCATACACTCCGTATGTCCAAATAATAGCAGAACGTATCCGACGCCTGTAATAAATCTGAAGTCTCCTGAACATTCGTTTCAAGCCGCAGATAAGATACTACGAGAACGAAGAGGTTACCACCTCCTCGATTCTATGGATGAGCAAGAATTAGCCAGATCAGCCGTTCACTGGATTGACAGTCCTGAAAAATACGGTGATGAGACCGTAGCACACACGTTTCTCAACCTCAGTACAGATGAACAACGCTTAGCTGGAATCTATATGATTCAGCAACTTCTCATATTATATAAGAGCCAACATGCTGACCCTGGTCCTTTACCTGATATATTAACGGAACTACTCACAAACAGATGGAGAGGTTCTAGTAATAAGCTAATTAAAGAGATATTAGTGTCACGTAAGCAGTACGTCCTTTTTGTAAGTCCGGATTCTCTCTCGCTGCCCCACAGAGAAAGAACGCCGTACTATATGGATAGACAAAATCCTTTACGAGAAGTGCACCCAATAAAAGGCGAAGACAATGAGTTTCACCGTGTATTTGTTTACACACCCATATCAAAAATGGAATTATTAGAAATGAAGAAAGTAGTACCTAGTCATGACAAAGACCCAGCGGGTTTCCACCGAGAAATTAAAGACATGTTACTGATGGGAGAGTACACCTTTCCTGATATTATGACGATATTAAAGGTGCTTTTGCCTGCTGGCATATATGAAAAACTGAAAGAAAAAGAGTGGGAAGTGGGAGACCAAAAGATAGACTGGACAGCATTAGCAGAGGAAGAAAGGAGCCGAGCTGCAGGTTCAGGGCTCGGGGATAAAGTTAAACTGTTACCAGGTTTACTAGTACAGGTACTGCCACGTTTATTAACTACAAAAAAGGAAGATTGGGGTGCAATCACAGCCTGCAAACAAAAGCAAGATGAAGACACAAGCGATTATTATGCTCGATTTGAAAAATGTTTTGGTATAAATAGTGGTATAAAAGCAAGTAGTGACTCATATCCACATTTATTTGTGACAAAATTGGTGGAAAATGCATTGCCTCCAGTGAAGAATAGAATATTGAAATTCGAGAGTACCTGGCAAAGTAACACTCCGTCGCAAATGCTACAAATGTTACAGTATCATCACAATAGAATTAGGGATGAACAAGAACACGAGCATAGACGCATGAAGGATACAAAAATGAAAATGCTAGTTTCTCAGACAGTACCAGCAGATGGTCACAAAAAGGGTGTGACACATTCTGGTGATTCTGCAGTTCCTGTAAAAGGAACCTGCAATTACTGTAAACAACTAGGCCATTATGTACATGATTGTCAAGTCCTGAAACGTAATATAGCTACAGGTATTGCAAAAGAGAGACCACGATTAGTTAGACAAGATCAGAATGAACAAGGAGCTATGCAGCATGGACAGTCCATGCCAGTTCAGCAACAGTCTATGCCAGCCTCACAGCAACCCATACAGTTTGTGCCAGCTGCACCACCGTTGCCTGCTACTGCCACACAAACCACAACACGACAAATGTATCAGACTGCACAGTATGAATACCCTGAGTATCAGCGCTACGCATGAACCAGCCTAGAGAGGGAAGTCGACTTACCGCTTATCGAGATTCCTGTAGATCAAGAAGGACCTTATGTACATAGTGAATTATTAGGTCAAGATAGAAAATTCTTACTCGATACAGGGGCAAGTCGAACAACCATAAAACGTAGTGAAGTTCCAGGGGCACCCCTCTCAGGCTCTCAAAATGTTTCCCTTGGTTTTTCAGGAAAACCTATTGTTAATGAAGTATCACAGCCTCTACCACTTACGTTAGGACCTTTGACACGAACTACAGATTTATTGCTTACTAAATCATGCCCAGAAAATCTGTTAGGAATTAAGACTCTGAAAGCACTAGGAGCCATAATATGTTGTTCTCCGGAAGGAGTAAGGTTGTTTTTACGTGATTTTAAAGGTCACTATGTGTCTAGAGACATGGATCCCCGACTACAGACTTTACCAGTACATCTATGGGCACAAGGCCCTACGGATGTTGGCTGCATGAACATTACACCCTATCGAGTTACATTGTAAGAATTTTCTATCTTGACCTAATAATTCACTATGTACATAAGGTCCTTGTGGTTTGTGTGGCAGTAGCAGGCAACGGTGGTGCAGCTGGCACAAACTGTATGGGTTGCTGTGAGGCTGGCATAGACTGTTGCTGAACTGGCATGGACTGTCCATGCTGCATAGCTCCTTGTTCATTCTGATCTTGTCTAACTAATCGTGGTCTCTCTTTTGCAATACCTGTAGCTATATTACGTTTCAGGACTTGACAATCATGTACATAATGGCCTAGTTGTTTACAGTAATTGCAGGTTCCTTTTACAGGAACTGCAGAATCACCAGAATGTGTCACACCCTTTTTGTGACCATCTGCTGGTACTGTCTGAGAAACTAGCATTTTCATTTTTGTATCCTTCATGCGTCTATGCTCGTGTTCTTGTTCATCCCTAATTCTATTGTGATGATACTGTAACATTTGTAGCATTTGCGACGGAGTGTTACTTTGCCAGGTACTCTCGAATTTCAATATTCTATTCTTCACTGGAGGCAATGCATTTTCCACCAATTTTGTCACAAATAAATGTGGATATGAGTCACTACTTGCTTTTATACCACTATTTATACCAAAACATTTTTCAAATCGAGCATAATAATCGCTTGTGTCTTCATCTTGCTTTTGTTTGCAGGCTGTGATTGCACCCCAATCTTCCTTTTTTGTAGTTAATAAACGTGGCAGTACCTGTACTAGTAAACCTGGTAACAGTTTAACTTTATCCCCGAGCCCTGAACCTGCAGCTCGGCTCCTTTCTTCCTCTGCTAATGCTGTCCAGTCTATCTTTTGGTCTCCCACTTCCCACTCTTTTTCTTTCAGTTTTTCATATATGCCAGCAGGCAAAAGCACCTTTAATATCGTCATAATATCAGGAAAGGTGTACTCTCCCATCAGTAACATGTCTTTAATTTCTCGGTGGAAACCCGCTGGGTCTTTGTCATGACTAGGTACTACTTTCTTCATTTCTAATAATTCCATTTTTGATATGGGTGTGTAAACAAATACACGGTGAAACTCATTGTCTTCGCCTTTTATTGGGTGCACTTCTCGTAAAGGATTTTGTCTATCCATATAGTACGGCGTTCTTTCTCTGTGGGGCAGCGAGAGAGAATCCGGACTTACAAAAAGGACGTACTGCTTACGTGACACTAATATCTCTTTAATTAGCTTATTACTAGAACCTCTCCATCTGTTTGTGAGTAGTTCCGTTAATATATCAGGTAAAGGACCAGGGTCAGCATGTTGGCTCTTATATAATATGAGAAGTTGCTGAATCATATAGATTCCAGCTAAGCGTTGTTCATCTGTACTGAGGTTGAGAAACGTGTGTGCTACGGTCTCATCACCGTATTTTTCAGGACTGTCAATCCAGTGAACGGCTGATCTGGCTAATTCTTGCTCATCCATAGAATCGAGGAGGTGGTAACCTCTTCGTTCTCGTAGTATCTTATCTGCGGCTTGAAACGAATGTTCAGGAGACTTCAGATTTATTACAGGCGTCGGATACGTTCTGCTATTATTTGGACATACGGAGTGTATGGGATCAGAAAAACATCTAGTATTTTCACAAGATCTTCCTCTGCCTACATAAGCTATGGTCTCTGACTGTCTTGCGGAATTCCCTGATTCGGACACTTCATCTTGCTCAAACTCGTCTGTTCCCAATCTCTCTTCATGAATACGCTCTATTTCTTTACGTATTTTTCGGCACATGGCTATTATACAATTTTGCTTATCGTGTCTCCCTTCTGATATATTCTGACTCCATCTTGTAAGAATAAGCATTGCATTCGGGTCTACCCCCGGACGATCTTGATTTCTGATTACACAGTTTATGAGGAAACGTAACAGTTCCCCCTGTATCTCTACTTTCTGGAATTCCATAGCTCTGTTAATACATCCTGGATCTCGTCCTGTTTGAACAAAATGATATATGTTATCTAGATGCGTAGTCATCCCTGGTAACCTTGCTAAATATTCTGCGGCTCGCCTGATACGTAATGATGCCAGGACCATTTTGTCCTCTTTACCAACCACTGGGTCATATCTACAATTTACAAGGAGTTCTTTAAGCGTACGTTCACTTACGAATTTAGGTGTACGTGAATGCGCTGACTCTTGAAAGACAAGTTTATTTATTCTAGGTGGTGTAAAAGTACTGCTAGCACCTCCCGTGGCCCTATCTGGGGCGTCGGGTGTGAATGGGTTCGTTGAACGTGACACAGCAACTATGGGTGTCGATACCTCTGTAGAGTCGACTGCGGAGACAGATGCGGAAACAGATGTGCTTGCCGAAGCTTGTATCGGGACTTGCTGTTGCACGGGGACAGATACCTGATCCTGACGTTGGACCCCTCCGCCAGACGGTCTATGTGGTGTGGCGTTAGCATACTCGGGAGCTGCATCGTCTAGATATGAGGAAAGAAAAACATCTTCTGCGGTTCTGGGATGCCCCTTTGGATGTACCTTAATTGGAAATAATGGGGGTGGCAAGTCTTTTGGTATCTCTGGAGCAGCCTTAGGTAGTCCTTCGGCTAGAAGGGGATACATACCATTCATAAGAGCATTTCTTTGTCTATTCACTTGTTCTGATTTCACTCGGATACCTTCCTCAATTAATAGATTTTCTTGAACTTTATTTGAACTTTCTTTACTCCTCTCTTCTTGTCTACGTGCTTTTTCTGTTCGTCTATGAGATTCTTTACGCCATAACTCAACAGCGTCTTTCTGTGACTGTCTGACCTTTCTTTTCCATAACTCTTCCTCCACTTTCATGATGCACTCTGCATCCCAGGTTCCCGCTATGGGCCACCTTTGACTTTCCGGTAATCCTTTGGTATAATCTACCCATAGATCAAGAAACAATATGGCATCTAAGCCATGTTTATGGTACATGAAATGCCCTGGAGTATCCCTAGGAGGAATAGGAACTGCTTCTTCAAGCACCCCTTTTCTGGTAGTAATCTGTTTTAACTTCGAGAAGAGCGGCATATTTACAACTGATCTGATACTTACTCTTGAACTTGCTTAATACGAGAAACACAATAATGAACAGTGAACAATGAACAGTCATTCATACCACAATATGCAAGACATTTCTGAATACTTTAAACTTTAAACATTAAACATTATAACAATGGTCGACAATGATGACAGTCTGCCTAACTAATCACCACGCTGAATTCTTGACAATAACTGAATACTTCGGAATACTTGATATACTGCTAAACAGTACATATACACTGCTAAACAGTGCAGACCGGATTTGTGTACCCAAATCCGTCTTGACCGGCACAACCTATGTGCGCGTCAACACGCCTCCCCGGCGATGGTACTCACCGAGTAGCTCCTTGAAACGGAAGGCCTCAGAGAATGGACAGGACTCGATAACTGCGGACATCGGACCCTCTGGACGTCGGGATTTCGGAAAACCTGGTGGGCCTCTGTATACCTCGGATCTTGCTCTCTCAGCTAGGCTCTGGTCGGGATACTTCGCACTTCTCACCGCCTCGTCTGGGTTGATCGCAGCCTCAGTCGCCCCCGCTTGACCGGAGGGAGCTTACAGGAAATCCTGCTGGTACGCGTTTTATGGTCCGTCCAGCTGTGGCAGGAGACCGGGCCTGCAACGCACCGCCGGCGCGTGAGATGAGAAAGTGTCCCTCTTCGGGCGCCATTATGTGGTAAATAAAAATACCGGACTGAATTTCATACGGAATCTTAAAATAAAGTAAATAGCTCAAAATAACAAGAGGCAGAATCCGTGGTATAAGAGGTTTTCTAATGGGCTTTATTCCATTCAAAATGGCCGACTCGAGTCGCGGCCTTCAGGTTCCGTCACCACGAGGGTTCAGGAAGTGAAGTACAATAATTCATTAACAGACATGTATTTTTATAATAAGTGCATTACAATGAAACGAATGTAGAAGGCGTAACATTTGATAAGAAAAGTGACAAAACAGTGACATAATCGAAACTAGGCGTAATAAGGAATAAAAGAAACATGATTGGTTAGAATTATCAGACATAGGTGGATCTATAAGATAATACTTGGCATAGATGCGCGCGCGGCAGCATGACGTGTAATTGACGTGCAACTAGGGGGTGAAGGGGACTTGACATTTAGCTCTACATGTGGAGACGAGAAGTCTGGGGTCAAGTCAACCTAATCCCAAATCATATCTAACATCCTATGTTTAAAGAACTATGTTATCCACAAGGAAGAACTCTCGGACAGAATCTATTCTATACTGACTGTGTGCGTGTACAAGCGTCTAAGTGTCTATATGAGATGCGAGGGATAGAAAACTTTCCATGGCAACAGGGCTATGAATCACTTGCAGGAGGACGGAAAGGCTGAGTCCTTTGCTTGTGAGCTAAAGGAAATGTTTACCTAAATCACTGGACAGGAATGCATCGGCTGAAGAGTAAAATAGATAATTCGAAGGTGAAATACAACTTCTTGGCAGACAGGCGAAAACTGGCCGAGGCAGTCACCGTTAGCTGCACAGGGAGTAGGACAAAGTTCATGGATACAGATGCGAGCTCAAGCTGAAGCTGTCAAAGACAGAGAGCAGGGAAAGGCTTTGAGGACAGAATCGGGCCTACTTGCCTGAACTGTAAAAATGGAGTAACTTAGCCATATAAAGTCGGTGGCTTTTCATACTTAGGAATCGAATATCCAACCCTGTGATGGCGGATCTGACAGAGAACATGTCAACGGTAGACACACATATGTTTGCGTCTTAGAAACTGGAACTGGAGGGAACATACATGTACTTGTAACATGCATATAGAACCGTTGGGGTCCAAGATAGGGGACATAACTGATCAGGAAAATCCACATTTCCACACTTTCCATCTAATGCAACTGTGAAATCACCAGAGCAATACGCAATAAA
Source organism: Triturus cristatus (assembly GCF_964204655.1). NCBI lineage: Eukaryota > Metazoa > Chordata > Amphibia > Caudata > Salamandridae > Triturus > Triturus cristatus. Next base: position 465,002,031 of record NC_140579.1, on the reverse strand, counting down.
TCTCTGCCTATAATTCCTCTCTGCACACAGAGTCATGTTTTCACATTAGTCCCAAAACGAAATTTCTTTGCCAATTTGAAAGCACACTTACTGCTCTTTTTTTTTTCGGGGCAAGTGAAAATCACTTTTACAGACTGACACATTATGAAACCACCATGTGTAACTACAACAAAAACAATTTCCATTTCTATTATTCATTTCTTAAGTTACCACATACATCCCCTCTCAAACTGTAAACTCACCTTTAAAATTAGTTAGTTGTGAAAGAAATGTGACACTCAAACAGCAGATTATCAGAGCCAGGATCTCTGTTGTGTTCACCTCTCTCCTCTCAGCAGAACCAGATAATGGCAAACTTTCCCTCTATTTTTCCACACATATACTTGTAAGTTTCAAATCTCAGTGCTTCCCCCTTTTTTTCAAATGTAATCACACATTTCTATTGGTTGAAAACCAACCCTTTTCCAAAAGTACCCTTCCCCCAACTTGACTTCTGCCTAGTACCCTTCCCCCAACTTGACTTCTGCCTGCTACCATAGCAACAGCTCATGGAACACTGCTGTGTTGAGTTAGGTCAGAAGTTCGCCAAACAATGTTTCAATTCCACAGAGCAAGAGTGCTTGACTTTTCAAACCTAACAGCAAATCCATAGTACTGTTCTTTGGTTACACATTTTTTTTTACCAATACAAAACATGCTTCTATTAATTTACACATACAGCCTAGTTTTTATTCTAGAATGGTATGAAACAGCCAATCAGTTCTTTTTGTTTTGAAAAAATATGTATGCCTCCATTTCCAAACTGTCTTTCTTTTCATATTGCCATTCTACTGAAAGACACCTCCTGAGTGCATCCAGTTCTCCTTTGAAGATGTTCACAGTGTGGATTGTAGGGCACAGCTATGTCTTCTGGAGTGAAAAGTTTGCAGAGAAAACAGGTATGGTGAGAGACCTTGCTTTGCCAAATGTAGACATTAAATGGATTGGTCAGAGAGGGTTAAAGTGGCACCAATTGATGCCATTGGTGAAATCCTTCATTCAAATCCAACACCCTGACCTCATAATAGTGCACTGTGGTGGCAATGACCTAGGCACTTTGACTGGGGTAGGTCTGGAAATGCTTATGAAGGACACCTTTGCACAACTGTTTACACTTTTCCCTAAAACTGCCTTTGTGTTTTCCAACATATGCCAAAGGCAAAAATGGAACTGGTCCAATCATTTCTGTCCACAGATTGACAAAGCAAGAAAGCACGTCAACAAATCTGTTTCTGCTTTCCTCCGTGACTATGGTATGGGTGCCATTTACCACAACAACTTGCGTTATGACATGCAAGACATTTATAGAGGAGATGGTGTGCACTTCAATGATGAAGGGAACAGAGTCTTCCTCTTGAACCTTAGACTCTGCATCGGTACTTACTTGTAGGTACCACTAAAAAAATGACTTCATAAACACAACAGCTCTTTTTAGAGCTCCCTAATATCTAAACTCTTAAATCTGCTTTTCATTTATTTTGTTTTATTTTTTTTACCGTACGCTTACCGTAAGCTTACCGTACGCGTACCCCGTGATTTTTTTTAAAATCAATAAATGTTTTTTTTGTACTTTTCTGTCCTTCTTTGACCCCCTTACAAATGTTAGGGGGTCTGTAACTCTCCTCATTGCCCCCTTTCCTTGTTTTCACTCTTTTTTTTCAGAGTGAAATACACAAAATGGCGGCCGCCGCTTCCTGGTTTCGACCGATTCGAATGTTTACTAAGATCTAAGAGCCAATCAGAATCGCGCTCGCGCACGCCACCGTACGCTTACCGTAAGCGTACGGTAAGCGTACCGTAAGCGGGCTCAGATATATATATTGAATTAAAGGCTATTTTCTCAGAATCTACTGAACAGATTTACACCAAACCTACAAAAGGCACTTCCTTGACCTAGGGACTACCTCTCTGCCAAATTTTGAGTAATTCTGTTCAGCCGTTCGGGCTGTAGCTCGTTCTAAAGGTCCTATGGAAAAATGCATGGGAAAAACGCGTTTTGGGACCCCCCTTTTATCTCAGCCCCCGCTTGACGGATCCCCCCGAGACTTTCAGGGTAGGAGCGGAGCGTAGCGCCCCACCTATTTTGAGAAATTCGCGAGGATTCGTCGACCGGCGCCAAAGTTATTCAAAATAGAATGTTGAGGTTTTCCTATGGAAACGTGGTCCTAACTATAACTACCTACTGGCGACCGCCAGTAGGTAATATATATATATATATATATATATATATATATATATATATATATATATATATATAATATTATTATTATTATTATTGAATTTTGTACCGCGCACGGTTACCACGAGGCATCCCAGCGCTTATAGAGACCAAGAGCAGGCTACTAATAAAAAACAGAGAAGCTACAGTTATTCTGGGAACAGATACGTTTTCAGATGTTTCCGGAATCTGAGAAGGTTTGGTTCGGACCGCAGCGAGAATGGGAGGGAGTTCCAGGCGAGCGCTGTATGGATAGAAAAACTCCTGCCCCCTGAGCGGGCTCTCCTGATTCTCTTAGTCTGAAGGAAATGTTTATTGTCAGAGCGTAAGGATCTTGTAGACTTATAAGGGCGAATCATGTCCTTCAGAATAGCTGGTCCTTTCCCCTGTATGCTCTTGTGAGCGATGCACAGGGCCTTAAAGGTAACTCTCTCTTTAACAGGGAGCCAATGGAGTGCTTTTAAAGCAGGCCTGGCTGACTGCCTGGCCGGAACATTCCGCAGCAGCCTTGCTGCTGCGTTCTGCACTTGTTGCAGGATCTTAAACGTTGACTCTGGTGCTCCAAGGAAGAGCGCGTTACTGTAGTCCAGGCGTGAGATGATTAATCCTTGGACTAACAGCTTCCGGGAGAGTTCTGGTAACAGGGGGAGAACCTTACGGGCCGACCGGAGCATTCCATAACAAACGCCCGCGATCTTCTTGGCGTGTGTCCTAAAGGACAAGTCCGGCTCCAGCCAGACCCCCAGGCTCTTGATCTCTTTTTTTGGGTCAGGCGGGGTGCCCATGCAGTTGGGCCAGCTGTTTGGCGAGAGGGCAAAACTTGAATGGCCCAAGATCATCAGCTCAGTTTTTGAGCCATTCAATTTGAGCGATGACCTGGACATCCAATCAAACACCTCTCTCAAGCAAGCATGGAGTGTCTCTGGCTGTTTCTCCAGCTGTGTAAGACTCACCACTAGCTGGGTGTCATCCGCATAGCTTATGGTCTTAAAGCCAAACGGAGACACCACACCCTCCAAGGGTGCCATATACACGTTAAATAACGTGGGGCTAAGGGATGAGCCCTGTGGCACCCCGCAGTGGAGTGGGAGGGGAGGGGATTTTGCATTTCCTTCCCAAACCTCGAAGGTACGCCCCTCCAAAAAAAAAAATATATATATATATATATATATATATATATATATATATATATATAAATTCACTGAAAAAACCATAGGTTTCAGAGGTGTTATAGTTAGTTGGACATTTCCCTCGTACAAAACCCTAGAAATTCCCCTGTTATAGTTAGTTCAGCTAACTATAACTCGCGCCCCCGCAATGCACTGCTGATGACGTCACATATTACATCACTCATGACATGGTCAGTGACATCACGGATGACATCATTGATGACATCTCAAATGACATCACTGATGACATCACTGATGACGTCATCCATGTGATATATTAGTGCATCTTCTCACACCCTAATATAACCTTTGATACACCGGCTCAAAATTTCAGATGGCCATTTTGAAAACTACATACCCACTCATTGACTCTTAGGTCTACATACATCTCCACTCACTTACCTGTATAGTCACTCATACTTAGAGTCACTCCGTACAAGAATATCATATGCATTTATACACCTATATAGACACTCACACACCGCCAATCATCCATTGAGGTACTGACACACCTAGTCAGTCATGCAAATAATTAAACACAGTCCAATTTACTCACCTATACAGTTAAACACACTCAAGTTCACTAACTCATAAAAATACTAACAAATTCTGATGCTCTTATACAATTACTAATACAAGCACACACTCATCCATACAGCCACTCCCGCAATCACACACTCTCACATATAGATAGTTATATACTCTTACACACATATACACTGCGTTTCACATATGTAGTTACTGACACATGTATAACTGAGATATACATTCAATCACTAACACACCCATACATACACTCACCCAACCATACAGTCCATCACAGTTGTACTCTTAAAACCATGCACCCATAGAATCACCCACTCACACATCTATGCACAGAGTCACACACACCCTACCCACACAAACACTCAGGCACAAATACAGATACTCAGACAACCAATCAATAACCCATATAGACACTCATATAGCTATTCACAAAACCATGCAGCCACTTATACACCAACACACAGACACATACAGAGATTCACACAGTTTAGTCACTAGTCTGCAGTAAGATACATTTAATGACTCACTTATAGAGTCAGTTACGCACCTAGTAAATCATCCATTCACACACTTGTACACCCACTCATTCTTCAACAGGCCTTTCCCTATATATATTAAACATATTAAAACTGTACAGAAACACATACTCACTGGATGATGTCATCAGTGATGTCATTATGATGTCATCAGTGATGTCATCAGTGATGTCACTGACCATGTCATGAGTGATGTAATATGTGACATCATCAGCAGTGCATTGCGGGGTCGCGAGTTATAGTTAGTTGAACTAACTATAACAGGGGAATTTCTAGGGTTTTGTACGAGGGAAATGTCCAGCTAACTATAACAGCCCTGAAACCTATGGTTTTTTCAGTGAATTTCTAAGGTTTCTTAAATGGCAATTCCTAACTATAACGCCCCTGAAACCTTTGGTTTTTTCAGTGAATTTCAAAGGTTTTTTAAATGCCAATTCCTAAGTATAACGTGCATGAAACCTATGTTTTTTTCAGTGAATTTCAAAGGTTTTTTAAATGCTAATTCCTATCTATAACTTATCTCTGAAGATATCATGTTTAATGATTTTGATTGGATTTGTACATTTTTCAAATTCAGTGTGTCAATTTCATTAATTACATTTTTTTTAAAATACTTTTTTATCACCATTTTTTAAACTTATTTTTTCAATTAATTCTTTTAAAAATTAAAAAATATTATTTGAACTTAATGGGTATTTCAAACATATTTTGTTATATTTTTCAAAATATTTTTTTAACTATATGTGCAAAACTTTATTTTATATATACTTTTCAATGTTTTTGGATCTGCGCACCCTAAGCGCACCGTTCCCGATCCCTACGCGATAGCATCCGCGCATGGTATGCGTTTGGTACGTGTTTAGTGCGCGATCGCAACGCGATCGGTACGCCACTCCCAACGTATACGCGACACGTTCGATGTACATAACGCGACGTTTACGCGCTTCCGCGATGCGTCATCTGCGTCTATGACGCGGTAGGTGCGCGGATCCCGCGAAATATTTAACATTTAAAAAAACATATATATATGTATTTCATGTGAATATTAATTGAAGACAAACTCTAAACTAGTCTTAAAACTAATATATTTTTACATCTAATCCTATAATTGTTTTTTAATTCAATTTCGTGGATGCGCGCTGGGTGCGTACTGCGTAAGCGCAGGGTGCGTGGATCCCATGTGACCTGTAAAAAAATAGATTTGATTGGTTCATTACACTTCCTCTTCTAACTATTGAAAGACCTCACCCATTTCAATCATTCTTCTTTGACCTTCTTTAGAGCACCATCTCTTTGGAGAGAAGAAGATTTTTTAGACTAAGTTTACACTTAGCTCTAACTTTTTTCAACCAAAAATGGCTGCAGGGCAGCAGGCATCACCTGCATCACCTCATACTTCTGAGGATGAATTTTTGGCGGACGCACCACCCAAAGAACGTTTTTCTTCAGTGGTGTGGAAATTTTGTACTTTTCCCGAGGGGCAGAATAAGACCAATGCCACCTTGTTCACGTGCAAGATTTGCAAAAGAGTCCTGTCGCGAGGGGATCCTAACAAGAAATACTCTTGCGGCACGGCAAGTATGATGAAGCACATGAGGACCCTTCATCCAAACAATCTTGCACGAGAAGAGTGCCGACGGATGAGAAACACTCCTGCTCCTGCGCCATCTACTTTATCGCAGCCGAGCGCATCAAGTGTGTATCCATCAGCCCAAACCTTGGACATCCGTCCTCAATTTCAATTTTTAAAAGTGCTCTGCACTAAGTGCAATGCGACTTGTGCTATGGTGAGCAGTCGATCGATCTGATCTGCCGCCGCCAAGAAAGTCACATTTGCTAGGTTTTTTTTTGTTTTTTTTATTGTTCCCTGAAGTTCATTGTTTGGTTTCTCCTGTTTTGTTTTTTGTTTTGTTTTTTTGCAGAAAAAACAAAAAAAATTAAAAATTGTTCAGAAAACCCAAGTTGTTGTAGGAACTAACTTTCCTGGTTAAAAAAAGAGCTAAATTTCTTTGTTAGTGTTAGTTTAGATGAATGTATGTGTAGTACGTAATTGACTGAATTAATGCATTAGTAGCGTATGGTGAATGTATAAGTGCAGAAGTATGAGGAAGTGCTGCAGCATCACACAGTAACCTCTTTAACTGCAGTGTGCTGTAGTACTTCCGAAGCACAGGGATGCAACATATGTACATAAATATGTTGCAAATCTATGCTTCTGTCTGCACGGCTGCTTAAACTGCAGCCATGTGGTGACACAGGCACCCTTGCACCATAGTGCAAGGACACCTGTGTAATGTGCTGTTTGTTTTTCTGCAGGAAGACACACCTTCCTGCACAAAAACAATGAGAAAATGCATTTTTCTCCTTCAATGTATGCTGAACATTTCAGCATGCATTGAAGATATAAAAATGTGGAGAAATGAAAACAATTCTCCTTGTTATGCTTTCCTACACCAATTTTAGAATGGTGCACCATTCACACACATATCGAGATTTATGATTTCTGATAAATCTAGATGTGTGTCTTGTTCTATGAGTATTCAGTGCAATCATGTACAACAACACTTATAGAACACCCTTTCAAAACAAAGTGGTCTGCATGATGTGGTTGTATTTACATGGAGTATAAAAACTGCACAGAGTGCGTTTTCCTCTCTTTGTAAATATGAAAGAGTATCTTACACAATAACTATGTTACAAAAAGTGACATATTTCCATTTTCAAAATTCCTTGCGAATGATAAAAGTCAAGCACAGAGTTTTGTCTGCAAAGATGTTCAAAGAAGAATGATTGAAATAATTGCGGTCCTTCAATAGCTAAAATAGGAAATATTATGAACCCCTCAAATCTCTTTTTTTGCAGGTCACATGATATCTGATTATGGTCAGATTTCAATAGGTATAAACAGAGTGTTTTTAGAAACATGTTTCCAGTTTGTAGCTTCTTGCAGACCTCCTCATTCAGCATATTGAGACTTAGTTAAACTTACTTTCACAGTAATAGGAATACAAAATAGTACACATTTTTTTCACATTTTCATTCCAATCTAGATTCTTAAAAATTGCTTATTTTAAAATTTGGATCTGTGAAAGAAAAGTAAAAAAAAATGATAACATGTAATAATACATTTTTTACAACACAGCATAATTTCCACAAAGTTATTTTTTTGCCTTTTTTGCTGTTCTCAGAATATATTAAATTTCACTAAAAATAGTGATTTCAATCGTACTCATCACTTAACAGCGGGCAAAAAAAACACAATCTCAAAGATTGTTAAAAATAAACCATCATGCTATTCTCCCAAAAAAAAAACAAGATACAAATCACAGATATATAAAATGCACACAGCTAACAAATTTTTTTAACTTTAACTGACAAAAACTGTAAATGATGTCGCTTTAAAATATTCACCGAATCTAAAGATGAATTTTTGGAGGATGCCCCACACCCACAACGTTTTCCTTCAGTGATGTGGAAATGTTCTACTTTTCTCGAGGGGCAAACAAAGACCAATGCCACCTTTGTCACGCGCAAGATTTTCAAAAGAGTTCTGTTACGAAGGGATCCTAACAAAAAATACTCGTGCGGCACAGCAAGTATGATGAAACACCTAAGGACCCTTCATCCAAACAATCTTGCACGAGAAGAGTGCAAACAGATGAGAAACACTCCTGTTCTGTATCTGTAAAAAAGAATCACAAATAAATGTATATTAACAACTTTCACATTAATACTTTTCCATTACTGTACAAACACGTTTTATATAAATACTGACTAAGAAACTATAGCCCTGAACCACAAGTGTGACAATGGTTAAAACACTACATGCATAGTGCATACTTCTTTGAAGCAGTTCATGCCCTAAAGCCTACCTCACTAAAACACTACATGCTAACTGACTAAATGATTACAGTACTATAAGGAGACACACTGGGTGAGTGACAGGGTGTTTGCTAGAATTGTATGAATACTAACTAGGGAATTGAAGGTGTGAAACACAACTGTGTAGGTGATTAGAGGACTGCATCCATACTGCATAGGCATTTAAAGCAGTCCATGTGCTAAGGCCTGGCTCACTGCATGACTACTTGGGTACTGACTGAATGATTAGAGTACAGCAAGGAGAGTGCCTAGGTGAATGTATAAGTGGTAGGCTTTTCGCACAGGGAATGGATTAGTACTTGGTACTGAATGGGTCACTAGAGGAGTGCAAAGGCAGTGACAGGATGTTTGCTGGACTGTATGGATACTGACTAGGGAATTGAAAGTGTGAAAGACAAGTGTCTAGGTGGTTAGAAGACTGCATACATAGTGGATAGGGGTTTGAAGCTGTCCATGTGCTGAGGCCTGGCTCAGGTCATGAATACTTAGGCACTGACTGAATGATTAGAGTACTGCAAAGATAGTATCTTGGTGAATTTATAAGTGTTTGAGTTTTCGCACAGTGAATGGATTAGTACATGATGCTGAATGGGTCACTAGAGGACTGCAAAGGGAGTTACAGGGTGTTTTCCTGGAAGTGTATGGATACTGACTAGCGAATTGAAAATGTGAAAGACAAGTGTATAGTATGTTAGAAGACTGCATGCATACTGCATAGACATTTGAAACAATCTATGTGATAATGTATGGTTCACAACATGAGGACTTGGAAACTGACTAAATCATCAGACTACTACTAGGTTAGTGCCTGTGTAAAACTTTTAAATCTTCAGTTCTGGCACAGTGAATAGAATAGTACACAGTACTGCACTTTAGTGTCAAACCCTGACTCATTTTATCAATACACTATGTTACCAAATGCTTCTCTTACAATCCTTACCCAAATGTACACAGACTCACAGTGTGATTTTAGACAAGCAACACTATCCCTAGCAGTTTACCAAAACTCATTCACTAGTCTAGAAGAGTTAATGGTACTGCACACAATCTACATATTTAAGTACAGCACATTAGTGTCAAAGCATGACTCATTTAATCAACGCATAAGCAAAGACTGGCTTCTAATCCTACTAAAACTTGACAACATGACAAGTTTTAAAACAGTTATCTGTCAGCAAATACATGATGTTACCAAATGCTTCTCTCACAGTGATCCCAAATACACACTAACTCACAGTGTGATTCTAGACAAGCACCACTATCCCTAGGAGTTTACCAAAACTCATTCACTACAGTGCAAGTGGTAAAGGAACTGCACACAATCTACATATTTCAGGACTGCACTTTTCTGTCAAAGCCTGACTCATTTAATCAAAGCATAAGCCATAACTGTCTTCTAATGCTACTAAAACTTCACAACATGATAGGTTAAAACAGTTATCTGTCAGCAAATACACGATGTTACCAAATGCTTCTCTCACAGTGGATCCCAAATACACACTAACTCACAGTGTGATTCTAGACAAGCACCACTATCCCTAGGAGTTTACCAAAACTCATTCACTACAGTGCAAGTGGTAAGGGAACTGCACACAATCTACATATTTCAGTACTGCACTTTAGTGTCAAAGCAAGAATCATTTTATCAACGCATAACCAAAGACTGGCTTCTAATGCTACTAAAACTTGACAACATGGCAGGTTTTAAAATAGTTATCTGCTAAAAAATACACAATGTTACCAAATGCTTCTCTCACAGTGGTTCCCAAATGCACACAGACTCACAGTGTGATTCTAGACAACAACCACTATACCTAGGACTTTACCAAAAATCATTCACTACGGTGGAACTGATAAGGGAACTGCACACAATCTACATATTTCAGGACTGCACTTTTCTGTCAAAGCCTGACTCATTTAATAAAAGCATAAGCAAAAACTGGCTTCTAATTCTACTAAAACTTGACAACATGACAGGTTTTAAAAATGTTATCTGTCAGAAAATACACAATGTTACCAAATGCTTCTCTCACAGTGATCCCAAATGCACACATACTCACTGTATGATTCTAGACAAACAACACTATCCCTTGCACTATACCAAAACACATTTCTTCATCTAGAAGAAGTACTACATTTTAGTATAGAAACATAACATAACTCATTTCACAAATTCATAAACAATGACTGGTTTCTAATTCTACCAAAATATAAAAACAGCACAGTTATCTGTCTGCAAACACATGAAAAACACAAATGCTTATCACAGAATGGTTTCTACATGCACACACACTGTCAATAAGATTGTAGAGAAAAAAAGTACTCCATACACTTTAGCAGGAGAAATACATTAGTCTGATTAAAATCAAAATAGTCTACATGCATCCCCTCACAATTAATTAACTCATCTTTCAAGTTGTTTTGTAGATTAAGAAGTATATCACTCACTCACCATACTGTCTTTTACAGAATCTCTGCACTGTGCACATCTCAGCAAAGACAAAGAATGGAAAAGTTTCCCTTTCATTTTCCACACATATACATGTAAACATCAAATCACAATCCTTCACACATAAACTCAAAAGCAAACACACATTTCTATTGGTTAAACATTTCAACCCTTTCCAACTGAAATACATTTCAACCCTTCCCCCAATCTGCCTTCTGCCTGTTACCATAGAAACAGGTCATGGAACACTGCACTGAGCACACAGGTCAGAAGTTCAGCACACAATGTTGCTAAACAAGAGAGGAAGTGTGCTTTACTTTTCAACATATCAGCTTATCATATATAATGTTCCTTACAATCTGTTTTTGTTAACCAATAAGAATCATACCTTTAAAAAACAGAAATATACACCCTACCTTTCAGTGTACAAAGTAGTCATACAACCAATGATTTCTTGTCTTTTAAAAAAAAAAAAAACGTGGATCCGCGCACCCAACGTGATAGGATGCGCGCACCGTGCGCGCATTTCGCGTTTTTTTTTTTTTTTTTAAAAAGCGGGCCCCAGGGGGTCTTTCTGGGACCCCCTAAGCACCTCTAGAGGGTCAGAGTATTTCCACTCTGCCCCCTTGATATGTTTTACACACTAATTCTACTTGCTTCTTCAGCCTCGCTTCTACCGAGGCAGAAAAGGGCCGCCAACAGTTCCTGGTTTCGAATGTAGACAGACACTCGACAGCCAATTAGCATTCAGCGCGCGATCGGGAGGGTGCGCGCTCGGTTCGGGCGGGTGCGCTTACAGTGCGGCTAGGGTCCGCGGATCCTCCCCGGCCATAGATATTTATGTACTTTTAACTCTAATTTTCTCAGGAACTACTGAACGGATTCACACCATTTATGCAAAAGGCACGAGTCTAAACTGAGGACTACCTCTTTGCCAAATTTGGTGTAATTCCGTTCAGTGGTTCGGGCTGTAGCTGTGACAACAGATCCTATGGGAAATTGCATGGGGAAAATGCGTTTTGGGACCCCCCTTTTTTCTCGGCCACCGCTTGACGAATCACCACGGAACTTTCAGGGTAGGAGCGAAGCGGAGCTGGCCAAAAGTTTGGAAAATTTCGCGAGGATTCGTCAACCGGCGCCAAACTTAATGGGGATTAGAATGTTGCGGATTTCGTATGGAAAATAGGTCCTAACTATAACTACCTACTGGCGACCGCCAGTAGGTAATGTGTGTGTGTATATATATATATATATATATATTCACTTAAAAAACCATAGGTTTCACACATGTTATAGTTAGCTGGACATTTCCCTCGTAAAAAACCAATGAAATTCCCCCGTTATAGTTAGTGCAGGCAACTATAACTCACGCGACCGCCATCCTCTGCTGATGACGTCAGATATTACATCACTGTATTTAGACACCTATTTACCCATGTCTTCTTCCATTAATCTTTAGCTATACATATATTACAAATATTTATTTTTCAGAAAGACACACATCTAATCAGTGATGTAATATCTGACGTCATCAGCAGAGGATGGCGGTCGCGTGAGTTATAGTTGCCTGCACTAACTATAACGGGGGAATTTCATTGGTTTTTTACGAAGGAAATGTCCAGCTAACTATAACATGTGTGAAACCTATGGTTTTTTAAGTGAATTTGCAAGGTTTTTCAAATGCTAATTCCTAACTATAACGTGTGTGAAACCTATGGTTTTTTAAGTGAATTTGTATGGTTTTTTAAATGCTAAGTTATGTATTTATTAATTTTTTTTTTTCAGGTTCTTCACCGTGCGCGCACCTGGGATCCTGCTGTGGAATATATATATATATATATATATATATATATATATATATATGTATATATATATATATATATATATATATATATATTTTAATGATTTTTTTCTGCCGTGCGCGTACGGTAAGCTTCCAGTACGCGCACCCCGCGATTCTTTTTTTAAAATTTAAAATGTATTTTTCATACTTTTGGGACCTTCTTGGACCCCCTGACAAACGCTAGGGGGTCTGCAACTCTCTTTGTTGCCCCCTTTTCACGTTCTCCACCTTTGTTTATCAGTGTGAGACACACAAAATGGCGGCTGACACTTCCTGATTTCGACCGATTCGAATGTTTACAGTCATGTAACCACCAATCAGAATTAAGCTCGCGCACGGCAGCGTGCGCGTACGGTAAGCTTACCGTACGCGCTCGGAGCGCGCCTATAGATATATATATTGATTTAAATGCTATTTTCTCAGGAAATACTGACCAGATTTACACCAGACCTGCAAAAGGCACATCCCTGACCTAAGGACTACCTCTCTGCCACATTTCAAGTAATTCTGTTCAGCCGTTCGGGCTGTAGCTTGGACTAAAGGTCCTATGGAAAAATGCATGGGGAAAACACGTTTTGGGACCCCCCCTTTTTCTCAGCCCCACTTGACGAATCCCCCCGAGACTTTCAGGGTAGGAGCGGAGTGGAGCGCACCACCTATTTTGAAAATTTCGCGATGATTCGTCAATCGGCGCCAAAGTTATTCAAAATAGAATGTTGCGGATTTCCTATGGAAACACGGTCCTAACTATAACTATCTACTGGCGACCGCCAGTAGATAATATATATATATATATATATATATATATATATATATATATATATATATACATGGTTACGATATATCGATGACTTATTCATTATCTGGGAGGGCAGTGAAGAACTTGCCAGGGACTTCATCAATGGTCTTAATAACAATGAGGTCAACCTAAAATTTGAAGGTACTATCAGCGAATCCTGTATCGAATTTTTGGATTTAAATGTGCAGATTGTGGACGATACATTAACAACTAAATTGTATCGTAAAAAGACATCAGGGAACACATTACTGCATGCTGATAGTGGACATCCCAAAGCCCTCATAAATAGCATTCCGTATGGTGAGTTCCTTCGGGCTCGAAGGAACTGTAGTACCAATTATGATTTTGTACAGGAATGCACAATCATGAATGAAAGATTCCTGGACAGGGGGTACAAACCGAACATAATAACACAAGCCCGCCAGAAAGTCGCTAATCTTAAACAAGAGGACTTGTTGGTACCTAAAAGCAACCTAGATGAGGGTAAAAATGAAAATGAAGTCATTAGATACATAACTACCTACAACTTGGGTTCTTACTATGTAAGAAAGTGTCTTAAAAAACATTGGGGCATCCTCAAAACTGAACCTACTCTTGAGGGAGTCGTAAAGGATAAGCCCAATGTGACGTATAGGAAGTCAGATTCTTTACGTGACAAAATATGTAGCAATGAGATCAGCCAAACGAAACCAGGATCCAAAGGAGTTCAGGGCTTCTTTACTTGCATGTCATGCAAAGCCTGTAAATACAGCTCTAATGTGAAAAAAGTCTATTATCCTATTTTAGACCAAGATAGATACATTGAAAAACATCTTACGTGTGTATCTGACCATTGTGTTTATGTTTTAACCTGCCCATGTGCCAAGAGATACGTAGGCAGCACTATGTTTGCTGCAAAAAAACGTATCCTTGAGCACATGAGGGCGATCCAGAATAAGGATAAACTTTCCCCAATAGCACGGCATTACGAGGAATTTCACAACAGCAACCGAAATCTATTGAAATTTTTTGTGATAGACCGTATACCTGTAACAATGAGGGGAGGGGACAGAATTCGCAAGCTGAGGCGACTAGAATCTCACTATATTCTAGAACTTAATACCAAGATTCCAGATGGTCTGAACTCCGAGGAAGAGATGTCGTGGTTTCTTGGAGATTAACTTGTTGGCTTTTCTCAATCAGGATAATCATGGTCTGTTTTATATTTGATTTTGTTAACATTCTGTGAAAACTTTAATTAGCTCAAAGGTCTCCTGCTGTAATTCATGTTTTTAACAATTAATAGTCATATGAAGTATGTCTATTTTTAAATGAGAAGGACAATATCTAGCGTCATTGAATCATGTTCTGTTCATTTTTTCAGATGGTGTTCACAAATGAAGGGTATCTGAGTTGAAGATATTGACTAATACCAGATCTAGTAATTTCTGATGAAGTTTATTTAACCTTAGTTAAGCTATTATGTGAAGATGATCATATGCCTTTGCTTATATTTTTTGCAAGTAGTATCACATTAATATGATGTTAAACACACAGCATTATGTAAAGAGAATACAAACATATATGAAAAAGTAGAAAGTTATATGTGGATTAAGTACTCTGCAAAAGACACAATTACCCACTAGGGTTAATGTCATAGTAGGCATCTTAGTTTGAAAATGCAAATTAGAATTTTCTTCACTAATGCCCACTGGGGCTGAATTGACAATAGAAAGTTATCTGCATGCATACTAGAACTCTTAGCGCATTTCAGGTCAGTTACACCTGAGAAGTTGTGCCGCCTTTGTAAGTGATGAGCGGCTCGGTCATGTCAATAAAGGCCCATTCAGGGCTTTTACAGACAGCATCAATTATTGTGTATCCATTCAAGGAATTATTGGTATGACACAGACTACAAGGCCCAGAGAACATTGCGTTCAAGCCCATCTGAGGGCAGTTAATTATTATTAATATGGGCGTGTCGTACAACACAAACTTTTGTCGAGCCTCTGATAAAGAGCAATTAGCTCAGAAACGCGTCAGGCTTTTTATGATCGACACAAGAGCTGCAAATCTTATCGGGAGACGAATCCAAACCTTACCCGAGTGAACGCCTCTGTGCGCGCTGCTGGTCGAGTGCGCCTTTGCCTGTGGGCATTCAGGAGCAGTGAGATTACACGCGGCAGCCCAGCTGCGAAAGGTTGCACTACCCCGTGATGACTGGGGGTCCCGGGGCCCTAGATTCCTCTGAGTCCCATCGGAAACAGCGGCAGATGGGATCATGTGTTTGGACGTGCTGCCGAGGCCCATTCAGGGCTTTTACAGACAGTATCAATTATTGTGTATCCATTCAAGGAATTATTGGTATGACACAGACTACAAGGCCCAGAGAACATTGCGTTCAAGCCCATCTGAGGGCAGTTAATTATTATTAATATGGGCGTGTCGTACAACACAAACTTTTGTCGAGCCTCTGATGAAGAGCAATTAGCTCAGAAACGCATCAGGCTTTTAATGATCGACACAAGAGCTGCAAATCTTATCGGGAGACGAATCCAAACCTTACCCGAGTGAACGCCTCTGTGCGCGCTGCTGGTCGAGTGCGCCTTTGCCTGTGGGCATTCAGGAGCAGTGAGATTACACGCGGCAGCCCAGCCGCGAAAGGCGCACCACCCCGTGATGACTGGGGGTTCCAGGGCCCTAGATTCCTCTGAGTCCCATCGGAAACAGCGGCGGATGGGATCATGTGTTTGGACGTGCTGCCGAGGCCCATTCAGGGCTTTTACAGACAGTATCAATTATTGTGTATCCATTCAAGGAATTATTGGTATGACACAGACTACAAGGCCCAGAGAACATTGCGTTCAAGCCCATCTGAGGGCAGTTAATTATTATTAATATGGGCGTGTCGTACAACACAAACTTTTGTCGAGCCTCTGATGAAGAGCAATTAGCTCAGAAACGCGTCAGGCTTTTAATGATCGACACAAGAGCTGCAAATCTTATCGGGAGACGAATCCAAACCTTACCCGAGTGAACGCCTCTGTGCGCGCTGCTGGTCGAGTGCGCCTTTGCCTGTGGGCATTCAGGAGCAGTGATATATATATATATATATATATATATATATATATATATATATATATATATATATATATATATATATATATATATATATATATATATATGAAACATAGCAAATATTAACAATCTTTTTTCAAAACATTGAATAAACTGCCAAATAAAATTAATTTAAAAAAAGACATTTACAAAAAATATTATAATAATTTAAAAACAAACAAAAATATTAATGAATACTATGAAATTTTAAACAAATATTAATAATAAAAGTATTTAACCAATATTAGGAAATGCATTGGAGTCTATGAATAATGGATATACTAGTCCCACTCCAGTTTATGCAACAGTAGAGAAAGTATAGGACTTCGGAGGGTTAAAATATATTATTCCCACTCAAACAGGGCAACAGTAGGGAACACATTGGACTTCAGAGGGGTTAAATCTACTATTCCCACTCCAGTCTGCTCAACAGTAGGGAAAGTGTTGGTCTTCAAATTGATCACATTCACTATTCCCACTTCAGTCTATGCAGCAGGAGGGAAAGTGTTGGAGTTTGGAGGGGTTACATTTACTATTCCCACTGCAGTCTGTGCCACATTAAGGAAAACGTTTGACTTTGAAAGGGTAAGGTTTACTATTCCCACTCCAGTCTAAGCAAGAGTAGGGAAAGCGTTGACCTTTGTAGAGGGTAAATTTACTATTACCACTCAGTCTAAGCAACAGTAGGGAAAGCGTTGAAGTTCAGAGGGGTTAAATTTACTATTCCCACTCCACTCTAAGCAACAGTAGGGAAAGTATTGAACTTCAGAGGGGTTAAACTTACTATTCCCACTCCAGTCTAAGCAACAGAAGGGAAAGCGTTGAACTTCGGAGGCGTTTAACAGTTGGTAAACCACTTCACTTCAAACTCATTACGTATTTGAATAATACTATTAATTTAGAAAAAATATAAAACTCTTAATAGAGACATTATTACTGTACATAAAGTATATTTATATTAAAAAAATAAAAACACCATTAACCAATTTACAAAATTCAAAAACAATGTAATGATTACTTTTCAATTAAAAATGATTATTGAATTACTACTAAATTAACGTACCATGCTAATACCCCTACAAACCTAACAACCCATCCAGGTGCCGAATCATTGCCAGAGGGCGAATCTAGTAATGAGTCTTCCTTGCCAGAATCTGCTCACCATCTTGGCATTATGGATAAACCTCTTCATCTCCCCATGACTAAAAAACAAAAATGAATGTGAACTTGTGTATTGTAACGGGCTCCAATACCTTTGTGTCAAGTTTGCAAGATGTAAAACTGCAAAACAAGCCTCTGCTGTTATTTTCTCTACCCAGTTTTAATCTCCTCTACCCCCCTTTCTCAGTTTTTATCTCCGCTACTCCATTACTAGGTTCTTACACCCTTTACCCTTATTGCTCAGTTGTTACCTCCTCTACCCCATTACTCATTTCTTATTACTTTTCTCCCATTACTCAGTTTTTACCCCCTCTATTCCCAGTATTCAGTTCTTACTTCCTCTACCCCAGTAACCACTAATCCGCAGTAGTAAAGGTACTGTCCGTAAAATTACTTTGTGAATTGCAAAATTATAAATTTGCCCAAAAGTATACGTATACCTTTTTGAATTAGGCCCTCAATTCTTACCCATCTAGCCATAATACTTAGTTCTTACTTCTCTACCTTTTCACTTACTTCTTACATCCTCTATCCCATTACTCAGTTCTTACCCTCTCCCTCATTTAAAAAATTCTTACTCCCTCTACCCTTATTAAGTTCTTACCCCTCTATCCCATCACTTAGTTCTTACCCCTCATACTCTATTACTCAGTTAATACTCCATTTACCTCCTCTAAGACCACTACTCGGGTGCCAATTCCGATCCGGTAAAAAAATTCCCCGTCCGACTCGTATCCGGATTTTTTTCCGTCCGAATCGTCAAAGTAGCGTACAAACTGCCAAGTACGATTCGAACGGAAAAAAGTCCATACGAATCGCATTGGGAAGATTTCCCCACACGTCCTCGGGTCGGGAAAAGTCACCGACACGTCCCCGGTCGAAAAACCCACCGTGCGGAAAAATAAAGTCCGACAGCGCAAGTACGATCCCTCCCGTCCTCCCCATTTCACAACCGTACGCAAAAAACACCGTCTGAACCGAACTCCCATAGCAACCATGGAGACATGTGCCCGCATACGCGCCGAACACCCCACCACCCCCCCGCCCGCGTATGTACGCACCGAACCCCCACCCTAGCAGTGCATGTACGCCCCGAACCCCCACCCGTGTATGTACGCCCCGAACCCCCACCCGTGTATGTACGGACCGTACCCACACCCGTGGAAGTACGGCCCGTACCCCCACCCCAGCAGTGTATGTACGCCCCGAACCCCCACCCCAGCAGTGTATGTACGCCCCGAACCCCCACCCGTGTATGTACGCACCGAACCCCCCCCAGCCATGTATGTACGCACCGAACCCCCACCCCAGCAGTGTATGTACGCACCGAACCACCACCCGTGTATGTACGCACCGAACCCCCACCCGTGTATGTACGGACCGTACCCACACCCGTGGAAGTACGGCCCGTACCCCCACCCCAGCAGTGTATGTACGGCCCGAACCCCCACCCCAGCAGTGTATGTACGCCCCGAACCCCCACCCGTGTATGTACGCACTGAACCCCCACCCGTGTATGTACGCACCGAACCCCCACCCCAGCAGTGTATGTACGCACCGAACCACCACCCGTGTATGTACGCACCGAACCCCCACCCCAGCAGTGTATGTACGCACCGAACCACCACCCGTGTATGTACGGACCGTACCCACACCCGTGGAAGTACGGCCCGTACCCCCACCCCAGCAGTGTATGTACGCCCCGAACCCCCACCCCAGCAGTGTATGTACGCCCCGAACCCCCACCCCAGCAGTGTATGTACGCCCCAAACCCCCACCCGTGTATGTACGCACCGAACCCCCCCCAGGCATGTATGTACGCACCGAACCCCCACCCCACCCATGTATGTACGCCCCGAACCCCCACCCGTGTATGTACGCACCAAACCCCCCCCCAGACGTGTATGTACGCACCGAACCCCCACCCCACCCGTGTATGTACGCACCCAACCACCACCCGTGTATGTACGCAACGAACCCCCACCCCACCCGTGTATGTACGCACCTAACCCCCAGCCGTGTATGTACGCACCTAACCCCCAGCCGTGTATGTACGCAACGAACCACCACCCGTGGAAGGACGGCCGTACCCACACCCCACCAGGGAATGTACGGACCGTACCCCCACCAGTGCATGTACGTGCCGTACTGACGCCAAAAACACACGTACTGAACCAGGACAAACCATATTTACATAAGGAGAGTCAATTAGAGTTTCCCCACACCACCAAACATGCCCAACAACCCCACAAACATCACATACACTGACCTGCAACTGCCAAACTGCCAAACAGAGGCCCAAAACTCAACCACTCCTCATAACACACCCACACAAATTTCAAACACAGCCACACCCACAAATGGACCAATAAAAATGGACCACACACACAAACCATGAGCCTTTGCAACAGACCCACACCACCATACTTGAACCTCACACTTGCATACCTTCACACAACCACCTACACAAACACCCCCTCATCACATTCACACACACACCTCCACTACCACACCCACACACCCACAACCATCCACACCCACACCCCCACAACCATCCACACCCACACCCCACGCCATGTCCACCACCAAGAATCCAAAGTTCACAAAGGAGGAGCTGGAGATCCTTGTCGACGAAATCCTCAGAGTCGAGCCACAGCTCTTTGGGACATTGGTCAGACAGACCAGCATATCCGAAAAAACGGCCATGTGGCAGAGGATTGTCGATTCTGTGAATGCTGTTGGGACCACCAGAAGGACCAGGCACGAGTGCCAATCCAGGTGGTACGATCTGCGGAGGACGGTCAAGAGGAAGATGACTGACAATCACAACCAGGGGAACATCACTGGAGGAGGGCCGCCCCCCAGACCGGTACAATACCATCCCTGGGAGGAGAAGGTGATGTCCACGCTGGCGGTGGAGGGACTACACGGACTACCAGGACTCCCAGACCCTGGTGAGTACACAAACAACTCACCTCACATGGGGGGGATGCCATACACAATCAATCATGCATGCCACCCCCCCCAAGCCACCACCGAACACAACAACACTCCACAAACACACACATGCCACTAGCGCCTCCATGCCCCATGCATCAATCAGGGCCATGCCAAGTCACAGGCCACACAAAACACCAACACAACACAGGATGTGGCCGATGCTGGGAGTGGGGGCATCAAAACTAACATTGAGCAACTCACAAGCACACAACAATGCCCTCAGCCCATATGACCCAGGGCACAGCCATACAAACTGTGTGTACCCACACAGTACTGTCTTGCCTGCAAATGGTGGCTGCCATGCATGATGACATGGGTCTGAAGGCACAATTTGCACATAACAGCAGACAATGAAGATGCATCGCTCTGATAGAGTCTCAGCACACACCGCCACAGCAGCAGCCTACACTCAGACACACTGCCCAATGGGTGCCCGGAGAACAGGAACTAACTCACATGAACAAGCCAATGGCCATTCAAAGACCGGCTAACTGTGTGTGCCCAGGAAGCTGGCCTGAGGTGACAGAGGGTGACAAATAGAGGGAGGGAGAGGGGGAATGAGAGGGAAGGAGACAGAGGGAGACACAGGGAGACAGACAGAGGGAGGGAGTAGGGTGACAGAGGGAGACCGACAGAGGGAGGAGGGTGACAGAGGGAGGGAGGAAGGGAGACACAGGGAGACTAAATCACCCTTGGGTGGTGTGGCCATGTCCACTCGTCAGCCGGTGGACTGTGTGCATGCAGACAAGGTCTGGCAGTGCCTCAACCCCCCCCTACCGTAGATGAAGACCGGTCCATGTGTCAATCTGTGCACGAGTCCATCCGTGCTGCAGGCACAGACCTAACCACACACCCAGTATACCCACCCACTGTGTCGGTAAGAACCCTGTCACAAATGCTTCAGTCACCTACCTGCAACATCAAATTGCCTTGGCAAAACACCATTTGGCCACGTACAGTGCAACACGTAAGGCGCCTCTGCATGGCTCGCTACGCCCGCACACCACACTGCTGACTGTGTACCCAAATAGATGCATCAACCAAGATTGTGTCACACATGCGTAAAGCCCTGACAGCTGTGGCCAAGGGACATACCCATGCACAAGTGCACTGTGAGAGGAATGCAAGACAGATCCAACTACCCAGAGGAAGAGTGCCAAATCAGAAATGCATGAAACATGGATGCCACATGTAACACTGTTAACATTGTCTCTCTCACACACAGGTCAACGTCGACGATCACCCCCCAACACTGGGGGGGAAGTCTCACAGGACCAGGCTCTGCGGGATGAGGACCCCACCGCCAGCGACGACTCTCAACACTCCGTGGATGACCCAGACCAACCTGGCCCCTCTGGTGTCCAACCACCTGCAGCACCTGCGTCAGGTACAACTGTGCCAACCACCACCCCCATTCCTGCCACATCCCAGGAGACGTCCAGGAGCCCTGCCCGCACACGACCACCCAGCCAGTCTGCCCAGGAGGGACACGGTCCTCCGGGCACCCAGGAGGAGGCAGGCGGCAACGCAGATGCCATCCCTCAGGGGTCCCGGAGACCCGATGCGCCCACAACGGCAGGCCAGGTGCACGTGGGCAGGGGTGGCGGGAGTGGAGGACGGCGGAGGCGCGAACCTGACCAGGGAGCTCAGGACCCGGTAGTGTCCCAGGTCAGCAACATCCTGGATACATACTGGCGTGACACCAGGGGCATGGACCAGATTGCGTCCACCCTCAATGACATCAAGGGGACCCTCCAGGAGATGAAGACCCTGCAGGCCCAGCAACATGCCTGTCAACTGCAACACCAAGGAAGGATGGAGGATAGACAGGCTGAGCTCGTGGCGGTGCAAACCCAAATGACCGGTGTACTCCGTCGGATTGCCGACAACATGGGCAACCCTCCCTGTGGCACCAGGCGAAGGCCATTACCAGACACAGGGAGGGATCAGGAGGAGGAGGATTCATCCGACGGAGCGTCACAGACATCGTCACGGCCTGCTTCCGAGGGTCCCCGCAGGAAGGTGGGTCGTCCACGAAAAAGACTGTGAGAGTCAGCAGAACATCACCATCTCCCAGGTCACCTGGCCTGGCACCTGGCCCTCTGGCCCAATAGCAGCACATGACATCCTCTGCCACATGGACTTGCTGGTCACAGTCTGACCTATGTTGACAAAGACTGTGGCATGGACTCTGACATTTTGCTACGGCAAGGATACCAACTCCCCCAGTGAACTTTGGATTCTACACTCCCACTGTGCACCTCTTGTCATCCCCACAAACCCGTACCCCACCACAAATAAATTAATCACACTTACAAGATGATGCCGTGATTCTGCATTATTACAATACATGTGTGTGTCGTAAAGTCAAAGCATGCCTGATCTCAGAATTAACTCCAACCATCCAAACCTTGGGGTCTCAGTCTTGCCCAGGACACACATGGGTCCCAATGTATCATCTGATACAGACATGGAGTACCATACTCACCTGTGCTGGGCCCAACCAGCTGAGTGGTTCCCGCACAACTGTGGCTACAGACACATTCAGGGGAGCAACAGTCATGCGCAGAGGTCAGGGATCATGTGGAGTGACCTGGCTTGCCGCTCCCAGGTATGTCTAGACATGTGTCCCTACCATGTCCTGCATGCTTGCGTCAGGCGGATGTTGAGAATGGTGGCTAGGCCAAGGTTGGATGCATGGAGATGCCAGAATGCAGTTTTGGATCACAGTGCCACATGGTTGTGTTGGGGTTGTGTGCTGCATCATGAGTGTGGGCGTGGATCGAGAAGGTCATCCTGCAGCTGGCTGTGAATCATTCCCCCCATCCCGTTTGGACGTTGATGTGGCCTGGTTGCCCGATGCAGTAGCAGAGCTGTGCAGATGCACTCCGGATATGGACAAGTATCATGGGAGTCGTAAGGCACATGTCCGTAGACTGCAGGGTAGGATTCGACACGGATGTTGTAGTTGCCCTGGGGGATGGTCTCTCTTGCCTTGAGGTGGATGGAACTGTGCATCTTGTGCATAAGACAGTTTCCACTCCCTGACAAACCGCTAGCATCTTGTCACTCTACACATAGACACATATGCACCACCTCTGAAAACTATGCCAGACATGCCGCACGCACAGTGGCAACAGGCCACCATTGACAGGGAAGAGGCACCTTGGAGACAGAGGGACAAATTTATTAGTCATGTGTGTTGGAATGACAATGATACTCTGTCAACACATACACAGGTCATGTGGATGAACATGTGGGAGCAACACTGGCACCCCCCATTGCAACACATATGCTGGTATTCCATTGAACTGGCACACAAGTGACGGATAACAGCTAAACACCCCCTGCTGCCACGGAGAGGCTGCTATACACCATTGAGGCCCTGATGGGGCAATCACACACCATGTCAACCCGGTGCAACCTGTATGTTTCCGAGGCCAGTGTTACACACATTGATGGCCTCATCACAATCCCCAATCCCCTGACACATGACAGTCACCAAGTCTGACCATGGCTCCAGGTGAAGCCTGCCCCATGTCATGTTCCCCATGTAGGATCCACATGTATGCAAATTGACCACACATGAACCGGAGAAGTGCACACAGACTACAAACAATTTACACACCCAAAACGCCGTGAGGCATCCCTTACCCTAAGGAGATTTCCAAACTTGCCCGTGCATGTGACGCAGAATCAGCACATGTTGCTGTGTTCATGAGGAGTAGCAGGAGCACAACAATGCCACCAGCAGACAGCATGCCCATGGACCTGTGGAAGAGAGACACACAAGGAGTCAGCCCAAAGGAGCACATCCGCAAGCATGTACTCAACACGTATCATGTTGTCAACATGACAGGTGACAATGATGACTCTCTGACAACATCCTTCCATTGCGCCATCACTCGAGTGACACTTCAATACACACCACTGACTCACTTGGCAGACATCCAGATGGACACACACATTGCAACACATGCCACACACGGCCCAATGCGTGCACACTCAGACACTGGAACTCACCACTAAGCAAAGAAGTTGCGTATGAGCCGACTCCGCATGTCCTCCACAGCCTCCTCCTCCTCCACATCACTTGCCCCGTCACCAAGGCCTTCATCCTCCACGGGTGGATGGTCCTGGTCATCTTGATCCAGTATGAGTGGAACAGCTTCCTCCACTGCCATGTTGTGCAGCATGCAGCAGACGATGATGATCTTGCACACCTTCACCGGGGCATATGGGAGTGCTCCGCCGGTCTTGTGGAGGCACCGGAATCGGCTCTTCAGAAGTCCAAACGTCCTCTCAATGACTCTCCTGGTCCACCCATGGGCGTTGTTGTAGCGGTGCTCGGCAGCCGTGCTGGGGTTGCGGACAGGCGTCATCAGCCATGGCATGTTGGGATAGCCAGCGTCCCCTACAAGGAAACATCATGGACAGAAGTGTGTCAGCACAGGCAGTGAGATTGGAAGATGACGCCAAACACTGAACTGCCAGAGTCTACCCACCAACAATACATGCTCGCTCGTTCCGCAGCTGCTGCATCATTTCAGGCAGCCTGCTACGCCTCATGATGAAGGCATCGTGTGCTGATCCTGGAAAGCGAACACAGACATGTGAAATCACCATGTTGGACAGACACACCACAAGGGCATTAATGGAGTGATAATGTTTGCGATTCCTATACACCACCTCCTGTGCCTGTGGTGGTACCAATGCAACATGTGTCCCATCTATGGACCCACTGACATGGGGCATCCCTCCCGGGGCATAGAACTCACGCTTGACATCTGTCAACTGCTCACGAATTGGGAATTTAATGTACTCATCCAGGTGAACCAACATGGCCTCTAAGAAATCATGCAGAACACGGCTGAACATCGTCTGGGACATGCCCCCGACGTCAGCAATGGTATGTTGGAACGTACCCGTGGCAAGGAAATGTAGGGCTGCCATCACCTTCAACTTGGGTGTCAGTGCACTGGGATACCTGTGGCGCGGGAGGAGTTGTGCTTCCAGCCGGCCAGTCAACTCATCAATCAACCGTTGGCTGAATCTGTAGCGGCGTATACAGTCCCGTTCATGCAGGGCAGCCATGTCTGGCATACGTCGAGGGAGAGGCGGAGCCCTGCAGTGAAATGGAAGGAACACCGAAGAGTGAGCACTGTACAACGACATTGTCAATGCACTGAGCACATGTTACAGAGCCAATACACAAATGCCACATTCTGAGTCAGGTCTGTGCCACATTTCCTGGACACGTACGCCAGTCAGGTGACACTCCTACCAAGGGACAGCCACTAACGGAGTGGGGCAAGCTCACGATGACATGGCATGAGACTAGCTGTGGGCCAGTGTAAGTGAACATGCACACGCATCACAGGATTCACAGACATCCACACATGTGCAGAAGTAGTATGCGTATGGTACAGACAGGTTGGTGGATGCGATATGCACTGGTCACATGTCATAGGAAAAGGACAGGCCACACACATTGCCTTGGAGGAGTACATGTCGAGACAGAACATACATAGAGAGCATGTGGATATGTACTTGTTTTGATACTCCGTGTAGTTGCATACATACACACCTCATGGCAGATCACATATGTGGGCTGGTGTGCGGAACAGTGTGCCATGGCCATCTACACACAGACACATGTTGGCAGCAGCAACATTGGACCACACACCTACAGCAAAATCATGGAAACACATGCCACACACATGACATGGTTGCAGCGTGCAACGCAGCCATACACATGTCATGTGTAATATTCTGTGTACCTGGCATCAGGGGACAGGTGCGGGTGTCCGTGACTGGGACATGCAAGTGACTCATGGCTCCACTAGTGTGTACGACATGCACACATGTCAAAGGAGTGCAGGGGATGTGTGGTACAATGCGCACCATCACACACGACATGTGTACACAGCTCATCATACATATGCTTTGCCCACAACTCAGGGGTAAAGTGCCACATCACATCCTGACACACCTGTGTCACACACATGTGGCATTGCACAGACAATGCATTGGTGTCCACCCTTGGCAAAATCTGACCGCTCCATTCCTGTCTGTGTGCCGCCTGTCACCACTGACAGGTGTGAAACGCACCGTACATACACTCTGAGTGCGTGTATAGGGTCCCTGGGCCAATATGGGCGCTGGCGTATGCGTACGCCACAGTAGTACGGACTGTACACGCGCTTGTACGGTCCGGATCACAATATGGGCGCTGGCGTATGCGTACGCCACAGTAGTACGGACTGTACAAGCGCTTGTACGGTCCGGATCACAATATGGGCGCTGGCGTATGCGTACGCCACAGTAGTACGGACTGTACACGCGCTTGTACGGTCCGGATCACAATATGGGCGCTGGCGTATGCGTACGCCACAGTAGTACGGACTGTACACGCGCTTGTACGGTCCGGATCACAATATGGGCGCTGGCGTATGCGTACGCCACAGTAGTACGGACTGTACACGCGCTTGTACGGTCCGGATCACAACATGGGCGCTGGCGTATGCGTACGCCACAGTAGTACGGACCGTACAAGCGCTTGTACGGTCCGTACTACTGTGGCGTATGCATACGCCAGCGCCCATATTGTGATCCGGACCGTACAAGCGCTTGTACGGTCCGTACTACTGTGGCGTACGCATACGCCAGCACCCATATTGTGATCCGGACCGTACAAGCGCTTGTACGGTCCGTACTACTGTGGCGTACGCATACGCCAGCGCCCATATTGTGATCCGGACCGTACAAGCGCGTGTACCGTCCGTATCACTGCTTGTGGGGTGCCCTAGGGCGTGGAACGCACCGTACCTGTGTGTAAATGTATGAAAACACATAGAGGACACATGAGGGACAAGTATAAGGGCCTAAATGCATGATGGTTGCCATGGAGACTGAGTTAGATTTTTGAATTTGAGCACCAGGTGCCCAGCAGAAGTCAGTTTGAAAGAATCTACATTGTTGCAAAGTGGATGTTGACTTGACATCATCATCAAAACTGAAACCATGCAAAGCCACACACTGGGGTAGGTTTGAAGGGATTGGATGAAACGTAGGATGCAAATGTGACTGACCAATCAATCTGTACTCCTGTACATGAACAGGCCAGCCAGGCATATATAAGGCAGCCAGGTCCCATGAGAGAGCACTTGCCTGCACATCCATTCATCCATGACCACTGCTGCTGATAGTGATTCCTCTGGCACCATGTCCAGGACTGTGGAGAGGTCACAGCCATTCACCCAGGAGGAGAACCTTGCCCTGATAGATGTGATCCTCCCACAGTTCCAGAGCCTGTATGGTCGACCAGGGGTTCAGGTGAGTGCAGACTCCACTAGCTTAGACTGTGCCCCTTTTGGGTGACAGTGACTTCTGGCATTGTGTCCATGTGTGACAGACATGCACTGTTGTTTAGAGTGGGTCCCAGGGTGTGGAAGGCCTCATGTCACCCATGCAGAGCATGCTGTGTTTCCTGTGTGCACTCCTCATTTGCATAGTGCCTACTGTGACAATGAATGCATGGTGCATGCCACATTCTGCCTGCATACTCCTCCTGGGGATGTTGTTTCCACAGTCCTGATGTGATCCTGTGTTCCCCCCAGTGTGACAGGTGTCAGTACCCATGGATGTGTGTTTGTTCAGTGTACCTGTGCTGTGAGTGTCCAAAGGCCGTGTTCGTCCCCTGCACATTGGTGTGTGTGTAAGTCCCCTGTCATGTGGGTGAGTGCATATGGGGAGTGTTGCACACAAGCAGCATGAGGGATGGATATAGCCTGGCCATCCGATGTGAGCAGGGAGCAGTGCTGTGTGCATGCCGTGCTGAGCCAGCCCCACACCTGTGACACCCCCCGTCTACTGGCACATGGGCAGAGTAAGGTGTGTACCCGCAGTTGGCAATGCCATGTGATTGTCCTGTACCTGTGTGTGTCTGTGTACTCTGCTGAGGTAGCATCAGTGTGCTGGGGCAGGTGACTGCTGTGAGGTGCTGTACATAATCCTGGTGTAGCCTGTGAGGCACAGTGTGATCCCTGGTCAGTGAGTGTGTGGTACCCCTCATGCCACCCGTGTACTTTCAATGGCACGTAGTGCATTTGGCCTTCCACAGTGGATAATGTCCCTATGACAACGGTGCAATTAGTTGCATGCATACCATGGCCTGTTCATAAAGAGGATTGTTCTATATGTGTGTCTCTGTGTCTTTGCTCATGTGGATTAATGTATTCTCACTTTTGCATCCTCAAAGGTAGGCGCCATTGCCAAGGGGGAGATCTGGAGGGAAGCCGTCAGTGCTGTGAGGGGTACAGAGGGTCGGAGGCGGAGCCTGTCTCAGGTGAGGAAACGCTGGCAGGACATCCGGTGCTGGACGAGGAGGATTGCACGGCTCCTGCTGGGGGACTCACCTGAGAGCCGTAAGAACCGTGGGCGCCGTCGTCTGACCCACATCCAGAAGCGTGTGCTGGCGCTGGTCTTTCCCGATATGGACAGGCGCCTACAGGAGAAGCAGCAGCAGGAAGGGGGTAGGTACATGTGTGTCAGTTGTGTGTCCCCAGCCAATGTAAGTGCGCAGTTGCATGGATACACTGCCAGGGTTTGATTGTGCAGTGCGTCAACTTGTCCCCAAAGTAGCCCGGTGCTGTTCTAACTCCCTCCCTTCCCCTCCTTGCCATGTGTTCCCTGGTCTGTGTGTAGCCACTCTTGCACAAGGTTATTTAGGCAGGCAGTTTATGCTAATGCTAGCAGCATCATGTGTGGGGGTGATGTGTCACAGGTCTGGGGACCTTGCGTGTGCCATGGCCAATTTCAGTCATTGTGGGGTCCATGTCACTTGGCAATGTTTGTGAATCACGACATAGGGGTGTGTCTCCAAAGTGTACAGCCTTCCAGCATGCATGTCCAATTGTGTGCCCTCTGACATGATGTGCCTGAGTGGGAGGCCTGCTAAGTGCAGGGACGGTTGCTTAATTTGCAGTCATGTCCATCCTGGACCATGGAGGAGTGTGGGCACTACTGTGCCCTGGGGCACCTCTTCCTAGATATCATGTGCGTCATCCAACAATATGGACATTCACTGTGTCTTTGCCAGGGGTTGGGTAGGGTGGCATTGTACCCTGGGCTCAACTGTTATGACCTACAGGTTGCTACATGTGTCCACTGTACAGGGGGACCCATTTTGCTTGTGCATACTCACAGTGGGCATTACCTGTGTGTGTTGTTAAGACAATCTGATGATGTTTGCTTGTCAATGATGTGTGGACAGGCGCACCAGGGGCAGTGTGTGTACAGTCATGAATTAGTGGAGGCCATGTGTTTTCATCCCAGAGTAAGAGGTGTACATACTTTCTCCGTCTCAATGAGATTGTCTCAGGTGTGGGTGGTTTGTGCGTACAAGGCCTACATGTCAAAAGCTCCATCCTCCTTGCTGGGTTTGGCCTGTGTGTGATGTTTGACTGGACATACGCTCAAGGTGCAGTGACCCAGTCATGTTTGGCATGGTTTCATGTATTGCCTTTGCAGCATGTGCCAAGAGTAAATGGATATGATTCCTGCTCATCCCTTTTTGACGACGCAGTGTGGTGCAGATGCTGTGCACATTTGTCCCCAGAGGCTGGCTCCTCTGTAAAATTTGAAGTGAAGTGATTTGCTGTTGTGTCATGCTCTCCATTGTTTCTCAGTGGCATGGTGGGTCGACAAACTGTGTGTTCCATGGCCTACATGTGTACATAGTTTTGTAGGTGTTACTCCTGTTGCTTTTCAGGCTATGCAATGTGACCTATGTATATTTGACTCATGTGACATATGTGTACAGGTGTCTGATTATCTCCTGTCTCTTCACCTTGCCCACAGCATCGCCGGGGGACACGGAAGGAGACACTAGCACGGACCGGGAGGAGGGATTGAGCACCAGTGCCAGCAGTGCTGTCCTGTCTGGCACATGGAGTGGCACGGAGGCCGAGGGGAGTGAGGCAGAGGACCTGTTGACTGCCAACACAGACTATGACGCAGACGGGTCCGAGGCTGAGCTCCCAGAGGTGGCGGAGTCTGCCCACCCAGCTGAAGGCAGCCCTCCACATCCCCCCGCCACCTCAGTTTCCATCACCGGCCTCCCACGTGCTCGTGGCCCTTCCCTCCGTGCTCGGTCCCCACATGTCTCCTTCCTGCCAGGCACCGCACCCCCTGCCCCTGTCACCACTGCTGCGGTGAGTGCGGAGTCTGTGGACATCCTGAGGCAGTTGCAGGTTGGTCAGACTGCGATGCTAAATGTCCTCCATGCCCACACCCAGGTGCTGACCTAGATGGAGGCATACATGGAGGGCATGTCGGCTGCGCAGTCTGACCAACGGCAGTTGCTGAGGTCCATAGACTCCACACTGACTGCAGCACTGGATCTCCTGCAGCGCTGCCTACCCCCCCCTACCCCTGCACCATCCCCAATTCCCACTCCCGTGCCTGTCCCACGCACATCCAGACGTCAGCGTGCACGCACCCCAACAGACACAGGCACCACACCACCAGGGAAGTCGAAGCGCACACCTCCTGTCACGCACACACAGGGTGAGGAAGGCACACCCACTGGGTCGGGGGGGAAACGTACAACACGCAGCCACAGTGGGAGTCCGCAGTCCACACAACCCACTCCCTCAAAATCCACTCCCCTTAGCTCTCCTGGCCAACAGTCGGTGACAGCATCATCCACTGCAAGTGTGCCCCCCAGCCCCAGGATGACACCACCCCGCAAGCGGTGGAGGCGGGACCCGGCCAGGGGAGTTGAGTCCCCCACCCTGTCCACACCCTCCCCCAGTGGCGCTGCGACCCATCCCTCTGCCCCCCCCCCTCCTTGGGGCCTGTGGTTCGATTGGGTGCGGGGGAGTCGCTGGGGGAACTTGCCGACGTGTGCAGCGCCATTCTGTCCTCCACCTTTGGCGCTGGCACCCCCCCTGTGGCAGAATCATCCCTCCCTGCACCCACAACACCTACCCTTGCCCCTCCTGTCCCTGCGGTGCCTGTTTCCACCCTCCCCCCTGATGCCCCCTCTTCTGTGGATGAAATGGACATGTGAACTGTGCAGGCAAGCTAGGGGACACACGTCCCGATGTGTACCCCCCCCGGACTTTGCTGCTGGCCTGGCCCATGGCCCTTGTACATAGTGGACATTTTCTCAGAGATATTTTCCTGCTGAATAAAGCATTTTCTTTTGGTTTTGCACACTGATGCTTTCCTGGACTTGCTGTTGGTGCTGGTGCTCCCTGAGTTGGGGTGGTGATAATGTGTTAGGGGTCTGTGAAATGTTGGAGTGTGCTGCTCATGGGGTGTACCCTGCCATCTGCGTGCCATCACAAAGGTCTCTGCCAATGGTATTTAGTCATGTTTGCTCTCACTGTATGGTGACATTGTCCCAAGGTGTGTTTCATCCTCTGTGGAGCAGGCCATTTTCCCTGCAGGGTGTCTCCCAAATGCTGTGCTGTGCTGTGTCTACATTTCCTGGATGTGTGAGGGTTGCCTTTCAATATAGCCATGCTGGCTCAGCGATGGCTCCACCTGCATCTGGGGTATCACCCTTGTTGGTCACTGAACTTGTTGATGGGGTATATTGTCCTATGTCTGGGCACTGCTGGGAGGACTCTGCACCCACCCCTCCTGTGTCTGGGCACTGCTCGGAGGACTCTGCACCCACCCCTCCTGCATCTGGCCACTGCTGGGAGGACTCTACACACACCCCTCCTGTGTCTGGGCACTGCTGGGAGGACTCTGCACACACCCCTCCTGTGTCTGGGCACTGCTGGGAGGACTCTGCACCCACCCCTCCTGCGTCTGGGCACTGCTGGGAGGACTCTGCACACACCCCTCCTGTGTCTGGGCACTGCTGGGAGGACTCTGCACCCACCCCTCCTGCGTCTGGGCACTGCTGGGAGGACTCTGCACCCACCCCTCCTGCGTCTGGCCACTGCTGGGAGGACTCTGCACACACCCCTCCTGTGTCTGGGCACTGCTGGGAGGACTCTGCACCCACCCCTCCTGTGTCTGGGCACTGCTGGGAGGACTCTGCACCCACCCCTCCTGCGTCTGGCCACTGCTGGGAGGACTCTGCACACACCCCTCCTGTGTCTGGGCACTGCTGGGAGGACTCTGCACCCACCCCTCCTATGTCTGGGCACTGCTGGGGGTGTTAGGCACACACCATTCTTATTGCAGGTTAGGTGCGTACATACACGGGTGGGGGTTCAGGGCGTACATACACTGCTGGGGTGGGGGTTCGGTGCGTACATACACGGGTGGGGGTTCGGGGCGTACATACACTGCTGGGGTGGGGGTTCGGTGCGTACATACACGGGTGGGGGTTCGGGGCGTACATACACTGCTGGGGTGGGGGTTCGGTGCGTACATACACGGGTGGGGGTTCGGGGCGTACATACACTGCTGGGGTGGGGGTTTGGTGCGTACATACACGGGTGGGGGGTCGGGGCGTACATACACTGCTGGGGTGGGGGATCGGGGCGTACATACACGGGTGGGGGTTCGGTGCGTACATACACGGGTGGGGGTTCGGGGCGTACATACACTGCTGGGGTGGGGGTTCGGTGCGTACATACACGGGTGGGGGGTCGGGGCATACATACACTGCTGGGGTGGGGGTTCGGTGCGTACATACACGGGTGGGGGGTCGGGGCGTACATACACTGCCTGGGTGGGGGTTCGGGGCGTACATACACGGGTGGTGGTTCGGTGCGTACATACATGGGTGGGTGTTCGGGGCGTACATACACTGCTGGGGTGGGGGTTCGGTGCGTACATACACGGGTGGGGGGTCGGGGCGTACATACACTGCTGGGGTGGGGGTTCGGGGCATACATACACTGGTGGGGGTTCGGTGCGTACATACACGGGTGGGGGTTCGGGGCGTACATACACTGCTGGGGTGGGGGTTCGGTGCGTACATACACGGGTGGGGGGTCGGGGCGTACATACACTGCTGGGGTGGGGGTTCGGTGCATACATACACGGGTGGGGGGGTCGGGGCGTACATACACTGCTGGGGTGGGGGTTCGGGGCGTACATACATGGGTGGTGGTTCGGTGCGTACATACACGGGTGGGGGTTCGGGGCGTACATACACTGCTGGGGTGGGGGTTCGGTGCGTACATACACGGGTGGGGGGTCGGGGCGTACATACACTGCTGGGGTGGGGGATCGGGGCGTACATACACGGGTGGGGGTACGGGCCGTACTTCCACGGGTGGGGGTACGGTCCGTACATACCCCTACCCACGCTCTGCGTGCCTGGGTACGGCCCGTACCCATGCCTTTGGTGGGTGGGTACGGTGCGTCCCCCCATTGTTGCGGTGCCGTGGGGTCCGCACCGTACACAGGCCTTGGGGGCGTGGCTACGGGTCGTACCACGCGTACCCCTACATGACCCCAGCAATGCTGGTACGAGCCGTACCAAGGCCTTTCTGACGTGGGTACGGGCCGTACCGCCATTGATGGAGTGACGTAGGGGGACGCGTGGTACGTTCCGTACCCACGCTCTTGCGGCCTGGGTAGGGTACGTCCCGGTTCGCGTGACCATCCACTTCCGTTGTGGCGGACGCTTGCGTTGCTGGCCTCGCCCCCACCCCCTGGAAGTGACCAGGCCCTGATGGTCAGGTATGTCCAGGCCATGTGTGATTTGGTACCATGTATTGGTGTTGTGTGTCCTGCCCCTGCCCCCCCCTTTGCCCCTGGTTGTTGTGCTGACCTTCTGCGGCGTCTGCGTCGGTTCCTGTACGCCAGGTGGACTGCTAGGAGGGCAGGGATGGCACGTAGGTTCGGGTCCATGTCTGTTCGTCGCGTCCAGCTTCTCCTTGCGTGTGTCGTCCTGATTTCCCGGCAGTTTTTGGCAGCCGGTAAATATTTTCCGTGCGGGATGACGTCGGTTCGAATCGTACTTCCTGGTTCGTGAAACGTAGGCTGGATGCGTACCGACGTCAGGTCGGCGCTTTTCAGGATCGGAATTGTGTTTCGATTCTGTTCGGTCGGTGTTTTGTTCGATTCGTACGGAAATGGTGTTTCCGTAGGAATCGTACTTGCATTTTCGGATGGATTTCGCACCGGGTACGAGTCGGACGGAGAAAAGGCTCCGTCCGATGGTTCGTACCGGGTTTTTACCGGATCGGAATTGGCACCTCAGTTTTTATTCCCTATATCTGACTACTCAGTTCATAATATCTCTACCTACATTATGAAATTCATACACTTCAATCAATCAATCAATCGGGGGTTTATAAAGCGAGCCACACACCCGTGAGGGTCTCAAGGTGCTGGGGGGGCGGGGGGCGGCTCCGGGTCAGTCGAAGAGCCAGGTCTTGAGTCTCTTCCTGAAAACGTTCAGAGTGGGGGAGCGTCTGATGTTGACTGGAAAGTCGTTCCAATTCTTTGCTGTGATGAAGGAGAAGGCTTTTCCACCTGCTCTGGTTCTGTGGATGCGTGGGGTCCAGGACGAGGTCGGTGGAGCAGAGGTTCCTCTTGGATAGGTGGAAGGAGACTCTTTCGTTGAGGTATTTGGGTCCGATGTTGTGGAGGGACTTGTAGGTGTTGGTGAGTAGCTTCAAGGTTACTATCTTCTCGATGGGGAGCCAGTGGAGGTCTCGTAGGTGTGGGGTCATGTGCTTGTGTCGTTGGGTTCCGAGGATGAGTCTGGCCACGGTGTTTTGGGTGGTTTGGAGATTGTGTAGCAGGGTTTTGTTGATTCCGGCATAGAGGCCGTTACCATAGTCCAGTCTGCTTTTTACGAGTGCGTGGGTGGTGGTCTTTCTGCATTCATGGGGAATCCACTTGAAGGTCTTTCAGAGGATTCAGAGGATTCAGAGGGAGTTGAAGAAGGGCGAGGGGATGGCGTTGATCTGGCGGGTCATGGTGAGGGAGGAGTCTAGGATGATGCCAAGGTTCCGGGCGTGGTCCATCTGTGTGGGTGGGTTTCTGAGAGCAGGGGACCACCAGGAGCTGTCCCATGCCGTGGGGGAGGGTCCAAGGATGAGGACCTCGGTCTTCTACGAGTTCGGCTTTAGGCAGCTGTCGCTCATCCAGGTTGTGACGTCTTTCATTCCTTCTTTGAATCTGAGTCTGGTGTCTTCGGGGTTCTTCGTGAGAGAGAGGATGAGCTGGGTGTCATTGGCCATGGTAGCATTTTTTGAGCCCTCACAAAAAGTCTCGCCAGCTCAGCGCATGGCTGGGTCAGGTGAGACCTTAAAAGGAAAGATCAGGACAGGTGCACGCGTGGCTGAAACAAGGGACGGTGTGTCACTGCCCCTATTTAGCTGGAACCATCTCACAAGCTTTTTGCTCCAGCGTGCAAAAGACAAGAAAAGAGACCTGTCCTTAAATCTTTTGAAACCAAATTAGAATAGCGGAGGTTTCAGTTTGACCTGGAACTATATGAACTGTTTTAGAACAATAGGGTGGGAAATGCTCATTTAAAATTTTTCCTTTAAATGGAATCTGCAGAACTTCCTCTACATACCTCTCTGGCAGCTGGAAGGGCGCCGCACATTCGGCAGCTTTCGTGGCATCAACAATGTTGTCATTAAAAGTCTGTCACTGTCCTCAGGTGATCCACCGCGCACATCAACATTTTCAGCGCGTGCAGCCCAGCCCTCTTCAGACGTGTCTGTACTGGTACACGGCGCGTGGCTCTAGCGATGTATATTTAGATCAGCCCACGGTACGCAACGTGAACTCGTGCACATTGCCTTCTGCTAGGGATGGTTTCGCCAGGCCTTCCACACCCTCCTGAGAATTTCAAATGTCGGCCCTGCCAACACATTTCAGTAGATAGATGTACATGTTTTGTGCGTCCATCTGCTGCTTTTTAGGAAGTTTTGCTGACAGAAAGTTTGCATAACTATAATTTCACCATCCTTTGTTGAACTTCAAAACTTGGCAAGTTTTGAAAGAAGTTTAACCCCTTCGCTGCTAGACCTTCCCCCCCCCCCCCACCCCCCTCCGTGATAAGCCTTTTTTTTGGCTATTTGGGGTAGTGCCTGCTTAGGCCCCTGTAACTTTTTGACCACATAAGGTATCCACGCCAAATTTGCGTCCTTTTCTTCCAACATCATGGGGATTCTAAAGGTACCCAGTGTTTGTGGATTTCCCTGGAGGGGTCTCAAAAATTGGCCTAAATACAGCTAAATGTTGTTTTTTGGGGGAAAAATGCTAAAAAAGTGCTGCAAATGAAAGCGTCTGGGTTTTTCCCTGCAAATGGTATCACAAAAGGGTTTTAGGGACTGAAAGCACAATTTTTCCAGCTTTTAGGGAATGACAGACGTTTGTCAGAAAACCAAACAACATTTTTTACACAGTTTTGGCATTTTTGCTATTTTTTGTGCTTTTAACCTCCTTCTACTTAATGGTAGAAATGGGTTTGAAAGCAATAATGGATCCTGGAAAGCTATACATTTTAGAAAATTGAAATTCCGAATTCAGCAAGGGGTCATTTGTGTAGATCCATCAAGGTTTATTTATTGAAACTAACAGTTAAATATAGGAAAAATTGAAAATTAGTTGAAAAAAACAGCCTTTTGTGTCAACGTTTCCCCTTGTAAGTTCTTCTAATTATGACATCTCTTTGAAAGCAATATACCGTTACATCCGCAGGTTGTGGGGATATATAGGACTTGTAGGTTCACCAAGAACCCGACGAACCCAGAGTCAAAAACTGAGCAGCAATTTGCAATGACATTTTATTATGTACTGGGTTTATAGCAATTATTGTGGGAAAATGTATACATGGAAAAATCGGTAGGAAAGACCCCTATGTATTTCTGAAATGGGAACAAAATATAGAGTTTAGAAACAGTAGATATTTGCACATTTCCAAAATTGGGAATACTCATACTAGCATGAGAATTATCTGTCATTTTTCAAAATGACTTCTTTTTTACATAACGTCTTTCATTTGGAAGGCAGAAATGCATAGAAGGTCAATAGGTAATAACAGTTGCCTTACAAATATGAATTACCCTAAGTCTCCCGATAGAAATGGTACCTCACTTGTGTGGGTAGGCATAGTGGCCAGGACAGGAAATGGCTCAAAAACCAACATAAACACACCACATTTTCACAATGAAAAATTACCCTTTTTTTGCAAGTGCCTAGCTGTAGTTTTTGAACCCTAGCTCTGCCGGCACCTAGAGAAACCTAGCAAACCTATACATTTTTGAAAACTAGACAACCAGGGGTATCCAGGATGGGGTGACTTGACTGCCTCTCACCAGGTTCTGTTACCCAGAATCCCATGCAAACCTAAACTTTTGTAAAACAAAACACTTTTACTCTCATTTCTGTGGTGGAAAGTTCTGGAATTTGCGTGGATCCACAAATTTCCACCCACCCCGCATTCCCCAAAGTCTTCTGAGAAAAATGGTACCTCACTTTCGTAGGTAGGCCTAGTGCCTGCGACAGGAAACGGCGCAAAACGCAACGTGGACACACCCCAATTTCACAGTGAAAAATGACCCTTTTTGGAAAAGTGCCTAGCTGTAGTTTTTGAACCCTAGCTCTGCCGGCACCAAGGGAAACCTAGCAAACCTATACATTTTTGAAAAGTAAAAACCCAGGGGAATCCAGAATGGGGTGACTTGACTGCCTCCTACCAGAATCGGTTACCCAAAATCCCTTGCAAACCTAAAAAATTGTCAAAAAAACCAAATTGTCCCCACATTTCTGTGGTGGAAAGTTCTGGAATTTGCGTGGATCAACAAATTTCCACCCACCCCGCGTTCCCCAAAGTCTTCCGAGAAACATAGAACCTCACTTGTGTGGGTCGGCCTAGTGCCCGCGACAGGAAACGGTGCAAAATGCAACGTGGACACACCCCAATTTCACAGTGAAAAATGACCCTTTTTTGTCAAAGAGCCTAGCTGTAGTTTTTGAAGGATGTATGACGTTACAACGCATGCTATTACAACGCATACCTTTACAACGCATTTTTTACAACGCAAGTACTACTACAACGCATTACTTTACAACGAACACTTTTACAACGCAAAACCTATTAAAATACTGAAAAGTGTTGTTACAACGAAATCTATTACAACGCATACCATTACAACGCGATTTTTTTTTTTTTTTAATTAAAAGTACAATAAAATCTGGCACGGGATGCAGGGAAATTAGGGGTTTTAGGGTGGGGAAGTGTATTAAAATGTGGAGAAAAACTGAGCGTAAATCTACTGAAATGCATAACCAAATTAATACTCGAGTATTAAAATTAATACTCGAGTATTAAAATTAATACTCAAAATCCCCAATAAAATTCCGTTTTCACACATTTCAAAGTTTAACAAAAAGAACGATAGAATTAACAACAGTGCTTACACATTTTTATCATGATTAAATCGTAAAGTAAGTAAACAGAGTAAAACAGAAGACACATACACATAGGCGCCATTTTAACCATCTCACTTGTAAAACTTGTCCTACAACACTTTCTATGAAAACAATACCAAAAGACATGTTCCAAAATGGATGCCAAAACGGAGCAAATGAGTGAAAACAATACATTTTAAAATGCATTTTTAAATTATCATTTTCCACAGTAAAATAAAGTATAAAAAAAAACACATCGAACGCAGTTTTTAAAAAAATTAATAGTGACACAGAGTAAAACTTATAAATACCAGGAAGACACCATTTTGCAATCAGTTGATTATCAACTACCAGAGAGACCAGACGTCAAAACCTGACCCTCTGTCACCTCCACTGCGACCTCCTCAGAGAGAGCACTGAATTCCTTCGGAAAACCATTATTAGTAGACAACTACTAGTAAGTCAGTAAAATATTTTTAAACCATGGTTTTGCGTAAAATATGTCTACTTTCCATACAAAATATATTTTTAAATTTTTAATATCAACTTTTAAAATGTACTGTTTCTAATTTGTTATGACTAAAAATATATACCAACTAAAAACAACTACTTTCTTTTCCAAAAACAGAAACTTGCAATACATTGAGAATCAAAAATTGGTGTACCTAATTTTGCATCACCTCCACATAAACGACTCACCTTTAGTATTGTGAAGGTAAATGTAATTTAATTTAAATTATTTTAGTTTAAAAATATATTTTTAGCATTAGCTAAAGTGTTGTAATGGCAAAGGTGATTTTTTTTCTTACCTCATTCTCACTACATCATAAACGAAATTATACCATGGTGCAGGGGTAACAATTACTAATAAGACTTCAGTTAGGTACAACACCTGAAAAAGCGTTTCAAGTTACTGAGGTAACTATTAGTATTCTAAGTCCCAGAATGTTCAGCAGTAGAGTAATTGAGTGATAGTGTAGGTGTATCCATTATTACTCTTATTTTAAAATGCATTCAATGTGTATTATGTTTAGCTTAACCAATTTTTACTCATACTCATTTGTCAAATATCATACTTTTCAAAAATGAGTTTTTTTTTTAAACCAACGTTGGCTAAGTAACATTAATTTAAAAAAAAAAATTTTTTTTCCACAGTAAATCGGTTACAAAAAATATAACTTTATCCTGCAGCAAGCATTACCTTAAAGGCACGAGAACAAAAAACAACTGAAAAAGGTATTTTACATTATGAGTGTAAAAAATTTCCACAATTTCATAGTCATTCCTTTTGCTATTGTTACTCCACTAAAGTGCAGAACTAGGATAACTGATGGATAGTGTAGGGGTACAATTTACTATTCCAACTCCAGGAAGGTGCAGCAGTAGGGAAAGTGATGGATGGTGTAGGGGTGCAAATTACTATTCCAACTCCAGGAAGGTGCAGCAGTAGGGAAAGTGTTATGTACTATATGTAAAAATGAATTTAATTTTTGCAAAAGGTTATTTTAAATTTGCATTTCTCTACAACGTTCATTTTTCTCATTTTTTCCTTTTATCACTTTTGCAGACAATTGTTTTTGTTTTACATTTCCAATCAATACATAAGTGTCTACTCCAGCCAACAGACCATTCCCACTTAAGAAGACTCAGCAAGAAAACCAATTTCAAAAAAACAAGGTATTTTAAAACAACATTATAAGGTGCAGCAGTAGAGAAGTGATGGATGGTGTAGGGGTGCAATTTACTATTCCAACTCCAGGAAGGTGCAGCATTAGGGAAAGTGATGGATGGTGTAGGGGTGTAATTTACTATTCCAACTCCAGGAAGGTGCAGCAGTAGGGAAAGTGTTGGATGGTGTAGGGGTGCAATTTACTATTCCAACTCCAGGAAGGTGCAGCAGTAGGGAAAGTGATGGATGGTGTAGGGGTGCAATTTACAATTCCAACTCCAGGAAGGTGCAGCAGTAGGGAAAGTGTTGGATGGTGTAGGGGTGCAATTTACTATTCCAACTCCAGGAAGGTGCAGCAGTAGGGAAAGTGATGGATGGTGTAGGGGTGCAAATTACTATTCCAACTCCAGAAAGGTGCAGCAGTAGGGAAAGTGTTATGTACTATATGTTAAAATGAATTTATTTTTTGCAAAAAGTTATTGTAAATTTGCATTTCTCTACAACGTTCATTTTTCTCATTTTTTCCTTTTATCACTTTTGCAGACAATTGTTTTTGTTTTACAATTCCAATCAATACATAAGTGTCTACTCCAGCCAACAGACCATTCCCACTTAAGAAGACTCAGCAAGAAAACCAATTTCAAAAAAACAAGGTATTTTAAAACAACATTATAAGGTGCAGCAGTAGAGAAAGTGATGGATGGTGTAGGGGTGCAATTTACTATTCCAACTCCTGGAAGGTGCAGCAGTAGGGAAAGTGTTGGATGGTGTAGGGGTGCAATTTACTATTCTAACTCCAGGAAGGTGCAGCAGTAGGGAAAGTGATGGATGGTGTAGGGGTGCAAATTACTATTCTAACTCCAGGGTGGTGCAGCAGTAGGGAAAGTGATGGATGGTGTTGGGGTGCAATTTACTATTCCAACTCCAGGAAGGTGCAGCAGTAGGGAAAGTGATGGATGGTGTAGGGGTGCAATTTACTATTCCAACTCCAGGAAGGTGCAGCAGTAAGGAAAGTGATGGATGGTGTAGGGGTGCAAATTACTATTCTAACTCCAGGAAGGTGCAGCAGTAGGGAAAGTGTTGGATGGTGTAGGGGTGCAATTTACTATTCCAACTCCAGGAAGGTGCATCAGTAGGGAAAGTGATGGATGGTGTAGGGGTGCAAATTACTATTCTAACTCC
Source organism: Triturus cristatus (assembly GCF_964204655.1). NCBI lineage: Eukaryota > Metazoa > Chordata > Amphibia > Caudata > Salamandridae > Triturus > Triturus cristatus. The sequence goes on along the minus strand of NC_140579.1, from coordinate 464,960,085 downwards.
AGGAAGGTGCAGCAGTAGGGAAAGTGATGGATGGTGTAGGGGTGCAATTTACTATTCCAACTCCAGGAAGGTGCAGCAGTAGGAAAAGTGTTGGATGGTGTAGGGGTGCAATTTACTATTCCAACTCCAGGAAGGTGCAGCAGTAGGGAAAGTGATGGATGGTGTAGGGGTGCAAATTACTATTCTAACTCCAGGAAGGTGCAGCAGTAGGGAAAGGGATGGATGGTGTAGGGGTGCAAATTACTATTCTAACTCCAGGAAGGTGCAGCAGTAGGGAAAGTGATGGATGGTGTAGGGGTGCAAATTACTATTCCAACTCCAGGAAGGTGCAGCAGTAGGGAAAGTGTTGGATGGTGTAGGGGTGCAATTTACTATTCCAACTCCAGGAAGGTGCAGCAGTAGGGAAAGTGATGGATGGTGTAGGGGTGCAATTTACTATTCTAACTCCAGGAAGGTGCAGCAGTAGTGAAAGTGTTGGATGGTGTAAATGTTATGTTTTTGGTATTTCATTTATTTTGTCAGGCTAATTTTTTTTCTTCTCTTCTCTTTTCAGATAATGTCTAGTCTGGAAGCTGCAAAGTTTATTAAATCCAAGAAGGGCAAAAATGTATTAAACCATGGTGGATACATATATAGTAAGGAAAGAATAAGTTTAACTAGAAATCATTGGAGGTGTGTGCAATACTACACTACCCATTGCAGTGGCAGAGCGGTTACTGTTGATAATTTAGTTGTGAAAACTACAGAACATAACCACTCTGCCTCTGCAATGGAGGTAGAAATTAGAGAAACAATAAACGAAATGAAAGCTATTGCAAGCACCTCCAATGATTCTACAGGATCCATTTTAAGAGAGGTTGCACAGCATGTCCCCAGTCATGTTGCTAGTAACATGCCTATAATTCCTAATTTGAGAAGAATTATTCAGAGACAAAAGCAGGCAAGTAACATTCAATTATCTACACCACATTCTTTCTCTGACATTAGAATTCCTCATGATCTTTCTATTTCTTTTTCTGATGAACCTTTCCTTCTGCATGACAACGAAAACCCTCAGAAACGAATTCTCATTTTTAGTACCCCACGTAACCTTGCTAAGTTAGAAAGTAGTGAAATTTGGATGATGGATGGGACGTTTAAAAGTACACCCCATCCTTTCACTCAAATTTACACTATACATGCTAAAATTAACAATAGTGTTATTCCCTTAGTTTATAGTTTGCTACCTGATAAGACTTCTGCAACATACACTGAACTTTTATCAGTGATTAAAAGTAAAACATCTTCAAGTCCTCGAAAAATAATTATTGATTTTGAATTGAGCATGATCAATGTGATCACTAAAACGTACACGGATACCCAAATTCAGGGATGTTTTTTTCATTTTTCGCAGGCATTTTGGCGTAAATTACAGAAAACATCCCTAGTTGCAGAATATTCTCGGGATAGCAAACTACAATTTGAACAAAAAAAATTAACTGCACTTTGTTTTGTTCCTCCCGATAGTGTGGACGAGTACTACACTGCAATTATAGAATCTGTTTATTATACGAGTAACGAAGAAAAATTGGCACCCATTCTAAATTATTTTGAGGACACATGGATTGGACACCTAAGCAGATCGGGTCGCAGGAGGAAGCCACGATTCCATGTGGAGTGGTGGAACTGCTACACGAGTTGTTTAGAGGGAGAAGCAAAAACAAACAATGCCATTGAGGGATGGCATAACTCCTTCAACCACACAATTGGCAAACCACATCCAAACTTCTACTCTTTTTTGGAAACTTTGAAGAAGGAGCAAAGTTTTCAGGAAATGAGAATAGCCCAAACACTCGCAGGTAGTCTAAAACCACGAGTAACAGTCAAAACAAGGGAAATGTCTGAGAGACTATTGGCAATTCTACAACAATTTTCGTTGTGTGTGGCTATAGACTACCTGGAAAATCTTTCTAACATTCTTTCTTTCTAAAATAATGTATTAACTTACTTTCCTGCTTTGCTTCAAAATTTAATATTTTTCAAATTACAATTGGCATACCATTTTTTTTTCTGAAAACTTTTACAAACAAACAAGTCGGGTCCTTTTTTTTTTTTAACAAATCTTCATTTCAAGCAAAAAATACCAATGTGTTCAAATTTACTGTCCCATAGTATTTGAACAATTTTTCTAAATCGGAACGCCATTAATATAATTACCGATAACTTACATTAAAATTTCCGTCCTAAGAAATCGCCAAAACTCAAACATATCTAAATTCTACACGTCAAACCATAAACCAAAATGCACTTTGCTGCTTAATCACCATTTTTTAATCAATCTTTAATTTCCAAATTTTACAAGTGCGCTACTTTTTATGAATTCGAAATGAAGATCGACATTACTTTTGTTACTTCCTAAGTAAAGAAATCAACTTTCTGAACAGTAACTTTAAATTCTTTAACAGTTACAAACTTTTTTTAAATAAAAAAATAACTTTTCGCGACCCGACTTAGGCATACATTAATGACATTAATGTGGACATGTTTAAAAACATTTAAGACATCAATTAGTTTTCCCGCAACCTCTCCTTATTCTTTCCTCACTATATATGTATCCCTTTTAAAGGTTTAATCTATAATATCAAATGAAAGTATTTCCTACCTGACCGCAGATCAGCTTCCTGCTGCTTCCTCCTCCGAAGCTCTGCAAAATGGCGCATTACGTCGACGCTCACGTCATTACGTCATCGCGTGCATCAAAATATTCAACGGACTACTTTATTTAACTAATCTGTTAATAAATGTTTATAAATGTAAATAAAATATTAATATGTTTTTGGGAAAATGTTACTTACATTGCAAAATTAAATAAAAATATGGTTTATTTTTTCATTATTTTTGTATAAATAAATATTTTCAAAACAATAATTATTTGCTGTTATTATTTATTAAAAAGTGATTTAAACTTCAAAATGGTAACTATTTAAATGTAAATTTACTAAATATGTTCCTTACCTCGACTCTTTTGTCTTTTCCCTTCAAAACTTCCTCTTTCTTCTCTTTCTGATCCTTCTTTTCTTGTTCCGCGGGTTGTATATTCTGAAGCTGCCAAAATAAATGACGGACAAATAAGCTCATAGACTTCAATGCAAAACCGTGGGAAATTTTTTTTAAAAGTAAGTACTTTTTTTCCTTCTCTTTTTTTTAATATAATATTATTATTAAAATGTAATTTTTATTACTCTTTAAATATTATACATTTTTTAATATATGTAAAAAAAAAATTAAAAATTTCTCTTAATATTTTTAAAAAAAGTCAAAAAGTACTCTTCCATTTTATGGAAAATAATTATACTTTATTTTAGAAACTTAAAAATACTCTAGTATTAATCATTCTTATTATTTATTAAGTACTCTTAATTTTTTATTTTATTAAATTTATAGTATATTTTTTTTTCAAAAAAAAACTCAAGTAATAAAATAATGTAAAAAATACACTTTAAAATTTTAAAAATACTCAAGTATTAATATTAAGTTACTCACTCTTTTTTTTATTTTAAATATTAAATACTCTTTCTATTTAGAATAATTCTCAAGTATTAATTTAACTTTTACAAACTCACTATTAACTCTAATATGTTTCAAATTAAATTTAAAAATACTCTTTCTATTTAGAGAAATACTCAAGTATTAATTTAACTATCCTAAAAAACATTTCTATTAGTCAAAATACTCAAGTATTAATATTTTGAAAAACTACTCACTTTTCAAGTATTAATATTTAGTTACTCACTCTTTTTTTTATTTTAAATATTAAATACTTTTTCTATTTAGAATAATTCTCAAGTATTAATTTAACTTTTTACAAACTCACTATTAAATCTAATATCTTTCAAATTAAATTTAAAAATTCTCTTTCAATTTAGAGAAATACTCTAGTATTAATTTAACTATCCAAAAAAACATTTCTATTACACAAAATACTCAAGAATTAATATTTTGTAAAACTACTCACTTTTCAAAAATTATATTTCATTTAATAAAAATTAATTATACGATATATATATTTATTTAAAATAAAATACCAACATTAAAAAATGCGTTGTAATAGTATATGCGTTGTAAAAGTACTTACCATATAACATCATGCGTTGTAAATGCATGCGTTGTAAATGCATGCGTTGTAAAGGCATTTTCAAAGAATGCGTTGTAAAGGTATATGCGTTGTAAAAGTACTTACCATATAATAGCATGCGTTGTAAAAGCATGCGTTGTAAAAGTTTTTGCGTTGTAAAAAATGCGTTGTAATAGCATAGCGTTGTAAAAGTTGCGTTGTAAAGGTAGTTCCCCTCGCTACGTGCTTCATTGTTGGAAGTAGGGGCTTTATAATTTGGGGTGGCTTGTCAGGTTGTATTACCTCTGTAACTGTGCCTTGTGAAAATGGAGAGCAACTTACACTACTGGCTGGGCCCCTAGACACTCCCACTAACCCCACATTTGATTGTGTTGGAGCCCCACCCTCCGTTGGCCCGGTGGGGTTGTTTAGGGGGAAATTAGAAATGCCCAGCTCTATTTTATCAAGTCTTTCTTCAATCAGGGTCAACTCCTTTAGTAGGGGATCTATCAGTGCCGATAATTTAGATTCAATCCTGGTGCAGAGTTCTACCTCGTTGCACATATGGGGAGTAACACACTCAGCTACTGGGAGGGGCAGGCTGGTTGGAATGCTACTAGCCATCTTACTACTGGGGCTCCCAGGAGGCTCCCCTCTGCGTTTGCCTGACCTTAAAGGCATATAATTATTTTTTGGTGGTCCACGGGCTTTCCTCTTTTTAGAAGGTGTTTCAACGATAGTGGCATGCCTAGACTTCTTTCCACTAATAGTAACCAAAGTAGTATTGGAGGGACTTTACAAATTTCCTGGACTAGAGGAAGTGCGTGTCATTTGGCCACAGTGGGGTGGGGGAGACAGAACACTGGGCTGGTCAGTGACTTCAGTGGTGTTTGACTCACTGCACGGGAGGGGTGGAGATGTTCCAAGGGTGCTAGAAGGAACTGCTGGTTCGAGCGACAGCCTGCGCTCGGTGAGCTGAATTTGGTGAATTAGCACTGATTCTGCCCTGGAAAGAAACGCATCAAGTGTCCCCACAAACCCCGCTCCCGCAGCAGTTTTAAGTTTGCTCATAATGGCCAAGCACCACAACTGAACTCACCCTAGTCGCTAGTCCTGTCCACACGAACAGACAAACTTAAACGTCAGAGTGCTGGCCCAGCCCGGTCTCATCCGGTCCCTGACGGGCACAGACGGGTCCGCCCTTGGTCCAGGCTACATCGCGGGATGCGCGCGGGGGTAGAGGCAGCGCTATAAGCGCCATGGATGTCGCCTCCTCCTCACTCGCGGCACCTGTGGCGGAAACTGGGAATGCTGGGACTGGTAGGCCCTGAAGGGCACACCTTCTGGAGCCTGCAGGAAGGAAGAGTTCAGGGGTTGGCATGGCCCTGGGATTCCTGTCCCACCAGGGCTCAAAAAGATGTTCAGAGAGTCCGCGCTCGGCAGGCAGTAGATTGGGGAGACAACAAACCCGCAAACCAATATTCACATCAAGAACCCAACGGTATTAAAAGGGTCACTAGATTGTGGCATCCTTAAGGAAAAAGTGTAAATGTAAATTGATAAATCACTGTACAGAATGGGAAAACATCAATAAATACGTAACACAAAAAAATAAAAAATCTGCCTCTTTTAGTGGTGTTAATATATTAGCATACCCTGATGGCACACAGAGAAAATGTAGTGGAAGAACAACAGTGCAAAATATAATGGGGAGACAATGACATACACAAACCAATCTAGAGTACACGTATTTCCTGTCAACAATGTGTGAATGCAGCCTATTTTTCTGAAAAGGAAACAGGGGCAATGTTTGAAAAAAGGGATAACCTTTTTTAATACGTTTCTCTGAGAGTTAGCAGGACCACTGCCGATTTATTTTTACATTTACAAAGGGGGCCCCTTCCGTTATGTGGACGGCTTACCACCCCAGCTTGGGAATCAGTCAATTTTCAAAGTTTTGCAACTGCATTCTGGTTACAAATCATTAATACATTTCCTAAAGAATCGATAAGGAATCGCTTCTAAATAGTGACTCCTTATTGATTTACAAACCCTTTTTAGGAGTCCGTAATAATTTACCCACTCCTAAAAAATGGTTTGATACATATTGAGAAAATGTTTTGGTCAAAAGAGGGTCACATTCTAAAATTAGTATTGCACACACACACAACTTCACAATGGATTATAGGCCTCGTAATTATTTTTCTAGATTTTAGCATGAGTTCAAAACTTCCAGCATCAAAGACACTTTGAGGCAGATTTACAAGCCCCTTCCGCCACTTTTGCGTCACTTTTCCCATGTTAAAAGTGACTCAGATGTGGCGGAAGGGGCTTGTGAATCTGCCCCTTTGTGCTTATGATACGTTCTTACTGAATGTGTCTCACGTGACGTGGGGGTAATATGGCATTATGCGCCATGGCTCGCGGCCACTAGCATCTGCGGATCGTCATAGGTTTCGTGTGAGCAATGACATCAGAATGAACTCGCGTTCTGCGTTCCTTGCATCAAGTGGCACGTAGCCCCGGTTTTACTCTAACTCTTCCTGCGCCTGAACTCCTCGTGCCAACGTCACTAGCTCGATGGCTTGCGAGATCAAGCAGAAGACCCCGCAGCAGGAGCCCTCCACGCCTGCAGTCAGCACGAAGTCCAGTCCAACTAAAGACAACATCTGCGCGACGAAGCAGGAACCCCAGCGGCGCACACAGAGTACGCCAGTAGTCACCAACACCAAAGCCGGCCCCATCACGCTGGCCTCCTGCGTTCCGGCACCCAAGTCAGATGTCTGCGCAATCAAGCAGGAGCCCCCGTGTCTGAACCCCTGTATCACCTGTCCTGCCAAGCACAAGAACCCCTGCCTGCCTGCGGCTTGCTGGAAGGTCTGCACTAAAAAACGGAAACCACCCCCAGAGAATCCCTGCATGGTAAGATATGGCCGGCTGTGGCATTCGTTCTGGTCAGTGCTCACATGATTTAAACAAGCATTGGTAAATGGAATTGGCTTCGCCTTTGTGATTAATAAGAAGTTATTTTTTGTTGTAATAATATAAGTTACTGAAACTACGTAAAAGTGTTAGGGCCTGGTTATTGAGAAAGGCAATATATTGTGCAGTAACTGGTGGTGACATAAAGCGCGACTATTTGGTAATGAGCGGAGGATTTAACTAAAATGAGAAACAACCTGTAATGATGATAAGATGTAATAGTTGATAGAAGATTCATTGTAGAAAGTTCTCCTCTATATATTTCAAATTAACACGGTGGAGAGTTTTCCCCAAACAATAAAAAAATGCGGAACTCTCTTTTTTGAAATTTTCGTACAAATATTGAAATAAAACAAGCATTGGCATAGCCAATAGGTCTCGCCTTTGGGACCTTATAAGTGTTTAGCCATGCAACAGTTGCATAACTAAATACTTTAAGGTCCCAAAAGCGAGATCTATTGGCTATGCAAAGCGATCACGATCAAACATCAAAGCGGCCGCGAAAGTGAAAGTAATGGCGGTAAAGCGCGCCGCGCGCGCCCGCGCACATGCACTGTAGCTCTAGGCTGGCCTGGTAGCACTTTTTGGAGCCCTCTCAATAAGTCTCGCCAGACCAGCGCATGCGCTGGGTCAGGCGAGACCTAAACGCCAGACCAGCGCATGCGCTGGGTCAGGCGAGACCTAAAAAAATAACACCTCCGGTGCACAGACACGCGTAGGTTCTGTTCCGAGTCATCGCCAATTGTAATGATGACAAGATGTATGAGTTGATAGAAGATTTATTGTAGAAAGTTAGAGCAGAGAACAGGTCAGAGCCAGGCAGCACGGCTTCCCTCCAGGACACCAGTAGCAAGAGATCTCCTGGAGTAGAACTCGTGTAGGAAGAGCAATAGCATTCCATGCCTCGCGTTACCTTCAAGGGAACACAAAGCAAATAACAACATAACACAACCCTCCGCATTCTCCAAATAAAAATGTGAGAAACATGTTTTAGTACGGTTGCATGGGCGTCCGCAGAAATGTTTCCAGGGGGGGGCAAAATTTTTACTTCATCACCATCCTCCGACATGATTGAGCACAAGTATTAAATACATTTTTAAAAACTCTAATAAGACAAAGAGCTTACATGAACAAAGAAACCCATAGGGGGGAAGAGAAAAATCTTGTGAGGTGCCACAGCAGACGACCTGGCAACTACAATGAAAGAGAGGGAAAAACGAAAAATGGCCGGAAAAAAAAAAATCTAAATCAGGTTGATGTGGTTCTAGAGAGATCCACATCCTCAAACCTTTCAATGATGATACAGTGGACGATTGTGTCAAATTCAAGAGCTAGTAGGATCAGACTCGCTAAGCCACATCGTCTCAAACAATATTAATGAAGCAACTCATTAAGTACCAGAGCCATGACAGATTCCATCTATCTACTTGGACAGAATCTCAGAGGAGTGTCCAGAGCATTGGATTTCTCAAGATGGTCGGTAAGTTGTTCAGACATTATTTGCTTTGACTTTTTTTCCAAAGTGGGTAACAGCACCATGAGATCAGAGATATAAACATTTGGAACATCCAAACCATCTTTTGAAGGCAGAGGGCTAACAACACTGGATTTCCAAACTTTGGGTACAAGCCCAGCTGTGAACAATGCATTGATAATATTGGCTATTTCCTAGACACTGGCAGTAGAAGTTCCTTGTAATATTCTGACACAGCACGATTCATTGGGAAAGCCAGGTTTCAACATGGGTAGAAGAATGCCTACCTCCTCTTTAGAGTCTGTGGAAAAGCAAGAGAGGGAGATCTCAGTGCAGAAGTAAAGGCCGGGTGCAGGAAAACTGGAACAAGGAAAGCAGGGGACTGATAAATGGGTAGGTTTTAGGTGTACTCTGCAAGTCATTGAACATGGAAGTGTCAGGGCTACATGTCCTCCAATGCACACCTCTTTAGAACAGAGGCAGAGACCAAAAGGCAGACAATTAGGATGGACAGAATGGAGTTCATGGGTTTGGTGAGATGGAGTTCTGAGAGACTTGGGAGTTACATTCAGCTAGGAGTAGGGGGCAAGGAAATGGAGGACGAGCTTGATGCCGTATTTTACGTTATTCTTGAGCCTTGCCCATTCTAGGGAAGAAACCGTGTTTTGAGGTCACTTAATAAAAAGGTGATGCGGTGAGAGTATAATAGTACTGTAGATGGAGCAGGGGAGGAGGGGGGGTTATGAGGTAGCCCCAGCTCTTTCTGGTGTTGCAAAGCAAGGACGCAGATGCCCAGGGCTAACAGATACATTTAGGAGAAAAGTAATCTGCTAAAGAGGCAGGTCCGGAAGCAATAAATAATATCAAGTAAGACTTGCTGGGGATTGATGAGGGATGACGAAAAGGTGGAGATGGACGAATACAGTTGCTCCTAGTTTTAACAAAAAGGGGGTGCGGTAGCCAGTCAAGTGAACATTCTACCTCTTAATTTGTCTAGAGGGTCCGGGTCAGACATAATCCCTGGAATCACTGAGATATGGCAGTGCTGGCCTGATACTGGTAAGTTTGAGAAAGGACTAAAAGATCAGTGTGAAGAAGGTGTCTGGCAGGCCTAAGAGGAGACCAATATGCCAATGGAAAGTGGACAGGGTCTAGAGCCCAAAGAGCTAGGTAAAGTGGTGTGGTGAGAGAGCTGAGAGTCACATACAGGCTAGGTTATTGCATAGTAGAAGGTAATGGGATGATGTATTAGTTTTTGCTGTTGACCGTTCTATTAATTCATAAACTAAAGGGGTGGGGAATTATTTTTAGTTTTTTCTTGTCTCAATAATAACACAAACTTCATTCAACCTTAAAGTTTGTCCGTGCTGATTTCATTGCACCTTTTCGGCCTTCATTGACAAGCCGATTAGTTTGATCCCAAAGAGATACTTCTCCAGGTGCTCGCGCAAGAGCAGTGGCTTCAAATAGGCACACCCCATGTTGACACCATTGCATACACACATGCATCGTCTCCACACCCATTCCTGCCTAAAGAGCTGCACTTCACACCGACAATGCCCCTATACAGCTGGAGGCTCCATTTTGTTCAAAATAGTGACCCCTCACACAGATCCCAACAGAAGCATAGCGCTTTGCAGACACTTCTTCAAAAGAACTGCATCTCTCAAATACACCAAGGAAGACTTCTTCCTTTCTGAGACACTGCCCGTTGGTGCTACATATGTAAGGCGACAAGATGACTGCAAGTTACGGGGAGAATTACTTTGACAGACCTAGGCTTTGCTTTTACATTATTAGCTAGTGTGTTTGACCAATTGGTTGAACTAAAATTAAACTAGACTACAGCTCCCAGAATGCACTGGTATGGCAAATCAAAACTGGAAAAGTTGTGCCCTGGTGAGTCATCTGGTCACCCTATACATATGACTGACCCTGCCCCGAAAAATGTATATTTGCAGACAGTGCCCAACCACCACAATGTCACCAAAGCTCTCCATTTTACGCAAACAAAGAACCACATAAAGGGTGAGCCTCACACCAATGCTTATTTCTTCCAAACAACATTAATATCGACCCCCGGTAAAATAACAATGCCTCAACATGGAGTACTTAATACCAGCACAGTACTCCCAGAGACATAGCCAACACAAGTGGGTTTAGCTGCAACTCCCCGAAGAGGCGCTCCTCATAAATAACCCCCAAAGCACACACAGAACAGAGCGAACCGTTAGGGTATGTGGTGGATGTGTTGTGCATCTAATATTATGACTGAAGTGTAGGCCAGGTAAAATATAGATGTAGGGTTCAGCCCCAAAAGTACAAGAAGGGCTTAGACACGCAACCACTTGCAGTGAAATGGCAGCAAAACACGCAATATTGCAACAGATTATAGCCGGACCAAACGATGGGGCCCATTCAGAAACTATTAGATGGAGAATATGAAAGCTGAAGCAGGCCCTACTTGAACGGACAGGATTTTTAAAAATAACCTTTATATTTGTCTGCATGTGAGGTATGGTGTCTGATAAAAAAACAACTAGTTAAAAAAGAGCTGTACTGCTCAAGCACTTTTAATTTCTGACAGGCAGCTGAAAGTTTGACCACCATATCTCAGCCCTTACTGGTCTTAGCCGGCTCCATTCGAATATCAAAATTAAATTAAATTAAATTCCAAAGCTCAGCACACAGCCTCACACTCATCCAAGGGTTAATGAAACCACTCAGTGCTGATTGATTATGGAAGTTTCCATGGTCGGACCATGCAAGCATGACCCGTGTTTTTCAGGCGCTGTGGAAACAGTTTAACTCCCTGCCTTCAAATGTTTGCACTTGCACCACGCACTTAACAATCTAAGCAGCGAAAAGCAGAGAAACTGGTGGCCCGGCCTACTTACTATAAAGTTGTGACACGTACATGGATCAATGCTGCTAAAGGATAAATTAAAATGCATATTGGTATTCTAGCAGCAGGGAGCTTTCGACGTTGATAGTAAGTACTCTGTATGTCGTATGTTTTATGTGTGTGTATTATAAATGTTTCACTAACGTTATGTTTAGTAGTGTTTTTATTTAGGCTAAAATAGGTTGAATTGAAAGTGAGGTGGAGCGCTGGTGACTCAGAGGATATGATGACCCTTCGCAGATGAGGGTGATGGAACTCGGGGTGGGGTTCGTCCCAGATGGAGGTAGGGTGACCAACAGGCATGGGTGCAAATTCAGGACAGTGAGTGTAAAAATTCAGGACAAAGGCTCAACATTCAGGACAAAAATTCAGAACAGACGGTCAAACTAGTCCATCCTACATTCAACTCTTGAAGTGCTTTTACCTCATGGCCTGGGGCACAGTTTGGCTGCAGAAATTATAGCTATGACCTTGGCAGGGCCAGCTTTAGTGCTTGTGGCACCCGGTGCGACAATCTTTGTTGACGCACCCTCCTCTGAAAGAAGTGGCATAACGCAAAACTATGGGGGGGGGGCCCTGCAGAATTAAATGTGGGCCCACTGAGTCTCCCATATCTCACATATGAACATTGGCTTTAGGCTGTACGAGGCCTCCTGAAGGTTTGGGGTTCCCTTGAAGGGTTGCCACCTCCCCCACACTGCATGGGATACAGAGGCCTTCAGCCTTCATTACACCCCTTCACCAAAGACCTCTCTCTCAGAGTCCCTCACTATCAACCTCCAATGGTGCCCCTCATCTCCATATAGACTCTAACTTTTGTGTATTTCATTTCTTTTATAGTGCTAGCCAGCTCAATGTAGGGTGCTGAGCACTTTAGCTCACACACATTGTTCAGAGACAATGACTCATATATGTATGTAAATCAATGTATAGGAAATGTTAATTATGACAATGGGGGCTGCAAGGTGTAGGAGTCACATGTCATCCATACTGGTAGGTACTATTTGCAGGGCCACTGGAATTATGCAGCAGGGGAGGGCCAAATTATGCTGCAGGCTTGACTAAATTATTTGGCAAGAAAAGGGAAATTCTGCAGCTGCAAATTTTGTGATAGTATAACTACATTATTTTCTCATGTTTGCACTTTTTAATACTTTCTGGGCATAGTTTGGACCTCATTGGTAACCGTATAACACCCAAATATAGCAATATGCATAAGAAAGGTGACCAGTCAACCTTTCCAAAGAGCCTTTGCAACCATTCACGTCGTCATCTTTTAAAATCTCACACAGAAGATAGGCATCCCCTGTACAATCACCATTTTGGGTAGAGAACAATAAAAACATAACACAACATTTTGCGCATCACTTTAGCGACATGTTTTTTGTTGGGTAAAGTGGGGGAAAAAAGATGCGCTGGTGTCTAGCCTTTTGGCTTTGTCAATGCATGTTATTTTCTGTTATTTTCTGATTTTTGTACAACTAGATTGTTGGTAAAGTTGGTGGTCCCTTGAAAATATATATTGAAAAATATTGGCTAAAAGCTAAATCTTTTTGGGTCTCTAAAAGCATGCATTGCCATAGTGGTCCATGGCACAGAAGGAGATTTATCTGTATGTGGAAGTGCTCCGTGTGAAACAGTATGCAGTCACTCGTAATTAAATTAGCCAGTGGCTGAAGAGTGCGGACATAATTCCCCATGCTGTATGTGGTAATAAGTGAAAGAAAAATAATGTGAATGTCACAACAAACGGCTGTGAGGGAAGACGGCTGACTGGATGCCCCTATGAGTAAATATATTATACAGAGACGTTTAGTAAAATCTTAAGGTTTTGGCTAAAGCCAGATCTAAAAGATAAATCCCTTATCAACTTTAAGATGACCAGCTGGGAGCTTGCATGCATTTATCTTCGAGTACAAACAGTTTTCTTTGTTCGTTCTTGTATGTTGGTGGTCATGTGCAGAGAATATTGTTCAGACCACATTGATAATTTTGAAAAAGCAGTATTTCTCCGATTGATGTCCAGCAAAGATTTCGATGAAGCCCTGGAATTAACACCTGGTTGAAGGGTATGAGGATCTAATTTCCGTTTACTTTTTTTTAACTGTTTAAACTCGTAATTATTTTTTGCTAAAATATTAAACATTCCTTCTGAACTGAGTTTCTCAGCCTCATGCAGTTTTGCACAACTAGACTACTGCAATGCAATATGTGAGAACATTTACATGTATATGTAAATGTTCTCACATATTGCATTGCAGTAGTCTAGTTGTGCAAAACTGCATGAGGCTGAGAAACTCGGTTCAGAAGGAATGTTTAATATTTACAAATAAAAAATAAATACGAGCTAAACAGTTAAGGCTAAAAAAAGCAAACGGATCTAATACTAATAGTAGATTTTTTTTAATCAGATGTGCGTGGTATAATCTACTGGCTCCAAGCAAGTCACTCGCCTTCAAGGCACGTTAAAGGCAGGCGGCCCATTGTCATTCTTTATGTGATGATCAGCAGCAGGCACAATGACAATGGGCCAGTCCGCAGTCTGCTGGAGGTCGGGAAGGGGCTGCTGCAGTCTCTAGAGTTCAAAGAGAAGTGCGAGAGGCCCCAAGTGAGAGAACGTTTAAACTCCTAGGGCCTCTCGCAGGGGAACAGCACAGCCTGCTGTAATCATGATAATTACGGACCAAAGACCCTAGGTGGAGGGAGGTGGGTGGCTGCCTGCTCAGAACACATGGGCATCCGCTACTGCAACGTGCGCTGCCTGAGTGACAATACCACATTGTCACTGGGCCAGCACCGGACGGCCCGGCGATCCAGGGGGGGGGCAAGCGCCCCCCCCTTGCCCCCTCCTGCGGACGCCCATGTACGGTTGTGATTTGTGGGGCGGGGACGGGTAGGAAGCGGCATTGTAGAAACTACGAGAAGATCAGGGTCTGCAATTTCATTAGTGATCGTGGAGGCAAGGCAGTTGCCTTGTGCTTCTTATATGTGGACTTCTTTCTCACAGATGAATGCAACTGTACGTTCAATTAAACCATAAAGAAGAGAGGTTTTGCACAGTGTGATTCTGCACTGATTGTACTGAATAATTTTAAAATGCACTCAACGTGTGGCCATCATGTAAAAGAAGGATGAGTGTGGAAAATTGCCAAGGATTACACATTTTGGTCAAGTTTGGAAGCTTGGAACCTAAGAAGGCCTTGCCCTTCAAAGGGAAATTAGAGCTGTCACAACTTCTAGTCACTCCCAGCCCAGTGAGAGGACACTATTCACTTAACAATGAGGAGTGCACTTTGGGCGACGCACTTGGCTGCGCCTGGGATGAGTTTTAATTACACTAGTGAAATTTGAATAATTTCTTATATTCGTGTTATGTAAAATTCCTGAAATTACACGTTATGCAATGTTTTCTGCTGCCAATCCAACCTGAGAGGGAGGAGTGTAGCACTGGGAAAAGAATAATAATATTTAAAAAAATACACTTAACTTTCGCTCCCGGCCGCCGCAATCTTCTGCTCCCTCGCTGAGCCTCGCCATAGCGGGCACTGGGCGTTACCCCGGTAGGCCGCTAGGGTCGGGGCCAGTGGGGCCGTATTTGTTACCGGGGGTCGGCAAAATCGGCCCCCTGTAACAAAATCAGCCAAAACCGTCCGTCGCAAACTGTTCAGCTGGCCCCCTCACCCCAGGGGGGGGCCAGCTGAGCAGTTTGCCAGGGCCGGTTTCTCTTCCCAGTCCGGCCCTGCGCTGCTGCGCTGCTGCTCTGCTCCCGGCACTCCAATCCCCAGGAGCACAGGCTTCCCGCCTCCCCAAAAAATCCCAATGCTGCTCTCATGCTATTACTCCCAGCATGAGAGCAGCCCTGGGATTGGGCAGAGCGGGCTGGTCTCACGCTCCAGCAGGGACTGTGAGCCTGTGTCCTGAACACTGCGGACATCTCTTCATGGAACAGCCAGGAGATATCCAAGTGCGCATGTCGGTTTGGCAGGCCGTGGACGGATGGCCAAACTGACGTGCACTTTCAGTGCCTACCACTCCTCCCCCTGCTGCTGACACGACATGGCCCCACCCTAGACTCTCGAATTGGAGGTAAGAAATAAAATGACAATAAAATAGTTTTATTGTCATTTTTATTTTTCTTCTGCCTGCTGCATTTCAGCGGTTGGGCGAGGTGTCTCTGCCATAGCGGAGGAGCGGCTCCTGCTCAAAAGGATGTCCTAAAACTGATTTGTCCTACCTTGGGATTGCAGGCAGTTGTTAAAGTAAAAGGTTTACCTTTTCTGGGTGCTTCTATTGTTAAGTATCTACCATCTTTGGTTTTTTTTTGGTCTGTATGTGTAAAGGCCTGGGACCTATGAATAAACAATGGCACTCCCTTGTGTTTCGTGTGGGCAGAGGCATAGTAAGCTAATGGGTATTATTTGAGTTGGAACCTTGCGAGTTTGCTGGAGCACCACAATGTCAAACGTCTCATAAATGAAGCGCCAGATTTGACTTTTTAGTGGAAGATTTTAGTCTCTTTACATCTAGGGAATCAACTTTATTCATCATCTGCCAATACAAATGGTAGTTTCCCTATGCCGAAGAGCCAGTATGTCAGCCATGTTGTCAAAATTGCTCCCCTCCCGTCAATGCAGTAAGTGTGTGTGAACTGGAATACACTTCATAGAACCCTTAGACCTCCAAGAACTTTAACCTTTAATGTGGTTAAATCGCTTCATTACAGTAGAGTAAAAATGTAGACATGGTGAGTGTGCAGGTTTCCTTTCCTTATGGATTCCAATCCCAGACCTGAGAGGTCCCAACTAATTTAGGCATCGTATGGGAGAGGGACAATACCTCTCCGTAGCCAGACATTATCATAAAAAAGGAAGTGAACAGGCGCGCGGAGAGGAGCCCAAGCCTGAACGTGCATTTCTAAGCTTATTAAAAGCTGCATAAAAGTCATGCATTGTGTTATTCTGGTATTGCCTCCAGAAGTGCATATTGCAATATGGGAAGCCATAAGCATGTAGCTTTACATACGGCAGAATGTCTGTGACACACACTTGGCTAATGCTGAACTGTCAATGTATGGACACACACTCTCATTAAAGGCTCGCGAGAAGCCACAGATGTCTTCGCTACTCCTCACTCAAAGCATACTCCAGAAAGGAAGCGAGCTTTGCATCCAGCGTACAAATGAAACCTCACGACATCGCCATTACTCCAACCACCTTGTCGCCTCGGAAACAATACAGCGGCGACATCATCGTGGAATTTTCGCTTTAGATTATCGCCTAGGTAGCCAGAATGGGGCTCACTGCTTGATATGTTTGAAATATATTAGTGTTGTATAAATCTTTCCCCGGTGCAGCCTTTCCACATTGTTGTGTACCTCTGTATATGCAGAAACAGAGATAAGCAGCTCTCTACAAAGGCGTAGACGAGCCTGGAGTGAATATGTGGAGCGAGGAGTGGTGGTGCCCTATAGAGGACACGTACAAGCAGCCACAACCCAGGGGAGTTGCGACAGACATGGTATGTTTGTTCGGGGAAGAGCAACAGGGCGGTGGGATGGGTCTGTATTGGATGAGGATCAGCATACCTGGGTGGTTGGGGAAGGGGCCAGTACTTGCCTTTGCATTGTTCCTCCTCTTCATTCTGGTCAGCCTCACATTGCTTTTATGTGTTTCTTGGAGGTTTTCTGTTTCTGTTTGGGCATTTTTTCTGACTTACTGAACCTATCTCAGGGAGGAAGGCACCACAGATACTTTGGTCAATGCTAGGAACTGTTTTTTTTGTAGTTTTACATTTAGTTTCCCTGATGGGGAAACCTGCCTCAACCATGAACAGCTTAAAGGAAGTATAGTCTATTACAAACAAATTCTTATATTACTGAAAACTTCAACCGGACCTTCTATTTTTCATCATGAGAATAGGTGAACTCCCAGGATAAACAAGGGTATAAATAGATGTGCTTTGTTTTCTTTCTTTTCCTTTTATTCCTCTTTTACTTTCTCACTAAATTACAAATAGTTAGAGCCCCTTCCACGATCCGCTGAGTATGGTGACAGTACATATCCGTGTAGGTAGTTAAGGAAGTACTTTTACTTACCGCTGCTCATTTCTTCTTATGTTGAGCCTCCGGGTGACACCCTCCCATGTGATGTAGACTCCCTAGAAGAAAACAGAAAAAGGAAGATGTAAAGAAAAATACCTTCCACGAGTCTGGATACCTAAGGAAACCCTAGCGTCATCGGTTTGAGCTGTTATCAAAATAAAAGACTCCATCATTAAGAAACACATTCAGCCTCCTTGCTTCTTTTTCTGCCCGTCTCTCCCACAGTTGGTGTCAGAAGTGGGATTGGAGCAAATGAAGGCAGTGGTGTCCAAAATGGCGGCGAGTCAAGAAAAATTTGAGAAAGTAATGGAGAAGTTCGAAGCAGTGGCGGAAGAAGACAAAGAGAAGTTACACAAGGCTTTAACAGAGCATAGTCATACACAGGAGACTGGTATTGGGAAGCTAACTGAAGCCCTCGGTCAACAAAGAAGCCACACTGCTGTTCCTTCAGTGGTTATGCAGAAGTATGTTACTAGGGAGGATCCCGATTTTTTCATATCTAATTATGAAAAAATGGCAGTGGCCGCGGCATAGCCCATGGACAAGTGGGGACAGTATTTAGGTCCCCTCTTTTCGGGTGATCTCCAAGCCGCATATCAAGCTGCCGCTCCACAGGGAACCACCCCATATAATGAAATTTAGAAGAGCATTTTGGAAAGAATGGGAGTTCATGAGGAAACCTATAGAGTAAGGCTCAGACAAATCAAGGAAGGACCTCAAGAAACCCCTTGAGCTCTGTATTATTGAGTGATATATATATATATATATTTTTGTAAACTTTATTTACCATTTTGTCATATTCAAACAAGCATCAGGTACATGTCCAGAGTACAATGATTTACGGCAGGTTCTTTACCAATTGATATAACAACCCTCTACCACTATATATATTCATGTAACCACCTCTTTAGATCGTATATCTTAAGGTATATAAGTCTCCTGTTTATGAAGTGATGGGAAAATTCATCCCACTCCGGTAGGAACAATTCTCTGGGATGGTTGTGACATGGTGGAATTCTCGATCTCTAGTAAATAAGACTTCAAGGGGTCCCAAATATCTTTGGGTCTGGATCTCCTGGGTAGTGTAGTTGCATATAAGTCACTATTTGTGTTGCAGTAGATGAGGTTGTTTAACCAGGCCTTAGTGGTAGGTACAAACTTTATTGGGTGAGAGACATGACAGATCATTGGTTAAAACTCATCACAGCTTCCAAAGAAGAGATACTGGAAAAGATGTATTTAGAACAATATCTTACTTTATTACATCCTCCCATTAAGAGGTGGGTTCGTCAACATACTCACATCACCTTAGAAAGAGCAATAGAGATGGCAAGCGCCTTTAGTAGGGCCCAAGAATTACAGAAAGGTCGAGAAGAAAGCAATTGGAGACACCCAGGGGGAAATTCCCTGAAACTACAGAAAACACCTTCCTCCAAGAAAGCAGAAAAGGTGACTTTAATGTCAGGACCCCTGCCCGCACCTCCCAGACCTCTTTCTCCCAGTCCTCAGTGCTTTCAATGTGGCATGTTTGGACACATTGCTCACTTCTGTCCCCAAAAGGAGGGGCCTATAGAGGTAGGGCTAACTAAGTCTTTCTATTGTACTCAATCAGGAGATAAACCACCTTATCATTGTCAGTTATCTGTAAATGAGGAACTCATGACAGTGTTGATCGCTCCCAGCTGTTTGCAAAGTGTCATGATGCCCCAGGATGCTCCGAGAGGAGTAAATCACATGTCAGGAGTTGTCAACATCCAGTGTGTTCACGGAGATGTAAACAATACCCCACCACAGAGGTGTCCATTCAACATCAACAATCAACCCCACCCGTTCCTCTAAGGGTGGGATTATTACAGAGACTATCGGAACCACTAATGGTGGGCAACGACTATCCACACCTAGAAAGCCTGGTGAAACATGTGAAAAGTAGGGCAGGAATGGAAAGAAACTGCGCCCTTCTCTCAAATTCATGATCACTTACCAAAATCTCCTAATTTGACTCCCACTCCCTCCTACTCTTAGATGAGATGATAGAAAGGCTCTTTATTTGTGCAAAGGTTACTGGCAAGTTAAGACAACAAGATAAAGAAAAAACAGCTTCTCCACCCCAGGGGGTTTCTATCAATTCAATGTGCTTTACTTTGGGCAGCACGTGGCCCCAGCAACCCTCCAATGTCTAATTAATGCTGTTCTTAAACCCTGTGGATCGTACGCGGTGGCATATATTGGTGATATTGTCGTCCATTGTTCATCTAGGAGTCAACATTTAGGCCACCTAACCAAGGTAATTCAAGTACTAGGAGAAAGTGGATTAAAAATCAGTCCTACCAAAAGCCATTCAGCTGTTCAGTCAGTAAAGTGTCTAGTTTTCGTTTGAGGAGAGGGATACATCAAGCCTCAAGAAGAAAATGTTGCTGTCCTCTCCCAACTGCCTTTTTCCCCAAACAAAAAAAGATCTCAGAGCTTTTTTAGGTATCCAAGGATACTATAAACGCTTTATCCCAAGATTTTCACAAGTGGCAACCCCATTAACAGATCACTTAAACAAAACCATCTGGACCGAAGTAGAACTCCATCATACCTCTTCGGTAGTCCTACGCTTCCAACGCTGAAAACAAATGCTCAACTCTAAGCCCGTTCTGATTAGCCCTGATTATACCAAGCCATTTGTATTACAAACTGACTCTTCTGAAAATAGTTTGGGTGCAGTTTTGTCTCAACAGGACAGTGAGGGAGATGAACGACACATTATTTATTTCAGCCGCAAATTATTTCCGAGAGAAAAGAATTATGCGGTAGTGGAAGAGAAAGCACTAGCCATTAAGTGAGCCCTTGAGTCCCTACCATACTATCTTGAAGGCAGAGAATTCCCCTTTTACACCGATCATGCCCCCTAAGAGATGTTGGTCCACAATAACGGAAATAATGAACACTTTTTAAGATGCTTCTTGGCTTTACAACCCTTCAGCTTTAGAACCTGCCATTGGAAAGGAACTGAACAAGCTAACACAGATTATTTATCCAGGTACCCTCAGACTAATTTCTTGAAAGCAAGAAAGTTAGGGAAGGGGGATGTCAGAGATCTCAGGCAGACCCCAATGAACCCTCCAACTTACCTCATATTTCCTCACCGTCTCCCTCTCCACCGCCCTTCCAGCCACGCCAGACCTGAAAAAAGAAAAGGGAGACTAAGACCATGATATTAAAAACGGGGTAGTGATGATGTTCCATGCATAGAGGTGAAGTAGTAGACATAGCCGAGTAGTGTCTTTGTAAGTTATTTATTAAGTCCATAACATAAGCGGTAGCGGCCCCACCAGGAGCAGCCTCCCTGCTGCTCAGACCATCTTCAACTGTCAACACTCTAGCATTCCACTCATGTCCTTCACACCATCATTCCAAACAGAACACTTACTCTGGCTGAGCAGCTAGGAACCAAGTAACAAGGGAGCATTATAAACACAGCAGGTAGATACCACAAACGAACTATCCTTGTCCTCCGCAGGGGGGAGGAGATAAGGAAGTAGAGGACCAATCCCGGGGCAGAACAGGAGGAGAAAAAGAGCTCACCATTCACAGGAAGGGAAAGCCGGAAGTCGAGGATTGTCAGGCCAGAGAGGTGAACCTGGAAGACGGTTACGCTGACAAGTTGCAGGAAGACACGGAGAGGGAGGACCACGGAAGTGAAAAGGCAGAGGATGCTGACTCCGATGAAACTCCCGACGTGTGGAGCGAGGAGTGGTGGTCCCCTACAGAGCACACGTACAAGCCGCTGATATTCAGGAGAGTTACAGCAGACCAGGTACGTGTGCTGGGGGAGAGCAAAAGGGGGGTGGGGCGGATCTGTAGCTGGTGAAGATCGGCATAGCTGGGTGGTTGGGGAAGGGGTCAGTGCTTGCCTTGTCTTCCTCTTCTTTGTTCTGGCCGGGCTCACATTGGTTAAATGTGTTTATTGGGGGCTTTCTGTTTTTGTCTGGTCATTATTTTTGACTTACTGAACGTATCCCAGGGAAAAAGCTGCCCCAGATACTTTGGGACATGCTAGGAGTCGTTTTTTGTTGTTGTAGTTTTACATTTGCTTTTCCTGATGGGGAAACTTGCCTCAACCATGAACAGCTTTAAGGAAATATAGCCTATTACAAACAAGTTCCTTAATTACTGAAAACATCAACCCGACCATCTATTTTTCATTCTAAGAATAGGTGAACTCCAAGGATAAGGGTATAAATAGATGTGTTTTGTTCCCCTTTCTTTTCCTTTGATTCCACTTTCATTTTCTCACTAAATTACAAATAGTTGGAGCCCCTCCATGATCCATTGAGTATGGGGAAGGTACCTATCCTTGTAGGTACTGAAGGAAGTACTTTTACTTACTGCTGCTTATTTCTTCTTATTTTGAGCTTCAGGGTGACTCCGTCATGTGCGATGTAGAAGCCCTAGAAGAAAACAGAAGTAAAGAAGAAGTAAAGAAAAATACATTCCACAAGTCTGGATACCAAAGGAACCCATTGTGTCATCATTTTAAGCTGTTATCAAAATAAAAGACTCTATCATTTAGAAATACATTTAGCCTCCACGATTCTTTTTCCGCCCATCCCTCCCACATTAATTTTTTACTGTTGTAATGCTACCTCTTCTATAGACTAACACTGGGTTACCTTATTACATTTAATAAGTGCTAACTTCAGATTGAGAGCAGATAGAGATATACTGTTAACACTCAAATGAATTGTAATTTAAAATCTTTTTTTAACGGTAAAGTCGGATTTTACGTTATTATTCTGGAAATTACACTTTTAGAAAGTTTGCCTTTCCCTGCCTAAACCAAATATGCCTTGATTATACACAAATGAACCTGACACCAGGCCTGCCCTTGCCTTTGTCACCCTGGACAGTTTGGAGCCAAAGCCAGGGGAAGGGGAAGAGCAGATCACATATAAATGTGGCATTTTTTTCACGTTTGAAGGGGCAAAGAATTGTGTGGCGAAAAAAGTATGGATCTCAATCTGGGCTAGTCCCTTTTTAGCAAGTGAGTCTATTGCATTAAACAGATATCACCCCTGCTGTGTTTCAACAAATTGATATCTGCTTGTTGTTTGTCTGGGAATCAAAGCTTTTAATGTTAAGGTTGACTATCATAACCATGCCTCTCCTTTTATCTTTGCTCATGTCACTATCCTGACAGTGCTTAGCGTGTTCTTTTTCACCCCATTGCCACTTGGTCCTCTTACTACTCATGTATGGATGTGTGTCTTATATCTCCTTAAACTTTATGTGATAACAGCTCTTGAAATACTCCAAAAACTATTATGTGAGCATGTCAGGTTGACAAGTTCTCGCTTTCTACCAGGGACTTGTGACAAATATATTTTCCTTGGTTTCAGTTTTTTCATCCCTCGTCTCCTGAGAGCTCTCACCAAATATTAACTTTAAATTACCTCTTCCTCCCACCTCTCCCTAGTCTGGCGTCTGTCATCTCAGACTAGCTCAAAGATTTATTAAATACCTCTCTCAACCCACAGTCTCCCCCCCCATAAATCAGTCATTGTGTTCTTCAGTTAGCAGGTTCCAGCATTGTAGCTTCTGAAGTGTTTCCTATTGCAATCAACATTTAAAGTTTGGTGAATGGGGTACTGTGAGAAGTTGGCCTGGTATATGCTGTTCACTAGTTCTAGTGACCACCTTGTACCATGCCAAGCAACCCTTA
This sequence comes from Triturus cristatus, assembly GCF_964204655.1. NCBI lineage: Eukaryota > Metazoa > Chordata > Amphibia > Caudata > Salamandridae > Triturus > Triturus cristatus. Next base: position 464,936,824 of record NC_140579.1, on the reverse strand, counting down.
TGGTGTGGTTGTAAGTCAACCTTTTTGGACTAGCTGCCCTAGTGGTAGCGTAGGCTAAGCAGTCTTTGAGGCTAAACTCGTGAAGCGTGTTAAGCAAGCTGTTTTACCAATAGTAACCCCCTTTTATACCAATGAAAGGACACCACACAGATATATATTCAAAATATATATGTATTTATTTCTCAAAGTAACCCCTAGTCTCTTTATGAGCACAGGAGCACAAATCGTCAAACAAGATTATCACAGAATACACAGAAGTTGCACTTTATATGGATAGGCCCTGGTGGCCACTCAAACCATATACTAAAATAGTGGTATAAGTACCACGAACAGAAAAGGGAAAAGGCCTAAGGCCTCTAGAATCGCTGGGCCTACAAGGAGCTAACGTCAGTTAGTGACCAGGAGGTCCACGGGTGGCGTGTGCAGAGCAAATAGTCACACGCGTGCTCCCATAGGTTTCAATGGGTGCGTAAAAAGTACAAAGTTACTGCAAAAGGAATCTTCCGGATGACCTAGGAACTTAAGATTTGGAACACAGGCACTAGAGATGTAATACTACACTTGGGCACAGGTGTGCCAGCTTTACCTCACCCACAGGAAGCGGGTGCATAGGCCTCGAAGTGCGTCGGGTTTCTTCTATCTGTTCCGTGGGGCCTGTAGACAAAAGTGCTGCAGGCGGTCGGTCGGGAAGAGATGCAGTGGATCCAAGAGTGGATCGGAGATGTTGAAGACCTGTAAGCAGAGGGGACAGTGTTCACAGTCACTAGCCAGTGACCAGCGTGGCACCAGGTGGGTACCAGGCGATGTCGGGTGCAAACAGGTGATGAGGGGTAGCTTGTCTCCGCAGCCACGTGGTCCCTGAAGGTCGACGACGTCCAGGAGTCGGCTCACGAGCTGTCCCACGCAGGCTCTCGCTGTCGGCGGTGTCGGCGACTTGATCGAAGCAAACAAGCCTTGGCAAAAGCAATTGCAGGAGGATTCGGAAATCAGCTGTTGGTTCTGACCAGCAAGGTCAGATGGATTGCTCCTTTGGAGGGGAGCAAGGGCCAGTCTGGAGCAACCAGACCAGCGGTATTTGTCGTAGATTTCGTCGCCAAGATGGCCACTAGCCAGCGGGCCAGCAACCGGTTAGGCGCGTCGAGTGGCAAAATGCAGAAGGGCCCCACGCAGATCGTGGAGATGCTGGAGGGCTCACCTTTGGTGCAGATGCTGCTCGAGGGTTGGGCTTCTCAGGACCCAAAGCACAACTTGGAGGGAGCCTCGGTTGTTGCACTTGTCAGCTTGTCGTAGTCGTTCCAAGATGGCTGGCTCCACGTGTCTCGGTGCCTCCACGGGTCTCCTCTTTTCAGGGACTGTGGATCGGGCGGTGAGAGGTCTGGAGGTCCAGGTCTTGTCAGTCTCTGGGCTCGGGCTCCGGCGGGAGGCGGCGGCAAAGCAGACGTTGATGCGCTGGATGGTGCTTGCGTTAGCAAGGTGGTCACTCCCTGACCACAGGGGAGATTTTCTTCAGTCTTCTGTGCAGCAGAATGTCGAAGTTCCCGTCTTCTTCTTAGTTTCAAGTTGATTCCAGGATGTCTAAAGTCTTAGGACACAGCTCCTACCTTTATTCGGATTCTAGGGGCCGGACTACCTGCTAGGTCCCTCCCTATGGGTGGGACCAGGAAGGGGGGTGGTTACACCCCCAATCCTTTGTCCAGCTCGCCCCAGGCCCGGGACTGGTGTGCCCCAGGACCGGTTTGAACTGGCATATGCACCGAGGCTCCTTGTGAGCCACAGGCATGTCTGGTTTCTTTCAAGCCCTACCTGACCAATACACAAAATCCTGTCTGGGGTGGTGCACGCACCTCCCCTGGCAGGAAACCCTTTGTCCACACCTCCCAAGCTGGAAGGACTCCCAGCAGCAGGAGGGCAGACTTGTGTCTGTGGTGGCAGCATCCATTTTGTGGAGCTGAGGCTATGTCTGATTTTACCCGCGTTTCAGGCACTGTACATGTCGTGTCCCTCTAGAAGGGTGGAATGCTAACCCCGTCGCCAGAATTGGCGAGGGGTTAGTATTCCAATTCGTATGACACCTTACTCGACATGTTTTGATAAAGCCAAACCAAAGATAGCATTTAACCGCGAGGTTCATAATGCACTTAAGAGTATATGGTATGACGATATCTGGAAACAGTAGAAGGAAGTTGTTCCGACCACTGCAGACAGGCTCAGCTCATGCCAGAGCACCATCTCACATGGAACCAAGCACTCTGCCTTCAGGATTGTTAAGGCCTGCCATAGGAGTGACTTATAGGTTACCAGGTGTCCCATTTAAGTTTAGGTATAGGTATACTACACCTAAGTAAGAGGTGATTACACCAACTTACCCCAGCTGAGTGATCAGCCAGTTGTGTCAGATTGTTAGGCCAAGCCTGGGGTGGCATAATACATGCTTCAGCCCCTGGCAGGCCTTGGATACACCAATGCCCTGGGTACCTAGTGTACACTGGTACAGGGGCTGACAGGGTGATCCAACCAATTGGGTATGTACCTAGGGTACATGGAGTCCATTTTACAGAGAGAGCAGATAGCCTGAGAGCCTGAATGGCAGGATCTCAGGCCAACTAAGTCGAAAAACCAGCTAGACACTAGGCAAAAATTTGGGGGTAACCATAGTCAGATATCCACCTTCCTACAGGTACTCTTTCAGGAATGTGACAGAGTATCCCATCCGCATTATTACAAATGCATTATTTGTAGGAGCAAGTGATAAATTCCGCTTTGCTGGCGGAGTTCCCAGAGTTTTGCCCACTACCACTTACGCTTGTAAAACATTCCAGCAGTACTGTGGACGACATGGTACTCTGTCACAAAAGTGACAGACATCCTGTCGTTCGAACACTGAATCAGGCCCTGAGTCTCGCTGACACTTGGAATCTTACACTATGGCTGATGGCTCAACTTACCTGATAGACCATAGCCATACATTTCTCTTTGGTCAATTTTTTGTTGCTAAAATATGAATAAGGTGAAACAATCTCAAATTTCTCACTTACAAACTGAATTTCAGTTTATTCTTTGATTTTGATGAAAACATTATTTTTAAACCTTTCACATTCATGTGCAGTTGAATGTTTTGAGGGAAAGCTGGAATTGATTTAACCAGTGGCGTCTGGTGATCCCTGAAAATGATGAGTTGAAATACTTGCTATGGGTTCACCTCCTTGTTTTCAAAACTTGCCTTGGGTGCTCTCACACACAAAGGTATTGAAACACTTACATTCACTGTTTCTCAATTACAAATGCACTTGCATACACTCACACTTTTACAATTACTGACCCTCACACACCTACTCTACTGGTGTACAAGGGCTCTGATTTGAACTCCTGGGGTACAGGTGTTATATTATAATTGTACAGCAGGTGCAGATGTACCAGGGCCTTTGCACCTGCTGCACCATTGATAGATGCACCACTGACTCACTCCCTCTCCCAACCTCCCCCTCACTCAATCATTCTAATTCACACTGTTTTACTCACTCCCTCACTTTTATTTATTCATACTTACTCCCACTCACTGATTCTCACCCCTTCACTCTCATTGACCCACTCAAACACACAAAACAAACACAAACTCTCACTCAATCTCATTCTTTCTCAACAACTCACAGACACACTTTCATTCACACATGCACAGATAAACAGCAATGATTTATTTGTTACTTACTTTTTTTCATTTGCTGGCAACTCAGAGGCTCCATGGCAGTAGCAGAGCAGCAATCCAATGTTGGACATTAGAACCAGCAAGCAATGAGTTCTTAAAGCCAGGTTTAAGAGGCAGAACCAAGCAAACACAAGGAGATGATGGACGGAGCGCTGAAACTTTTCAGACACTCACCCCCAGTCCCAGTTCTGGGTTGAATCCATCATCGTTCTGTAGCTCACTTCGCCGCCGCAGTCCAGAACCAGCTATATGCAAATCAGTCTTGACCCTGTGCCACATGGGAACAGTCCAGCCCGGACTGCCGAGCCAGGTCTTCTCTGAACTGGAAACAAGCAACCTGGGACCGGTTTTGGGGTAACACCCCTCATCAGCCAGGCTAGCTTGAATCCAGTGGCAAAGTGAGCAAGAGACCTACGTCTGGGCATACCCTGCCAACTTAGGGTGAACAAAGCAAACACAAGGAGATGAGGGACAGAGTGCTGAAACTTTTCAGACACTCACCCCCAGTCACAGATCTGCGATGAATCCATCATCACTCTTTAGCTCACTTTGCCCCCTCAATTCAGAACCAGCTATATGCAAATCAGTCTTGACCCTGTGCCACATTGGAACAGTCCAGCCCGAACTGCCAAGCCAGGACTTCCATGAACTGGAAACAAGCATCATGAGACCGGTTTCGGGGTTACACCCCTCATCAGCCAGGCTAACTTGAATCCAGTGGCAAAGTGAGCAAGGGACTCAAGTCTGGGCATGCCCTGCCAACTTAGGGCGAACAAGAGGAAGACCCACCTCAAGCCATCTCCCAACTTCTTGATAGGACTAGAAGCACAGCCCTGTCAGAAGCTGCAACAGTGCTCGGGGTCCTGCTCTTGCTGCTGTTTGTCAATCAATCAATCAATCATTTGTAGAGCGCACTACATACCCGCGAAGGTCTCAAGGCGCTGGGAGAGGGGGTGGGGTGCCGTTACTGGTCAAACAGCCAGGTCTTGAGTTGCCTCCTGAAGGTCAGTAGGTCTTGGGTCTGTCATAGGCTCAGTGGGAGGGTGTCAAATATTGAAGAAAAAGCCAACTGCCTACATAAAATTGATATAGGTACGCCCAAATTAGGGTCTAGATTACAGTGAAAACCACAGGCCGAAAATTGACTCAGAGAGGCAAAAGAACAAAGGAGGGAAAGTTATCAAAACATGATTTATTTAAATGACAACGATCAGGATAATGATCTTTGCAAGAAAGGTAGACACAAGATTATAGATTCCAAACATAAATATGTAAAGGTCCCACACACTACAATCATACACACATTCATTCACACAGCATACTCATTTATTCAACAGGGGGTATACTTTCACAAAACCACATCATTTTACAATTAGATTAAAGGAAAATACAATTTGGCGCAATAAAGATTCAAAGGGGCTCGTGCTCTCCCAGTTCTTAAGGATAGTCGGAGTCTTCAGGTAGGCACGAAAGAGTCAGGATCAGTGGGAGGGTGTTCCAGGTCTTGGCGGCGAGGTGGGAGAAGGATCTTCCGCCGGTGGTTGTTCTTCGGATGCGAGGGACAGTGGCGAGTGCGAGGTCGGGGAAGCGGAGCTGGCGGTTGGGGATGTAGAAGGAAAGTCGTCTGTTGAGGTAGGCTGGGCCGGTCTTGTGGAGTGCCTTGTGTGCGTGGATGAGGAGCTTGAAAGATATCCTGTTGTTGACGGGGAGCCAGTGCAGGTTTCTCAGGTGAGGAGTGATGTGGCTGTGGCATGGTACGTTGAGGATCAGTCGTGCAGAGGCGTTTTGGATGCGTTGCTGTCGTTTGATGAGCGTGGTCAGGGCTCCCGCGTAGAGGGCATTTCCGTAGTCGAGTCTGCTCCTGACGAGGGCCTGGGTGAATGTTCTTCTTGTGTCTGTTGGGATCCACTTTTAGATCTTGCGGAGCATGCGGAGGGTGCTGAAGCAGGAGGAGGAGATGGCGTTGATTTGCTTGGTCATGGAGCGTTGAGTCGAGGATGATTACCAGGTTGCGTGCGTGGTCGGTGGGTGTCGGGGCTACCCCAGTGCCATCGGCCACCAGGATTCGCCCCAGGCTGAAGGGTTGGAGCCGAGGATGAGGACCTCCGTCTTGTTCATGTTCAGCTTCAGTCAGCTGATCTTCATCCAGTCGGCAACGGCCTTTTTTCCTTCGTGAAGGTTGGATTTGGCAGTGATGGGGTCCTTATTGAGGGAGAGGATCAGTTGAGTATCGTCGGCGTGGGAGATTATGTTGATGTCGTGTTGTCGGGCGACGTGTGCGAGCGGGGCCATATAGATGTTGAACAGTGTCAGGCTGAGGGAAGAACCCTGGGGTACGCCGCAGATGATCTTGGAGGCTTCGGATCGGAAAGGGGGGAGGCGTACGCACTGGGTTCTGCCGGAGAGGATGGAGGTGATCCATTCCAGAGCCTCGGATCTCTACGGCGTGGAGGCGTGCGTGTAGTGTGCAGTGGCAGACGGTGTCGAAGGCGGCAGAGAGGTCCAGGAGGATGAGGGCCGCGGTCTCACGATTGTCCAGCAGGGTCCTGATGTTGTCGGTGACAGCGATGAGGGCAGTCTCGGTGCTGTGGTTGCTGCAGATCCCTCACTGGGAAGGGTCCAGGATTCTGTTTTCTTCAAGGTATCGGGTTAGCTGTCTGTTGACAACCTCCTCCATGACCTTGGCTGGGAACGGAAGCAGAGAGATGGGCCGGAATTTCTTGAGGTCTCTTTGGTCCGCCTTGGGTTTTCTGAGTAGGGCGTTGATCTCGGCGTGTTTCCAGCTCTCTGGGAAGGTCGCAGTCTCGAGGGGGAGATTGATGACGTTGCGCAGATGGGGTGCGATGGAGCTGCTGGCATTGTTGAAGATGGTGGTGCGGGAAAGGGTCTGACAGGGAGCTGGAGTGGATTGTGCTCATGGTCGGGATGGTGTCATCGAGGCTCACGTTGGCCCAGGCTAGCAGGGGGTCATGGTCGATGGTGTGCGGAGAGTCTGTTGTGTTGATGTCTGTTGGGGCTGTCTGGGTGTTGAAGCTGTCGTGGATGTCTGCTATCTTGCGGTGAAAAAAAGCGTTGAGGGAGTCGCACAGGGCTTGCGACGGCGGGATGTCGTTGGTGTTGGAGCTGGGGTTAGAAAGTTCCTTCATGATGGTGAAGAGCTCCTTCCTATTGTATGCGTTGTTGTCGAGGCGGTCTTTGAAGGAGGTCCTCTTGGCAGTCCTGATGAGGTGATGGGGGTTGCGGGCGGCGTCCTTGTGGGGTGCGTGACTGTCCGGAGTCTTCTCACTGTGCCATTTCTTCTTTAGTTTCCAGCAGGCTCACTTGGAGTCTAGGAGTTCTGGGGTGAACCAGCTGGCCCGCTTGCTGGTGTCTCTGTAGGAGGGTTTCTTCTGCGGGGCGAGGGTGTTTTGGCGCAGTCGTCAATCCAGCGTCTGAGGCTGTGGGCAGCATCGTCGGTGTTGTAGGGTTCGGTGGGTGGGATGAGAGCGAGGTTTGTGTGTAGTTGGTCTTCGGTGATTTTGCTCCAGCAGCGGCGGGGGATCTGTTGGGTGCGGTGGTGTGAGTTGGGTTTCTGGAAGGTGAAGTGGATGCAGCGGTGGTCGGTCCAGGGGAGTTCGGTGGTGTGGCTGAAGGAGATGTGGGAGCTTGAGGAGAAGAGGGGGTCGAGCGTGTGGCCGGCGGAGTGGGTAGGCGTTGCGACGAGTTGCTTCAGTCTGAGGTTGGCGAGGTTATCGATCAGGGTGAAAGTTCAGGTCTCCGAGGAGGATGTAGTCGGTGGAGGTCAGGGCGTGCGTGCTGATGAAGTCGGCGATGGAGTCGCTGAACTGGAGTCGGGGTCCGGGGGGTCTGTAGATGAGGGTGCCTCTGAGGCTGGAGATGGGGTCTGTGTGGATCTGGAAATGCATGTGTTCGGCGGTGCTGAGAGTGTCGTCAGTGTTGGTCCAGACCCTGATGCTGTTCTTGTGGATGATGACGATTCCTCCTCCGACTCCTTTTGGGCAGTCTCTGCGGGTGATCTTGTAGCCGCCTGGGATGGCAATGGCTATGTCGGGTGTGGGGGAGTTGTTCATCCAGGTCTCTGTCAGGAAGGCGACGTCCGGGAATGAAGTGTCGAGCAGGTCCCAGAGCTCGACAGCATGTTTGCGTGCGTAGCGGTTATTCAGTAGAATGCATCGGAGGTGATTGTGGCCTTTCTTGGTGGGTGGTTTGGCGGCTCTGAGGCTGGTGTAGCTGCAGTTCCGGCAGGTGAAGGGACCCTGAGTGCGTTTCGGGGCGGCTTTGAAGCAGGTGTGGGTCCGTCCGGAGTTGAGAGCGTGGAGTATGCTGGCATCGTAGCGGCGGCGGTTGGCATGGTGGGCACGGGGACCAGGTGTTCTGCCGCTGGGCACGGTCGGGCGCAGATGGGCTTGCCTTAGGTGCGCCAGCGGCGCGCCCGCACAGTGGCCACCATATATGGGGAGGTGGGAGGGAGGAGCAGCTGGGAGGCGGGAGGCAGGGCTGGGGCAGCGAATGGGCGGTCAGGGGGGCAGGGCTGCAGGGGACGCAGCGGTTGGAGTGGGAGCGGTGAGGGGCGACAAAGGGAGCAGAAGGCAAAAGCGGGCACAAAATTACGGGGCAACGAAGGGAACAGAAGGCAAAAGCGAGCACAAAATGACGGGGCAACGAAGGGAACAGAAGGCAAAAGCAGGCAGAGAAACACAGGGCAACGAAGGGAACAGAAGGCAAAAGCGGGCACAAAATTACGGGGCAACGAAGGGAACAGAAGGCAAAAACGGGCAGAGAAACACAGGGCAACGAAGGGAACAGAAGGCAAAAGCGGGCACAAAATTACGGGGCAGCGAAGGGAACAGAAGTCAAAAACGGTCAGAGAAACACAGGGACAGCGAGGGGAACAGAAGGCACCTCACGAGCCCCAGATGCACTGATGTGCTCCCTTACAGCCCCATTTTAGCAAATATACTGTGCTGCCTGAGGCATGTTCAGTGTGTCTGCAGAATAAAAAGGATTGTGCCTGTGTTAGGGGATCGTAGTTTAACTAAGCCCCTCATATGTGCAATACAGACACTCATATACAGACAGATGTGTTTTCAAACAAAATTCTGTATCTGCATCATTGCTTAGACCCTTCCTTCTCCTGCCATTAGGATCCTGGTGGACAAGCAGAGAGCTGACCAGCAAACTACAGAGTTCATGTAAACATAGAAATTTGTTTACACAAACACTGCTAAATTAAATTAAAGTGTAAGCAGAGGCTTAGTGAATTATGTACCCTGGAACCTCTGAAAGGGAGCCTCCTTGAAATTAACCCCTATTGTAAACCTGTCAAAGTCAAATCAAATATTATAATATAATCTGCATATAATAAAACATTGATGCTAGTTTTACCTAATATGAGGGAAGAGTGAGCAATATTATTTCTTGTTTCTGATATTCAGGCAAATCAGAGAGGTTTATTGGGAAATTTAGGAGCAAATATACATTACTGGCAAATGTACTTTGCATTCCAGCCCCCACATACAGATCTCTGTCAGCACTCAGTACTATAGGTAAGTCGCATATCCATATGCATGAAAACATACCAAACAGACCAATTATAATGAATCCTCTTGGATTCCCAATTGTATAATTTTCTTCCATGCGTTGAGCCTGTTCAGCTATAAAGGCCTGTTTAATAATCTATGTATAAAGCACAGATTGGCAAACCTTTATGTTTTATATTTTTTTCATTTATAATATGCAAGAATAGTAAATGATCTAATCCTGAAGCATGTTGAGCATTTGACAAAACACTTAACTGTTTAAAAGGTATTACTCCTTCTTCAACTACTTCAACTACTTAACTTTGAAGAAATACTCACAAATGTGTACAAACAAGTTTCCCACTGAATTTCGCAATACAATTAGGTGACAATCAGCTTTATTACTTGAATTACTAATGGAATTGCTGTTCTTCTCAAATAAGCCTGTGTTATCCCAGTTCCTTTGCTTATTTGTGTTCTTTGTCGTAAAGAACAGTACCAGAAATATTTTCTAAATTTCTCTGATTTGGAATAGTAGCTGTCCTCAATAGTTGATCATTTTTTTTATTTTGTTGATACATTTATTATATATTTTGAGTCTAAAATTTGCCACTAATCTTCTTACTGTACATCTTTAATAAATTGAGATACTGATTGACTTATTTTCACGTAAAAATCCTCATCTTAATAATTTACTTCACTGCTTATTCTTGAGCAGCTTAACAAAGTGCAAAGACCTTTAAAATAAGTTCACAGTTGCAGGTCCCAGGTGGGATATATACATGACATATTTGCATATTAAATTGTCTTAAACTATTTCTACTATTCTTTTATATTTTCATTCTATGTATTTGTTTCTTAAACTCAAATTGTTAGTTTTCGAATTTTCTCAGTCAATATATATTTATTTTCAAGACACGTATCTTATAGAAATGTACACATTACAATGTCTTTTAAAAACAAGCATTTGCAATGCAATAGGTCTCGCAGTTACACGAGTTAAAGCTATTGGCATTGTAAATGACGATGCCAATAGGCATTGTTATTTGCAATGTCAATAGCTTAAACTCGCGTAAATGCGAGACCTAATGCATTGCAAATGCTTGTTCTGTGCGTCCCCAGACCCCACCTTTTGTACCAACACCAAATGCATCGCATCTGTAACAGCGAACAGAAAACAACCAGTAAATAATAAACAAATGCAGCAAAGCTTCCTTCCAGTCTGGCCTCTTCCTGTTCGTGATTTAAATAATGCTAGCACGGACATAAAACACATCGCAGCATGTGGGTTACAAACCACAACAGTTTGCTTTTGAATAATTCACTACAAACAGTAAATGGTGTGATAGATAACATCCACCAAGTCACCTCCCAGACAATAAAGAAAGTGCCACAGGGCATGTGTTTGCCTTGTGTGAAGTATGTAGACAGGCAAACGTTTCAATGGAGACTTAACAACTGTTATACTATAGCGCAGAGATTATTATATAGAAAAGAACAGATCGCCGTAGGTTGGAAAAGTGCAATAGAAATAAAGCCACAAAACATATTCCCCAGAAACGTTAGAAGTTACACATTAACAAACAAATATAAAAGACCCAACTTCTGAAAGGAAAAGCAATATGTGCACAAATTGTAATTTTGTTAATATTCCTGTTCTGGAGATTTATACTGACTAGACCCGTAAACTCCCTTTGTAAAAGTCAATGAATTAACGGGTAAGCTGCCTGGGCTCGATGCATATTTATGTTTGTTTTAAGTAAGCGCAAAGCACTAAGGGAAGGTAATACAAAAATTTGCAATTTTGTCCTTTGTTTGTTTTTGTATTGTGCAGGGGTGTAGTAAGATCATGTTTATGTGTAGATTTTGGAATATGTCACCTCGGTTTGTTTTTATGTGTGTATTGGTAAAATGTTTATTAACAAATGCTATAGAAATATATTTGCACGTTTGGGAGCGCCGCTTATAAACACGCAAAAGCAAACACCAGCCAAATCTGTCCTGTGAATTGCCCTAAACAACAACCTAATGTTGTAACGGCAAAAGCAGCACGCAGATGTAAGTGAAACCGACTCAAAAATGTATTGCTGCATTCGCTGAAGCAAAAGCGCCAAGTAGATTAACAAAAGGCACCTTTTTAATAAAAGAAATACGCCAAGATGTGCTGAAGTGGGAGTGTTATTAAAATGGAAGCAGACACATAATACTTAGTGAATGCAAAATAACCAAGAAATAACAGGCAGATGCGGGCAAGGCGTATTTCAGTCTATTTTTTTGTTATTTTCATTAGAATTAAAGCTATCACAGAGACGGAAAAAGTCGCAGCATGTGGTTTACAACCCACAACACTTTGCTCCTCGCAGCTAATTGAGCGTGCACAGTGGATGGTGTTATAGATAAGATTAACAGATCCACCTCCCAGACAGCAAACACAGTGCTGGGGGGACGTGTCTGTCCTGTAAGAAGTATGTAGGCAGTCATATGTTTACCAGTTGGCACAATATATTACAGAATGTACTAAGGTTGCCTAAATAGGGTATTATAGCTCCTGCATACTGCTTTAACAAAGAAAGCGCAGTTAGGAGATTGCATTATAAAAGCAAAGTAGGGAAAACTTCGGCTAAACACTTATAAGCAGTGGTTTTAGAGAGGAAGAGGAGTTTGTAAACAGCCCGGACAGAAAATGAAACGAAATATAGCTTTAACAAACAATTTTGCACCACCGCCGTGATTCCGTTTTGGATGCAAACTTCTTTTCGCAACACATCGGAATGTACACGGTCCTTGGGATACATAAACAGTGTCCATCAGAAAAAAAAAAGGGAAATTGTGCTTGTAATGAAAGAAACGCCGAGCTACAGTGCACACCAACAGTCTGGCTATTGTGCAATGGCATGCAGGTTTCTAACAACGCGACTTCACGAGGAGGGGGATGCGGCAGTATAAACAAGACAAGGCCGGCGGAGCGTGGCGCGCGCGTGCTTGGGGGCGGGGGAGCGCTTTCCAGGCGGGGGAGCGGACCCTTTGAAGTGCTCCCAAAAAGCAGATTGCATGGCGGCACGATGCGCGTGATTGTGCGCGTGCTAGCCATGCAATCCGCTTTTTGGGAGCACTTTTAAAAGCTGCTTACAATAGTCTCGCCTTGCAATCGCTTACGCGATAGCAAGGCGAGACCTAAAAATACATATAATTGTAACCCATCAACCAGCTACATTACAATTTCATTGCTTTAAAAGACGATAAATATCCATTCTGGAAGACAACCCAAAAGAATAATAAATCGCCCTTTACACTCAAGATTCAACATATTAATAACAGAATTAAGAATGAAAGATTAAGAAACCAATAAGAACCACATTGTTGCTCTAATCGTCCATGACATATAATGCAGATCAATATACCCAAGCCTTTACAATGTAGTTTTTGTATGAGTTGAATGTATCAAGCAATTGAAAACACAAAATCAAACTGATTAATTGTAAATAAAGTACAGAATGCTTTGCTGCTTGATCTAACTACATGTCTTAAACAAGCATTGTCAAAACCAATAGGTTTTGGCAATTCCCGAGCTAGTGTCATTTTCAATATGAATGTCTTTTAGGCGTATTTGGTCCCTTAACTGATGTTATTGTGACAGTGTTAGTGTTGTTGTTTTTTTAACAGTGCTAGTAGGTTAATGTTAATGTGCTAGAGTGCAAAGTTGAGAAAAGAACACTTGGCGACATAAAGAAAGTTAACCATAGAAAATAAATCTTTGCAATTTTGTGTGTCCTGCTGGGCACGTTTTTGCCAGTCACACGCCTTCTGTTTACATGGCACTAGAAGTTAAAAAGAACAAAATAGTGCCCCAATCACGCAGGGAGCAGCGGACGAGCACGGATTAGGTTGAATCAATCAGTGCTTGGTCCCAACTTTTACAGAGGCATGAATTTTTTTAAGCAGCAACATGCATATTTTAGTATTTATGCAATATTCTTTCTAATATTTACAAAAGTAATGAACACAGTAGTACAAAGAAATGTGTACATCAGAGAGATGTCAGGCACAAGCGTGACAGTGGAGGCAGCACTACTATACTTAGTATATGAAATGGGCAAGATATATATGGATTCAGAATGATATGAGTTGAAATGGGATTTATTTTAAGTGATGAATAGAAAGGAAGGTGTGCTCAATTTAAACCGCAAACCTGAGAGTGCGCGTGCAGGTCAGCATAGAGAGAAAGCTTATATGGTCAGGCGCGTGCAGATGGGGTCCCCCGTCCTCTAGGCTTGGGCTTTTACCCATACACGACAGTAATTCAACTTCGTAGCACTTTTAAAACAACTATGGATGAAATGTGGTGTTCTGAAAATGGCATGAGAAACACACGGGGTTCTCCCTTGCTGAACATAATGTGTGATTTTTGACAGACCGTTTTGACTTCACTTCACTAACTTCTCAGTCAATAGACAAAATTGCTGTCACTGAAAATATTCTGTGTGTTGTGGGGGCAGCAGCACTGGGATTCATATTTGTACAAACACCTGCTCGTACAGCACTTCTCCTTCTTAGCACTTACAAAATAGCCAAAACTGTGAATACAATGTCGTCTAGTGGAAAACAGAGCGAACATTTCAGTGGATCTTTCCCATATAAACGCAATGTGTGATCCTCGGCAGACTGCCTCTCCACCATGTCCTTGTCTCCCTGTTCCCTGATAGCTTTAACTTCAGTGTAGGAGCGGCTGATAGCAGTTAGTTTTCTAATATACAATAAAACAGTCAATGGTCTTTATTTTACATCCATTGATAAAAAGCTTGGGAGAGGGGGGTGACGGGTCTTATGGGGTGGGTGCAGGAAAGCTGCTCTCGGATTGGTGACTGTAACCTGTAGATTGACCTACATTTTGTTAGCAGACAGTATGTAGCAAGAATGCCTTGGGCCCTAATTCAAACTCGGAAAATGGAGCCGCCAAAGTCATCATTTAATTGGTGATAGGCCACATGAGTTTGGGGACAGTGGCCATCTCGTACTCCTGAGCCCTGGTGTCACTGCACTGGCTATTGATTGTCACTTCTTTGTAAGAGGGGCGTATTATAAATACAGCATGGGGCCAGAGGGGGCTGTACGAGAGATCTCTGGAAGAGAAACACTGACAAGACGGAATGAATCATTTGTTAATTAGACTAAGAGATTTTTATTTATTTATTATTTGTTTTTTTATCCATTATTTATTTATCATATCTTTATTATATATCTTTATTATTAATTATGTTATTTATGATTATTGTTTACTATTTCTTTATGCATTTACTATTGTTATTTAGACTGAGAGGAAGAATTACAATGAGGAATACATGACTTGTTATTTGCGTAGTAACTGACGTGCTACTCACAGCTAACGAGCTGCATACACCTCCATGTCAAAACTCTGGATGCTGATTTGCAGTGCCTAGAAGCCGGCATGTTATAACCCAAACATTACAAAAAGGACAAGGTTCTTCTCATCTTTGTGGCCTGAAATGCACACACCAGGCAGAAAGAGATAGGCCAGAGAACGTAGTGGTTAATGTGAGGAAAAAGCAGAACTTCAAGATGAAATTTGAGGTGAAAACAAAGGGAGATAGAGCATTAAAGAGCGGGATGGGGACAGGGGCACACGAGGGAAGGAGCCCATGCACTCTTTGGGAGCGTCACCAAAAGCAATGGGAGAACACGAGCAAGCAATAATAGGAAGGGGTTGGGGCACGGAACAGGCACTCAGTGAAAACAGCATCTGATGTTTTATCTTGGTCATTGAATGAAGCCTGGCGGAACAGCAGCCCCTCCAATCTGATGCAGGCAGTCCGAGCAATCAATAAAAAATGTAAATACAAAAGCAAACAGTTTTCACTCACCCATGCCTTATTCAAGCAGGGAAGCGGGAGGGGGCTGGACACATTGGACCTCTGTCTTTGAAAGCACGGCATATGTTACTAGATTAGAACAAGATTTACAGCATGTTTATGCAGCTCAGAGCCAGTGAAAACACAAATGCCTGTTAATGGTTTTTCAACAAAAAATAAGTAGTTCTTAAAACCGGTGCTAAAATAAGACCGGTGGATTGATATAGAAATTGGTTCATGCTCTCGGGGATGGCTAAACACAGGAAGAGGAATGGCGCATGCGTGCCAAGGACGAACAGGGGGAAAGACTAGGAGAGCGACAATGGAGCCAGCAAATGAGAAGCCTATGGGCGGGCTGAAGCACACACTATATACAACATATCTCAAAGAGACATCACAAGCGCTGTCTAGCCGAGACCTACAACGAGGGCCTAAGATCTTTTTTCTTTCACTTAGAAAGATAGTACAATCTAACAACAAATGGACAACAGCAAACTTCATTTTAAAAGTGCGGAAACAGTAGCCAATATTACTCAAGACTCTATTTTAAAACCCAGCAATTCTTCAGCCATGGTCAATAACTACTCGAAGCTGAAGAACAGTGCATCTCAACCGCCTTACCGGAACTGGGGACAAATACGGGAATGAGGTCTCTGTTCCATTGAACTCCAAAGAATGGGCCGCTGAGCTTTTGGAGACTAGATAATGTCTATCGGCTGGTATGGTTTTATCCTTGACGAGCCTCTGCAGGTCATTTGTCCTGAGAGTATTTCCAAACAAAGCTATACCGAGCCTCTCCCCCATTTGTTTCCACCGACCCTAGAAAAGATCTCGATAACTGAGTCGTGGACTTTGCACAAGAAAGTTTGTCACTGGAAACTTCATGCACACAAATCTAACCACACACAATCTGGCAAGGACGCAAGAGAAAACTCCAGCCTAGGAGCCTGTATCATTGTATCATTGTACTTGCCAGGAGACACAAGAGGCCCCTTAAACAAGGGCGCTCTAGCAAGTCCCAGCAAACACAGAAATCCAAAGTCATTAACTCTGCTCCATCGAGAGCCTGCTGTATTCATTTTCCTTCCACTGTCTTCTTTAAAGGCTGTGCTGATAGACCACCGTGCCTCAATTCAAACCTTTGCAGTGCATTTACCATACTTAGGAGGCCAATTTGTACCCTCTTCATATGACTGTCCCACATCAGGTTCCAAGCAAAAGTAATCCCTGAATATTTATAATCTTCAACCTTTTCTAGTGGGGCATTATCCCAAACCCAAAAGAACTCCATCTCACACTTTGAGAAAATTAAAGTTTTAGATTTTTCCACGTTTACCATGAATTAGTTCTTTCTGCAATAATTGGAAAGGTTTCTAATTTTCGCTTAAACACTTTCCGGGTGTACTCCGTAAGGACCAAGTCGTCTGCATACATCAGACAATGGTTATGCACCCCGCCTATTTTTGAGGAGAAGGAATTTGACCTGCCCAACATCTCAGGAAGATCTGTGATGAAAAGTCTAAAAAGCAAGGGGTCTCACACTCAACCTTGCCTCAGTCCGTTATTCACCGGGATTTTATCTATTAGAGAGCCTAGGCCATTCAAATCAACTTGTACCCAATTATTCTCATACAATCTCTGTATCATTTTCAAAAGATCTTGATCAATGGCCCAACATGCCAGCTCATCCCACAGGAGCCCAGGATTAACTCTACCAAGCCGCCCTGAAATCTACAAAACAGCAACTTCGTTTCTATCCTAAATCAACTGCTCTCCAAGCCGCTCCTCATAGAGCCGAATAGTGATCAACTCTCGAATAGACCCACCTAAAAGCCCCTTGCTCCTTCAGAATTGCCCATTGCTGAAGGCCCAGGCCTTTAGAGCAATCAGTAGTGTTTGGGAATAAATGTTAGACACCACATCGAGCAGGAATAATTTGCAGGGTCAAGATGGGCTCCCTTCTTATCAATGGGTTTAATAATAGCTTCTTGCCAAGAATCAGATATTGCCCCATTTATTGTCACCCATTTAAAAAGAAGCTTAGGCCATTGGCCCACCATAATGAGTTTGCACTATAGAGTGTAGCCGGTTCCCAATCTGGGACACCTGCCTCGATGACTTCATATATCTCATAATTTCTGGTTCGATGCCCGTCTCCTGAATATGGAGAAGATTTGAGCATTCCAACTGGTCAACAACATTTTCACTTCTTCAATTTTTATTTGGCATCTTATACGGCTCCATGATAAACATAGTTCACTGCGCTTCACAGACCTGAGCTTCTAATTTCGATGGGGATTTTTGGTGGACACTATTCATCAACCTCCAGAATAAATGAGGATTACCCTTTACAGTGACATCCTGCGTTTTGCTTCAATTACTCTCATAAAAAAGCCTTCCTTTTCTGGAAGCACACTTAAACGGTAGGTCCTTTTTAGGGACCACCAATCCTACTGGGACCTGCCCTCATCTCTTAAGGGAAAGCGTTGTTTTGCTTTATTGACTGCTCATCTAGAGAATGGCGTTTTCGATCAAACCACCCTGTTTCCACTTTCCATACTGCTCTTTTCTGTGCGTTGTCTTCAAGAAGAGGCCGAACTTACTTTATCATATGCTCATACCACTTTACATCTACCAGTTCAAGATCAAACAAAATTCGAATTTTTGCTCATTTGCGCAGTTTATGTTCAGTGATGGAAGCTCTTATTCTCTTCTTATAAACCAGGCAAAAATAAACCATCTGCTCTCTGCCATGAAGGGGTCCTGCGAGATACCCAGTTCTGTTACAAAGTAGTCACTCATTCCCAGGTCCCTTACATTAAAAGAACACATATCACCAAAATGCTCTGCAGATGTAAGAATATAGTCAATAGTCAGTACACTTTCTGAAGAGTTATGCACTGCTGAATGGCTCTTGGGGGAAAAGGACCGGTGTAGCTGCGTCTCTCCAACAATCTCTCAGTTAGCACATCTTGGGACGCTCTATTTGGGAAATATTTGAGGGCAGATGCAAACACCTCTCAAGTCAGGGTGACAAATATTTTACGATGTGGGGATGGGGACTGTATTTTACTACCACCAGTGTTAGACCTGGCATCCTTGGCATGGTTTCTACTGTCTTTTTGCCTCTACCTCCTGTATTTTTGATTTATTTTTTGCTGGTTTAGATACTCTGGGCACTTTGCCACTGCTGATCAGTGCCAAAGTGCCAGTGGTCTCTATGTACATTGTGATTATGATTGGTTATCCTTGATTGGCATATTTGATTTACTTGTAAGTCCCTAGTAAAGTGCACTATGTGTGCCCAGGGCCTGTAAATCAAATGCTACTAGTGTGCTTGCAGGACTGATTGTGCCACATCACCAGCAGCCTTTCAAATGTGTCTCAGACCTGCTACTGCAGTGTCTCCATGTGCATTTTTAACTGCCATTTCGCCCTGGCAAGTGCACCCACTTGCCAGGCCATAACCTTTCCTTTTCTTACATGTTAGTCACCCCTAAGGTAGGCTCAAGGTACCCATAAGGGCAGGGTGCAGTGTATGTCAAAGGTAAAATTTAGACTGGTGTGTTTTACATTTCCTTATAGTGAAATACTGTGTATTTCGTTTTTCACTATTGCAAGGACTAGCTCTCCCATAGTCCATCACTGGAGTGGCTTGTAACATTTTACAAGTGTAACTTTCAATTGGAACAGCTAAAGATTTGGAGTTTGTGCTCTCTGAACTCAGAATTTAATAACACACCTTTTAGTAAAGTTTTTAAAATTGTGTGTTTAAAAATGCCACTTTTAGAAAGTGGGCATTTTCTTGTTTAACCATCCTGTGTGCCTCTGCCTGCTTGTGGATTTACCATCTCGTTTTTTAGGTCTCGCCTATGCAGCGTGCATGCGCTGCATAGGAGACCTTTAGCCGTCATTCTGTTCTTTTTAGAAGCACATACTCGTGCCTGTGGCGGCATACACCTTGTGGGAGTGAGCAGGGGGTGGCCACAAGCACGAGTATGTGCTTCTAAAAAGAGCAGGCTGCGCACGCACGCATGGACCACTCGTGTGCTTGTTCTTCTCATTCTGCTTCGCGCGCGCATGCACGCACACACCACTCGCGTGCTTGTTAATATGATAGAGCTTACTGGTTTCTCTTTGTCTTTTTGCCCATACCTTTCCCTGTTAACATCTCTCCCTGCCCGTACCTCAAACTACCTCTAACTTTTTCTGCAAACACTTCTCCCTGCTCCCACCTATGTCAGCCTCCACCTCTTTCTGTTTGCATACCTCTAGCCTACATCTGTCAACTAGCACCTTTCTCAGCCTACACCTCTGAGTCCATTGCTCTACTTGCCTGCGCCTGTCACCCGCCATCTTTGCACACCCCCCGGCCACCTGCCCGTAACTTTCCCTGATCCCTGCTCTACCTCTCGTTGCCTACACCTTCCAGCGCGCACCTCATCCTGCACCTCCCCCTGCCTGCACCATTCCCTGCACGCACATCTTCCTGCCAGCAGCTCTCCCAGCGCGCAGTTATCCGTCCGCCCTTCTCCCAGCGCACACCTCTCCGAGCCCACACTGTTCCCTGGCCGCACAATTCTCTTTTACCTGTTTCTGCTCACATGTCTCTGTCCACGCCCCTCCATGCCTGTACCAGACTGCCCCGCTCCATGACCTTCGCAGCCCATTGCTCTTCCTGCCCACACGTCACCATACATTTTCCCAGCCGGCCTTAGATCAAATCATCAGCAAGATCTATTATCACAGAGCAGTTTGACTACAGGACTGCTGAATCCCCTCCCTGCACTGACCTGCTCTCTCCACGTGACAGCCTCCCAGGTTTACCGTGGTGGGCGAAGGACTCGTGTGTAGTCCAATCAGCCTGGCCCATCCTATAGTAGTCGTCTTTTTCACACGCCACTTTATAAAACATGTACGAAGCCTCAGATGGTTATAAGCAGTTATTGCATAAGTTATGTTACCGTCCTTTAAAGTGCCATTAGAGTGGTCTTGCAGCATTTTCGAGTCGGTTTGTAATGACGTTGCTGGTACTGTGTTCTGGAACAACTCGTGTGTGCTAGAGTGTGTGTGCTAGAGTGTGTGTGTTAGATATTCCGGGCTCTGGGAGGTAAGTAGGAGTCTTTTACTAACCGCCTACACATCTCAGTTGGTAGACATGCCCAGCACATAGAAGTCGTCTGAGCATATTGCAGGGTTTGAGATTTCTGTCTCGATTTATAAAAGTTGTTGGGATGTTTCTTCAAGAATGTTTGCTATTACATCACCCCGGATACACCAAACATAATCCATGCATTTGGAATCCTGCTTTAGTTACATTAACTGGGATTAAGTGGAAGCCGGTTTGCTAACGACATCTTGAGGACATTCAGAAACCTTCCGTGGGAATGCATTCCACCCGTTGCCCACCATTGGCTTTGTAGTTTGTAACTCACATTTGCTTGCTTTCTGTTTGCTGACTTTATTTCTTTTAGGCTGACCAGTTTCAGTTTGTCCCTTCCCTTGTCCAAACTCTAATTACTATATTCTAACAGTAATGAATTTCTGTAAACGGGGCTTCTTCTTATCCTGTCACATTTGCTGTTTATTCAAAGACAGTGGTCAAATTTCAGGCTCTGTCTTCCAGGGAGCTTGGGCTTTACTTTTTTTCTCTGACTTCAAAGTGAGAGGACTTATGTGACAATCATGTTGGCTACTTTTGGGACCTTATAAGTATTTAGTTATGCAGCACAATATCCTTGGTGCAACAACAACTGTTGCATGGCTAAATACTTATAAGGTCCCAAAGGCGAGACCTATTGGCTATGCCAATGCTTGTTACTGACAGGGGTTGTTTGTGCATTCATTCCTGACACTCACACAAAGGGAGCTGATGTGCGCCTTTTTAAATGCTGATGAGCCATCCTGTGCTAGAGTGGTGTGAGGAGTTGTCCCTAGCACCGGAATAGGCTGTGGCTGCGCTGCACAATACTGCCTCCACCCCTGTAGTGCGGCTGGACCAAAGAGAACCAAACTGGTTTTACTGATCAAGAGAGACTTTCTGAACAAAGAACTCAAAGGAAAAAGGGGTATAAGTATTAGACCTAAAACCTCAGAACATTAGATTGCTTCTGAACTAGGAGGCCCCTGCCAAGAAGAAGAGCTGAAGAGCTGCCCCCTTTGCTGTGTGTGGCTTTGCTGGGTGGACTTGCAGTTGCTGCTTCTGTCTGAAGGCAGTAGAAAGGACTGAACATTTGCCCTGCTGTGGTATACTACTTAAGAAGATCTCCGAAGGATTGGTGTAGAGCTTGTCTCCTGTTAAGAAGTCTCAGGGACACAACTACTTAAACTGAAGTTTCCTTGAACTTCACTGCTGGGAGTTCTGACCTCCCTGGGGTGGCAGATCCAGTTCTGGGCCCTTGGAGGTTGTTCCTGCTGCCTGCCAAAGAACTACAAGAACCTGAAGAAACCTGCAAAATCGATGCTTCGCACTTCTCAAGCTGAATTTTCCCTTTGCAGCACCACCGTGTGAGAGGAATTCCCAACGCTAAGCCCTGTGCAGTCGAAGGAATCCATGCAGTGCCTGTCTGCGGCCTGAAGAATCGCTGCATGCTGAGTTCCGCAGTCCAGTTTCCGAAGTCTTAGACCACCTCCCTGACTCAGACACAGGCCCTGCTGTGTGGTTAAAAGATACAATGCATCATGGGTCTAGGGCTGAAGAACTCAACTTAGTGCCTGTTTGCTGCAGCTGAATCAACCTCCAGCGTTTCCGGACTTCCACGCATTGCAGCTGTGCGCAATACATCTCTGAAGCAGCATCTGAAGGCCAGAACCATCTTGGAATCAACACATCACTTGCCCATATAGTACGGATTTGATGCATCACTTCTCCTGCGTGCAGCAGAACTGATGCATCGCCTCCCCAAGGACTCAGGAACTGACGGATCACTGTGTTTTCTGGTGCTTCCCTCCTCTGCGGCTGTTTTGCCTTGTGGATTTTGGCACATTTGAGGTACTTTGTATACAATCACTCATCCAGAACAGCAAAAAAGGCAAAAAATTACTTTGTTTAAATTATGCTGTGTTGGTAGAAATGTATTATTACATGTTATAACTATTTTTTCTTTTCTTTCACAGATCCTAATTCTAAAATAGGCAATTTACCTCAATTTACATTACAAAAAACATCTGAAAACAAGCATTAAAAATGCAATAGGTCTCGCATTTGCGAGAGTTTAAGCTATTGCCATTGAAATGGCAATGCCTTTTATTTATCTGTTTTGATAATTAACACATAAGTAAAAGGCATTGTTATTTACAATTCCAATAGCTCAAACTCTTGTAAATGCGAGACCTATTTTATTTTAAAGAAGCAACCGCCATTGTCCCGAGCTGCTTAGAAAGTTAAAGCGCTCATTGCGCGCTGAAAGTTGTGGGAAATTATATACACCCTATCATATCATGTGACACCACTTGTGCCACATCACTTAACCCATGCACATCACATCACCTCACTTGCATTAAAAGTCCAAGGCGATTGCTGCTCGTTGCTGTTTGGGAGGTGGGAGGGGGGCCACGGCGATCGCGATCGCTGCTCGTTGCTGTTTGGGAGGTGGGAGGGGAGCCACGGCGAACCCTGCTTGATGCTGTTAGGGAGGTTGGCGGGGTGTTCTTTTGAGGCTAGCATTACGGGTGCTCTATTACATAAATAAAAAGCCATGGTGAATGCTGCTCGATGTTGTTTGGCAGGTGGGAGGGGTAAATAAAAGGCCACAGTGATTAAACAAAGAAAGTGAAACCAGCCATGGCATCGTTGCTGGATGATGTTTGGGAGAACACGGGACGAGAAGAAAAGAAGAATAATAAGAAAAAAAAACACACCTAGGCGTTTCAAGAACACAGGGAAGAGAACTAGCAGACCTCGCAGAGGGGTGGGGCGGTGGTGTCAGCGGGTGGGCTTTCACTTGTGATCAGCCGAGAGGCCCGAGAGTATGAATGACTGTACATCTGCAGCTGAATGCGGATGTATGAATGAATGGGCGGTTGCAAGAACCAATGGATGGATGGATTCCCGAACATGCGTGGGTAGGGAGGTAGGCGGACGTTGGGACGGAGGGGTGGGTGGAAAGAGCATTACGATGGATGGATGAGTAGGTAGATATATGTGGCGGATGGATGGAGAAGTAGATGTATGGGTGAGTAGGGGGATGAATGCATGGATATGTAGAATAACTTGCAAACTGGAACAGTGCACACTGAACAATCACTGGGCGCTTCTTGAATGAAGGAGAGCTGTTGTGTAAAGATCTACCTTTCTGGAACGAGGCATCACAAAACGAAATGAAGAAACAGCACGAGCTGCAAAACAACTGCAAACAGTACAAGAAAGTGGGGCAAAAAACACCCAGAAAGCTGTACTAAATAGGACAGCGGTGCTCCGGTGATCTGGAAATACCATGAACCGCTGAGCTGAGAAATGTATTGTAGCAGCATCTGTGGGCTGCAGGCCAACACCAGGGCTGCGTGAGTACTACGAAAATCAAACAAAAATAACTGGATTATAAGGCAGTCTTCAAGCTTGTGTTTGGATATGACGGACTCCTGGCTGAAGGTTTTTATTCTGCTTGGATTTCTAACTGTTCAGTTTTACAATAAAGCAAGGCTTCAGTACAGCATGACACCCTGTCGTTTCTGAAGTTTTTCTCCAGGATCAGTGGGATACAATTGAAGGGCACGCACCTTTGTCAGCGCCCAGGGAAAGCCTTTAAAGTGAAATACTTCCTGTCTCCGGGGAGAGAGTTAAACCGCGCATGATAGTTAAAAACAAGACAAATCCGGCGGAGCGTGGCGCGCGCGCTTGGGGGCGGGGGAGCGGACCCTTTGAAGTGCTCCCAAAAAGCAGATTGCATGGCGGCACGATGCGCGTGATTGTGCGCGTGCTAGCCATGCAATCCGCTTTATGGGAGCACTTTTAAAAGCCCCGATAGTCTCGCTTTGCGATCGCTTACGCGATAGCAAGGCGAGACCTATAAATGTGTACCATTTTTTATTTCTATTAATGTGAAGGTAAGTTTAACTAAGTATTATTATGTACAATGGGCAGTTCTGGAAGAAGCTACAAGGTTTGAATAGGTTTTTCAAAACACCCTGTTTATCCCTATATAGTTTTTGAATCTCCCTGTCATAGGATATCATGTGACCTGCAAAAAACCCACATTTGAGTGGTTCATAATATTTCCCATTGTACCTATTGAAGGACCGCAATCATTTCAATCATTCTTCTTTGAGCGTCTTTGCAGACAAAACTCTGTGCTTACCTCCTATCATTCGCAAGCAATTTTTCAAACAGAAATATGTCACTTTTTGTAACATAGTTATAGCACAAGACACTCTTTCATATTTAGAACGAGAGGAAAAGGCACTCTGTGTACCTTTTCTTCTTCATGTAAATACAACCTCATCATACACACCACTTTGCGTTGAAAGGGCATTCTATAAGTGTTGTTATTCGTGATTGCAGGGAATACTCATAGAACAAGACACATCTCCAGATTTATCAGAAATCATAAATCTCGACATGTGTGTGAATGCTGCACCATTCTCCAATTGGTGTAACAAAGCACAACAAGGAGAACTGTTTTCATTTCTCCTAATTTTTTAACCTTCAATGCATGATAAAATGTTCAGCATACATTGAAGGAGAAAAATGCGTTTTCTGATTGTTTTTGTGCAGGAAGGTGTGTCTTCCTGCACAAAAACAAACACCACATGACACAGATATCCTTGCATCATGGTGCAAGGGTGCCTGTGTCACCATATGGCTGCAGTTTAAGCAGCCGTGCAGAGAGAAGAATAGATTTGCAACATATTTATGTACACATGTTGCATCCCTGTGCTTTGGAAGTACTACAGCACACTGCAGTTAAAGAGGTTACTGTGTGATGCTGCAGCACTTCCTCATAGTTCTGTACTTATACATTCACCATACGCTACTAATGCATTCGTTCAGTCAATTTTGTACTACACATACATTCATCTAAACTTTCACACACAAACAAATATAGCTCTTTTTTTAAACCAGGAAAGTTTGTTCTTTGAAGAACTTTTTTTTTCTTCTTTTTTCTTTTATATTTTTTTCTCCGTTTTTTGAACAATTTTTTATTTTGGGGGTTTTTTCTTGAAAGAAAAAAAAGGAAAAAACAGAACTGGAGGAACAAAACAATGAACTTCAGGGGAAAAACCCCCCAAAAACTAGCAATGATGGTTATCTTGCTTTCGACAGATAAGGTCAATCGACTGCTCTCCATAGCATAGTACAGCTTTGCATTTTATGCAGAGCACTTTTAGGGTTGCAAACTGTGGACGGAAGTCCAAGTTTTGCACAGATGGATCCACCCTTGAAGTACTCGGCTGCGAAGCATCTGATGGAGCTGGAAGAACTCACATTCTTCGGCATTCCTCTCGAGCAAAGTTCACCGGATGAAGGGTCCTCAGATGCTTCCTCACACTGGCTGTACCGCAGGAATATTTTTTGTTGGGATTCCCACGGGAGAGCACTCGCTGGCAGATCTTACAGGTAAGTAAGGTGGCATTGGTTTTGGTTTGCCCCTCAGGAAAAGTAAAACATTTCCACAACACAGATGAGTATCTTCGTGGGCGTGGTGGTTCTTCCAAAAACTCATCCTCAGATGAATGAGCAGATGCTGGAGATGCCTGCTGCCCTGAAGCCATTGTTTTGAAAAAAAAGTTTGATCTAAGTGTAAACTTAGTCCCAAAAAAGTTCTTCTCTGCAGAGAGATGCTCCTCCAAAGAAGGTCAAAGAAGAATGATTGAAATGGGTGGGGTCTTTCAATAGTTAGAATAGGAAGTGTAATGAACCAATCAAATCTCTTTTTTTCAGGCAACATTGGATCCGCGCACCGTGCGCATAGGCAGCACTCACTGAGCGTGAATCCGCGAAATTGCATTTAAAAGGAATATAGGATTAGAAGTAAAAATATATTAATTTTATTAGTAGTTTAGATTATGTCTTCAATTAATATTCACATGAAATACATATATATATGTTTTTTGATATTTAAAATATTTCGCGGGATTCGCGCACCCACCGCGTTAAACACGCATATGACATATCGCGGATGCACGCAAGCGTCGCATAACGTGCTTCGTACGTGTCAGGTATGGGCTTGGAGTCGCGTACCGGTCGCATAGCAATCGCGTACGAAAATACGTACCCAACGCATACCGTACGCGGATCCTACACTACACTCGTAAAATGGCGACTATGTTCCGCGCAGGGATCGAGAAAGGTGCGCATAGATACTCCAATACCAATAACTACAAACCCACTCATTGACTCTTAGGTCTACACACACATCCACTCACTCGCCTGTACAGTCACTCATAATTACAGTCACTCAGTACAGGACTATCATATGCATTTATACACAAATATATACACTCACGCACCACCACTTATCCACAGAGGTACTCACACACCTAGTCAGTCATGCAAATAATTAATCACACTCCCATTTACTCACCTATACAGTTATACACACACAAGTTCATAAAAATACTACCACATTCTTACGCTCTTATACAATCACTGATACAAGCACACACTCATCCATACAGCCACTCTCACAATCACACACTCTCACCTATAGCCAGTCATATACTCTTACACACATATATACTGCCTTTCACATATGTAGTTACTCACACATGTACCACTGTGATATACATACAATCACTAACACACCCATACATACACTCACCCAACCATACTGTCCATAAAAGATGCACTCTTAAAATGATGCACCCAGTGAATCACCCACTCACACATCTATGCACAGTCATACACAACCCACCCACACAAACTCTCAGGCACCCATACAGATACTCAGACAACCAATCCCCCATGCAGCCGCTTACAAACCAACAGAGACGAATACACACATTCACATAGTTTAGTCACTAACCCATGCATTCAGTAAGTTATGTTTAATCACTCACAGAGTCAGTCAATCATCCAGTCCGACATGTATACACCCACTCATTCTTCAACACGCCTTTCCCTATATGTATTAAAGCATATTTAAACTTTAGAGAAACTCACAGTCAATGGATGATGTCATCAGTGATGTCATCAGTGATGTCATGAGTGATGTCATCAGTGATGTCACTGACCATGTCATGAGTGATGTAATATGTTTGAAGCAAGCAGGATTAACGGCGGACTCCAATGACTGCACCTCCTTACTGAGTTCCCAATGTGTATAGAATAGTATTAGTTGACGGTGTGCATACTAACACCCCTGCATCCGCCGTTAATGGATGCCAACTGCCAAGCAGATCAATGAGAATTTGAAAGGGGTTTGGGGTGGTGCACCACCAAGTAAGTTTGTCAGTAAATTACACCAAGTGGTCTGTAGTTGATATACAAACAAAGTCTTTATTTTAATTCAGTTGTTGAAACAAAGCCTCAGCCAACGCGTTTCGTTCAGAATGAACTTCGTCAGGGCATGAGTGACAATGCAAGTGCAATCCAATAAAGCCGGGGTTCATGTAGACCAGAAGTCGTCTCTCAATAGGTTACGAAACCGTTGTAAATTGTGTTGGGTAAACAGTCCTTTTCAGTCATCCAGTACCACCTTGATAAGGGCACTGTGCACGTATCTGTAACGAGACGGTAGTCCGTGTTCTCCCCTGGGAGTGTCCCGTGACCCGGGACACTCCCAGGGGAGAACACGGACTACCGTCTCGTTACAGATACGTGCACAGTGCCCTTATCAAGGTGGTACTGGATGACTGAAAAGGACTGTTTACCAAACACAATTTACAACGGTTTCGTAACCTATTGAGAGACGACTTCTGGTCTACATGAACCCCGGCTTTATTGGATTGCACTTGCATTGTCACTCATGCCCTGACGAAGTTCATTCTGAACGAAACGCGTTGGCTGAGGCTTTGTTTCAACAACTGAATTAAAATAAAGACTTTGTTTGTATATCAACTACAGACCACTTGGTGTAATTTACTGACAAACTTACTTGGTGGTGCACCACCCCAAACCCCTTTCAAGTGATGTAATATGTGACGTCATCAGCAGTGCATTGCGGGGGCGCGAGTTATAGTTAGCTGAACTAACTATAACGTGGGAATTTCTAGTGTTTTGTACGAGGGAAATGTCCAGCTAACTATAAAGCCCCTTAAACCTGTGGTTTTTTCAGTGAATTTCAAAGGTTTTTTAAATGCTAATTCCTAACTATAACATACCTGAAACCTATGGTTTTTTCAGTGAATATATATATATATATATATATATTACCTACTGGCGGTCGCCAGTAGGTAGTTATAGTTAGGACCCTCTTACCATAGGAAATCCGCAACATTCTATTTTGAATAACTTTGGCGCCGGTCGACGAATCCTCGCGAAATTTTCAAAATAGGTGGGGCGCTACGCTCCGCTCCTACCCTGAAAGTCTCGGGGGGATTCGTCAAGCGGGGGCTGAGAAAAAAGGGGGGTCCCAAAACGCGTTTTTCCCATGCATTTTTCCATAGGACCTTTAGACACAGCTCAGCCCGAACGGCTGAACAGAGTTACTTGAAATTTGGCAGAGAGGTAGTCCTCAGGTTAAGGAAGTGCCTTTTGTAGGTCTGGTGTAAATCTGTTCAGTAGTTCCTGAGAAAATAGCATTTAAATCAATATATATATCTGAGCCAGCTTACGGTGCGCTTACCGTGCGCTTACGGTAAGCTTACCGTACGCGTACGGTGACGTGCGCGAGTGCGATTCTGATTGGCTGTTAGATCTTAGTAAACATTCAAATCGGTCGAAACCAGGAAGCGGCGGCCGCCATTTTTTGTGTTTCACACAGAAAAAAAAAGGGTGATAACTTGAAAAGGGGGCAAGGAAGAGAGTTACAGACCCCCTAACATTTGAAAGGGGGTCAAAGAAGGACAGAAAAGTACAAAAAAAACATTTATTAATTTTAAAAAAAATCACGGGTTATGCGTACGGTAAGCTTACGGTAAGCTTACCGTACGCGTACGGTAGAAAAAAAAAAAAAAGAGAAATAAAATTCAGATTTAAGTGTTTAGATATTAGGGGGCTCTAAAAAGAGCCGTTGTGTTTATGAAGTGATTTGATTTTTTAGTGGTACCTACAAGTAAGTACCGATGCAGAGTCTAAGGTTCAAGAGGAAGACTCTGTTCCCTTCATCAGTGAAGTGTACACCATCTCCTCTATAAATGTCTTGCATGTCGTAACGCAAGTTGTTGTGGTAAATGGAACCCATACCATAGTCTCGGAGGAAAGCAGAAACAGATTTGTTGACGTGCTTTCTTGCTTTGTCAATCTGCGGACAAAAATGATTGGACCAGTTCCATTTTTGCCTTTGGCATATGTTAGAATACACAAAGGCAGTTTTTGGGAAAAGTGAAAACAATTGTGCAAAGGTCTCCTTCATAAGCATTTCCAGACCTACCCCAGTCAAAGTGCCTAGGTCATTGCCACCACAGTGCACTATTATGAGGTCAGGGTGTTGGATTTGCATGAAGGATTTCACCAATGGCATCAATTGGTGCCACTTTAACCCTCTCTGACCAATCCATTTAATGTCTACATTTGGCAAAGCAAGGTCTCTCACCATACCTGTTTTCTCAGCATACTTTTCACTCCAGAAGACATAGCTGTGCCCTACAATCCACACTGTGAACATCTTAAAAGGAGAACTGGATGCACTCAGGAGGTGTCTTTCAGTAGAATGGGAAAAAAAAATGAAAGACAGTTTGGAAATGGAGGCATACATATTTTTTTTTAAAAAAAGAACTGATTGGCTGTTTCATACCATTCTACACTAAAAACTAGGCTGTATGTGTAAATTTATAGAAGCATGTTTTGTATTGGTACAGAAAAATGTGTTACCAAAGAACAGTACTATGGATTTGCTGCTAGGTTTGAAAAGTCAAGCACTCCTGCTCTTTGGAAATGAAACATTGTGTGGTGAACTTCTGACCTAACTCTACACAGCAGTGTTTCAAGAGCAGTTGCTATGGTAGCAGGCAGAAGTCAAGTTGGGGGAAGGGTACTAGGCTGAAGTCAAGTTGGGGGAAGGGTACTTTTGGAAAAGGGTTGGATTTCAACCAATAGAAATGTGTGATTACATTTGAAAAAAAGGGGGAAGCACTGAGATTTGAAATTAACATGTATATGTGTGGAAAAAGAGAGGGAAACATTGCCATTATCTGGTTCTGCTGAGAGGAGAGAGGTGTACAGAACAGGGATCCTGGCTCTGATAATCTGCTGTTTGAGTGCCACATTTCTTTCACAACTAACTAATTTTAAAGGTGAGTTATGAGTTTGAGAGGGGATGTATATGGTAAATTAAGAAATGAAAAATAGAATTGGAATTCCTTTTGTTGAAGTTGTGTTTATCGTTTTGTGTTTTGGGAGAAATTTAAATGTGAGGAACATGTAAAATAATATGGACTATGTTTTCACCATAAAATAAGGTGTACTGGTATAAATGAGGAATACGTTTAGGGTTTGAGGTTGCAATCAGTAATGCAAATACATTCAGCATCACTAACGCTGGTTGCCTTTGCTGGAGTGTAGTCAGTCACCCAGGTTACACATGTTTCTGGTCTCAAAAAGCTGTTTGGACATGTACTTTTTTGAGAATCTGAAAAGTGGATTCAAAATGTGTCAGACTGTAAAAGTACTTATCACTTGCAAAAAAAAAGAGTAGTAAGTGTGCTTTCAAATTGGCAAAGAAATTTCGTTTTCTGACTAATATGAAACCATGACTCTGTGTGCAAAAAGGAATTATAGATAGAGATTTATTGCGTATTACTCTGGTAATTTTACATTTGCATTAGATGGAAAGGGGGAGCTATTTTTTTCTGCAGAAGCAGACTCTTAGCACACACCCAGCTGCTTATCCTGTGGAATCATCCACAGTATTCACAACCGAGTGGGGTTTGAGGTTGCAGTCAGTAATGCAAATACATTCAGCATCACTAAGGCTGGTTGCCCTTGCTGGAGTGTAGTCAGTCACCCAGGTTACACATGTTTCTGGTCTGAAAAAGCTGTTTGGACATGTGCTTTTTTAAGAATCTGAAAAGTGGATTCAAAATGTGTCAGACTGTAAAAGTACTTTTCACTTGCAAAAAAAAAGAGTAGTAAGTCTGCTTTCAAATTGGCAAAGAAATTTCGTTTTCTGCCTAATTTCAAACCATGACTCTGTGTGCAAAGAGGAATTATAGACAGAGATTTATTGCGTATTACTCTGGTAATTTTACATTTGCATTAGATGGAAAGGGGGAGCTATTTTTTTCTGCAGAAGCAGACTCTTAGCACACACCCAGCTGCTTATCCTGTGGAATCATGCACAGTATTCACAACCGAGTGGGGTTTGAGGTTGCAGTCAGTAATGCAAATACATTCAGCATCACTAAGGCTGGTCGCCCTTGCTGGAGTGTAGTCAGTCACCAGGTTACACATGTTGCTGGTCTCAAAAAGCTGTTTGGACATGTGCTTTTTTAAGAATCTGAAAAGTGGATTCAAAATGTATCAGACTGTAAAAGTACTTATCACTTGCCAAAAAAAGAGTAGTAAGTGTGCTTTCAAATTGGCAAAGAAATGTTGTTTTCTGACTAATATCAAAGCATGACTCTGTGTGCAAAGAGGAATTACACAAAGAGATTTATTGCGTATTACTCTGGTAATTTTACAGTTGCATTAGTAGGAAAGGGGGAGCTATTTTTTCTGCAGAAGCAGACTCTTAGCACACACCCAGCTGCTTATCCTGTGGAATCATGCACAGTATTCACAACCGAGTGGGGTTTGAGGTTGCAGTCAGTAATGCAAATACATTCAGCATCACTAAGGCTGGTTGCCCTTGCTGGAGTGTAGTCAGTCACCCAGGTTACACATGTTGCTGGTCTCAAAAAGCTGTTTGGACATGTGCTGTTTTAAGAATCTGAAAAGTGGATTCAAAATGTATCAGACTGTAAAAGTACTTATCACTTGCCAAAAAAAGAGTAGTAAGTGTGCTTTCAAATTGGCAAAGAAATTTCGTTTTCTGACTAATATCAAAGCATGACTCTGTGTGCAAAGAGGAATTACAGACAGAGATTTATTGCGTATTACTCTGGTAATTTTACATTTGCATTAGATGGAAAGGGGGAGCTATTTTTTTCTGCAGAAGCAGACTCTTAGCACACACCCAGCTGCTTATCCTGTGAAATCATCCACAGTATTCACAACCGAGTGGGGTTTGAGGTTGCAGTCAGTAATGCAAAAACATTCAGCATCACTAAGGCTGGTTGCCCTTGCTGGAGAGTAGTCAGTCACCCGGGTTACAGATGTTGCTGGTCTCAAAAAGCTGTTTGGACATGTGCTTTTTTCAGAATCTGAAAAGTGGATTCAAAATGTGTCAGACTGTAAAAGTACTTATCACTTGCCAAAAAAACAGTAGGAAGTGTGCTTTCCAATTGGCAAAGAAATTTCGTTTTCTGACTAATTTCAAACCATGACTCTGTGTGCACACAGGAATTGTTTTTAGATATTTAATTTGTGAAGGTGTTATTGTGATTTTCACTTGTAGGAAAGTGGTACATAGTATTTTAAGATTTGAAAAGATCATAAACAATGTAGTAATATATTTAAATAAAATAAAGGAATTTTTTTTTAGTTTTTTTCAGGTATTGCTGAAGAGCAGTGAACAAAATTTAAGATGCCTACAAAATCCAGACTAAGGAAAAACCACAAAAAAAACTATATTTGAAGACAACTGGAGGACCTAAGTTAGTTGGAGATGCTCATGTTGGGAAAAAGAGAAAGTCTTCTGGTAAGCAGAAAAAAATTTTTTTAAACAACATCTTCAAAAAAAGGAAAAATGTACAAAATGTCTGTACTGGAAAGAATGTTCTAAATAGAAAACAACAGGAAAAAATTAAGCATTTAGTTAATGCAAATATACCTTCAGAAACAATAAAGATTAAGTTAAAAAGAAAAACAGCGTTTAAAGAGATTCGTAGAAAAATGTTTCAGAGAAGAGTTATGTCCAATTTGATAAAGGATGTGAAGAAATATAAGAAAAAGGCTAAATTTTATAAGAGAAAAAAAGAAATTGAAGCCATTGCAGCAAAGGCATTAGAATTAAAAAGGAAACTATTCATTTTAATTTTGAATAGGATGCGTACATTAGATAAAATGGTCAATGTACTGAAATCACAAAGCAAAAAGAAAAGACTAGTGAAAAGAACAAACTTTTGTAAAGTGTTTTTAGGAGAATGGATGCATAGTTCAAGTAGTGAACCTTTTTTTAATGAAGAGAGTTATTTTCAAAGTAATAGTTTGCTGCATGCAGTTGACACCAGAGGTCGTGCTTATGAAGTGAAAAATGGTTGTATAATGGAGAAGGAGAAAATGGTTCCAAGAGATGAGGTACAAGTGATGGCGGATGAGGCTATGGGGAGACGTCCTAAAGCCCCAGTGTACACTTGGAATTGTAGTAGTATTTGCACTGTGCGTCAGGAATCTATTGATAAATTTCGTGAGTTTCTAAGAGAATATAGTAAAAAAAAGTGTTAAACAGAAGATTAAGGTGCTTCAAAGTCTAGATCCATGCAGAGTGAGAGAGAATACTGGTTTGCAGGGTCATTCTCTGGCTTGTCTATCTAGAAAAGTGTGTAAAAGTGTTTTTCATCATTTTAGGATGCTGGCTGTTCATCATACTGAAATGAGAAAGTTTGTGAGACGGTTGTATTTTGCTAAAAGTCCAGCAATAAAGTTAGATGAATTGAATAGGGCTCTGTTCCGTGGATCGGTATCAGATGTAGAGAAGGTTACTGATGAAATTCAGTTTTGTTACTTTGGTCCTGAACAAGACAGTGCAGAAAAGGACACAGTAAATGAGGAAGAAGTGGAAGAGAATGTAGAACCCTCTGTAAGTAAGACATTTAATGATCACATAACAAAATATGCAATAATCTCTAATGAAAGACCAAATATTACTTGTATTTGTTGCCGCAGAACTCATTATAGAAAACAAACCAGGAATGTTGATCTCTACAGAAAAAGTGAAAATGAAGATAATTATAAGTGGAAGGATTTTGCCACATATATATTTCTTGAAAATTGTTTTGAATTGGGTGAAGATCAGCGTATTTGTAAATACTGTTAGAACAAGTTAGAGGAAAATAGAATGCCGACCAGAGCTGTACATAATAATTTAGAATTGGATGCTATTCCTGCCGAACTTTCTGAATTAAATACATATGAGTCTATACTTATTCAATGTGTTCATCCGTTCCAGACCATAGTACGTATGGAGCCCAAAACTGGTAAATTACCTCCTTCAGATTTACTGAGAGGTTTAAAAGGTAGAGTGGTGTATTTGCCCTTGGATTTGAAAAAAAATATGGAAACTATTGATGCAGATACTTTGGAAACTGAACCATTAGTTATTCTGGTTAATGGTGTACTGCCAGGAGCTGGTAGATGTACGGAAAGTACAAAGAGCAAATTTGTATTTGAAAAGGAATAACAAATGGTATGAATCAATTTATATAGAAGAAGAAGAAGAAGATTTACAAGAAGACACAGAAACACCAACTGGACAAATTGAAAAAGTGGACAAGTCAAAGGAAGAAGAAATTTATGAACATTTTAGCATACATCCTCTTCATTCAAAAGAAGTTATGGGAGACAATATTGATCTGTTTCAGATGAAGAAAGCAAAAGGAACTCCCGTGAGTGTATGGGAGGAGAGCTTGGAAGCTCGATGTTTTCCTCAGCTGTTTCCTACAGGAAAAGGAGGACGATATGATGACCGTCCAGAACAGATTCCAGCTTCTGAGAATCGAACTACAAGACTATATGCAGAAGATCCCAGATTTCGACAAAGTATTCCTTATTTGTTCCATCTTTTATTTGAAAGCGACTTGTCTGCATTATCATATGCAGTAAATCACATTTTAAAAAGTGGAGTACATTTACAAAATGTGTCTGCTAAGGATTTTATGGAGAAAGTGCAGCACCGAGATGATCATTTGGAAACACAACTGATCAATCTGATGGCTTGTCAGCGTGGGACAAATGAATATTGGTACCGACGCCATGGTGAATTAAAATGCATGTTACGGAATTTAGGAACACCAACATGGTTCCTTACCCTAAGCTGTGCTGAGTACGCTTGGGATGATTTACTGGATTTTCTACGAGAGGCAAATTCAAACATTAAAAACATCGAATACAAGACAGCAGGAGAACTGTGCTCATTGGATCCGGTTAATGTTTGCAGATATTTCAATCATAGATTTGAGGCTATGATGTCCTTCATCTGCAATAAAAAAAATCCACCTCTTGGAGAAGTAGTGGATTTCTTTTGGAGAAAAGAGTACCAGGCAAGAGGTGCTCCTCATATTCATATGCTGTTCTGGATCAAGGATGCCCCAAAGTTTGGAACAGATACTGATGAAGCAGCGTTATCTTTCATTGAAGAATATGCAACATGTGCTATACCAAAAAGCACAGAAGAGAAAAAGTTAAAGGAGCAAGTTTTACGTTTCCAAAGTCATCGGTGTGGAAAATACTGTCGACGGAAATACAAGAGCAAAGATAAATACTACACTAAATGTCGATTTGGATTTCCTAGACCTATTCTTTCAAAAGGAAGAGTAAACAGTTTTATGTCATCTGTGAGACATACTATTACAAGAAAATCACCTAAGAATACCTACAATCTTAAAAGAAAAGAAGAATCAAAAAATATAAATGACTACAACCCAGTCATTTTATCCATGTGGAATGCTAACATGGATATACAGTATGTAGCTGACAATTCCATTGCTGTTGCTCGATATGTAACGTCTTACATTACTAAATCAGAAAAGACAGAATTGAAAGAAATGTGGGAAGAGATTTCTCACGAGAAGACGGTCAGTAAGAAGCTGTACAGTTTCAGTTTAAAGATGTTATCGCATCGAGAAATTGGATCCTACGAATGTTCAGATAGGTTATCTTCTGCAAGTCTCTACTCGAAATCAAGAAGAATAATTTGGGCAAGTTTAGGCCTTGCAGCAATGAGAAATCGGGTACTGAAATCTGTTGGAGAAATTGAATATTTGGCCGAGAACGACCCAGAAAGTACAGATATTTTGAAATCAAACATGTTGGACACATATTATCCCAAGAGAAGTCTTCATCTAGAGAACATGTGTCTCTATGAAGTGCTGCAGAACTACATTTATTCACGGAAAGCCACAGAAGACATCAACAATGGAAAATATAAAGTCATTGGTGAGGAAGGATGTTTGGTGAAGCAAACAAAAGGAAGTTTGATAAATCACAGGAAGCTGAGTTGCAACACTACTGACAAAAAGGAATTTTACTACTTGGCTCTTTTACAGCTGTTTAAACCATGGCGTACAGAGGATGAACTACTGGGAGAATTTCAAAGCTATGAAGATTCATTTAATGCTTGCAAAGACAGCATAGAATGTAGTACATTCACAAATTATGTGCAAATGTTAAATGAAGAAATTGAACAGGAAACTACAATTGCAGCTGAAGTAGCTAGAGACAGTTCTCAAGACAGCCAAAGTTCAGGAACACTCAGTCAAGATCCCCTAGGACAACCAATCGTTGAAAATGAAGCTGCAATAGCCATGAATGAAGTGGAAACGGCTATGAATCAAGCTCAAGAAGAATTTATAGACTTACCAAATTTGGAAAGACAACTGAATGAAGAGCAGCAACAAATTTATGAAGAGATCAGAAACAAAATTGATCACGGATTACTACATGAAAAAAAAGAGTGCTCATGCACATCATTTCATCCAATCAGGATGTATGTAAGCGGACAAGCTGGAACTGGAAAAAGTTTCTTAATAAAAGTCATCAGAAGTTACCTACAGCAAAAAACGGATTCAACTTTGTCTTGTGTGGTTACTGCTCCAACTGGGTTAGCAGCATATAACATAAAAGGAATCACCTTACATCGTTTGCTAATGTTACCAGTGGAGCATGAGAACAAAATACAATACCACAAGCTAACTGGAGAAGCATGCTTGGAAGTTTCAAGAGTATTGAAGAAGATGCAAGTTCTCATTATTGATGAGGTGAGCATGGTATCAAACTTAATGCTTGCCTTTGTGCATTTAAGAATGCAGCAAATTCTAAGGACAGACTATGACGTGTTATTTGGTGGAAAACATGTCATAGTTTTTGGGGATCTTCTACAGCTTACTCCAGTTAAAGGACAACCTGTTTTTAACACTGTGACACATGAAGACACAAAGAAGTCATTGGGAAGCATTGGTAATGCAAATATTTGGTCCTTCTTTGAGTACAAGGAACTTACTACTAATATGAGGCAAGCAAACGATGAAGAATATGGAAGTATTCTGAAAGATATCAGAATTGGACTACTCACTGAAGCTGGCACAAAAGCATTACAGAGTCGGTTGCTACATAATTTATTTCCAAAGGAAGAAATAGTTGCAGAGAAGATATACAAGAACATTGCAGAAAAGAAAAGTGTCATCTGCTTAATGCCAACTCTACGTGAAGGCTCAATATTCAATGAGGAGCTTTTGAAATTGGAAAAGGAAGATATCATGAAATTGGAAGCAGTGGACAAAATTCAGGATGGAAGAATTACTATCACATTAACAGGCAAACTGAAAAATAAATTGGATTCACTAGAGAAGAACATTTCCAAAACTGCTGGATTAGAAAAAAATCTATATGTTTGCATGAACTGTAGAGTATTTTTAAGGAGAAATTTGGATGTTGAAAAAGGTTTAGTTAATGGAGCTATGGGAAGAGTTGTGGGTTTTATTAATTATCAGAAAAAAGATGGAATTGAATGTTTAAAAATAAAATTTGATCAGATAGAAGAAGTTATAGACATTTGTCGTTGTACAGTTCCTTTCATGCTTGTGAAAGACTTATATGTACAAAGGAAACAGTTTCCGTTTTCTCTAGCATATGCTGTAACTATTCACAAGTCTCAAGGATTGACTGTAGATTGTGCATTTGTAAACATTGGTTCAACTGTGTTCAAAGAAGGTATGGCTTATGTAGCTTTGTCACGAGTGAAAACATTATCTGGTTTATTCATGATAGACTTTGATGATTCAAAAGTTAGTGCTGATACAAACTGTGTAAAGGAGTATAATAGATTAAGAAGAACTTATGCTCCTCATTTAGGTCAGTATCCTGTGTTGGAAAAACGTGTAGTTTCTCGAAAATGGAGAATTGAGAATATCTGTAATGAGGATGTAGAGAGGAGGAAAAAAAAGAGGAGTGATGTAATTGCAAGCAAAAAGAAAAAGGAAAATGAAGAAGAAGTTGTAGGATGTCATTTTGAATATAGCTCTGGTGTCAACTGCTACGCTAATGTAGTCCTGAATGTTGCATTTTATCTGGAAAGTTTGCAAGAGCAGATAATAGTAAATCAGAGAAAAAGATTCTGTTCTGAGTTGAGTCTCCTTTTTCAAAAGCTGAGTAATGATAAAACTCAAATAGAAAGTGCTACTGAAATTAGAAAACTTTTAGATGTATGTTCAGGACGAACACAGTTTTCTCCAAATGTACAGCAAGATGCACAGGAATTCTTGATGTATTTTCTTCAGGTACTGGAAGAAGAAGGGGTGCCAATTCAAAATATGTTTGGTGTCTCTTATAAATGGAACATAGTTGTGAAAACTGTTACAATACATGTGGCTCTAATGTTGATTCTGAAAGGTTTATTTATTTAACATTGCCAGACAGTAAAACAGTCACTTTTGCAAAATTAGTTAAAGATGCTAATCATAGCATGGAATGTGGTGAGTGTAAATCTGACATGTTTTCAACGTTAATTTTAAAGGAATACGGACAGTATGTAATTTTAATGATGCAACGATGTAAAGCTGATGGTTCAAAATTTGATACTTTAATAAAGAAGTTTATAGGACAGCAATTATCAATTTCAGGAAAAACTTTTGTAACAGTTGCTATAATTTTCCATGAAGGTCCTACTGTTACTTCTGGACATTACACAGTTTATCTTAAATGTGAAAAAGGCTGGACACTGTGTAATGATTCCCAATTGATTTTCAAGCAACTTTTGCCTTTTGATTTAGCAAATTCCTATCTAATCTTCCTGAAACCTAAATTTTAGAGAGACTTGGCAAGATCTGTACAAAACAATTTTACCATTTTATTGGATTAGCATTGGAATTTTCAAAAAAAAAGATTTTTCAAATTACCATTTGGCCTAAAGGACAGGTAACCAATTGTAATGTGGACTTATTTATTTCCTAATGAATCTTTTGGAAACCAAAAATTTAGAGAAAATCGGTAACATCTGTACAATTAAAATTTTGGAATTTTATTGGATTACCATTGGAAATTTATTCAAAAAAGATTTTTAAAATTACTATTTGGCCATAAGGAAAGGTAACCAATTGTATTGTGGACTTATTTAATTATTAATTAATCTTTCGGAAACCAAAATGTTAGAGAGAATCGGTAACATCTGTACAATTTAAATTTTGGAATTTTATTGGATTACCATTACAAATTTAATCAAAAAAGAATTTTAAAATTACTATTTGGCCTAAAGGAAATGTAACCAGAGGTATTGTGGAGTTATTTGAGATATATTATTTTTGAGATTATGCTTCTGTAACAAAATTGTCAGACGGTATTTTAAAGAAATAGTTATTGTTATTAGATGATATTTTTTTAGAATATTATGCATTTCTATAATATTATGTTTAAGTAAAAAGAGATTCTGGGCTTTTTTAAAACAATCTTTGAGATTGTTATTTTTTTTTTGCCCGCTGTTAAGTGATGAATGCAATTGCTTTCACGATTTATAGTGAAATGCAATATATTCTGAAAACAGCAAAAAAAAGGCAAAAAATTGTTTTTGGAAAATATGTAAATACGTGTACTGTGTTATATAATGATTTATTAAATATTAATACTTTTTTCTTTTTTTTCAGATTGTGAAAGAAAATTTTCGAAAAAAACCAACCATTTTTACAAGTAATTTCAATTAAATTTTAATTAAAAATTAAATTGTTGGGTGGGTCAGGTAAGTCACAAATTAGATGGTCCCTTTCTTCCACTTCTCCTCAAACAGATTTTTAGTATTTAGTTATTAATTCCTCAAGGATCTTGAGATGTGGTAATTGATTTTTAGTGTTTTTAAAAAAAAAAAAAAAAAATTACGCTTACCGTACGCGTACGGTAAAAAAAAACAAAAAAGTTTTAAAGAAAAAATAAAAAAAAGTTGAGAGGTAAGGTTGGCTCTTAAAAGAGCCGTTGTGTTCATGCAGGGACAGAGGAAAGGAAGAATGGGAACATTAGCTGGTAGGACAAATGTGCTGGTCTATTTTGTTGTTAATGAGGGGAAGACTGGTCTCCCTATGAACAATTAGACCATGGCAAAATGAACACCGCATAGTAACCCTCGCAAACCGATGGTTCGTTTCCACAGGATCAGAAAAAGGTGAATCTGCCCCCACAGATGAAGGGCTCTGCTGAGCTTCCGAAGAAGGACTCGGCTGAGCTGCTGTGGATGTGCT
This sequence comes from Triturus cristatus, assembly GCF_964204655.1. NCBI lineage: Eukaryota > Metazoa > Chordata > Amphibia > Caudata > Salamandridae > Triturus > Triturus cristatus. Next base: position 464,896,160 of record NC_140579.1, on the reverse strand, counting down.
TGGTTGACTTACTGAAGGGTTTCCTCCAGTATGTCGAGCATGTGTCCTAGGGTGTACATCGTGAAGGTGTCTCAACATAGTGTGATTCCCGAAGGAATACTTCTTGTTGGGATTACCTCTCGATAGTACACGCTGGCACAGCTTGCAAGTCACCAAGGCAGCATTGACTTTTTTCTCGCCCTCAGGAAAAGTAAAATACTCCCATATAAAAGAGCTCTTCTGTTTCCTCCTTCTCTGCCTGATGGTGGTGCTGCTAGCCTCACTCTCAGTAGAAGAGTGCTGGTCTGCCATCGTATCCCAAAGACAAGTCAGCTCCTTCTCCTAAGGGATCACAAGCAGAAATGAGGGGAATGGGTGTGGTGTAGGAGAGTTCTAGAACAGAAACAACTTTAAACCAATCAAAAGTTTTGTTTAATGATCACATGACCCACCGTGCGCGTACGTTACGCTTACGTTACGCTTACGGAGCGCTTACGGAGCGCTTACGGTAAAAGTACGCATGCGCGTAAAAAAGACACGCGCTCGCGCGCATGCGCATAACAGTCACTCCCCAACACTTCCGCGTAACGTACGCGTGTAGCGTACACGCTTACGCGCCCCATGCGCAGTACGCACGGCTACGTAAATTGCGTAACCATACGCAAAAAGAGTAGAAATATTACGAACATTACGCAAACCGTACGCTTACCGTAAGCTTACCGTACGTGCACTTAAAAAATAAAAAAAAAAAAGGAAAAAAAGAATTTCTATGTTATACTAATATATCTTACTTGTTTAGTAAAAAAAAAATGAGAAAAATTAATATATTGCAGAATTAAAAAAAATTAAGCATAGTGTTTTAAGAGAATATAAAGTAAAAAAAAAAAACACAAAAAACAAAAAAAGAATTTGTATGTCATACTAATATATCTTACCTGTTTGGTAAAAAAAAAAGAGAAAAATTAATATATTGCAGAATTTTAAAAAAATAAACATAGTGTTTTAAGAGAATATAAAGTTAAAAAAAAAAAAAACCTTGCTTTTTTACAAAAAAAAAAAAAAAATTAATATAAGAATTTATAATAAAAAAATCATACAAAATCAATGAAAAAACCATGGAAATCACACATGTTATAGGTAAGAATTAGCATTTAAAAAACCATACAAATTCACTGAAAAAACCATGGGTTTCACACACGTTATAGTTAGGAATTAGCATTTAAAAAACCTTGCAAATTCACTGAAAAAACCATAGGTTTCACACACGTTATAGTTAGGATTTAGCATTTAAAAAACCTTGCAAATTCAGTGATGTCACTGACCATGTCATGAGTGATGTAATATGTTACGTCATCAGCAGTGGATTGCGGGTGCGCGAGTTATAGTTAGCTTAACTAACTATAACGGGGGCATTTCAATGGTTATTTATGAGTGAAATGTCCGCTAACTATAACGTGTGTGAAACCTGTGGTTTTTTCACTGAATTTGCAAGGTTTTTTTAAATGCTAAATCCTAACTATAACGTGTGTGAAACCTATGGTTTTTTCAGTGAATATATATATATATAGTGGGCCTTAGGAGACAACTTTAGCTTTAAAACTTTTAATTATCAGAACAAACCAGAGTGCAGGAGACCTTAAAGAGTGGCCAGAAATGGCAAACAGTTTGAGTGAAAATCCTGATGAACACGGTCTGGGAGATCTAAAGTATTATTTGCATTATCTGGGTGGGTAGGGAAGCCGGCTCTGACTCTGTATCATAATAATTTGGAAAAACGATTATAGAAGAATAACTAAGTGGAAGTTTGCTTTTAGTTAAGGGGGGAAGTGTACAGCTGTGAGGAAAAACCTTGAACGATGTTTGACAAACCTGGAATATATCGATGACGCCGTGTCATTGCGGGGCCGGAAGGGGGAATCAGTTACAGGTCACCGCCATTTTGACTGCTAGCGGTTAGCGTTACAGTTGTTGGAAAGCTCTCGGCATAAATTTCACGCTGCCGCGAACGCGCAGTGCTACAACTTGAGACGAAGCTGTGTCGAATGCTCGTCAGGTTGGTTCTTGAAATTTGCTGAAACTTCTTTTAATTATTTTAAAACTCACCTGTCATTTGTGTTTTTAATCCTTGATTGCCATTTGCACATAACGGACTTTGTGTCATCCTCCACTTTATACATCGCTGCTTATTCATTCCACACGCCGTGTCATTACGGGGCCGGAAGGGGGAATAAGTTACAGGTCACCACCATTTTGACTGCTAGCGGTTAGCGTTACAGTTGTTGGAAAGCTCTCGGCATAAACTTTCATGCTGCCGCGAACGCGCAGCGGGCGCGCCAAAGCAAGCCCGTCTGCGCGCGTCCGCGCTAAGTCCGGGCATAGGGCCAATTCCCCATGTCCTTTTTATATTTGCCGTTAGAGGTTTTTCCAGGGAGGAATTACTGAGCTGGGACTCGAAAGGGGGTAAGGCCAGTTGCACAAGGGTAAACCCTGACTGTATCAGGGGATTGCTGGCTGAGCACTGTCAAAAATGTCATAACACATGGACCGCGGAGAATTCTGGTAGTATAGAGGGCGATTTTTTTAGGGGCAGGATAAGTTCAATTGATTATGAGCCTCTGAAATGTCTTCTCCTTAATGCTAGGTCCTTAAGTAAACATAGTGTAGAATGTGCTCTGTTCATGGAAGACTATAACATCAAACTAGCCTTCATAACGGAATCCTGGACCAATGAAACGTCAGGCCCTGATCTTGTTAATGCCATTCCTTCCGGCTTTTTATGTTTTACACTTGACAGACCCACCAAAAGAGGTGGCGGACTGGCAGTGATATATCATGAATCTCTGAAGCCCTCCTTTGTTAAGGCCTCCAACCTGGCTTGTGAGGCAGTGTCCATCAACATGCAAATATCAGATCATGACACATTCAATGCCATTCTTCTCTATCGACCCCCAGGGTCTAAGGGTGGGTTCATAGATTCTATTGGTACACTCTTGGAGGAAGGGTTGTGCAATAAGTCTCTTACGGTGATGGGAGACTTCAACTTTCATCTTGAAGATCTTACTGACATTGATAATATCAAAGTACAGCAGATACTTAGTGGAGGGGATCTCAAGCAATTAGTGACAGATCCCACTCACTCTGCCGGACATATTCTGGATGGGATCTTCTCAAACAATCCTTGCCTTACCTATACTAAAACAGTCCCACTCACTTGGACGGATCACGCGGCAATTCTTTTTGATCTTAAACAAGCTGATCGTCACCTTTTTAAATCTTCTGCCAAGGCGGTCACAACCATTAGGGCCTGGAAAAATATTGATAGTTTAGAACTGGGGAATTTGTTGAAAGCTTCACGGCCTGCTCCATCATCAAATGTCGAGCTGGATACAAACTCCTACACGGAATGGATAGATTTTGCTTGTTGGAAACTAGCGCCAGGCAAACAATGTATTCTCAAACGGACAGTGCCATCTGCCCCATGGTATTCTGAAAATCTAAAAAAACAAACTTGAATGTAAAAAGTTAGAACGTAAGTGGAGGAAAGGGTATGATAATTATGATAAAGAGATCTATAAATTATATCTCTCCAAATATAAAAAATTGCTTTTTGAAACCAAGAAGATATACTTTGGAGAACAAATAAGGAAGGCGGGACCCTCATCTAAGGTCCTGTTCAACACCATTTCCAGACTTACTACTCCCATTAGTACCAAAACTGAAAGTAGTCCAGAATTGTGTGAGACTCTGGCTGCTTTCTTTTTACAAAAGGTAGAAAACATTTTCTCCTCCTTCTCCTTTATGCCCACTGATGCCATGGAGGCCGCTCTAACACAACCACTTGATTACAACAAGCACACTCCAACACTAGATCATTTTACATCACCGGATTCACTAGATGTTTTTAAACTTTTACTTGACATTCGATCAGGCTCCCCTTTGGACCCCTGTCCAGTTTTTATTCTGAAACAGGTTCCGGAAGTGATGGTGGAAGCTCTTACGCCACTGTTTGCATCAATTTGTTATAATGGTCATTTTCCGAGCTCTTGGAAAATAGCTTCCATTCTCCCCCTCTTAAAGAACCCCAACCTAGATCCACTTGATCCGTGTAATTATAGGCCTATTTCTCGGCTCCCTTTCCCTGGGAAAATGATCGAGAAGGCCATGAATGGTCAACTCAGTTCTTTCCTCCAAACCAACTCTTTGCTTGACAAGACACAGTTCGGCTTTCGTGCTGAACACAGCACGGAGCTGGCATTGATTAAATCTACAGAGGAGGTTAGAAAGGCCCTGGACCAAGGAGGTGCCACCATACTCATCTTAGTGGACCTTTCAGCCGCATTTGATATGGTCCATCATGCAGTTTTGATGGACCGGTTATCTGCGGCCGCGGTTAAAGGCAAGGCTTGGGACATTCTCAGGTCTTTCTTGACTAACAGAACCCAGACAGTAGATCTTGGTAGAGATAGATCCAGACCTTTTTCCCTTCCTTGTGGTGTTCCGCAGGGGTCTTCGCTTAGCCCCACATTGTTTAATGTGTATGTGGCACCGCTGGCCGTCCTGATCAGATCATTTGGATTCCAGCTGACTTCGTATGCGGATGACACACAAATTGTGTTGTCTATTAAAAAGGGGTCTGAGGCTGAGATTGGTTCCAGATGCCATAACTGTATGCAGGCGATCTCAGCCTGGATGGCATCTAACTGCCTTAAGCTTAATGTTTACAAAACAGAGGTGATTGTTTTTGGGAACATCGTTAACCTCTGGACTCCAGATTGGTGGCCAACAGCAATGGGCTCACTCCCAGCACCTGTGGCTCGGGCCAAGAATTTGGGAGTAATTCTTGACTCAAAGCTCTCCTTTGGGGACCAAATTAGCAGGGTTGTCTCCTCCTGCTTCTTTATTCTAAGAACCCTTAGGAAAATCAAACTCCTCCTCCCAGAAGACAGTCTGAAGACTGTAGTCACAGCACTCATTCTGTCCCGACTGGACTACTGCAATAGTCTCTATATTAACATCCAAGAGAGACATCTGGCCAGACTCCAGATCGTGCAGAATGCGGCGGCCAGGCTGATCACAGGGACACCTAGATTTGTCTCGGTAAGGACGGGTCTCAGGACACTCCATTGGTTACCTGTCAAAGAACGAATTCAGTTTAAGGCCCTGTGCATTGTCTTTAAGGCACTCAGTGGAGCTGGTCCTGACTTTTTGAAACATGCCCTTCAGTGGTATGTCCCCGGAAGAGCTTTACGCTCAGCTCAGGCTAAATTAGTTACCCTTCCCCGCCATAACAAAGCTAATTGGGGAGGTAGGAATTTTTGCCATTGTGCTGCTAAGGCATGGAACGGTTTGACTTTCCAGCTTAGACACATCACTGAGCTTCTCCGTTTTAGGAAATAATTAAAAACCTGGCTATTCACATAATCTCCTTTTTCAGCATAATCACTGGTTAATCTCAGGTGGGTAGTGCATAGCGCCAGGACACCTCTGGGTAACAGAGCGCTATAGAAATTATTTTAACATAACATAACATGACCTGCAAATATTATGGTGCAAAAGATGGCTGCGAAAATCTGATTTGGGTATTCTATTCTTTTATGTGTATGCTAACTGTTGAATACTTCCATCATTATCATGTTGGATAGATAGAAATATAAATGAAGATATTAAAAATCTTAAATTTAGACAAAATAAATAAAGTGATACTTAGAGATGTACTGTGAGTAAAGAAAAATCATGTCCCAGGCTCAAAAATATACTACAGTACGAGGTTTAAACAAAGATTAGTACAGAAATACGTGCACCCTTTGGAAACGGTTTAAAGAGATGGAAAATCCATCAAATGCTTATTTAACAGATATTTCAGAGTAAGAAAAAAAGAAGCAATTTATATGAACACAGAACGGTAAACTATGATTGGTCAGAAAAGGAGTGGTCGGGATAATCTAAGCTTATTCACAATTATGGACCCAATCAAGTGGCCCTAGAAATAAAGGAAGATTGAAGCAAATACCTGGGAATCAAAAATCAGTGCTTTTATAATTTTAAAAGAAATATATTCACAGGTTCTTCTTGCAGGGGACATTGCGAACGGTAAACATACATGATAAGGTATTTATTTCTTTAGTAGCTAATTCTTGTAATAAATTTACAAGTGCGTTTTTTGTGGGAAGAGCTAAGGAGCTTCTTTTTTGGAATGATCCCGCATTGTTCCTTCCACAAGTTCTTTTTTCTACCTTCTTTTCCATGTCCTGCAGGGTCAGTATGAGTGATTGTTCTTCCATGGCCTTCTTTACTTTCTATGCAGTTGGGACTCAGGCTCGCTCTTTCCTCCTTAGCTTTCTTGAGGCTACATGCCGCCTCTGGAGATGCTCACTGTCCTTGTGAGAGTCATGCAGACATATAATTATTTATTGAATTATTTACAAATTACTACTGATTCTTTCATTCAAAAGAATCAATGTTCCAAAAATAATTCAAAGGATTAAGAATAAATTTAACTAAATAAACAATGATTAACATTTAACAAATATCTTTTTTGCAGAGAACTCCCCTATTTCAATGAATGCCTCCACTGAAATGAAAACAACTCCAAAACTCTCTGATTTCATCGGGAAAAAAACAAAGTAAAATAAATAAATATGAATAAAAAGAAAGATGCGTCCCGAAAGAAAGTCGTTTTCTGCTTCCCTTTGCCCTCACAAGGTCCAGAAGTGCCACAAAGTTATCCTTCTTGCTCAGTGCACAGCTTCAGTCCCAAACCCAGTAAAAATGATCTGAAAATGAATCAGTAACAGAAACCAAACCTCTCTATGTTGCAGCAGGTGCCACTAGTAGCAGCCACACCCATATACAGAAAAAATAAATGAAAAAATGCTTCAATCCACTCGAGACCAAATTATACTCTTTGAATGGATTTCTTAAAAATATTATGGGCTTGATTACGATGTGGGTCAGAGTTGCCTCCGACCGACATCGCTTCGGGGAAGGAACTGCCCAACCATAGGTCGGTGTTCTGACAACCCCATAAGGATGTGACCACACATGGCGCGGTCACAAACTTCCAGTTTTTAATGGCAGCTTGTGCGGCGGGCTGAAAACTACAGCAGCACAAGCTCCCATTGAAAAATGGAAGTTTGTAAACATCAGTGCACAATGTGGCAGGCCCCGTAGATGCCACCCAGGCCCAAATGTAGAGGGCCAGGGGGCAAGGGGACACTGCTAGAGGCCCCCAAAGTCAGTTTCCGAGAGCAGGTCAGCATGGATTGGCTGTCGGAAACCAACATCATAACCCTGATAGCGGGAACACTGGGGCAGATTTATGAACCCCTTGCGCCACTTTTGCGTCACTTTTAACATGGGAAAAGTGACGCAAAAGTGGCGCAAGGGGCTCATAAATCTGCCCCACTGTCCTTAAGGGATCACGGTGCAGTTCCAACTGGGAACCGAGTCAGAGTCCCCCATCGGTGTAAACTCAGACCGCCGTCATCCAAATGCGGCGGTCGGGGTTGAAACCTACAATGTCGATTGGATAGCCTCTGACTAGAAGTCGGAAGCTTTCTAAGCGACATTGTAATTAGACCCTATATGTGAATTTCTTTGCACTTGTTGACAGTGTTGACAATTAATAATGAAACGTGTCAACACATTCTACGTTTTTCTGGTTTTACACCTCTTCCATAATAAGGCTTCAAATTGTGGGTGTGCAACTAAAATGCACTTAAAAATGTTTCCGTTCAGTCTAATTACATGTTAGTCTTTCTGCAGCTGTTTAAAATAAATGTTACCACATCTGTAGATTTATACATTTATCAAAATGCTTGTATGTTTTTTATCCTTATGTCATCCCAGGGAGTATATTGTTTACCTGCCAGCATTTCCATGAGGAAATGGCAACATTGTCCTCGTATAAATGAAAAAACAATCCTTTATTATAAAATCAAGAATGGGAAATGATTGCTGAATCCGTTTTCTTCAGTTTGCAGGTAACAGTTGGCACTGATTGGAATTATGTTTAGATTTTACCTTTCATTAAGAGGGTGCTGATAAAACAATGGCCAATGGTCAACGTCAGAGAAGTTATGGGATTCTTTGGCTGTGGTACATAATGCATAGTTTGAGATTAACCTCATGTGCCACATAAACTGTTACATAATTTGCAGATCTCAACGAACAAAAAAATTCTAGCACAGTTTGAGCAACTATTACAGACAGGGTCTGTGCCACATAATTGACCTTTTCATGCCACATTAGTTAGCACTGCTGCAAAATGTGGTCCTCATTCTTTATAAGCTTTTAGCATTTTCAGTCGTGCAAGCAAGGTACTGAGATGTTTAATTTTGATGGCTAAGTAATCCACTTTTCTCTTGTGGATGGCTCTGTATAGATGTCAAGGTAAGCTTGGAACAGGATGCATGCTTAAAGATAATGTACACCTCATTGTTATGCATCACTCTGTCACTTATTGGACTGTGCACTCCTTGAGGGGTGTGGTGTAGCCAGTTAGATTTGGGAGGGGGGAATCTCAAACCTCGAATCTCAGATCTCCCAACTAAAGAAGTGGGCCGCAGGGTGAAGGGGTAAGAGGACTGTGGTTTGCAATGGACTGTTCCTATGAGGAGCAGGGTCACTACTGATCTGCATTAGAACGACCTCTGTCTGGAGTGGCACCGTAAGTGAAACAGATGGGTTGGCATGCTACCCCAATCAATTGTCAATGGTTATACTGTTTGCAAGCATTTTCCCATCACGTTTTGGGTGTTTGGTTGCAGGTAATATGCCTGGAATGCTGAGCTCGACACAGCTTTCCAAGCTCATCATTGCCAATGTTGTGAATTCTAAAAATGTATAAATATGCACCCATTGAAGGACTACTTCTATGGTTGCAGAGATACTCCTTTTTGGTTAATCGCTCACTATATATATATGTTTGCAAACCAAAAAATGAACGAGTTAAAGCTCATTAGGGCTGCAAAAAAAATCTACACCGACATAGCAGACCTGACTCAGGGCCTCCAGACACAGCTAGCAAGCCAGGAATGCATTTATTTGGGGGGGGGAGGGGGTGACACACTCCAAACACCCCCCGAAGCTACACTCCTGCACCCAGTGTTATTTGAAGCATTTTATGGATTATTGTAAACACTTTTTAATTCCACACATTCATGATTTTTTGTGTCTTCTCTTTTATCACAGTCAGTTTTAAGTACCTTGAATGCCATTCCAAGAAATGCCAGCAGGAGGGTTGTGGTGGGTGATACTCAAGACAAATTATTGTTTCACTTTTGGTCTCGCCATCTCTCCAACATGATGTCCTTCGTCGAGTTCAGCCGGAGCAAGCCCTACTTCCCGCCGTCTCTGGCCACCCTCTATCAAATAGAGAAATTCAAGATGCCAGTGCTGATGAAATCCATAGATGTGGCTCATGACCCTTCTTATTTCAAGGCCAACTCCTTCGCCCCTTGGCACACTTTTGTCAAGTCCACCTCTGGGTATCACTTCACCTTTGAGACTGACCACCGAAGGAAGCGGCCGGGGTGTCCACACTCCGGCATCGCTAGATGGCGATGCCGCCGCTGATTGTAAAAGCCCTTCCCATTCAATAAATACGATTTGCCAGCAGTGCCACAGGGTGCGTTTTTATTTTGGCTGGTGGTTGACAGAGAAGGGACATGCTGTCGGGTATCATTGGAAGTAGCAAGAGACCAAAGCTTTGAAGTGCTGAGGGTTGTCTTTTAACCTCTGATTACAGCAGCCTGACCTATGTTATTTCAATTATTCTGCTAACTTTTGATATTTTCAGGAGATGTTTTCTGAATGTTATGTAATAGTTCATTTAAATCCTACGACTTAATTTTGAATAAATATTTTATAAAACATTATCTTTTGATTTTAGTTTCTATGATATAATTCCGGATTAAAGTGTCATAGCACAAAATGGTGTCACACGTCAGTGCATCAAGAAATGACTTCGCGGAGTCACTAGATTAACATATGGTCAGAAGGGATAGCACGTTGGTATTATAATGCTTTCGGTATTTGTAGTAACGTTGATGTCATATTAGGCCATTATGCGTAGCTGTTGTAATATTGCAAGTACTGAATGACCAAGCAATGAAAGATTCTATGTAACACTTTGAAGCTGAAATGCTGTAAAATGTGTACGTCATGCCATGGATACCACATTATTCTTGACTATTAAAATACTGAACGTATTTTTGTAACAGGGATATCCCACGTGGACCTCAGACGTCATAAAAATGCACTTGGCTTTTTAATTTCCCAAATATTGTTGACACTTCGATGCTATGCACTAGTCTGTTCTGTAGACTAAAATCATTTAAGTAAGCCCTCCCACTGGGTGGAAACTTCGACCCGTAGTATATATTTAGCCTAAGTACAGGAAGTAGTGCTGGTGGAAGCCTGGAGACACAGGGACTGAGTAAAGAGTTGTACAATCACACGTGTGATCTTGTACAGGGCGCTAGAAATCATCAAGTGCGGGACGGTTTAAGATCACATGTATCTAGTAGCGGATGATCCTTGCTAAGTACGATGCCACGGTTTGGCGCCTCTGTAATAAGCACGTCACTAGAGTTAGAATACTTTGCCAGGCACCAATTCTACGAATTTTGAGCATATAAAATCCAGGTGAAAAGCAATGTTCTAGGTATCATTTTTTCCTTGTTTCTGCGCATGTCCTATTTGGTCTATATTTTGGCTGCTGCCAGCAGTCCATGTGAATAGGAACTGACTGTGCTGATGTACCAAATTTCCATTCACAAAAAGTGGTTACAAATTTCGTACCTACTTTTTGTGAATGGAAAAGAATTTTGCAAACTGACCTATGAACAAATAGGTCAGTTCATAAAGTTTCAAGTCATCGTGGGTTGCAATCCGACAAACCTCATAAATAGGTAAGTAGTGAATTGCGACTCACTGTGATTGGATGCCATCACAGGGGCAGTAACCCTACTGGGGCCAGCAGACCACCATGCATGTGACTGAATTTCAATAAAGAAACCTTTCTTTTTAAAAGCAGCCTGTTTTCCTTAAAGACAACGGTACTGAATTTAAAAAATAAAGTTTTTTTTAAGTAAGTTTGAGAGGTGGCAAAAGTCTATTGGATCACTGCCTACTCCCCAACAAACTTTTTTTTTTTATTCATAAAGGGAAGGTATCCCTTAAGTTTTAAAAACGGTGTCACTACCCCAACTAGGGAGTCAGTAACTTTTCAAACGGATTACGGTTGCAAAACATTTATACATTCCCTTGACCGTCTACTGCTAAACCCACTACCAATCAGATTCCCTCTTCCAGCATCTTAACACCCCCACCCCCCATGACCCCACACTTCTAAAGTCATCGCTCCACTACTTTTTGTTTTCATACTTAACCTTCTTTCTAGTCTACTTTGTAGACAGCTTAGCTTCGTGTGTTGACAGAATAGAAAACAAATATATGTAATTTGAATATGTAGGTGTACCAAATTGCATTCATTGTAGTTTAATAGCTTTGTCTTATTTTAATAAAATCGTCACAGTGAACCTGTTGGGCTATGTTGATGTGCGCCCTGCCTGAGGAGGTTCGGTCCTACAATGGCCGATTGCCACAAACTGCCATTCTGATATGAGTTAGGGGATATAAAATATGAATGTTTATTTCTAACGTGTATTATGCTTATATTTGGAACAAAAGGCAAACCAACTGCTATCCGCAGTTTCTGATTTCAGAACCTGTGCTATATAGCACCCAATAACAACATTCTGCAGTAATACATTACTTTTTCTTCAGCACTGTTAACTACATTGATATCCCTTATTTATGAAATACCAGTATTTGTAAAGTGCACAGCTACCTCCGAATTGGTGTCCTGGCACTGGGGGCCCCCAGGAAGATTAAGCAAGCTATTGCCCAGAGTCACATGGTGCTGGGCTAACTTGCCGCCGGCACCAGGGATCGAACCATGAACCTCGTAGTCCGGAGTCAGGCACCCTGGCTGCTGTCCACGTGTCTGTCAGTGACATGCTAAAGAAATAGCCAAAGGAACAGAGGTTTTTCTTTTTAAGCCCGAGTGTCTTGTTGAGGTCACGTGATTAATGATTAGGAGTACCACAAGAACTAAACAAATTTTAGTGTCAGTGAGTGATCAGTTATCACTGTTTAAATCGTTCAGTCGTACATTTTTTACAGCAATCGCATGATAATGATGACTCTGTAAAAAAAAGACTACAGAAATGCTTTTGTAAAGTAAAGTGTGTGTTTATTTTTTTGCATTGTTGCCAAAAAACTGTCTTCTTTCTGATGTACTGCATGAAAGGGTATACTATCCCAATCCTTTTAGATGCTCATAATTGTCTTGTGTTTTTCTAAGAATAAAATGGATTTATGTTTAATTTAATCAAGTAGTTGGAAGCATACACCTACAGTAAAAAAAAATTTTTTTTATATTTATTTATTTATTCTCAGACCACAAGCAGGAGTGACCATAGTGAAATGGAGAGGAGCATAGGGATCTGACAGCAAAGTAAAGCAGGCGATACACTGATATGTGTAATAGCCCAATCATGTGTATTAATACAACATTGTGTAATCAGAAAAACCCTGAAAAGGCACTGTGAATATTAATTTGAGTGGGTAGAACATTTCACATTTAAGTGCAATCATCCAAATCCTGCCTCTTTTCTAGTTTGTCCTTGAAGCGGTTTATGGTTTGAAAAACTGCCAACTCTTTTCTGCCAGTCAGCTAGTAGAAAGGGTGGATTCTGTGTCCAAACAATGAAAACTGTGGTTTTTGGGCTCACTGTTTCTCTCTAAAGCAGATAAGCGGTGCCCGCAGTGATTGTCCATCTACAGCCACTAAGAACGGTCTTAACACAAGACTGATTGGGTCAACGGGTGTTCAATCAATTTGCTATTCTTCAGGATTCTGATAGGCCACATTTAAAGCAATCAGAGTATGGCTTTGTTTTAAGCCAAGTCTTATTGGTTGATTTCCTCCAATCAGAATAATCAGGATTAACTGCCCAGGCTCACATACAGGCTAGTAATCGTGCAGACGTCCATCAACCACTTCACAATAGTACCTGCTGTTTTCAATTTCGTTTTGTTTGCAGAAAGCTGTTGAGGATGCCCTGACAAAGGCATGCTTGCCACAGGTTCCCTATTGTTTTGCCATGTTAGAGCTTGGGCCCACTCAAACAGTTATCTCCAGATTGATGATCTTTGTCGATGCACAAGAGGTAAAGGGAGAAATACATCACTTATTAACATCTCAATACAGTGTAAAAATGTGGTCACACAATAAAACACTCAAGAACTTAATCTGAGTTTAGTAGGGTTTAATTATAAATTTAGAAACAAATCAATATAGACCAATCTTAACATGATCATATAGAAATACAGAAAGACCAAGGTAAGTCAAAATCTCCTGAAGAGATTTACCCTGCATAATACAAAGCAGATGACTAACTCCATGACGACGATGCAGATGATTGGGAAAAATAATTGAGCATTAAATTGCATCAGATGATTTTCCAGAGTAAACATGAGCAATCTATCTCTTCCTACACTACCTTAAAACGACAACATTAAGCTAAGAAGCATTTAGTAAAGGAGAAATTATAAAGGTGTTAGCTGTCGGAGTCTTCAGTAAAAAGCACTCCAACCATGTGTCAGATAGCATAAATCCACACAAGCACAGACACATATGCTCTCAGTGAAATCCTAAAATGACCCCCTTGTCCCTCACTACGTTTCAGCATAAAATATCAATTGCATTCAGGGAAGATAATCCCACAGAATCCTTGCTAGTGAATTTCCATGGCTCCAGCACAACTGGACTCTTGCACCATCTTTCCCACATCAATAAGTTGCAACTTCATTCGTACTTGGTCATTCCTCTCCTCCTCCATGAGAACTTGGCTGCTTGCCCCTTACCGTGCTTCTCCTTGCAAACTTCATCTTAACATATCTTGCTATCAAATGAAAACAAAAATTATTCTATGATATCTATCGAGGCTTTGTCCATACCTGCAGTGGAAACAAAATACAATCTGCATTGAAGGTCAAATACTAATTCCATGTTAGATTTAACTTAAGCATGAACTGAGAGTCGCGCGAGCGCGCGAAACAAGATGGCCGCCGTTTAGAGAGCTCCGGCGCTTTTTCGCCCATTTTTTGATTAAAAACGACGAATCCTGTCAGTTTTGCGGCGCAAATGGGGTCGCTTGGCTTTTGAAAGTCTTACCTGCCGATTGCTGTGATTTATTCTGGATTTGGACGGTGTTGGAGGCGTTTTTCGGTGTCCAGCCTCTGCTTCCAGTTCTACCTTCAGGTATTCCCTGCCCGGTCTGTCAGGGGGCGGAGCAAGCCTTCAGGAAAGGGCCTGGCTTGGGCCTAGCCACTCCCATAGCCAGTTATAGCTGCTGCACCAGCTTTAATAAGGATTTTCTCACTGCTGCAATATTTTTTCCTTCATCTTCTTGCTTTGTGGATATTATTTTCGCAATTTTGTTATTTTATTTTATAAGTTATTATTACTATACTACATCAACATGGATAATAAAAATATTCATCCTAAAAGGAAGCAACAGGTTTCGCCTCCGCCAATTAAATCAAAGGCGGTAGAGTCTACAGAACCCTCATTAGCCTTAATTTTAGAGGAAATTCAAGCGCTTCGTGTCAACACAGATTCCATTGCCTCAGAGATTAAAAATGTTCGAAAGGAAATGGCGAGTCTGTCAATGAAAATCTCTGATAACACAATTAGAATACACGATAATAAGGCTAAGCTTGAGACTTTCGCTCCACTGATAGCTAAAATATCTCCTTTGTCTACCCGACTTCTAGAAATGGAAAATCGTAACAGACAATACAATTTACGCATTTTTAATTTACCAGAGGACGTGGAGGTTGGTAACTGTAGATTGTATCTGGAAAATTTGATTCCTGGGCTTCTACAAATTAAATTTCTAGAAAAATTTGAGATTGACAAGGCCCACAGAATTCCTTCACACCGCAATCCTAAACATACAAAACCTCGTCAAATGATTTTCAAAGTCCTCAGGCATCATCATTTGGTTTTGATTCGCAAGGCAGCACGAGATATTCCTTCTTTGATGGTTAATGGGAATAACATTTTTATTCACCAAGACTTTGCCAAGGAAACAGTCTCAATCCGCAAGGAATTTTCTGCTCTTCGGCCTCAGCTAAGAAGTCTTGGTTTCAAATATGGTCTTTTTGACCCTTCAACAATGCGTATCTGGAAAGACAATCTGTCAAAATCTTTTCAACATCCTGATGACTTACGTCAGTTTTTGGATCAGCGTTCACAGCAGTCCATGGATACTCATGACTCTAATACTTGATTACAGCTAATTTACGTAATTTTCTGACAGGTTAATGGATCAATGCTACATTGGGCTCCAACGGTTCGGTCATGCTTGTTGAGCGTATGTGCGTCTCATCTTTGATATGTTTGTACCCTGTTTGTTGTTCTCTCTTTTTTTTTAATTTTTCCACCTCTTTTCATTTGTTCTGGAGCTACTATCTTCTCTTATCATTGTTCTCCTTTTTCTCTTTTTCTCCTCTTCTTGATCCTTTTTATTCCTTCTTTCTTCATTATGGCTGATAATCACAATATTAAAGTTGTTTCACTAAATGTTAAAGGTTTACGTCATCCAGTTAAGCGTACAAAAATCTTAGACTATTTAGGTAGTTGTAAGGCAGATATCTGTTTTCTTCAAGAGACTCATATAGATGACAAAACCTTAACTTATATGAAGAAAAAATGGGTAGATACTATTGTTTCATCGCCTGCTGTTGGTAAAAAAAATGGGGTGGCTATTTTTGTTGCAAAAAAGTTACATTGCCAAGTCTTAAACAAAATTTCGGACACAGATGGAAGATATATTAAAGCCAAAATTAAAATTCATGATTCAGTCTTATTTTTACTCAATGTTTATGGTCCTACTGCGGATGACCCTCTTTTTTGGTCTAATATTACCACTGAGGTTCCAAAACTGGGAAAAGTTCCTTTAATTGTTGGAGGTGACTTTAATGTTATTATTGACCCATTATTGGATAGAATGTCCAGTACTAAATTTCGCCCTCCTAAGGTTTTTCATGCTTTTAAATCATTTATTCATACCACCAAGTTAGTTGACATTTGGCGTTTACACTTCCCTACGGAAAAATGTTTTACATTTTTCTCTAATCCACATAATTCACATTCTAGAATTGATTATTTTTTAATTTCCACACAACTAGTTCAATCTGTTAAGACTCCTAAGATTGGTAATATTGACATCTCAGATCATGCCTTGATTTCGTTTGTTCTGAACTTAACTTCAACTTTTGCAAACCAAACTAGGTGGCGTATGAATACTGGAATTATTCTTAATGAACATAATAAGCCTAAAATCTTAAATGCTATTCAAGACTATTTTTTACTCAATCCTGAAGGATCCACTTCTATGGTCAATAGATGGGACGCCTTTAAAGCCTATATTAGGGGTGTAACTATCTCAATTATGGCCTATGAAAATAAAACATTCAACGCTCGTATTAGATGTTTGGAAAAACAAATTGCGAAATTTGAAAGGCTTTTTATTTCATCAAATGATCCTCAATTTAAAGTCAAGCTACAAAAACTTCGATATGAATTTAACTCAATTCTTAGTACAAGAGCTGGCATCCAAATTTCTAACTCTAAGGCTAAATTCCGTTTTAATGCCAATAGGTCTGGGAAGCTTTTAGCTAATTACTTACGCATAAAAAAAGATAAAACGCAAATTACCTCAATTCACGGCCCTAATGGTAATATTGCAATATCTCATAATGATATTGTTAAGGAATTTTTGGATTTTTATTCTACTTTATATAATAAGCCTGATCCTCATGATCCCTCCATTTTGGACTCTTTTTTAAACACATGTAATTTGCCCAAAATTTCACACTCGGACAGGCTTGGGCTAGATTTACCCATTAATACAGATGAAATTTTAGCTGCTATTAAATCTATTAAAAAAAATAAATCCCCTGGCCCAGATGGTATTCCAGCTGAGTTTTATAAAGAATTCAAATCCAAACTTTTGCCTTATTTATTTCAACTTTTTCCTTTTTTTGGTTCTTCGGGAACGGTCTCCGGTTCCTTTACTGATGCTTTAATTATTGTACTTCCTAAGCCAGATAAAGACCCCACTCTTGTTTCAAATTACCGCCCTATTTCTTTAACCCCTTCAGCGCGGTGGGAATTCCCCCGCGGTGCTGAAGGGTTCGAGCGCGGGCGGGGCCATGACGGAACGGTTCCGTCATGAGCACAGCGCAACCGATGCTCATGACGGAACCGTTCCGTCATGGGCATGGAAGGGGTTAATTAATCAAGATTGTAAATTGTATGCTAAAATACTTGCTTCCAGACTGGCTCCTGTATTGGATTCTATTATACATCTTGATCAAGCCGGTTTTATGAAGAATAGATATTCTACAAATAACACAAGAACCTTATTACATGTTATTGAACAGAGTTCCACTTTAAGTTCCCCTGCAGGAATTTTGGCTTTGGATGCAGAGAAAGCTTTCGACAAAATTCACTGGCAATTTTTATTTCAAACCTTACTATCATTTAATTTTGGTACTTCGTTTATACGCATGATTTCTGCTCTGTATTATGCCCCTACTGCTCGTTTATTTATCAATGGCCAAGTATCTAGTCAGTTTTCTCTTTTTAGAGGCACGAGACAAGGCTGTCCCCTCTCTCCACTTTTATTTCTCATTGGAATTGAACCTTTCCTTACTCATATACAACAATGTGTTGATATTAAAGGTATTAAGATTAAGGAGATGAATATCAAAACTTTAGCATATGCTGATGATGTGCTGTTATTTATTAGTGAACCTATATCCTCAATGCCTGCCTTATTAGACATTATTGCAAAATATTCCATGGTTTCTGGCTATAAACTTAATATTAATAAAACTGAATTCTTCCCTTTAAACATTTTTTGTACTCCTGATATGTTACCCATGGCTGATATTGTGTGGCAAAAAGATAAATTAAAATATCTTGGGATTCTATTTGCGTCCTCCATAAAAGCAACATTAACATTAAATAGTAACTTTATTCTGAATTATATCAAAGATAAAACATCTAAATGGTCTTCACTTCACCTCTCTTGGTGGGGTAGAATGGACTCCATTAAAATGACTATTGCTCCTAAAAAATTTTATGCACTTGCTATGATTCCTATTCAATTTCCATTACAATTCTATAAAGACATTGATAGACTTCTTTCCAAATTTCTCTGGAACAATAAACCAGCTCGTATTGGTTATAAGAAATTAAAAATACCTAAATGCAATGCTGGATTTGGCGTACCTGACTTTTTTCTATATCACAAGGCCTTTATACTGAAACAAAGTTCCATATGGTTTCCTCCTTCCTCTTTAAATAACCAACCTACATGGCTTCATATAGAGCAGTCTCTTGTGGCTCCTTTTCCATTGACTGCCTTACTAACAATGTCCAATAGGTCAACATATGTGCATAAGTCGGTTATTATTAAATCCGCTAAACTCATTTTTAATGACCTAGATTCAATTTTTTTGACCCCTATGAATCATACTGAAGATCTGTTACTGTGGCATAGTAATGTGATTAAATTGAATAGAAATGTTAATTTTTGGAATGCTTGGATTAAAGCTGGTGTCTTGTATCTTAAAGATATCTATTTTGACAATGTTTTTATTTCTTTTGAAGCTTTACAAATGAAATTTAGTTTACCTCATTCTGATTTGATTAAATATGAATCTTTATGTAATTCAATTTTAGACTCTTTCCCTCATGGTATTCCGTTTAATGTTAAAGCAGATTTAGCACTATATATTCGAACTATCTCTATATCATCGCATACTGTCTCTATTTTATATAAGAAATTATCTAATTCTATAGGAAACAATTTAAATATTATTTCAACATTCTGGAATGCTGAGCTTTCACTTTCTTTGTCCAACGATACTTGGATGGCTGTTTGGCTTAATAGTATTTCAGGATGGCTGCCTGTTTCACTTTACCAAACCAATTCTTATATTTTATTTAATTGTTTATGGACCCCAGTGCGTTTATTTCGTGCTAAATTGATGCAAGACGACCTATGTTGGCATTGTAAATTACTTCCTGGATCATTACGTCATATGCTTTTTGAATGTCCATTAATTTTTAAATTTTGGTCTGATGTTTGGGATATTATTCAACAAATATTTCATATTCATGATGTTATTTCTTACGAAATATTAATATGTAAATCTGTTGGTCTTTTGCATAACTTATCTGAATTAGAAGGTAAACTGTTTAATTTCCTACTGTCAGCTGCTTTAAAGTCCATTACTTTTTGCTGGAAGGATATTTCGTCTTTATCGGTTCATGCTTGGTGGTCATGGGTCATTTTTACAAGAAGAGGTGCTCAATTATCCCTGCAAGGGATCAATCATAATTCTAAGTTGTTTCACTCTTTCTGGTTACCTATTGATATATACATATCTTTATAATTGTTTATTTATACTTGATCCACCGTTTTACAGTCATTCTACTTCAAGATTTCTATGATGATTATAGCTCTTTTTTCTAAATAAGTTGACATCGCAATTTTTCATGGCTCCTTCCCTTCTTTTTAGTTTGTCATCCCTCCTTTACTTGATTATTTATACTTCTTTACCTATTGTATTTAGAATTGTTTTTTGAAATTTCTTATTTTACATAGGTATTTTCGCTTATGATCAAATTTTTTTCTGTATTGTCTGTATTTGTTTAATATTATGGAAAAATTTAATAAAATATTTTGAACTCGAAGCATGAACTGAATTGGTTTCTCGAGGCCCACTCTAGTCAACTTTAGCAGTGCACTGGGTGTGCACATTTCTACACACACAATAAATGCAGCTACTTAATACATGTATAAGTTAAAGAATCATGAAGATGTCATTCTAAATGCACCTGCATGGAAATATTTCTTGTTACACGTATAAATGTTTAAACGTTTGTTTACACATACACATTCTAATTTATTAGCCTCACAATGGGACACATTTTGTTAACTTCTTCTGTCACATTAATATATAAATGTTACTTATACCTTTATTAATCACA
Organism: Triturus cristatus; assembly: GCF_964204655.1. NCBI lineage: Eukaryota > Metazoa > Chordata > Amphibia > Caudata > Salamandridae > Triturus > Triturus cristatus. The sequence continues at coordinate 464,876,038 of NC_140579.1, read as the reverse complement.
TTCTATACACAAATTCTTCATGTGGAGTACTTTAAATATGCAAATACTCCATTCTCCTTAGTAACATTGACCACAGAGAATATATTCAAGTGCCGACTACTGATTATGATGCACTCCTACTGTATCTCAGACGGGCTCAAGATTACACTTCTCCAGCCACAAACTGAAAAAAGAACACAGTTTGCCTTGGTCAGGGTTGGCCTTCACAACTATGCATTGTTAGTCTTCTGTGTACAGTTGGAAGTCGCTCTCAGTTGTTTCCTAGAAAGAGGGTAGAGCAGATAAGCCTTCAGTTATTATAGCATCAAATACATAAAACGCTTCTTTCCCCAACTGAACTTTGGTGTAGCTATTTAGTGTGTTACTGTCCAAAAAAGGATACTGCCAATTTTGTTTTGCAGTCAAACTGTTGTCACAGATATCTGAATTTGAAAGCAATCAGTTTATCCAAGTACATCTGTCCATTTTCACCATTTCACTTGCTCACTGCACCACTGCATTATCTTCCCTTGTAGGATTAGTGGGTAGCTCTCTTTATTTTTGACTTATTCCACAGCTTGGCTAGAGTTATTTGAAGCTGTTTGGCCTATATTACTACTAGAATAGTAACTTTGCAAATGCCTTCCCCTTTTTTAGATGTTTTTATTATTTCCACATGTCCCTCCAAAGGCCCCTACTTAGACTTCCCTTTTTCCAGCCATTTAAAATGTAGATCTACATGTCCATAGTTCCACACAGTCTCGGTGGAGAATTCAGCACATAAAGGATATTGCTGATAGAGGTGTAGTATGATGGCCAGAACTTTGGAAATTGCATGTGTATGCGTATGTGAAGCAGTACTACCGGAGACTATTACACATACTCATAAATGCCTTCCTGAACTGCCCCTTATGCCTTGTACTGCCATGATTTTGGAGCATGAATTTGTGTGAAAATATTGTCTACACCCTTAAATGAATTACCTAGACTGTAGTATAATAGGATCATTAGAGGAGGGGTCCCACAAGCCTCCTCACTTAGCCCCACATTGTATGCATGCTCCCTGGCTGAAATTGTTCACTCACATGGGCTTGCCCTAGGGTCATATGCTGATGACTCTCAGGTCATCCTGGCCCTTACACCCAACACCACCCAAACTACCTCCCAACTAAACTCCTGTCTCAAGGAGGTCACAGACTGGATGTCCGGCAGTAGGTTAAAGTTTAACTGCGACAACTGTGAGGTTCTGATGGTAGGCAATAATAGTTCTAGGTGGCAGCAACTCTCATGGCCAGAATATTTGGGCGATCGCCCTAAGCCAGTGCAAGCAGTGAAAATCCTAGGTGTCTGGATAGATGACAAATTCACGCTGGAGACACAAATAAAAAAATTGGCAGGCTCATGCTTTAGCATTTTAAGATCTCTTAGGACATACTTGCAGATTCTTCCTTTGCCCACAAGAAGGGAAGTGGTGAAGAGTCTTATAAACTCTCCTCTTAACTATGGTAACTCCCTGTATCTTGGGAGTCCAAAATATGTGATCAAGAGGCTTCAAGTGGTACAAAATACAGCCGCAAGAATTCTTCAAAAAACACTGAAGCATCAATCAGTCAGAACAGCCCTCTTTGCCCTGAACTGGCTTCCAGTTCAAAGAATAATCTACTTCAAAGCTCTCTGTATCACACACCAGGCTATCCATGGAAAAGGCAGATTTATCATTAAGTCCCTTCTTACCCCCTACGCTCCAAGAAGGGCCCTTCGCTCTAGCAATCAGGGACTTCTGGTGGTGTCCAAGATCAAAGAGTGGAGCCCACTCTTTTGCAATCCTTACCTCCAGGCTCTAATATGCTCTTCCAGTTTTCCTTAGAAATCAGCCGTCAAAAGCCTGTTTCAGGAAAATGCTAAAAACCCACCTATTCTAAACGTCACTTGAGGAAGTGGTTAATCACAATTTTGTGGAGGGGTTGTGTTTTTTGCAACTAGCGCTGGGAGGCCCGTGTGGGTAGCCATATGCTATACAAATACAACTGAATTGAATTGAATCAAGAGCATGAGATAATAGGGAATATAACATAAGGTCAAAGACTGTTAAGCCACTTGGGTAAAGTTAGCACTTCCCATGTAAACTATGTCCGCCTTCCTAACTGCACAAACCTACGTATTGTTGAGCATAGGTGACTACAAATTATCCATCCTGTACTGTCTGAAAGTTTTGGAGCAAATTTGAAAATGTTGTCTCGACTGTCATTTTTCAACAGTAATTCTTCCCCCTAATGAGAACGGTTGTCTATTTCTCAACCCGCAATTACATTATACCCACCATGATTCTGTAATTAACCCTGGTCATCAAACATACATCTCTATAAATCACTATCCTCAGGTATTTTATGAAACCTCTTTTCTTCGACACTGGGAAATGGAAAGCGAACACCACTGTGGACCTGAACAGTAGTTAGATCTGGGGTTTTCCCAAACGCATATGCAGGCCAGTAAAGTGTTCAAAATGTAACAATATCATCAGTATTGGCATATTGGAGACATGTATACCTCCATTTAGCGCATAATAAAATATCACCATTCTGAGATACTGAGAGGTTACTACAACGGAAGGCTAGTCCACTGAGCACAAATTCCATCAGCAAACGGGCAAATGCTCCACCAGAATGCTAGATAATAATGTGGATAATTGGCACTACTGCTTTATACCTCTTCATAATACAATGTTATTTGAGATGCTCACATTCATTTTTCTTTCATTTACCCAAGCCTTGTAAATTTCTAGACACGTGAAATATTTATATCAAAGTACTCAGTATTGAATTCTCTCTTCTTAAATCCAAACACAGTCCACTGAGGAATATGCTTCTAACCGCCAGAAGCAGCCCTTCATTTGTGCCTACAGAACATCTAATAAAACTAAATTGATGTCGGGCCATGCCCAGAGACCCAGCTTGATAGTTCTTTATGTATCAGCAAATAATCGAGTTGTGATAATGCATCAGACACAGATGAATAAAAAGTATTGATCTAGATGAATGAATTAAAACAAATTGAATCTTTTCTCTCAAAGTTTGAACAATAATAATTGGAGCAAAACACCTGTCAGACTCTGTAATGGAGGGCAAATCTCCAAAGGACATGTTGCATTAATACTCGGCCTCCAATACCCAGTGTGGCTACACAATGCCTCTGCCTCTATAGTTTTCTACTAATCTAGAGATGAGCAATGAGTGAATGTCTAGCTAGGACAGATAAATAGGTTCAAGAAACAAGATCCCCCAAGCATCTTCACCAATGGTATTCCCCATTTTCCTGGCATTAGTAGTTTTAGGTAGGCCTGTCACAATGATGTTATTGCAGCATGACTGCTCTTCTAAATTCTCATTTCTTGTGTTAATAAGTGCCAGGACCATCTTGATTCATATCATTTGAATGCTAACTTTAGTATTGTATTCTACTTTCTATACGCGCCTTTCAGCTGGATCAATCCCAGATGCATGTTTATCTAGGCGCAGCTTCATGTAGTCTATTCTGATGGAGAGGCTGATTTTTCCCATTTATGGTGGTCAAATTGTTCTTGATGCCATGATTTCACATCAGAATATGAATAAGGGATTAGAATAAGATCTAGGCCAGCATTAATATTTCTATCCTCAGAAACACTGCCTGTAATCGATTTCTGGTGTCAACAGTGTTTGAAGTGCTTCTGGTTTACCTTTTTCATTAGAAGAAATGAGAACATGTAGAGTGTAATCTCTTATATAGGATAACTGCATTACCTGTTATTTAAGTGATAATGTGATAAATGTTAATAGTGGTAAGGTGTTTACAAAAAGAGGAACCCATACACAAATTTTAAATTTCCCACATGCTATCAGTGCCAGAAGTTGGCCATAACCCTGAATCAATAATCAGAGCAAACCAAAAGGGTTGGAGACAGGCCCTGCTCTCGCTGCTTTCAAGAACTCAATAGCCCTGCATGCCTCATCATCACTCCTAAGGCATGAAAGAACCTGTCGCTACACATAAGAGCCCCCTCCTCACTTTTTGAATTCTGCAAGAACTGAAGATCTGGCTATTTGAGTAGTCCCACTCGGATAGGTTAGCCTGGACGTACACCTGCTCAGTGCCAGGATATTCTCCCGGGTGATAGTGCACCCTACAAATCTGCATAACATAACATAAACATACTCCAGGGACAACATCCGAGGTCTCACCCACATTGCATTACTTTATGCAGGATCAGATTTGTATCTGACAAGAACACAATTGAGTCAGAACATGCACCTCTGATATGGAAAATTCTGTGAACAGTGACAGGCACAGGGTAGAAGTGCTAGCAGAGTAGTACAGAAGCCCTATGCCTTCATGCTCAGGCAAACTCCGAGGTTAGAAGAATACACAGTCCACCCTGCCAAAGAAAGAAGATCTCCATGCTGAGTACCAGCACCTAAGCACACCAGGTCTCCTTTCTTTGGCGTTCTCACATATACTTTTCATACAGTTCACAGGGCAAACTGAATTGCCTGTTTTTCTTTAACGCCCATGAAATGTGACAGGATTTGGCACTGGTTTCTGTGGGCTCTAATTGGAAGGTCTAGCCCTGATACTGCACAGGGACAGCTAATAAACGGACACCACTCACTAGTATAATATTTGCGACTGCCTTTGATCTGCACAGTTTCCCTTTATTTATCCCTTCGACCACACTCTGCCAGAGGGGTGTCTGCACAGTCATCCAGACGGAGTGGCTCTCTACATCCCTCAGTTTGGATGATGACTGATTCAGGCTGAATTTACATTGTCTTTGAGCTAGCGGTTGGCAGCTAGATTGGGTCACATGTCATACCTTTGACTTCCGCTGGACCTCATGATTTTGTCAGTACTCAGCTGAGATTGTGTCCTAGTCTCATTCTTCATTTGACAGTGTCAGAGGTGAGGACTTGGCAGATTTTTCTTCTCCCCATCTGACTGACACCAAGGTTCCTTTGCCCGCTACAACTACCCATGCCATATTTTAAAAGGCATCTTGAATTTTCATCTAGGGGACCTGTCTCTGCTTAGGGCATGGTCCATGATGGTTATGTCAGTGCCTCTCGCTCTTCAGACCTTCCTACTCCAGTTGTTGGTTGTCAACACATTTGAGTGCTAACCGGGTCATGTCGGCGGGGCTCCAACCCGGCCCCACTGGAATACTGTCCTTGCATGTGCCCCAAACTACCATGTTCAGATCATTCTTTGTTTCATCTTTCTGGTCCTGCCGTCACTGGACAGGGCTGACGGGGTGTTGCAATAGGCAATCAGGTGAATTCACAGTCCCAGGCCGGTAGCAGCTGAACGGTCCATCTCTCAATCTGTGGAGTGTGGATGCGGAGCAGTGCCTCCAAAAAAACACTGACTTGGGGTTTGTGGTCTGTAACCATTTTGAATTCTCCTCTGTAGAGGTATAAGTGGAAGTGATGGTGATCCAGCAGTTCAACAACAACCGATACTCTACTACCATATACTCACCTGGACACATAAACACACAAGTAGAGTAAACCGCTGGGTGTCAAGTTTATATGTTTTCACAAATGTTCAAGATTAGTCTAAAACACCTTTACTAACCCTTCACAGATCAAAAAGTTCTTTCCTCTGGTCGATGGACCATTAGTTGAACTAGTTGATGGTGAAAATGACATAAAGTTAATTTACCTATAATTTAATTAAATGAAATAACCACAAACTCCTTCAGAGTTTTAAAGTTTCATCTAAATTAAATGCATGTGAACCACTTCAAAATATACAGTACAGTCGCATTAGGAGAGAAAATTCAATTAATCATCAAACACATACCGAACATTCGCAATTCGCAATGACTTAAGCTCAAAAAGGGAGATGACAGAGAGAAATGAACATCTGCAAATACACGAGATAATAGTTACCAAGAATGGTGTGAAGACCAAACCCCTGGATAGTTCAGGCGACAAAGGATTCAGGACAGGATAGCTGACCTCTCTAATACCGACGATTGCGCCGCACCCCTCACTGACACTCCCTTCCTACTTGAGATTCTTCCTCAAGTCTTCTTCTAACCCCAATTAAATTAGGATAGAAAGTTCTGCATTCGGCTTCTTTATCAGCATCTCACAGCGTCTCTCTCAGCATTAACATCACCCGCTACACTGACAGCTTCTCCCCTCTGCAGCATCCAGCAAATCGCACTAACTGACTAACTAAAGTTATCTCAATTATACCTTTCGTTCTGGATGTTCCACCCATTAATGTTTCAATATCGTAAAAATTCTAAATCTACTTGGTCAGGCAAGGGGGTACGATCATCACACCATGCTTACATGACATCAATATCTATCGACCATTGTTCGCAAAACTCATCCCCTTAATGTTTATTCCAAACTTTATTTCCCACCCGTATTCACATTACATTTGCAACATTTATAATAACTTCCACATATGCTTTCATTCCAGTGAACTTTTCACTGCTCAGTTCCCAGGCCAGGGCACTCTGCGGCCTTGGCTTGTATTTAAGTTTGTAGTCATCGTTCCGGGTTCACTCTCAATAGGCACGCACAGATGAACGATTCAATCACATGGCTCTGCTTACTTTTGTCATACATGTCAGGCCCAAATGCATACTAATAAGAAAATCAGAAAGACAGATGTTATTTTCAAAAATAAATGGTTTCACTGTATACCACCCATCTCTACTCTATTCCCCTTTATTTATTAATACTTTCCTCGCAGTAGCATTAGTATAATAACTTGTTTTCTTTTCAGCAAAGCCATGCACGTGAGCCCTTAAGCCGCCATGTTAGTGCCTTCTGCTCATACGCAAAAATTTCCCTCCAAGCGTTAGCTCGTCATACTGCGTAAATGCAGTTGATGCATTCGCAGTAAAGATTCCCTGTTTAAAGCATTTTTAGTCCTTCGTCCATGTTACTTGCATTAGTAAACACATAAGCAAGCTTCTCTAACCCGTGTGTTTGTGTGGTGCGCATTAGTTTAACACAAAACCGTCTTATTAACTTATTAGTGAGTTAAACAAGTGGATTGCATCTGAGCAATTCTCTTTTCTACGAGTCCTTGCTCCATCAATCCCCTATCTGATGGCATTTTAAAGCCATCACAAATGTACCCATCCCAAATCAGATGCCAACTTTCAGTACTTCTCATTCTCCTCTTTTGCTTTCTCATTTTCATCTTTATTTTAAAAATCTCTCATCTTTTTATAAATTTTCCCTTTCATTTCCTCCATCTGAATTTCATCATATTCCCTCTTTCTTTTTTTCCCCTTTCAATTAACTTCATATTTCCTTCCTCTTCTTTTGTTTATGCAGCATTTACACCAAATCATTGTCAAAACTATTGTTATTCCTACTACTGGATTATTTGACCTAATATACTTTTCCCTAAATCAGAAAACCAAGTCCCTATTGAAGAATTGCTTTTTGTTAGTCTCTCCCATACACTGTCAACCTCCAGTGGTGTCAAATCTTCATGAAGTTTTGTAATATTTTTAATATACCCTTTAATTTCCTCACTTTTATCAGGAATGTAAGTACAGCAATGTTGCACTTTCAACATTCTACAGACTCCACCCTCTTTTGCTAATAAGATATCAAGCTCAAGTCGATTTTGCAAAACCATAGATCTAATCGCAACCATCTCTGTATTAATCATCAAGAAACCCCCAGCAGTATCCGTCGAAAGACGATCAACTACTGTCGACAATTTAAAAATTCTGTGTGAATTCAGAATGACTCCCACTGAATGACTCCCACTGAATGACTCCGCCTGACAAGGTAGCTGCGTGAGCGCTCTGCGCGCATTTGCTCTCACCTTCGTGATTTTTAACAACTTTTGTGTTTAATTTGTTTGTATACCTGCTTTTAGACAGCGCCCTTCACTTGCACCATAATTGGCCCCCGCACTGCCGTTTTGGCGGATTTGGCTCTGGGGTGGGTGACCTGTCCGTTTTGGCCGCCATTTTGGAGTGGGGTGTGTGGATAGAGGTGTCTCTACCCTCCAGCGCTTCAGTGCGCAGGAGCAGCCTGGGAACACCTACTTAAGGCGAGTCCCTCCTGAAACCGCCCCTGACAAGGTAGCTGCGTGAGCGCTCTGCGCGCATTTGCTCTCACCTTCGTGATTTTTAACAACTTTTGTGTTTAATTTGTTTGTATACCTGCTTTTAGACAGCGCCCTTCACTTGCACCATAATTGGCCCCCGCACTGCCGTTTTGGCGGATTTTGCTCTGGGGTGGGTGACCTGTCCGTTTTGGCTGCCATTTTGGAGTGGGGTGTGTGGATAGAGGTGTCTCTACCCTCCAGCGCTTCAGTGCGCAGGAGCAGCCTGGGAACACCTACTTAAGGCGAGTCCCTCCTGAAACCGCCCCTGACAAGGTAGCTGCGTGAGCGCTCTGCGCGCATTTGCTCTCACCTTCGTGATTTTTAACAACTTTTGTGTTTAATTTGTTTGTATACCTGCTTTTAGACAGCGCCCTTCACTTGCACCATAATTGGCCCCCGCACTGCCGTTTTGGCGGATTTGGCTCTGGGGTGGGTGACCTGTCCGTTTTGGCCGCCATTTTGGAGTGGGGTGTGTGGATAGAGGTGTCTCTACCCTCCAGCGCTTCAGTGCGCAGGAGCAGCCTGGGAACACCTACTTAAGGCGAGTCCCTCCTGAAACCGCCCCTGACAAGGTAGCTGCATGAGCGCTCTGCGCGCATTTGCTCTCACCTTCGTGATTTTTAACAACTTTTGTGTTTAATTTGTTTGTATACCTGCTTTTAGACAGCGCCCTTCACTTGCACCATAATTGGCCCCCGCACTGCCGTTTTGGCGGATTTGGCTCTGGGGTGGGTGACCTGTCCGTTTTGGCCGCCATTTTGGAGTGGGGTGTGTGGATAGAGGTGTCTCTACCCTCCAGCGCTTCAGTGCGCAGGAGCAGCCTGGGAACACCTACTTAAAGCTCCTCCCCTAGCGCAGCGGGATCGCGCAGCGGGCGTGTCCTCGCGTGGCCGGAGTCGTGCCAGAGTCCTGCCCGTCTGCGCCCGTCCGCGTTAAGGACGCGCTGGACGTCGCGGTACTCTGTGTAAGGACTATTATACCATCCTGGGTCCACCATGCTGACGTACTCGCGGGATTGCCTGTTTGCCATCGGTCAGGTAAGCCGCTGTTGCACCCTTCCACCGGTACACCCATTGCGTGGCCCATATCATTGCCCTTGTAATGGGTGGGCTCTCGACTCTCCGCATCCTCTCCCAAGGTTTATTTCCTCGGAGACCCGCCGTACTACAGACACTCCTACTACTCTGAAGATTCTGAATTTAAACGTCAGGTCTGCGCTGAAACACTATCAGCATATCTATGACCTCATTGAGGAGGAAGCTCCAGACGTATTTGCCATGACGGAAACATGGCTACAGGACGCTGATACCGCTATTACCAATCTAGCCTGCCCACCCGGCTATTCTATGTATACCCTGAATAGGCTGTCCAGGGGTGGAGGTATCGCGTTAGTGGTAAAATCTATCTACCCTTGCGTCTGGGGTGCCCTAAACATCTCCGGGTGTGAAAGTGCCATGTTCAAGGTCTCTGTCAGCCCTGAGTTTACCCTGTCCGGGATGGTCGTCTATCGCCCACCCGGCAGTGATGTGGCGTTTAGAAATGCTTTCCCTGACACTGTTGGCCCTTTGGTCGCCGAATGTGCCAACTTTTCTATCATGGGTGACCTAAACCTACATTTCGACACCCTCTCTGGCCTGACAGTGCGTTCCATCTCTTCCGACCTGGAGGCCTTTCAACTTCCCCAGATGGTTTCCCAGCCTACCCATCTGGGGGGGCATATTTTGGATCCCCTGTTTACCAATCTGTTGGGGATTCAAATTACCTCTGTCTCTCCGGTGGAATGGACAGACCACTTCTTGGTGTCCATCCTCTGCCCGGTCTCGGCCACTCCTTCCATCTCTACGGCTAGACGGGTTCAGAAGAGGGCTTGGAAAAAGCTTCGGCTAAAGGACTTTCATCGTCTTCTATTAGAGGAGCCGCTGGGCCCTTTGACGGATGTGGAAAGGGGGTATGACCTCTTCTGTTCATGGATAACTAGGGCCTTGGACTCTCTGATACCCATCGTTTCAACTAAAATCAATCCCAGAGAGTCGAGTCCCTGGTACGATGGCACTCTCCGGGCCCTAAAGGGTGCCTGTAGACGAGCAGAGAGGGCTTGGAGGAAAACCTATGGGGCTGATCTAAAAGCTGCATACGCCAAGTCCGTTAAGCTCTACCATCGAGCTATCTGCCGAGCCCGTGCGGCTTTTTATGCCACCGAATTTCGGAACAGTCCGAATCCGTCAAAAGCTATCTTTAAGGCCGTAAAAGATCTCACAGCGAAGCGGACTACCTCTACGATCGTGAGCTCCCTTTCCCATTGTGAATCCCTTGCATCTTACTTCTTGGGGAAGGTCCAAGCTATATATAGGACATTCCCTAGCATAGGGTTCACTGAGGAAAGTATAAATGGGGTCCACCATCAGACTACACTGCTTGTTTTCCCCCCCCTCACCTTGGATGGTTTTGACAAACTTGCGCTGCAAGTCAAATCTGGGTCCCCATCCGATCCAGTAAGGCCTGCTCTCTTCCGAGACCAAGCTTTTATGGGGCGTACAGCTGTATGCTCCCTTGTCAACCTCTCCTTGGAAACGGGAACTGTTCCATCTAAGTGGAAACAAGCTGTGGTGTCCCCGATCATTAAAAAGCCCACCCTGGACCCTTCCAAGCCTGAAAGCTATCGCCCCATCTCGTTGTTACCCTGGCCAGCCAAGATCACGGAGGCCCACGTCAACCTGGCCCTGTCTGAACATCTGACTCGGACCAATGCCCTTGACCCCACACAAAACGGTTTCCGTGCTGGGCACAGTACGGAAACTGCGCTACTTGTGATGGTGGAACATCTCCGGGCAAGGTTGGATGCTGGTCAAACGGCGGCGCTTATTTTGTTAGATCTTAGCGCCGCCTTTGATACGGTAGACCACAGCATCCTCCTGCGTCGGCTCGAGGAGACTGGTATTGGCGGTCAGGTGTTGCAATGGTTCCGCTCCTTTTTAGATGACCGCTCCTTCTGTGTTGCCATCCCTCCCTTCAAGTCCAACTACCAACCACTGGCCATGGGGGTTCCGCAAGGGTCCTCGCTGAGTCCCACATTGTTCAATCTTTACGTGAGACCGCTGGCTGATGTCGCTAGGCAGTGGGGCCTTACTTTGGTCTCATATGCTGACGACACTCAGCTGGCGGTTACTCTCAGTGGGGATGCGGAGATTGAGGCCCCCAGGTTTCAGTCCGGACTGAAGGCGGTGGCTAGCTGGCTGACAGGCAATTGCCTTCAGCTAAACGCCACTAAAACAGAGGTGATGGTCGTCGGGAAGGGAGTGGAGCTGTGGGGTGACCACTGGTGGCCCTCAGAGTTGGGACCTACTCCGATCCCGGTATCGGAAGTGAAAAATCTGGGGGTATGGCTGGATGTGGGCCTCTCCTTTGTAGGCCATACTAAAAGAACCGCGGCCTGTCGTTTCGGTCTCCTGAGGGGCTTGAGACCTCTTCTCAAGTTCTTTGACGCCCCGACCAGGCAGCTGGTGATCCAGGCTACTATCATCTCCCGCCTGGATTACGCCAGCTCTCTCCTGGCTGGGGCTAACCAGGCTGAACTAACCCGCTTGCAACGGGTTCAGAATGATGCGGCGAGGGCGATTGTTGGCTTGCCCAGATTCTGCTCAGTGATAGGTGTCCTTCGCTCCCTACACTGGCTTCCGGTCAGGAAGCGCATCCTCTTCAAGGTTTTGTGCCTTGCTTTTAAAATCTTGAGAGGTACAGGCCCGGAAATCCTGTCGAGTTGTCTGTCTTTGTATGTCCCTGCCCGTAGCCTTCGCTCTCAGGGTCTGGCCCTTGCGGTGGTTCCCAGATTCAGGCTTAGCCGCATGGGAGGCCGCTCGTTTAGGGTAATGGCTGCGTCAGCATGGAACTCCTTGCCTGTTGAAATCCGCTTGCTGGAGGACCTTCTGACCTTTCGGAGGGCTATAAAAACCTTCTTGTTTTAGCTGTTTCTTAGTTTCTGTTTTTAGCCTGTGGTTGTGTTACGTGCTACCTTGTCTTTGCGCCAGGACGCTCCTTGGCTGGAGTATCTGTGCGCACAATAAATAGTCGTAACATAACATAACATAACGTATCAATGCACCAAATATATCACCTACTATTTCTGAAAAACTAGCTCTCTTTCTTCGTGTTAGTCCATTAGTGTTTTCATTGCTTCCAGTGATTCTTTTTACATGATATATCTTAGGAAATACAATTCCGAAATAACAACTTCCATACCACCGTGCAGGCAGCTTATAGTAAGCATTATTCCCACACACGTAGTAAACTCCAGGAAATACTGGATCAGTTCCCCTTTTAGTCCCCAACCTCCCAAAATCTGGACGTTATGTTCACATTCAATAAATATGTTATTATAATCTGTCTTTAACCTATGGAGGCAGGTTTTCCCTTTCTTCACAAAGTCTAGGGACATCGCAGCGTGAACTTTGCCAACTGAATTAATTCCCTCTTTCTCTGCCCATGGTGTTACATGACGTTTTTGTTCAGCAGCTTTCTTTTGGAAATCGTGTCTCCTCTCTTCAACTAAGTTCAAAAACACTTTCTCTTCTTCACGTAATATGCATGTTATATTATCTTTGTGTGCTTTTACTCTGTCTATTAATTTCATTGTTAAGAAAATTTCACCCATAAATTGTGCATCTTTGCCACTAGCCACTGGATTCATATTTTTTCGAATAGGAATTTCTGAGAATATTACATCTAAGTTTGAATAATAATACTGAAGCTTTCCTGTTTTATAGAACAGGCTTGTTAACGTCTTCGCTGCTAGGCCTTTCCCCCCGTGCTAAGCCTATTTTTTGTCTATTTGGGGGTAGTGCGCGCATAGGCCCCTGTAACTGTCAGGAATTCCCGTCACACAAATCATTGTTTAGCCTGCATTATTTGCAAACACCCGTATGGTGGAAAACTTAATCATATTACAATACTCCAACAAAAATTGCCTTAATTGAAACCTGTGTCTTTTGTTATGTTTTAGTTTTCTATTTCTTTTGGCCAATGCTTGTTGTCTATAGGAATCCTTTGCCAATGTTTGTTGAAGTATATGTATCAATGCTTGTTGTGCTTATTAAGCAGTGACACCTGTATTAAAATGAGGGCTGCTCTTGGCAGTTGAGAACATGAGCACTCACCCGGACACCTGTATTAAAATGAGGGCTGCTCTTGGCAGTTGAGAACATGAGCACACACCCGGCGACGCCCAATATCCTGACTATAAATAGCCCAGGGTTTCTGTCACTCATTGTTTGGCTTTCTGTTTTCCCATCAAAGAAGGATTCCTCTCTGAGCGTCATCAAGGAGAGCATCATCAAGGATTAGAGCCACGCCGTGTCAACATCACGTGACCACGTCTTCAGGAAAAGCTCTCCGTCTTCGAGCCAGTTCACACGGAGTGTAGGACCTTTCAAAAAACCAGATCACGTGTGCAGGGCAAATCGGACATCGCGTGAAAGAGCTAAGTGTTCTTGTCACGCAAATTCATTTGGTTTATTTGTCATGTCTGAAAGAACTTGAAAAGCTTACGTGTTTTAACTCATAGATCTTTGGGTAATTTGTCACTAGTTGATTTTTTTGTTCGAAATAGCAAAAATTATTATGATGCTAATGTTTTTAGCAGGTACTTGTTGTTCGCGCTTTGAGCAGTTAAAAAGTAATCAGTATTCCTGAAACTTTTAAAACACCAACAAGTTGTGTGCACGCGTATTTGGCAGCGTGTGGCAAACGCGATCTTGTGTAATGAGAATTGTTTTATATTTTGACGCATATTATGTTGGGTGCTATTGGGCCCTATTGAGAGCATTTAAAAGCACATCAGACTTTATTTGAATTTTGATTTTCCCAGAGTTTGGGGACCTTAAGCACAGTTGAGCAAGGTGTTATGTGGTTGTTTTTGAAGAGACATTGTAACGCACAATAAGGTGAGATAATAATGTTAAATATTCTAAGCGAATTTGCATAAAACAGAATCCAAGGTCTTATACAATCCTTGTTTATGTGTATAGAAAAACTAAAGTTCCATGCCTTTAATGTTTATGAGAGACAACTTATGCAAAGTAACCTAACACCAAGAAAAGGTCATTTGAATGTAAAAATATTATGGTGTAGTATTGCTTTTAACTCTGGGTAGTGAGGGTTTTCTATGCTTATGTATTTATATTCTTTGTATGTTTTAGGATGCACATAGGTGGTTTGCCGTGTCAACTTTATAGAACCTGGCTGGTCCAGACGGTACACCCACTTCTTGGTGAAGCGCAAAACATAGCAGATCCTTTTCTTCTTTGTCTCTCCTCCCAAACCCCTTTCCCTCTTTGGGCACCTGCCAGGGCTTCTGTTTTGGTCAGCAGCACTGAGAGGTGTTCAGGGAGGGTTGTGGAACAAGCATCGTTCCTGCAGACGGACCTGGTTTTCAGGTGAGTGGCTGGACTCACATTTAACAGTAACTTTTTGACCACATAAGGTATCCACGCCAAATTTGTGTCCTTTTCTTCCGACATCATGTGGATTCTAAAGGTACCCAGTGTTTGTGGATTTCCCTGGAGGGGTCCCAGAAATTAGCCTAAATACAGCTAAATTTAGTTTTTTGGGGGAAAAATGCGAAAAAAGTGCTGCAAATGAAAGCGGCTGTGTTTTTCCCAGCAAATGGTATCAAAAAAGGGTTTGTGGTGCTGAAATCACAATTTAATTTTCCCAGATTTTAGGGAATTACAGACTTTTGTTAGAAATCCAACATTTTTTACACAGTTTTGGCATTTCTCTGGGACATAGCCTATTTTTGCTATTTTTTGTGCTTTCAACCTCCTTCCAGTTAATGGTAGAAATGGGTATGAAAGCAATAATGGATCCTGGAAAGCTATACATTTTAGAAAAGTAGATAAAATTCTGAATTCAGCAAGGGGTCATTTGTGTAGATCCATCAAAGTTTATTCATAGAAACTAACAGTTAAATATAGGAAAAATTGAAAATTACTTGAAAAAAACAGCCTTTTGTGTCAATGTTTTCACCTGTAACTTCTTCTAATTATGACAGCTTTTTAAAAGCAATATACCGTTACATCCGCTGGACCTTAGTGGTTGTGGGGATATATAGGACTTGTAAGTTGATCAAGAACCCAACGAACCCAGAGTCAAAAACTGAGCAGCAACTTGCAATTACTTTTTATTATTTACCGGGTATATAGCAATTATTGTGGGAAAATGTATACATGGAAAAAATTCGTATGAAAGACACTTATGTATTTCTGAAATGTGAACTAAATATAGAGTTTACAAACAGTAGATATTAGCACATTTCCGAAATGGGTAATACTCATACTAGCATGAGAATTATCGGTCATTTTTCAAAATGACTTCTTTTTTCCACAATGTCTTTCATTTGGAAGGCAGAAATGCATCGAAAGTCAGTAGGTAATAACAGTTGCCTTACAAATCTGAATTACCCTAAGTCTCCCGATAAAAATGGTACGTCACTTCTGTGGGTAGGCATAGTGCCCACGACAGGAAATGGCTCAAAACCCAACGTGAACACACCACATTTTCACAATGAAAAATTACCCTTTTTTTGCAAAGTGCCTAGCTGTAGTTTTTGAACCCTACCTCTGCCGGCACGTAGGGAAACCTAGCAAACCTATACGTTTTCAAAGACTAGACACCCAGGGAAATCAGGGACGGGGTGACTTGACTGCCTCTCACCAGGTTCTGTTACCCAGAATCCCTTGCAAACCTAAAATTTTGTGAAAAAACACCACATTTTCCTCACATTTCTGTGGTGGAAAGTTCTGGAATTTGCGTGGATCCACAAATTTCCACCCACCCCGCGTTCCCCAAAGTCTTCTGAGAATAATGGTACCTCACTTGCATGGGTAGGCCTAGTGCCTGTGACAGGAAACGGCGCAAAACGCAACGTGGTCACACCCCAATTTCACCGTGAAAAATAACCCTTTTTTGGCAAATTGCCTAGCTGTAGTTTTTTAACCCTAGCTCTGCCGGCACCTAGGGAAACCTAGCAAACCTATACATTTTTTAAAACTAGACACCCAGGGGAATCCAGGACGGGGTGACTTGACTGGCTCCCACGAGGTTCTGTTACCCAGAATCCCTTGCAAACCTAAAGAATTGTCCAAAAAAAACACATTTTCCCCACATTTCTGTGGTGGAAAGTTCTGGAATCTGCGTGGATCCACAAATTTCCACCCACCCTGCGTTCCCCAAAGTGTTCCGAGAAAAATGGTACCTCACTTGTGTGGGTCGGCCTAGTGCCTACGTCAGGAAATGGCGCAACACGCAACGTGGACACACCTCAATTTCGCAGTGAAAAATTACCCTTTTTTGGCAAAGTGCCTAGCTGTAGTTTTTTAACCCTAGCTTTGCCGGCACCTAGGGAAACCTAGCAAAACAATACATTTTTGAAATGTAAACACCCAGGGGAATCCAAGATGGGGTGACTTGACTGCCTCCCACCAGGTTCTGTTACCCAGAATCCCTTGCAAACCTAAAAAATTGTCCAAAAAAACCCATTTTCCCCACATTTCTGTGGTGAAAAGTTCTGGAATATGTGTAGATCCACAAATTTCCACCCACCCCGCATTCCCCAAAGTCTTCCGAGAAAAATGGTATCTCACTTGTGTGGGTCGGCCTAGTGTCCGCGACATGAAACGGCGCAAAACACAACTTGGACACAACTCAATTTCGCAGTGAAAAATGACCCTTTTTTGGCAAAGTGCCTAGCTGTAGTTTTTGAACCATAGCTCTGCCGGCACCTAGGGAACCCTAGCAAGCCTATACATTTTTAAAAACTAGACACCCAGCGGGATCCAGGATGGGGTGACTTGACTGCCTCCCACCAGGTTCTGTTACCCAGAATCCCTTGCAAACCTAAAACATTGTAAAAAAAAACCACATTTTCCCCACATTTCTGGGGTGGAAACTTCTGGAATCTGCATGGATCCACAAATTTCTACCCACCCCGCGCTCCCCATTGTCTTCAGAGACAAAAGGTACCTCACTTGTGTGGGTCGGCTTAGTGCTCGCGACAGGAAACGGCGAAAAATGCAACGTGGACACACCTCAATTTCGCAGTGAAAAATGACCCTTTTTTGGAAAAGTGCCTAGCTCTAGTTTTTGAACCATAGCTCGGCCGGCGCCTAGGGAAACCTATACATTTTTAAAAGCTAGACTCCCAGGGGAATCCAGGATGGGGTGACTTGACTGCCTCCCACCAGCTTCTGTTACCTAGAATCCCTTGCAAACCTAAACATTTTTTAAAAAAACACTTTTTTCCCACATTTCTGTGGTGGAAAGTTCTGGAATCTGCGTGGATCCACAAATTTCTACCCACCCCGCATTCCCCATAGTCTTCCGAGATAAATGGTACCTCACATGTGTGGGTTGGCCTAGTGCCCACGGCAGGAAACGGCGCAAAACGCCACGTGGACACACCTCAATTTAGCAGTGAAAAATGACCCTTTTTTGGCAAAGTGCCTAGCTGTAGTTTTTGAACCATAGCTCTGCTGGCACCTATGGAAACCTAGCAAACCTATACATTTTTGAAAAGTAGACACCCAGGGGAATCCAGGATGGGGTGACTTGACTGGCTCCCACCAGGTTCTGTTACCCAGAATCCCTTGCAAACCTAAATAATTGTCCAAAAAACCACATTTCCCCCACATTTCTGTGGTGAGATCCAGTCAATTAACCCCATCCTGGATTCCCCTGGGGATTTAGTTTTCAAAAATATACAGGTTTGCTAGGTTTCCCTATGTGCCAGCTGCGCTAGGCCCCAAAATCCACAGGTAGGCATGTTGCTAAAAACAACTCTGTGCCTAGTCGGCTTTCTGCCGCCCCGAGGGGGGGATTTCGGGGAGGGGGGGGCTGCCCAAAACAGGCATGCCAATGCCCCCACCCTAATAAAAATTTGCGAAAAAAGTCTCTGGCGTCTAGTGGGCTTTTTGCCCCCATGGGGGGGGCAGGTTTGGGGCTAATGCCCCCATCTGCCCCTCGGGGGCAGAAAGGCTGTCATTTTTGCGGGGGGTGGGGGCATGGCCATGTCCTTTATGGGAAGCCCCTACCCTAATAAATGTTACGCCCCCCAAAAAAATCCCTGGCGTCTAGTGGGCTTTTTGCCCCGCCAGGGGGGCAGATTGGGGGCTACTGCCCCATATGCCCCCCAGGGGGGGCAAAACGACTAAATCTCGCCAAATATATTTAAGGGGAGCAAAAGCCCTTGCCCAAGGGAACGCTCCCCTCTCCCTGGTGTCTAGTGGGTGGATCCCTGCTTGTGAGGGGTACCATTGGAAAGGAGAGATTCTCCCCTTTCCAATGATACCTCTCCCGTCTTTCTACGTACCCGGGGGGGCTGAGATAGCCCCCTGGGCACATAGAAAGTGAAACTGAAATGAGCCTAAAGGCTCAATTCAGTTTTGGTTTCTGTGCAATGACGACAGCGCGACGTGCGCTCTAATCGTCATTGCACAGAAGCAAGGAATCTCAAACTCTTGTTTCCCAAGGGGGTCTCACTTTTCCTTCATCAATCTGTGCAACATCTACTTCTTCAGACTCCTCACGCAAGTCTACATTTTCAAACTCTTCCAATATAACATAGGTCCACTCAGGACCTTTGTATTTATTGTTCAAATGTTTCTGTCTTGGACTTCTACGTGTGTTTCTCACAATTGAGTGTTTAGACTGAGTTTGACTTGTAACTTCATTCACTTGCTCGGGTCTTTCTCTTGTTCTCCTTAGATAGTATCTCAATCTTTTCACTCCACCTGGACAGTTATCACCTTTCCTGACCCTCTTAATTTGAACTGCACTTTTACCCTCTCAGTCTTTTTCTAGGGTCCTTTTATTTTCAGTATGTTTAGGCACAATCTATTCTTGTTCAGAATCACTTTGTTCCTGTTCAGGTCTTATTGTTGTTATTTCATCCGCCTGAACCTGTTCTTCTTCTTCTATCTGGTCCTGTTTGTGTCTTATTTCAATTTGATTTTCTTCTGCCCAAACTTGTTCTTCTTCTCCTAACTGGTCCTGTTCAGGTCTTACTACAATTTGTTCTTCTGCCGCCTGAACATGTTCTTCTTTTCCGGTCTGTCCCTTCTCAGGTCTGTGAATGGATCTGTTCACCTCTGCCTGAGTATGTTCTTCTCTCCTAATCTTATCCTGCTCAAGGTTTACAGTATTTCTATTATCTTTTTCCGGAGCGTATTCTTTTACACCTATCTGGTCCTCACTACTTGCCTGTCTCTCTAGTCTTGTTCTTCTTCTTGTTTGAATAACAACTTCAGGTGTGTCAATCACTGGTATACATTCCCCCTGACTTGTGCTTGGTTGTTCTTCGTCTATCACTTCAGAATCTATCACTCTAGATTCACCAACTTCACAACCTTCAGCAGTCACAACTGGTTCAATCAGTTGCGGTTCTTCTTCAGTGGGGTCTGGAACCCTTTTAGTATGACTTGCATGTATCCAATTGGGTAAACCTGCACAGTTCACAGCTGTTGTAGTGACCAGTATGCCTTGACGTGGTTCATCCCACCTGGGTGATAGGCACGACTTTCTAGCATGTTTCTTCACTACCACCCAGTCTCCAGGATTCAAATCATGTGCTTGCGCTGGCTGCCTGGCAACTGCGTCTTCTCCAACCTGGTGAGAGACAGCCAATCCTTTGCGATAGTCCAATACCAAATCATCAGTTATATTTATCAACTTATGTTCAGGTACGAATGCTTGTCTCATTGCCCTTCTCTTGAGTATTCTATTGGGAATCAATCCTGTCTTTTTGTCAGGAATACTTCGGAGTCCCATCAACACAAGAGGCAATGCATCTGGCCAATTCAGTGATGTGGATGCACACACCTTTGATAATCTTGATTTGATTGTGCCATTTAATTGCTCAACTTCTCTAGAAGACTCTGGGTGGTATGCACAGTGCAGTTTTTGTTCAATTTTGAATGCTTCACAGATTAGTTGAATTATTTAATTATTCAAATGAGGTCCTCTATCTGATTCCAAAGTCACTGGGAAACCGAACCGAGTTATCAGTTCCCTCAACAGTAATTTAGCCACTGTGAGGTTGTTATTTCTTCTGGTGGGATATTCCTCTACCCATCTCTAGAACAGGCACACTATGACAAGGACATACTTCATTCTGTTGCTCTGAGGCAACTCAATAAAGTCCAATTGCAATCTTGTGAATGGTCCTTCTGCCTCTCCAATTTTTCCCCAACTGACCACTGTTTTTCTACCTGGGTTTAGCTGCTGACAAATTAAGCATCTCTGGCACAAGCTCTCTGCGACTACCCTAAACTTTGGATTGTACCAATTCTGTCTGAATAGTCTAATCATGGAATCCCTAACAACATGTGTGTCCCCGTGATACATTCTTGCCATCTGAGAAAGTAAGCAATCTGGCATGACTGTTCGGCCATCAGTGTACACCCATACATCATCCTCTGTCCTTCTTTCACAACCTGACTTTATTCAGATTTCCTTTTCCTTTGCCTCAACTTCATCTTGCAACTGTCTAACCTCAGCCCATGTTTCTAGAGGTGAGAAAAACATAAGTTGGCAGCTGATTTCACTTGTTTCAATCTTTCGGTTAAGCGCCATCTTATTTCTGGCACAATATTGAGCAATTTGGTCTGCATAACGATTACCTGCCACCACATAGTCATTTCCTGACTAGTGAGCAGCACACTTAACCACTGCAATTTCTTTTGGCAATTGAATCGCTTCCAATAATTCTTCTACATTTTTGCCATTCCTAATAGGAGATCCTGAAAAAGTCATAAATCCCCTCTGCATCCAGAGCTGGCCGAAGTCGTGCACAACCCCGAAACCATATTGACTATCTGTAAATATGGTTATACTCCAATTTTTCCCAATTTAGCATGCTTTTGTTAAGGCCACCAATTCGGCTAGTTGTGCAGACTTGACTCCCGGTAAACAAGATGCTTCAATGACTCCCGAAACCTTACATACAGCATAGGCTGCACTAAGTCCTCCTTCTTCTGTTCTTAAGCAAGAGCCATCTACAAATAGTTCATGATCTTGCTCTTTCAGGGGCTCTTCCTTTTTATCAGGACAGGGCTTGGTACACATTTCAGTCACATCCAGACAATCATGATCCATTTCATCTTTCACTTCCTCACAACATGGGTCTGGTAATAGGGTAGCAGGGTTCATAATTGTACACCTGATTACTGTCACATTTTCTGCTCTAGAATCACTCTTTCATACTTAGTCATCGGACTAGGGGCAAGGTGCTTTGTTCGAGTCAAAAGAATTTCAACTGAATGTAGAACATAAACTTTAACCGAATATCCCATCAGAATCGACTCACTTTGTTCCAGACTCATACAAGTTTTAGCTACTGCTTTTAAGCAGCCAGGTATAGCTGAAGCCACAGGATCCAAAGTAGCAGAAAAATATGCTACTGGACGTTGGCTTAGTCCATGTCTTTGAGTCAGCACTGAGAGTGCACAAATTTCTCTTTCACAACAGAACAATGCAAGCTCTTTCGTATAATCAGGCATGCCTAAGGCAGGGGCCTCACACAGATTATTTCGCAACTTCACAAATGCTTCCAAGCACTCATCATTCCAAACAATTGGATCTTTTGCTCTTTTCAAAGTCAGCTAAATTAAAGGTTTTGCCAGCAGGGAAAATCCTAAAATCCACTGACTACAGTACCCAACTACCCCGAGAAACATTCTCATCTCCCTTTGTGTCTTTGGTAACTACATTTGCTTAATTATTTTTATCCTTTCGGGGGTAACTTTTCTTACTCCTCTTTCTATTTTGTGGCCCAAATATTTTACTTCTCGCTGACAAAACTGCAATTTCTCCGGAGACACCTTGTGTCCGCCTTCGGCCAAATGGTTCAGTAATGCAATTGTGTTGTTGCAGGGATTCTGCTCATGCACAGAACTATGCGCAGGAAACCAGGACCTCAGTGAATTGCGGTGTACCAAAAACTCATCTCAGTACCCAGAACCCCTTATCCGACTAGCATCAGTGTCTCATTCGCTCTTCGTATCATCCTGAAGCTACCAATGATTAGACATCCCAGAACAAGCGACTTAGAGTACTCTCAGGAATGGTGGGAATCAGAAATACCTGTTCGTTATTATTCTCATATCAGTCCACAACAAGAGTAATCAGAGACACAGTAAAGTTTAAAACGTTTATTTTATAAACTACATGTCCTAAGATGCAGTACTTTGGCTAACATAAGCAGACAAATGATTAAAAATAAAACCATCAGCATTGTTACAATACCATAGAAAATGAAGGGAGAAATCATATTACAAATGAGAGTGGAATACAACCACCCTCCCTTCGCTAATAAGCTAGTATTATTAAACTAAGACAAGGTCTCTAGGTTTGAATGGGGAACCCCATACCGTTAATATCAGCTTAGGTGATTCACATCACAGGATCAGCTTTGCTCTGTGCCTGGAAAAGTTCTTCTCCAGAATGTGTGTCTAATGCATGCAAACTGCAATATTAAAGGCACTCTAGTTTCAGATATTTGCAGCTGTGTGCGTGTTATGGCTAGAGCGTGGGCCGATCAACCTGAATTCAAAAGCATACATTTTTTGTTAGCCCGACTGTTTCTGCACAAAATGTTCTGACCAAGGTAGCGGTGCATGTCTAGGGATGTGAACAACAGACAGTTCTCATGTGAAGAAAAGGCAGGCAAGCAGCTTCATATAATAACATCTATCTGTAGTTTCGTGTGCAAAAGTGGCAAGATGGCGTTTCTAACTTCTAAGACGCTTATGCTAACATAGCAATGTGTGCTTCTAAAACTCCGTCTCCACTACAGTGTCAGTGACATAATCTTCTCGTGATTTTGATGTCACTAGTAGGTCATCGATGTACTGAACCAGAACCGAATTCTTGGCCATGACCAATGTTATTAGGCACTTTTTCAAGATTTGATAAAAAATTTAGGGACTTTCTGTATACCCTTGTGGAACTCGGCACTATGCCAAGACACGATCTTCGAACTTAAATGCGAACAAATACTGACTGTCTGGGTGCAAAGCAATAGAGAAAAAGGCTTGGCACAAATCATTTACTGTAAACCAGCCGGCATTCCAGGGTATCAGATAAAGAATCAATGCTGGATTTGGCACTACGGGACAACAAGTCACTATGATTTTATTTATTTTTCGCAGATCCTGCACTATTCAATACTTCCCACTAGGCTTTTAAGTCCCATGATTGACGAATTACAAGGACTACTCATAATTTTCAAAATGCCTTGTTTAATCATTCCATCAATTTCTGGAGCAACTTCTGCTTTCACTTCGGGACTCATTTTGTACGGTCGTGTGTTTGGATAAACTGCCCCTTCTTTCACTGTTACTTTCACTGGATCTATATGTGCCATGAGCCCAATATCTTTTCATGTAAAATCCAATACACTAGGATTCACTGTGGTTCTCAATTCTTCTGGTAATTCACTTTCAGTCATCAATGAAAACATTCCATCTACCTCTGTACCTTGCTTAGCTAGCAACATTTTGTACACAATATCTTCATAAGGGGTTTGGAAAGCGACACCATCCGGTGTACAATAGATTGTGCAATTCATTTTGCACACTGGGTTTCGTCCTGACAGACTTACTGGACTAGAATCGCAAACTACGAATCAATGTATTTCTTTAAAATTTCCAATATGTACTTCCATTGGCTTTGTGATCGTGGTTCTAATCTGTTGATTTGCCACTCCAACTACTTGGATGCTTTCTCCCGAGAGGGGTAGGTTTGAGATGTCTGCTGTTCTCACCGTAGACCTGGTAGCACTGGTATCCAATAGAAAAGTGATATCATCACCTTCCACTTTCCCATCAATTCTCGACCTAACTGATCTACCAGCAAGGATGCACCAAGGATGCACTCCTCTTCCTCCCCCTCACGCAGTGTCATTGCGAGTATTCCTCTTTGTCATTATTATTGTGTAAAAGATATTGTGAAACGACAGAATTTTTCTTACCACTTCCTCCTTGAAATCTGGCGTCTGCACTGTACCTTTGCTGGTTCACAAAGTTTAACATAGGAGCTGGTGGCACCTGATCCTGCAGATTAACTACCTGCTGTGGCCGATTCATAATCGCTTCATTCTGCGTCTGTGGCTTTAAATTTTGGTTTGGCCCATTATTATTTTGTATACTCTTACACTCGTTCTTCCAATGTCCAAGCTTGCCGCACGCATGAGAAGGAAACTTCTTCTTTGCATCCTCTCTATTCATTCGTCCTCTTAGTTTACCACCATTCGCCACTTGATCATGCTGATTCTGCTGTTTTACCTGACTATCTGTCTGGGTGTTCATCCTAATTTCCTGCTGTTCTGCCAATTTCACTTGTGCCCACATCATTTTCTCTTTTAACTTTCTATACCTTGCCTCGATGTCATCTCCGCAATATTTTGTATATTTCAAAATGTCATCAATCGACTTCCCTTGCCAGTACAACATGTGCTGTTGAATCATCTGACTAATCTCCGATTTCAGACCATACACAAATCGATACACAAAATGTCCCATATCCTTATCACCAATATTCTCAAAACCACTATACTGTTTAAATACCTGCAAAAACCTTTCATAATAGGCATGCACAGACTCATTTGGCTCTTGAGTTGTTCTATCTATCTTTACCCAATCTGTCTCCTTTGGAGGGATTTCTCCTTTCAAGAAAGTATTTACTTGGCGATATTTCTTAATCACCTCATCTGAGGGTGCTCCTGTTTGCGAGTCCCTAGCATACTCCTCACTCGGCCAATCAACTGTGATCTTACACTCTGTCCATAAGTCAGCTGGTACCACAATATCAAACAAACCATCTAAATCCTTCAACAAAACCTTTTAAGCTTTCACAAACCTTTCAACCTGTTTAGACCATTCAACTGGTTTCGCTCTCAACCTAGGGAAATCGTTCATAAATGTGAAGATATCCTGTCTGCTCCATTGGGCATGAACATATCCACCACCAGAGACTTGTCTCATGGGACACAATCTCTCTGCTTTCTCTGATTCTTTTAGTAAGAAATCAGATAATGCTTCCTTTGCTTGTGCTTCCTCCTTCTTTCTTGTCCACCAAATTCTTCACTTGTCAATGTCTCCCCATTTCTGCAAAATATTAATTAACTCTTTCACCTGTAGTTTTCTTCCAGACACATTCACATTCTCCAAATCCTTATCAGTAAATTCCACTCTGTATGGTTTCTGCAATAATTTTGATCTCCCTATATCCACTCCAATTTCTGAAGCAAGCTCTGTCAATCTCTTAAGAAACAATCTTGCATTTCTGGTTATGCTCCTACATATAAACAACAACTCCTCCTCATTGTAAAGATTTAACCTATCTATTCCCATATTTCCAGCAACCATTTCTTCCTACTCCACTTTCAATTTATAAATATCTAAAATCTTTGGTGCTGAGCTTTGTTTTTCTATTACCTGTGCCCATCTTTCTAAATCTTCTGGAGTGACTGCTGTCGAACTTCTAGTTCCTAAAGGTACCATAGACCTTCTTTCTATCGAACATTCTGGTGTCATTCTTTTAGGGGTCTCAGTTAAATTTTCTCTTATTAGAAGGTCCATTAATGAAACGACTGAGTCGCACTCACTGACTTGATCATCAGATATTACTATCTCCTTTCTTGGATTATTCAAAGGAGTTGTTACAGCTTGAGGTTTTGGGCAATTCACTTTATCTCCATATAATAGGATAACAGGACCTATGGACACTGGTACTGTCAATGCTTCAGGGCTTATATTCAATTGAATTATTTTCTGTATTAATTCATCCCTATTTCTATTTAATGCTTCTCTTTCTTTGTCTTGCAGTACCCTATTGACTGATGTGTCATGTAAAATTTGGGTTATTAAGGGTGTTCCCATTACCGGTGTACATAGGGTGACTCTACTGGGTCCTTCTTGGTACGGTGGAGGATTTTTTGTTAAAATATCCTCTATTAGTTCATCATCTGACTCACCATACCCTGTCACATTCATATGTTTCATTTTCTCCTTACACTTGCCTCCAGACTGTTCCTCTGCCATTAACACTGGATATAAACCTTCTGATACCATAGCTCTTCTCCATTGCTTCATCTGACCTTCACGTGACTCATGCAAATATCTGGGGAAAAATCCTTTATATCTACCGCCTCTGCATTTTCCTCATTCATATGATTCAGTTTCCCATTCTTCCAATGCCTCATACTGAGATAACCTAGGTCTTGGTTCCAAATCATTCATTCGCATCCTCAAATTCTGAAGAATTCTCCCATTAACCCCTTCGCTGCAGGCCTTTTCCCCTCCTGTGCCAAGCCTTTTTTGGGCTATTTGGGGTAGGGTGCGCATAGGCCCCTGTAACTTTTTGACCACATTAGGTATCCACGCCAAATTTGCATCCTTTTCTTCCAACATCATGGGGATTCTAAATGTGCCCAGGGTTTGTGGATTCTCCTAGAGGGTTCCCAGAAATTAGTCAAAATACAGCAAAAATGTGTTTTTTTTGGTGAAAAATGGGAAAAACTGGCTGTAAATGAAAGCATCTCGGTTTTTCTCTGCAAATGGTATCAAAAAAGGGTTTGTGGGGCTGAAATCACCATTTCTCCAGCTTTTAGGGAATGACAGATTTTTGTCACATATCCAACATTTTTTACACAGTTTGACATTTTTCTGGGACATACCCTATTTTTGCTATTTTTTGTGCTTTCAACCTCCTTCCAGTTAATGGTAGAAATGGGTACAAAAGCAATAATGGATCCTGGAAAGCTATACATTTTTGAAACGTAGACAAAATTCTGAATTCAGCAAGGGGTCATTTGTGTAGATCCATCAAGGTTTCTTTATAGAAACTAACAGTTAAATATAGGAAAAATTAAAAATTAGTTGAAAAAAGCAGCCTTTTGTGTCAACGTTTTCACCTGTAACTTCATCTAATTATGACATCTCTTTGAAAGCAATGTACCGTTACATCCGCTGGACCTTCCTGGTTGTGGGGATATATAGGACTTGTAGGTTCACCAAGAGCCCAACGAACCCATAGTAAAAAACTGAGCAGCATTTTGTAATTTTTTTTTTTTGTTCCGGGTATATAGCAATTATTGTGGGAAAATGTATACATGGAAAAATTGGTATGAAAGACACCTATGTATTTCTGAAATGGGAACAAATTACAGAGTTTAGAAACAGTGCATATTTGCACATTTTCGAAATTGGGAATACTCATACTAGCATGAGAATTATTGGTCATTTTTCAAAATGACTTTTTTTTTACACAATGTCTTTCATTTGGAAGGGAGAAATGCATCAAACATCAATAGGTAATAACAGTGGCTTTACAAAACTGAACTACCCTACGTCTCCCGATAAAAATGGTACCTCACTTGTGTGGGTAGGCATAGTGCCCACGACAGGAAGTGGCTCAAAACCTAAGGTGAACACACCACATTTTCACACTGAAAATTTACACATTTTTTGCGAAGAGTCTAGCTGTAGTTTTTGAACCCTAGCTCTGCCAGCACCTAGGGAAACCTAGCAAATCTATACATTTTTGAAAACTAGACACCCAGGGGAATCCAGGATGGGGTGACTTGACTGCCTCCCACCATGATCTGTTACCCAGAATCCCTTGCAAACGTAAACAATTGACAAAAACCCCACATTTTCCCCACATTTCTGTGATGGAAAGTTCTGGAATCTGCGTGGATCCACAAATTTCCACCCACCCCGCGTTCCCCAAAGTCCTACGAGAAAAATGGTACCTCACTTGTGCGGGTCGGCCTAGGGCCCACGACTGGAAACGGCGCAAAACGCAACGTGGTCACACCTCAATTTTGCAGTGAAAAATTACCCTTTTTGGCAAAGTGCCTAGCTGTAGTTTTTGAACCCTAGCCCTGCCGGCACCTAGGGAAACCTAGCAAACCCATATAAACCCATATATTTTTGAAAACTAGACACCCAACTAGACTTGAGTGCCTCCCACCAGGGTCTGTTACCCAGAATCCCTTGCAAACGTAAAAAATTGACAAAAAAATAAAAAATTCCCCACATTTCTGTGATGGAAAGTTCTGGAATCTGCGTGGATCCACAAATTTCCACCCACCCCGCATCCCCCAAAGTCCTACGAGAAAAATGGTACCTCACTTGTGCGGGTCAGCCTAGTGCCCGTGACAGGAAACAGCGCAAAACGCAACGTGGTCACATCTCAATTTTGCAGTGAAAAATGACCCTTTTTTGGCAAAGTGACTAGCTGAAGTTTTTGAACCCTAGTTCTGCCGGCACATAGGGAAACCTACCAAACCCATACATTTCTGAAAACTTGACACCCGGCGGCTTCCAGGGAGGTATGGCTTGCGTGGATCCCCCAATGTTTCCTTACCCAGAATCCCCTGCAAACCTCAATTTTAGCTGAAAAAATCACTTTTTTCACACATTTTGGTGTGGGAAAGTTGTGGCATCACCGGGCTCACACAAATTTACCACCACCCAGCGTTCCCCCAGGTCTCCCGGTAAAAATGGTGTCTCACTTGTGTGGGAGGCTCAAGTACCCGTGGCAGGCAAGGGCCCAAAACGTAGTGAGGCGACATCAAAATGGCCTATCGCAAAACCACCTGGTTTTGCAAGGGGGGTCACTTGGGTTTTTGGCCCAGTGCTCGGCGGCCATCTAGGAAAACCTACCAAACCCATACATTTCTGAAAACTAGACACCCGGCGGCTTCCAGGGAGGTATGGCTTGCGTGGATCCCCCAACGTTTCCTTACCCAGAATCCCCTGCAAACCTCAATTTTAGCTAAAAAAAATCACTTTTTTCACACATTTTGGTGTGGGAAAGTTGTGGCATCACCGGACTCACACAAATTTACCACCACCCAGCGTTCCCCCAGGTCTCCCGGTAAAAATGGTGCCTCACTTGTGTGGGAGGCCCAAGTACCCGCGGCAGGCAAGGGCCCAAACGTAGTGAGGCGACATCAAAAGGGCCTATCGCAAAACCACCTGGTTTTGCAAGGGGGGGTCACTTGGGTTTTTGGCCCGGTGCTCGGCGGCCATTTAGGGAAACCTACCAAACCCATACATTTCTGAAAACTAGACACCCGGCGGCTTCCAGGGAGTTATGGCTTGCGTGGATCCCCCAACGTTTCCTTACCCAGAATCCCCTGCAAACCTCAATTTTAGCTGAAAAAATCACTTTTTTCACACATTTTGGTGTGGGAAAGTTGTGGCATCACCGGGCTCACACAAATTTACCACCACCCAGCGTTCCCCCAGGTCTCCCGGTAAAAATGGTGCCTCACTTGTGTGGGAGGCCCAAGTACCCGCGACAGGCAAGGGCCCAAACATATGTTTGATAGGCAATGTTGATTTCGCCTCACAACGTTTTGAGCCCTTGCCTGCCGCGGGTACTTGGGCCGCCCACACAAGTGAGGCACCATTTTTACCGGGAGACCAGGGGGAACGCTGGGTGGTGGTAAATTTGTGTGAGCCCATTGATGCCACAACTTTCCCACACCAAAATGTGTGAAAAAAAGTGATTTTTTCAGCTAAAATTGAGGTTTGCAGGGGATTCTGGGTAAGGAAACGTTGGGGGATCCACGCAAGCCATACCTCCCTGGAAGCCGCCGGGTGTCTAGTTTTCAGAAATGTATGGGTTTGGTAGGTTTCCCTAGATGGCCGCCGAGCACCAGGCAGTTCACTTTACCACTCATGAATGCTCCCAAAAATTATTTTGCGTGTAGTACGCTCTAAAACAAGCAGGGACACACAGCCCAGGTTTAGAAGGACAGTCGGGGCAGTACATACGAATCTCCTTCCGCGTACCTCTTCGCCAACAGACTCAACATCTCCTACTGGGAAAATCTTTTGAGGGTGTGGGAGGAATGTGATCAGGAAAGTGGAGATCTCTCAATCTAGCAACATCCTCCACCACTCCAACTCTAGGAACACTTGCCTGTTCCACTACAACAAGGCTGCCTATTACAGCCTCCTGAAACTTAGCAAAAGTCATCTTTGACTCATGGCAAGAATCCTGGAACACAACAAAAGCATTAAAGATTGCCAAGTGGAAAAGATGGATAGCCAACTTCTTGTACCAAATGTAAGCCTTACGAAGAGCAGCGTAAGGTTCCAACCTCTGATCTACTCTGTCAACAACACCCATGTGCCTATTATAGTCTAAAATGCACACAGGTTTGCGCACTTCAGCAACCTGACCCCATACAGTCACAGGTGCAATGCTTTCATCACGGATGGTAGTCAGTATGTAGACATCTCTCCTGTCTGAAAATTTCACAGCAAGAAGCTCCTCGCAACGCAACGCACTGCACTGTCCCCGCACAAGCTTTTGACAAACAAGTTATTTTGGGAAACCTTTACGGTTAGAGCGGATTGTGCCACAAGCAACAGTGTCCACTTTGGCCAATTCCCTGAACAACCGCACACCAGTGTAGAAGTTATCTACATATAAATGGTGGCCTTTGTTAAAAAATCCTCTACCAAGTTCCCAAACAATTTTCTCAGTCACTCCAAAAGTGGACGGACAACCAGGGGGGTTAATCTTGGATTCATTACCGGTGTACACCCTGAAATTAGAGACATATCCAGTCCTACTGTCACACAGCATATACAGCTTAATTCCATAGCGTGCCCTCTTACTAGGAATGTATTGCCTAAAAACCAAGCGGCCCTTGAACAACACCAAAGACTCATCCACTGCAATTTCTTTCCCAGGAGCATAGATCTCAGAAAATCGATCAAGTGATCAAGGACAGGCCTAATCTTCAAAAGACGGTCACACTCAGGGTGATCTCGTGGCAACGCTAAACCATTATCAACAAAATGCATCATCCGAAGCAGAAGCAAATACCTGTCACGACTCATGACTGCCGGAAAAATAGCAGTTGCCATCAAGGGACTAGTAGACCAATATGAAGACATTGATGGCTTCCTTAGCCAGCCCATCAAAAAAGTTAAACCCAAGAACTTCTTCATCTCTTCAAGATTTGTGGGAGTACACCGGGTAGCTCTAGAGTGTGGCTTAAGACTGGCACTCTTGTCCCTCAAAAACTGTTCGGCATACAAATTAGTCTGCTCAACAATCTCTGCCAAAAACACATCGTCCATAAACAACTGAAAAAAATGTATCAGCAAATTTTTTTCAGTATTCACTCTACACCCTGGAACACCAGTAAAGTCTGGCAATGCCGGCTGCACCATGCCAGGGGCAACCCAGAGGTCATCACTTTCAAAAGGAAACCCTGCAGCCCCAGCCTGCAGCCCAGATGCCTCTTGCCGCACTACACCAACGGGAAGCCTCTTGCCGCAGACTGCAGCCCAGAAGCCTCTTGCCGCACTACACCAACGGGAAGCCTTGCAGCCCCAGGCTGCAGCCCAGATGCCTCTTGCCGCACTATCGGCACATCAGTCTCCTCCTCTAACACAGGCACTTCATCCGCACTAAGAGTATCTTCATCATCCGATAACTCCATATGGAGAGAAAACTCACTGACAGAATCGTCCCCTGCCTCAGATGCACAGTCAGTCTCTGAACCATGGTCAGAGGAAGACTCAAAAAGCAAACCAACAACCTGCTGAGCAGTAATCCTGCGGCTTGCCATTATACTTACTAAGATAGAAGACTGCACAAACAAGTCAACAACAACCAACAATGTGCAAACCAAGTAAGTAAAGAAATGTGTACCTTTATCACAAAGATCAATGTACTCAAAAACTATAGAATTCAATTACAAGAGACAGCTACACTCACCAGAACCTACTCTGCAGTGACACAGCAAAAACCAATGACATCCAACTAGAAAGAAGAAAAAAAAAAAAATTACTCACAAGACAACAAAATACACATCGAGCACAAATGCAAACAGTTTTTGACACTCAAAAACCAAACATACTGCTATTATTACACCATTTGCAAAAAAAAATTAATGCAGAGAAATCAAACACATTTACATTGTACAAAAAAAAGTCTCTTACCAAACTACAAAAACAGCAGAACCACCAGTAACGAAACCGCAAACTGGAAAGAGCAAAAGCCTTCACCTAGAACAAAAAAGTAAAACAAAAAATATTACAATTGCAATTCACAAAAAATATAACAATAAACATTATAACATGCTATGTTACTACCCAAATGGTAAATCGGGTTGTGTGCCAGGTGGGGCAGAAAACAGCAGGAAAAAAAACAGGCTAATCTGTCCAGGGGTGGGGGGGGGGGCAAAATACATATTATAAAAAATTGCCCCCTGGAAGCGACCCTTGCCCAAGGGGTCACTTCCATTTGTATTTAAACTAATTCCCTTGTGTCTAGTGGGCTTTTCTGCCCCCCCCCTGGGACCAGAAATGACTACACAAAAGACCAATCTGCCCCCAGGGAGGGCAGAAAAGTCTTAATATTAATTTTGCCCCCCAGGAAGCGACCCTTGCCCAAGGGGTCGCTTCCTTAACGCTAAAAACAGACATCCCTGGTGTCTAGTGGGCTTTTCTGCCCCCCCTGGGAGCAGAAACGGATACAAAGACGACCGATGGGGCAGAAAAGTCTTAACATTAATTTTGCCCCCAAGGAAGCGACCCTTGCCCAAGGGGTCGCTTCCTTAATGCTAAAAAAGACATCCCTGGTGTCTAGTGGGGCATCCCTGCTCCATGATCGCGACGCTGTGCGTGATCGTGAAGCAGGAATGCCCAGCATTGAGACATCAGGGGAGAGGAAATACTCTTTCCTCTCCCCCGATGCCTCAATACTTGCAAAAATCCCCCCCGCGGCCCCACCGGAGAACAAAACTCACCTGCTCCTCGTTGGGACGCATGGAAGCAAATGGCTTCCAGGCGTCCCAGCGCTTCCTGATGACGTCAGCGCGCGCTGACATCATGGGGAAGCGTGGGAGGGCTCGGGGGTGGCAGCGGAAACTCTTCCGCTGCCATCCCCCTCTGTGGGGGCAAGATCGATGCCCCAGGGGGGGAACGCCAGCGCTTCCCCCAGGGGCTGTGCTCATGACGGAGCGGTTCCGTCATAAGCACAGCCCAACCGATGCTCATGACGGAACCGCTCAGTCATGAGCACCGAAGGGGTTAAACGTACCATTATCTGGAAAAGCTAGCACTCCATCGCCTTTCGTATATTCTATCCAATTGTCCAACCATACACAAGTATGATATCCTCTTTCCATCATCGTAAAAGAAGCTGGTGTTTTCGGTGGCGGAATAGGAATTCCCTCTCTAGTCAACACAGGCTTATCTTTCTTAAAGAAATTCTTAATTCTCTTTACTAGTGACATTTTCCTCTTTTCTCTATACATCCTAGATGAACAATATACAAAATTTCATTCCGCAAACCCTTGAAATCTTCTATCTGCACGTCTCACACTAGTAGTCAAATCAGAATTCAACATAAGATTTCTCTTTTGACGAAAACTAATGCAGCTTCTATATTTTCAACCAATCAGTCTCAGGCTCATGCTCGTGGTCCGACCAATGCCAGCGCGGCCTTTTGTGACGTCAGTATTACTCCTCACTACTGACCCCTCTTTTACACTCTGCCTCTGTCACACGCCCGCGGTTTCAAACAATCCCAGCGGCTCTCTGTGATGTCAGTGCAACTCCAGCGACTAACCCTCCCTTCACAACATAATACAAAAACTTATTTCTTAATACTTTTCACTAATTTTTTGTTTAATAACAACATAAAAACATTTGCTACTCTGCCTGTTCCACTAGACAAAGAATTGATTTTGACTTATTCTGGAGTCTCAGAATTGCTCCTCTTCCACTGCGAGTAAAAACCTCTGTTTACCCATCATTCAAGCTCGGAAGAACCTGCTACTCCTTCAGTGTTACCCTTACTAGGAAATAAGACCAAAGTTTCACCAGCAAACTCTCGGCTTTCAATCGCACTCTACTTTTACACGATATAGTCCCTAGTTTAACACTGCTAGCCCTACCTAGCTTCTCAGTGTTATTCCAACAGACGAGTAACCTATGGCTTCTGTCACCACCCGCTATTCATTTTTCCCAGGAAGTCTGGACAACATAAAACAAGATGCTAACTCTTTTGTCAAACATAAATCATTAATCAATAATTAATATCACCAAACTAGTCAATAATAACCATAGCTCTGCTACCAGAAAACTGATCCAGCAGATACTCTACTACCATATACTGACCTGGACCCATAAACCCATAAGTTGAGTAAACCGCTGGGTACCAAGTTTATATGTTTTCACAAATGTTCAGGATTAGTCTAAAACACCTTTACAAACCCTTCACAGATCAAAAAGTTCTGTCCTCTGGTCGATGGACCATTAATTGAACTAGTTGATGGTGAAAATGACATAAAGTTAATTTACCTATACTTTAATTAAATAAAATAACCACAAACTCCTTTAGAGTTTTAAAGTTTTATCTAAATTAAATGCATGTGAACCACTTTAAAATATACAATACAGTCATCTTCACTCATTAGGAGAGAAAATTCAATTAATCATCAAAAACATACTCTGAACATTCGCAGTGACTTATGCTCAGAAAGGGAGAGGACAGAGAGAAAAGAACATTTGCAAATACACAAGATAATAGTTACCAAGAATGGTGTGAAGACCAAACCCCTGGCCAAGGGGCTGGTAAGGTTCTCCTGGGATAGTTCAGGCGACAAAGACTTCAGGAGAGGATTCAGCACAGGATAGTTGACCTCTCTAATACCGATGATTGCGCCGCACCAGTCTCTGACACTCTCTTCCTCCTCAAGATTCTTCCGCTAGTCTTCTTCTAACCCCAATTAAATTAGGATAGAAAGTTCTGCATTCGGCTTCTTCATTAGCATCTCACAGCGTCTCTCTCAGCATTAACATCACCCGCTACACCAACAGCATCTCTGCAGCATTCAGCAAATCGCACTAACTGACTAACTAAAGTTATCTTCATTATACCTTTCTTTCTGGATGTTCCACCCATTAATGTTTCAATATCATAAAAATTCGAAATCTAATTGGTCAGGCAAGGGGGGATGATCATAACACCATGCTTACATGACATCAATATCTATCGACCATTGTTTGCAAAACCCATCCCCTTAATTTTTATTCCAAACTTTATTTCCCACCCGTATTTACATTACATTTGTAACATTTATAATAACTTGCACATATTCTTTCATTCCAATGAACGTTTCACCACTCAATTCCCAGGCTAGGGCACTCTGCGGCCTTGGCTTGTATTCAAGTTTGTTGTCATCTTTCCGGGTTCACTCTCAATGGGCATGCGCAGATGAACGATTCAATAACATGGCTCCACTTCTGTCATACACGAGAGGCCAAAGACAGATGTTATTTTTACCAGCGCCAAGACGCTTCGGCATTCGTGCGCTATACAAGTGTTTATCCTATCCTATCCTAAAGACAGATGTTATTTTAAAAAATAAATGGTTTCACAGTATACCACCCATCTCTACTCTATTCCCCTTTATTTATTAATATTTTCCCCACATTAGCATTAGTATAATAGCTTGTTTTCTTTTCAGCAAAGCAGATGCCATGCACGTGAGCCTTTAAGCCGCCATGTTAGTGCCTTCTGTTCATGCGCAAGAATTTCCCACCAAGCGGTAGCTCATCATACTGCGTAAATGCAGTTGACGCATGTGCAGTAAATATTCCCCGTTTAAAGTGTTTTCAGTCCTTCGTCCGTGTTACTTGAATTAGTAAACACATAAACAAGCTTCTGTAACCTGTGTGTTTGTGTGGTGCGCATTAGTTTAACACAAACACCACTGCACTGACCTAAACCCTGAAACCACCCCCTGCAGGATCCCCTACCCTGCCCGAAAACCACTGCACTGCCCTAAACCCTGAAACACCAGCCCCAGCACAACCCCCTACACTGTCCGAAAACCACTGCACTGCCCTAAACCCTGAAACAAAAGCCCCAGCACGACCCCCTACACTGTCCGAACACCACTGCACTGCCCTAAACCCTGAAACACCAGCCCCAGCACGACTCCCTACACAGCCCGAACACAACTGCACTGCCCTAAACCTTGAAACACCAGCCCTAGCATGACCCCCTACACTGCCCGAACACCACTGCTCTACCCTAAACCCTGAAACATCACACCCAGCACGACCCGCTACTCTGCCCGAACACCTCTGCTCTGCCCTACACCTTGAAACACAAGCCACCGCATGACCCCCTACACTGCCCGAACACCACTGCACTGTCCTAAACCCTGAAACACCAGCCTCACACGACCCCCTACACTGCCCGAACACCACTGCACTGCCCTAAACCCTGAAACACCAGCCCCTGCATGACCCCCTACACTGCCCGAACACCACTACACTGCTCTAAACCCTGAAACACCAGCCCCCGCATGACCCCCTACACTGCCCAAACACCACTGCACTGCCTTAAACCAAGAAACACCACCTCAAGCACGACCCCCTACACTGCCCGTACACCCCTGCACTGCCCTAAACCCTGAAACACCAATGCCAGCACGACCCCCTACACTGCCCTAAACCCTGAAACACCACCCCCAGCAAGACCCCCTACACTGCCCGAAAGCCACTGCACTAAACCCTGAAACACCACCCCCTACAATGCCCCAATGCACCACTGCCCTAACCCGTGAAACACCACCCCAGCAAGACCCCCTACACTGCCCGAACACCACTGCCCTAAACCCTGAAACACCACCTCCTGCAAGGCCACTTCTTTGCCAGAAAACCACTGCACTGCCCTAAACCCTAAAACACCACCCCAGCACGACCCCTACACCACCCGAACACCACTGCACTGCCCTAGACCCTAAAACCCCACCCCCAGCATGACCCCCTACACTGCCCGAACACCACTGCACTGCCCTAAACCCTGAAACACCAGACCCAGCACGACCCCCTACACAGCCCAAACACAACTGCACTGCCCTAAACCTTGAAACACCAGCCCTAGCATGACCCCCTACACTGCCCGAACACCACTGCTCTACCCTAAACCCTGAAACACCATACCCAGCACGACCTACTACTCTGCCCAAACACCTCTGCTCTGCCCTACACCCTGAAACACCACCCCGGCACGTCCCCCTACATTGCCCGAACACCACTGCACTGCCCAAAACCCTGAAACACTAGCAACAGCACGACACCTACACTGCCCGAACACCACAGCTCTGCCCTAAACCCTGAAACACCACCCCGGCACATCCCCCACACTGCCCGAACACCACTGCCCAAAACCCTGAAACACCAGCAACAACACGACCCCCTACACTGCCCGAACACCACTGCACTGCCCTAAACCCTGAAACACCACCCTAGCACGACCACCTACACTGCCCGAACACCACTGCACTGCCCTAAACCCTAAAACACCACCCAAGCACGACACCCTACACTGCCTGAACACCACTGCACTGCTCTAAACACTGAAACACCACCCCCAGCAAGACCCCCTAGACTGTCCGAACCAAACCGCACTGCCCTAAACCCTGAAACACCACCCCCAGCAAGACCCCCTACACTGCCCGAACACCACTGCCCTAAACCCTGAAACACCACCCCCTACAAGACACCCTACACTGCCCGAAAACCAATGCACCACTGCCCTAAACCCTGAAACACGACCCCCAGCAACACCCCCTACACTGCCCGAACACCACTGCCATGAACCCTGAAACACCACCCCCTGCAAGACCCCCAACTTTGCCTGAACAAGACTGCACTGCCCTAAACCACCACCCCCTGCATGACCCGCTACACTGCCCGAACACCACTGCACTGCCCTAAAAACCAAAACAGCACCCCAACACGACCCCCTACACCTCCCAACACCACTGCACTGCCCTAAACCACCCCCCCCAGCTAGACCCCCTACACCGCCCGAACAACACTGCACATCCCTAAACCCTAAAACACCACCCCCAGCACGACCCCCTACACTGCCAAAACACCACTGCACTTCCCTACACCATAAAACACCAGCCCCAGCACAACCCCCTACACTGCCCGAACACCACTGCACTGCACTTCCCTAAACCCTGAAACACCTGCGCCAGCACGACCCCCTACTCTGCCTGAACACCACCGCACTGCCCTAAACCCTAATACACCAGCACCAGCACGACCCCCTACACTGCCCGAACACCACTGCCCTAAACCCTGAAACACCACTCCCAGCAAGACCCCCTACACTGCCCAAACACCACTGCCCTGTCCTAAACCTTGAAACACCACCCCCAGCACGACCCCCTACACTGCCCGAACACCACTGCTCTGCCCTGAACCCAGAAACACCACCCCCAGCACGACCCCCTACACTGCCCGAACATCACTGCACTGCCCTAAACCCTGAAACACCAGCCCCCACACGAACCCCTACACTGCACGAACACCACTG
Organism: Triturus cristatus; assembly: GCF_964204655.1. Taxonomy (NCBI): domain Eukaryota; kingdom Metazoa; phylum Chordata; class Amphibia; order Caudata; family Salamandridae; genus Triturus; species Triturus cristatus. The sequence continues at coordinate 464,837,500 of NC_140579.1, read as the reverse complement.
CACTATCCTAAACCCTGAAAGACCAGCCCCGGCGTGACCCCCTTCTTTGCCCGAACACCACTGCACTGCCCTAAACCCTAAAACCCCACCCCCAGCAGGACCCCCTACACTGCCCGAACACCACTGCCCTTCCCTAAACCTTGAAACACCAGCCCCAGCATGACACCCTACACTGCCCGGACACTACTGCCCTAAACCCTAAAACACCACCCCCAGCAAGACCCCCGACACTGCCCAAACACCACTGCACTGCCCTAAGCCCTGAAACAGCACCTCCAGCACGACCCCCTACTCTGCCCGAACACCACTGTACTGCCCTAAACCATGAAACACCACACCCTGCATGACCCCCTACATTGCCCGAACACCACTGCACTTCCCTAAACCTTGAAACACCAGCCCCAGCATGACACCCTACACTGCCCGAACACTACTGCCCTAAACCCTAAAACACCACCCCCAGCAAGACCCCCGACACTGCCCAAACACCACTGCACTGCCCTAAGCCCTGAAACACCACCCCCAGCACGACCCCCTACTCTGCCCGAACACCACTGTACTGCCCTAAACCATGAAACACCACCCCCTGCATGACCCCCTACACTGCCCGAACACCACTGCACTGCCCTATACCTTGAAACACCACCCCCAGCACGACCCCCTACACTGGCCGAACACCTCTGCTCTGCCCTACACCCTGAAACACCACCCCCAGCACATTCCCCTACACTGCCCGAACACCACTGCACTGCCCTAAACCCTGAAACACCACCCCAGCATGACCCCCTACACTGCCCGAACACTACTGCCCTAAACCCTGAAACACCACCCCCAGCAAGACCCCCTACACTGCACGAACACCACTGAACTGCCCTAAACCCTGAAACACCACCCCCAGCACGACCCCCTACTCTGCCCGAACACCACTGCACTGCCCTAAACCCTGAAACACCACCCCCTGTACGACCCCCTACACTGCCCGAACACCACTGCTCTGCCCTAAACCCTGAAACACCACACCCAGCACGACACCCTACACTGCCCGAACACCAATGCACCAATGCCCTAAACTCTGAAACACGACCCCCAGCAACACCCCCTACACTGCCCGAACACCACTGCCATGAACCCTGAAACACCACCCCCTGCAAGACCCCCAACTTTGCCCGAACACCACTGCACTGCCCTAAACCACCACCCCCTGCATGACGCCTTACACTGCCCGAAGACCACTGCAATGCCCTAACACCGAAACACCACTCCCAGAACGACCTACTACTCTGTCCGAACACCACTGCACTGCCCTAAAAACCAAAACAGCACCCACAGCACGACCCCCTACACCGCCCAACACCACTGCACTGTCCTAAACCCTAAAACACCAGCCCCAGCACGACCCCCTACACTGCCCGAACACCACTGCCCTAAACCCTGAAACACCACCCCCAGCAAGACCTCTACACTACCCAAACACCACTGCACTAAACCCTGAAACAGCACCCCCAGCATGACCCCCTTCTCTGCCCGAACACCACCGCACTGCCCGAAACCCTGAAACACCAGCACGACCCCCTATACTGCCCAAACACCACTGCACTGCCCTAAACCCTAAAACACCATCCCCTGCACGACCCTCTACACTGCCCAAACACCACTGCCCTGCCCTAAACCTTGAAACACCACCGCCAGCACGACCGCCTACACTGCCCGAACACCACTGCTTTGCCCTAAACCCAGAAACACCACCGCCAACATGACACATTACACTGCCCGAACACCACTGCACTGCCCTAAACCCTGAAACACCAGCCCCAGCACGACCCCCTACACTGCCCGAACATCACGGCACTGCCCTAAACCCTGAAACAGCAGCCCCCCATGACCCCCTACACTGCCGTAAAACCCTGAAACACCACCTCCAGCATGACCCCCTACACTGCCCAAACATCACTGCACTGTCCTAAACCCTGAATCACCACTCCCAGCCAGACCCGCTACACTGCCCAAAAACCACTGCCCTAAGCCCTGAAACACAATCCCCTGCAAGACCCCCTACAATGCCCGAACACCAATGCAGCACTGCCCTAAACCCTGAAACACCACCCCCAGCAAGAGCCCCTACACTGCCCAAACACCACTGACCTAAACCCTGAAACACCACCCCCTGCTAGGCCCCCTTCTTTGCCGAACACCACTGCAGTGCCCGACACCACGACCCCCTGCAATGACCCCCTACACTGCCCGAACACCACTGCACTGCCCTAAACCCTAAAATACCAACCCAGCATGATCCCCTACAATGCCCGAACAACACTGCATCTCCCTAAACCCTAAAACACCACCCCCATCATGACCCCTACACCGCCCGAACACCACTGCACTGCCCTAAACCCTAAAACACCACCCCCAGCATGACCCCCTACACTGCCCGAACACCACTGCACTGCCCTAAACCCTAAAATACCACCCCAGCATGATCCCCTACACAGCCCGAACACCACTGCACTGCCCCAAACCCTACAACACCACCCCCATCATGACCCCTACACCGCCCGAATACCACTACACTGCCCTAAACCGTAAAACACCACCCCCAGCATGACCCCTACACTGCCCGAACACCACTGCACTACCCTAAACCATAAACCACGAGCCCCAGCACGACCCCTACACTGTCCGAACACCACTGCCCTATACCCTGAAACACCAGCCCCAGCACGACCCCCTACACTTCCCAAACACCACTGCCCTAAACCCTGAAACACCACCCCCCGCAAGACCCCCTACTCTGCCCAATCACCACTGCACTGCCCTAAACCCTGATAAACCACCCCCTGCACGACGCCCTACACTGCCCGAACACCACTGATCTGCCCTAAACCCTGAAACACCACCCCCAGCATGACCCCCTACTCTGCCCAATCACCACTGCACTGCCCTAAACCCTGAATCACCACCCCCTGCACGACGCCCTACACTGCCCGAACACCACTGCTCTGCCCTAAACCCTGAAACACCACACCCAGCATGACACCCTACACTGCCCGAACACCACTGCACTGCCCTAAACACTGAAACACCACCCCCATCATGACCCCCACACTGCCCGAACACCACTGCACTGCCCTAAACCCTGAAACTTCACCCCCAGCATGACCCCCAACTCTGCCTGAACACCACTGCACTGCTCTAAACCCTGAAACACCACCCCCTGCATGACCCCTACACTGCCTGAACACCACGGCACTGCCCAAAACCCTGAAACACCAGCAACAGTATGACACCCTACACTGCCCGAACACCACTGCACTGCCCTAAACACTGAAACACCACTCCCATCATGACCCCTACACTGCCCGAACACCACTGCACTGCCCTAAACCCTGAAACTTCACCCCCAGCAAGACCCCCAACTCTGCCCGAACACCACTGCACTGCCCTAAACCCTGAAACACCACCCCCAACATGACACCCTATACTGCCCGTACACCACTGCACTGCCCTAAGCACTGAAACACCACCCCCAGCAAGACCCCCTAGACTGTCCGAACAGCACTGCCCTAAACCCTAAAACACCACCCCCAGCAAGACCCCCTACACTGCCCGAACACCACTGCCCTAAACTCTGAAACACCACCCCCTATAAGACACCCTACACTGCCCGAACACAAATGCACCACTGCCCTATACCCTGAAACACCACCCCCTGCAAGACCCCCAACGTTGCCCGATTAAGACTGCATAGCCCTAAACCACCACTCCCAGCACGACCCACTACTCTGCCCGAACACCACTGCGCTGCCCTAAAAACTAAAACACCACACAAGCACTACCCCCTACACCGCCCAACACCACTGCGTTTCCCTAAACCCTAAAACACCACTCCCAGGACGACCCCCTACACTGCCCGAACACCAATGCACTGCCCTAAACCCTGAAACACCAGCCCCAGCACGAACCCCTACACTGCCTGACCACCACTGCCCTATACCCTGAAACACTACCCCCAGCAAGACCCCTACACTGACCAAACAACACTGCACTGCCCTAAACCCTGAAACAGCACCCCCAGCACGACCCCCTACTCTGCCTAAACACCACTGCCCTAAACCCTGAAACACCACTCCCAGCAAGACCCCCTACACTGCCCAAACACCACTGCACTGCCCTATACCCTGAAACACCAACCCCAGCAAGACCCCCTACACTTCCTGAACTCCACTGCCATAAACCCAGAAACACCACCCCCTGCAAGATCCCCAGCGTTGCCCGATTAAGACTGCATAGCCCTAAACCACCACCCCTACACAACCCCCTACACTGCCCGAAGACCACTGCAATTCCCTAACTCTGAAACACCACTCCCAGCACGACCCACTACTCTGCCCGAACACCACTGCACTGCCCTAAAAACTAAAACACCACCCCAGCACTACCCCCTACACCGCCCAACACCACTGCGTTTCCCTAAACCCTAAAACACCACCCCCAGGACGACCCCCTACACTGCCCAAACACCACTGCACTGCCCGAAACCCTGAAACACCATCCCCAGCACGACCCCCTACATTGCCCGAACAACACTGCTCTGCCCTAAACCCAGAAACACCACCCCAACACGACAAACTTCTCTGCCCGAACACCACTGCTCTGCCCTAAACCCTGAAATACCACCCAGCACGTCCCCCTACACTGCCCGAACACCACTGCACTGCCCAAAACCCTGAAACACCAGCCCCAGCACAATCCCCCTATACAGACCAAACACACATGCACTGCCCTAAACCCTGAAACACCAGCCCCCGCATGAACCCCTACACTGCCCGAACACCACTTCACTGCCCTAAACCCTGAAACACCAGCCCCCGCACGACCCCCTACACTGCCCGAACACCACTGCACTTCCCTAAACCCTGACACACCATCCACCGCACGACCCCCTACACTGCCCGAACACCACTGCACTGCCCTGAACCCTGAAACACCACCCCCAGCACTACCCCCTACAGTGCCTGAACACCACTGCACTGCCCTAAATCCTGAAACACCACCCCTGCACGACTCCTACACTGCCCAAACACCACTGCACTGCCCTAAACCCTGAAACACCAACCCCAGCAAGACCCCCCTACACTGCCTGAACACCACTGCACTGCCCTAAACCCTGAAACACCACCCCCTGCATGACCACCTACAATGCCCCAACACCATTGTACTGCCCTAAACCCTGAAAAAACACCCCAGCACGAACCCTTACACTGCCCGAACACCACTGCACTGCCCAAAACCCTAAAACACCACCCCAGAATGACCTCCTACACTGCCTGAACACCACTGCACTGCCATAAACCCTAAAACACCACCCCAGCACGACCCCCTACACTGTCCGAACAGCACTGAAGTGCCCTAAACCCTAAAATGCCACCCCTAGCATGACCCTCTACACTGCCCAAACACCACTGCACTGCCCTAAAACCTAAAACACCACCCCCAGCACCACCCCCTACACTGCCCGAACACCACTGCACTACCCTAAACCATAAAAAACCACCCCAGCACGACCCTCTACACTGCCTGAATACCACTGCTCTACCCCAAACCCTAAAATACCAGCCCCAACAAAACCCCTCACACTGCCCGAAGACCACTCACTGCCCTAAACCCTGAAACACCACACCCAGCACGACCCCCTACACTACCCGAACACCACTGCACTGCCCTAAACCCTGAAACACCACCCTCAGTACGACCCCCTACACTGCCTGAACACCACTGCACTGCCCTAAACCCTGAAACACCACACCCAGCAAGACCCCTTACACTGTCCGAACACCACTGCCCTAAACCCGGAAACACCAGCCCCAACAAGACCCCCTACACTGCCCGAACACCACTGCACTGCCCTAAACCCTGAAACACCACCCCCAGCAAGACCCCCTACACTGCCCGAACACCACTGCCCTAAACCCTGAAACACCACCCCCAGCAAGACCCTCTTCACTGCCCGAAAACCACTGCACTGCCCCAAACCCTGAAACACCACCCTTTGCACGAGGCCCTACACTGCATGAACACCACTACACTGCCCTAAACCCTGAAACACTACCCCTAGCACGACCCCCTACACTGCCCGAACACCACTATACTGCCCTAAACCGTAAAACACCACCCCCAGCACGTCCCCCTACACTGCCCAAACACCACTGCAGTGCCCTAAACCCTGAAACAAGACCCCCAGCACATCACCCTACAATGCACGATTACCACTGCTCTAACCTAAACCCTGAAACACCACCCCCAGTACGTCCCCCTACACTGCCCGAACACCACTGCTCTGCCCTAAACCCTGAATCTCTATCCCATTACGTCCTCCTACACTGCCCGAACACCACTGCTCTGCCCTAAACTCTGAAACACCACCTTGAGCACGACCCCTACACAGCCCGAACACCACTGAACTAAACCCAGAAAACCCAGCCCCAGCACAATCCCTACACTGCCCCAACACCACTGCACTGCCCTAAACCCTGAAACACCAGCCACAGCACGACCCCCTACACTGCCCGAACACCACTACTCTGCCCTAAACCCTGAAAAACCAGCCCCAGCATGACCCCCTACACTGCTCGACCACCACTGCTCTGCCCTAAACCCTGAAACACCACCCACAGCACGTTCCCCCTACACTGCCCAAACACCACTTCACTGCCCTAAACCCTGAAACACCACCCCCAGCAAGACCCCGACACTGCCCGAACACCACTGCACTGCCCTAAACCCTGAAACACCACCCCCAGCACGACCCCCTACTCTGCCCGAACACCACTGCACTGCCCTAAACCCTGAAACACCAACCCCTGCATGACCCCCTACACTGCCCGAACACCACTGCACTGCCCAAAATGCTGAAACACCAGCAAAAGCAAGACCCCCTACACTCCTCGAACACCACTGCACTGCCCTAAACCCTGAAATACCACCCCCAGCACGACACCCTACACTGCCCGAACACTACTGCACTGCCCTAAACACTGAAACACTACCCCCAGCAAGACCCCCTACACTGCCCGAACACCACTGCCCTAAACCATGAAACACCACCCCCTACAAGACAACCTACACTGCCCGAACACCAATGCACCACTGCCCTATACCCTGAAACACCACCCCCAGCAAGACCCACTACACTGCCCAAACACCACTGCCATAACCCTGAAACACCACCCCCTGCAAGACCCACAACTTTGCCCGAACACCACCGCACTGCCCGAAACCACCACCTCCTGCACGACCCTCTACAATGCCAAAAGACCACGGCAATGCCCTAACTCTTAAACACCACCCCAGCATGACCCCCTACACTGCCCTACTCCACTGCTCTGCCCTAAACCCTGAAACACCACTCCCTGCAAGACCCCCTACATTGCCCAAACACCACTGCACTGCCCTAAACCTTGAAACACCACCCCCAGCACGACCCCCTACACTGCCCAAACACCCCTGCTCACCCCTAACCCAGAAACACCACCCCCAACACGACACACTATTCTGCTCGAACACCACTGCTCTGCCCTAACCCCTGAAACACCATCCCCAGCATGTCCCTCTACACTGCCCGAACACCACTGCACTGCCCTAAACCCTGAAACACCAGCCCCCGCATGAACCCCTACACTGCCAGAACACTACTGCACTGCCCTAAACCCTGAAACACCGGCCCCCGCACGAACCCCTACACTTCCCGAACACCACTGCACTCCCCTAAACCCTGAAACACCAGCCCCCGCATGACCCCCTACAGTGCCTGAACACCACTGCACTGCCCTAAATCTTGAAACACCACACCCAGCACGACCCCCTAACCTGCCCGAATACCACTGCTCTGCCCTAAACCCTGAAACACCACTGCCAGCATGACTCACTACTCTGCCCAAACAGCTCTGCTCTGCCCTACACCCTGAAACACCACCCGCGGCACATTCCCCTACACTACCCGAACACCACTGCACTGCCCAAAACCCTGAAACACCAGCAACAGCACGACACCCTACACTGCCCGAACACCACTGCACTGCCCTAAACACTGAAACACCACCCCCAGCAAGACCCCCTAGACTGTCCAAACAGCACTGCCCTAAACCCTGAAGCACCACCCCCAGCAAGACCCCCTACACTGCCGAACACCACTGCCCTAAACCCTTAAACACCACCCCCTACAAGACACCCTACACTGCCCGAACACCAATGCACCACTGCCCTATACCCTGAAACACCACCCCATCAAGACCCACTACACTGCCCAAACACCACTGCCATAACCCTGAAACACCACCCCCTGCAAGACCCACAACTTTGCCCGAACACCACTGCACTGCCCTAAACCACCACCACTCCCTGCACGACCCTCTACAATGCCAAAAGACCACGGCAATGCCCTAACTCTGAAACACCAGCCCCAGCACAACCCCTTACACTACCCGAACACCACTGCAATGCCCTAAACCCTGAAATACCACCCCAGAATTACCTCCTACACTGCCTGAACACCACTGCACTACCCTAAACCATAAAACACCAGCCCCAGCACGACCCCCCTACACTGCCCAAACACCACTGCCATAACCCTGAAACACCACCCCCTGCAAGACCCACAACTTTGCCCAAACACCACTGCACTGCCCTAAACCACCACCACCCCCTGCACGACCCTCTACAATGCCAAAAGACCACGGCAATGCCCTAACTCTGAAACACCACCCCAGCACGACCCCCTACACTGCCCTACTCCACTGCACTGCCCTAAACCCTAAAACACCACCCTAGAATGACCTCCTACACTGCCCGAACACCACTGCACTGCCATAAACCCTAAAACACCACTCCCAGCACGACCCCCTACACTGCCCGAACACAATTGCACTGCCCTAAACCCTGAAACACCAGCCCCAGCACGACCCCCTACACTACCCGAACACCACTGCCCTAAACCCTGAAACACCACCCCCAGCAAGACCCCCTACTCTGCCCAATCACCACTGCACTGCCCTAAACCCTGATAAACCACCCCCTGCACGACGCCCTACACTGCCCGAACACCACTGATCTGCCCTAAACCCTGAAACACCACCCCCAGCATGACCCCCTACTCTGCCCAATCACCACTGCACTGCCCTAAACCCTGAAACACCACCCCCTGCACGACGCCCTACACTGCCCGAACACCACTGCTCTGCCCTAAACCCTGAAACACCACACCCAGCATGACACCCTACACTGCCCGAACACCACTGCACTGCCCTAAACACTGAAACACCACCCCCATCATGACCCCCACACTGCCCGAACACCACTGCACTGCCCTAAACCCTGAAACTTCACCCCTAGCATGACCCCCAACTCTGCCTGAACACCACTGCACTGCTCTAAACCCTGAAACACCACCCCCTGCATGACCCCTACACTGCCTGAACACCACGGCACTGCCCAAAACCCTGAAACACCAGCAACAGTACGACACCCTACACTGCCCGAACACCACTGCACTGCCCTAAACACTGAAACACCACTCCCATCATGACCCCTACACTGCCCGAACACCACTGCACTGCCCTAAACCCTGAAACTTCACCCCCAGCAAGACCCCCAACTCTGCCCGAACACCACTGCACTGCCCTAAACCCTGAAACACCACCCCCAACATCACACCCTACACTGCCCGTACACCACTGCACTGCCCTAAGCACTGAAACACCACCCCCAGCAAGACCCCCTAGACTGTCCGAACAGCACTGCCCTAAACCCTAAAACACCACCCCCAGCAAGACCCCCTACACTGCCCGAACACCACTGCCCTAAACTCTGAAACACCACCCCCTAAAAGACACCCTACACTGCCCGAACACAAATGCACCACTGCCCTATACCCTGAAACACCACCCCCTGCAAGACCCCCAACGTTGCCCGATTAAGACTGCATAGCCCTAAACCACCACTCCCAGCACGACCTACTACTCTGCCCGAACACCACTGCGCTGCCCTAAAAACTAAAACACCACCCCAGCACTACCCCCTACACCGCCCAACACCACTGCGTTTCCCTAAACCCTAAAACACCACTCCCAGGACAACCCCCTACACTGCCCGAACACCAATGCACTGCCCTAAACCCTGAAACACCAGCCCCAGCACGAACCCCTACACTGCCTGAACACCACTGCCCTATACCCTGAAACACTACCCCCGGCAAGACCCCTACACTGACCAAACACCACTGCACTGCCCTAAACCCTGAAACAGCACCCCCAGCACGACCCCCTACTCTGCCTAAACACCACTGCCCTAAACCCTGAAACACCACTCCCAGCAAGACCCCCTACACTGCCCAAACACCACTGCACTGCCCTATACCCTGAAACACCAACCCCAGCAAGACCCCCTACACTTCCCGAACTCCACTGCCATAAACCCAGAAACACCACCCCCTGCAAGATCCCCAGCGTTGCCCGATTAAGACTGCATAGCCCTAAACCACCACCCCTACACAACCCCCTACACTGCCCGAAGACCACTGCAATTCCCTAACTCTGAAACACCACTCCCAGCACGACCCACTACTCTGCCCGAACACCACTGCACTGCCCTAAAAACTAAAACACCACCCCAGCACTACCCCCTACACCGCCCAACACCACTGCGTTTCCCTAAACCCTAAAACACCACCCCCAGGACGACCCCCTACACTGCCCAAACACCACTGCACTGCCTGAAACCCTGAAACACCATCCCCAGCACGACCCCCTACATTGCCCGAACAACACTGCTCTGCCCTAAACCCAGAAACACCACCCCAACACGACAAACTTCTCTGCCCGAACAACACTGCTCTGCCCTAAACCCTGAAATACCACCCAGCACGTCCCCCTACACTGCCCGAACACCACTGCACTGCCCAAAACCCTGAAACACCAGCCCCAGCACAATCCCCCTATACAGACCAAACACACATGCACTGCCCTAAACCCTGAAACACCAGCCCCCGCATGAACCCCTACACTGCCCGAACACCACTTCACTGCCCTAAACCCTGAAACACCAGCCCCCGCACGACCCCCTACACTGCCCGAACACCACTGCACTTCCCTAAACCCTGACACACCATCCACCGCACGACCCCCTACACTGCCCGAACACCACTGCACTGCCCTGAACCCTGAAACACCACCCCCAGCACTACCCCCTACAGTGCCTGAACACCACTGCACTGTCCTAAATCCTGAAACACCACCCCCTGCACGACTCCTACACTGCCCAAACACCACTGCACTGCCCTAAACCCTGAAACACCAACCCCAGCAAGGCCCCCTACACTGCCTGAACACCACTGCACTGCCCTAAACCCTGAAACACCACCCCCTGCATGACCACCTACAATGCCCCAACACCATTGTACTGCCCTAAACCCTGAAAAAACACCCCAGCACGAACCCTTACACTGCCCGAACACCACTGCACTGCCCAAAACCCTAAAACACCACCCCAGAATGACCTCCTACACTGCCCAAACACCACTGCACTGCCATAAACCCTAAAACACCACCCCAGCACGACCCCCTACACTGTCCGAACAGCACTGAAGTGCCCTAAACCCTAAAATGCCACCCCTAGCATGACCCTCTACACTGCCCAAACACCACTGCACTGCCCTAAAACCTAAAACACCACCCCCAGCACCACCCCCTACACTGCCCGAACACCACTGCACTACCCTAAACCATAAAAAACCACCCCAGCACGACCCTCTACACTGCCTGAATACCACTGCTCTGCCCCAAACCCTAAAATACCAGCCCCAACAAAACCCCTCACACTGCCTGAAGACCACTCACTGCCCTAAACCCTGAAACACCACACCCAGCACGACCCCCTACACTACCCGAACACCACTGCACTGCCCTAAACCCTGAAACACCACCCTCAGTACGACCCCCTACACTGCCTGAACACCACTGCACTGCCCTAAACCCTGAAACACCACACCCAGCAAGACCCCTTACACTGTCCGAACACCACTGCCCTAAACCCGGAAACACCAGCCCCAACAAGACCCCCTACACTGCCCGAACACCACTGCACTGCCCTAAACCCTGAAACACCACCCCCAGCAAGACCCCCTACACTGCCCGAACACCACTGCCCTAAACCCTGAAACACCACCCCCAGCAAGACCCTCTTCACTGCCCGAAAACCACTGCACTGCCCTAAACCCTGAAACACCACCCTTTGCACGAGGCCCTACACTGCATGAACACCACTACACTGCCCTAAACCCTGAAACACTACCCCTAGCACGACCCCCTACACTGCCCGAACACCACTATACTGCCCTAAACCCTAAAACACCACCCCCAGCACGTCCCCCTACACTGCCCAAACACCACTGCAGTGCCCTAAACCCTGAAACAAGACCCCCAGCACATCACCCTACAATGCACGATTACCACTGCTCTCACCTAAACCCTGAAACACTACCCCCAGTACGTCCCCCTACACTGCCCGAACACCACTGCTCTGCCCTAAACCCTGAATCTCTACCCCATTACGTCCTCCTACACTGCCCGAACACCACTGCTCTGCCCTAAACTCTGAAACACCACCTTGAGCACGACCCCTACACAGCCCGAACACCACTGCACTAAACCCAGAAAACCCAGCCCCAGCACAATCCCTACACTGCCCCAACACCACTGCACTGCCCTAAACCCTGAAACACCAGCCGCAGCACGACCCCCTACACTGCCCGAACACCACTACTCTGCCCTAAACCCTGAAAAACCAGCCCCAGCATGACCCCCTACACTGCTCGACCACCACTGCTCTGCTCTAAACCCTGAAACACCACCCACAGCACGTTCCCCCTACACTGCCCAAACACCACTTCACTGCCCTAAACCCTGAAACACCACCCCCAGCAAGACCCCGACACTGCCCGAACACCACTGCACTGCCCTAAACCCTGAAACACCACCCTCAGCACGACCCCCTACTCTGCCCGAACACCACTGCACTGCCCTAAACCCTGAAACACCACCCCCTGCACGACCCCCTACACTGCCCGAACACCACTGCACTGCCCTAAACCTTGAAACACCACCCCCAGCACGACCCCCTAACCTGCCCGAACACCACTGCTCTGCCCTAAACCCTGAAAACCACTGCCAGCATGACCCACTACTCTGCCCGAACACCTCTGCTCTACACCCTGAAACACCACCCCCGGCACGTCCCCCTACACTGCCCGAACACCACTGCACTGCCCAAAATGCTGAAACACCAGCAAAAGCAAGACCCCCTACACTCCTCGAACACCACTGCACTGCCCTAAACCCTGAAACACCACCCCCAGCACGACACCCTACACTGCCCGAACACTACTGCACTGCCCTAAACACTGAAACACTACCACCAGCAAGACCCCCTACACTGCCCGAACACCACTGCCCTAAACCATGAAACACCACCCCCTACAAGACAACCTACACTGCCCGAACACCAATTCACCACTGCCCTATACCCTGAAACACCACCCCCAGCAAGACCCACTACACTGCCCAAACACCACTGCCATAACCCTGAAACACCACCCCCTGCAAGACCCACAACTTTGCCCGAACACCACCGCACTGCCCGAAACCACCACCTCCTGCACGACCCTCTACAATGCCAAAAGACCACGGCAATGCCCTAACTCTTAAACACCACCCCAGCATGACCCCCTACACTGCCCTACTCCACTGCTCTGCCCTAAACCCTGAAACACCACTCCCTGCAAGACCCCCTACATTGCCCAAACACCACTGCACTGCCCTAAACCTTGAAACACCACCCCCAGCACGACCCCCTACACTGCCCAAACACCCCTGCTCACCCCTAACCCAGAAACACCACCCCCAACACGACACACTATTCTGCTCGAACACCACTGCTCTGCCCTAACCCCTGAAACACCATCCCCAGCATGTCCCTCTACACTGCCCGAACACCACTGCACTGCCCTAAACCCTGAAACACCAGCCCCCGCATGAACCCCTACACTGCCAGAACACTACTGCACTGCCCTAAACCCTGAAACACCGGCCCCCGCACGAACCCCTATACTTCCCGAACACCACTGCACTCCCCTAAACCCTGAAACACCAGCCCCCGCATGACCCCCTACAGTGCCTGAACACCACTGCACTGCCCTAAATCTTGAAACACCACACCCAGCACGACCCCCTAACCTGCCCGAATACCACTGCTCTGCCCTAAACCCTGAAACACCACTGCCAGCATGACTCACTACTCTGCCCAAACACCTCTGCTCTGCCCTACACCCTGAAACACCACCCACGGCACATTCCCCTACACTACCCGAACACCACTGCACTGCCCAAACCCCTGAAACACCAGCAACAGCACGACACCCTACACTGCCTGAACACCACTGCACTGCCCTAAACCCTGAAACACCACCCCCAGCACGACACCCTACACTGCCCGAACACCACTGCACTGCCCTAAACACTGAAACACCACCCCCAGCAAGACCCCCTAGACTGTCCAAACAGCACTGCCCTAAACCCTGAAGCACCACCCCCAGCAAGACCCCCTACACTGCCGAACACCACTGCCCTAAACCCTTAAACACCACCCCCTACAAGACACCCTACACTGCCCGAACACCAATGCACCACTGCCCTATACCCTGAAACACCACCCCATCAAGACCCACTACACTGCCCAAACACCACTGCCATAACCCTGAAACACCACCCCCTGCAAGACCCACAACTTTGCCCGAACACCACTGCACTGCCCTAAACCACCACCACTCCCTGCACGACCCTCTACAATGCCAAAAGACCACAGCAATGCCCTAACTCTGAAACACCAGCCCCAGCACAACCCCTTACACTACCCGAACACCACTGCAATGCCCCAAACCCTGAAATACCACCCCAGAATTACCTCCTACACTGCCTGAACACCACTGCACTACCCTAAACCATAAAACACCAGCTCCAGCACGACCCCCCTACACTGCCCAAACACCACTGCCATAACCCTGAAACACCACCCCCTGCAAGACCCACAACTTTGCCCGAACACCACTGCACTGCCCTAAACCACCACCACCCCCTGCACGACCCTCTACAATGCCAAAAGACCACGGCAATGCCCTAACTCTGAAACACCACCCCAGCACGACCCCCTACACTGCCCTACTCCACTGCACTGCCCTAAACCCTAAAACACCACCCCAGAATGACCTCCTACACTGCCCGAACACCACTGCACTGCCATAAACCCTAAAACACCACTCCCAGCTCGACCCACTACTCTGCCCGAACACCACTGCACTGCCCTAAAAACTAAAACACCATCCCAGCACGACCCCCTACACTGCCCGAACACAACTGCACTGCCCTAAACCCTGAAACACCAGCCCCAGCACGACCCCCTACACTACCCGAACACCACTGCCCTAAACCCTGAAACACCACCCCAGCAAGACCCCTACACTGCCCAAACACCACTGCACTGCCCTAAACACTGAAACACCAGCCCCAGCACGACCCCCTACACTGCCCGAACACAACTGCACTGCCCTAAACACTGAAACACCAGCCCCAGCACAACCCCCTACACTACCCGAACACCACTGCCCTAAACCCTGAAACACCACCCCAGCAAGACTCCTACACTGCCCAAACACCACTGCACTGCCCTAAAAACTAAAACACCATCCCAGCACGACCCCCTACACTGCCCGAACACAACTGCACTGCCCTAAACCCTGAAACACCAGCCCCAGCACGACCCCCTACACTACCCGAACACCACTGCCCTAAACCCTGAAACAGCACCCCCAGCACGACCCCCTAATCTGCCCAAACACCACTGCTCACCCCTAAACCCAGAAACACCACCCCTAACACGACACACTACTCTGCCCGAACACCACTGCTCTGCCCTATACCCTGAAACACCATCGCCAGCATGTCCCTCTACACTGCCCGAACACGACTGCACTGCCCAAAACCCTGAAACACCAGCCCCAGCACGACTCCCTATACTGCCCAAACACCCATGCACTGCCCTAAACCCTGAAACACCAGCCCCAGCACGACCCCCTACACTGCCCAAACACCACTGCACTGCCCTAAACCCTGAAACACCAGCCCCAGCATGACCCCCTACACTGCCCGAACACCACTGCACTCCCCTAAACCCTGAAAAACCAGCCCCCACATGACCCCCTACACTGCCCGAACACCACTGCACTGTCCTAAACCCTGAAACACCAGCCCCCGCACGACCCCCTACACTGCCCAAACACCACTGCACTGCCCTAAACCCTGAAACACCACCCCCAGCAGTACCCCCTACACTGCCCTTACACCACTGCACTGCCCTAAATCCTGAAATACCATCCCCAGCACGACCCCTACACTGCCCGAACACCACTGCACTGCCCTAAAACACCACCCCCAGCCAGACCCCCTACACTGCCCGAACACCACTGCCCTAAACTCTGAAGCACCAACCCCAGCAAGACCCCCTACACTGCCCGAATAAAACTGGACTAAACCCTGAAACACCACCCCCTACAAGACCCCCTACACTGCCCGAACACCACTGCACTGCCCTACACCCTGAAAATCCACCCCAGCACGACCCCTTACACTACCTGAAAACCACTGCAATGCCCTAAACCCTGAAATACCACCCCAGAATTACCTCCTACACTGCCTGAACACCACTGCACTACCCTAAACCATAAAACACCAGCCCCAGCACGACCCCCTACACTGCCCGAACACCACTGCACTGCCCTAAACCCTGAAACACCAGCCCCAGCATGACCCCTACACTGCCCGAACACAACTGCACTGCCCTAAACCCTGAAACAGCACCCCCAGCAGGACCCCCTACACTGCCCAAACACCACTGCCATAACCCTGAAACACCACCCCCTGCAAGACCCACAACTTTGCCCGAACACCACTGCACTGCCCTAAACCACCACCACTCCCTGCACGGCCCTCTACAATGACAAAAGACCACGGCAATGCCCTAACTCTGAAACACCAGCCCCAGCACAACCCCTTACACTACCCGAACACCACTGCAATGCCCTAAACCCTGAAATACCACCCCAGAATTACCTCCTACACTGCCTGAACACCACTGCACTACCCTAAACCATAAAACACCAGCCCCAGCACGACCCCCCTACACTGCCCAAACACCACTGCCATAACCCTGAAACACCACCCCCTGCAAGACCCACAACTTTGCCCGAACACCACTGCACTGCCCTAAACCACCACCACCCCCTGCACGACCCTCTACAATGCCAAAAGACCACGGCAATGCCCTAACTCTGAAACACCACCCCAGCACGACCCCCTACACTGCCCTACTCCACTGCACTGCCCTAAACCCTAAAACACCACCCCAGAATGACCTCCTACACTGCCCGAACACCACTGCACTGCCATAAACCCTAAAACACCACTCCCAGCTCAACCCACTACTCTGCCCGAACACCACTGCACTGCCCTAAAAACTAAAACACCATCCCAGCACGACCCCCTACACTGCCCGAACACAACTGCACTGCCCTAAACCCTGAAACACCAGCCCCAGCACGACCCCCTACACTACCCAAACACCACTGCCCTAAACCCTGAAACACCACCCCAGCAAGACCCCTACACTGCCCAAACACCACTGCACTGCCCTAAACACTGAAACACCAGCCCCAGCACGACCCCCTACACTGCCCGAACACAACTGCACTGCCCTAAACACTGAAACACCAGCCCCAGCACAACCCCCTACACTACCCGAACACCACTGCCCTAAACCCTGAAACACCACCCCAGCAAGACTCCTACACTGCCCAAACACCACTGCACTGCCCTAAACACTGAAACAGCACCCCCAGCACGACCCCCTAATCTGCCCAAACACCACTGCTCACCCCTAAACCCAGAAACACCACCCCTAACACGACACACTACTCTGCCCGAACACCACTGCTCTGCCCTATACCCTGAAACACCATCCCCAGCATGTCCCTCTACACTGCCCGAACACGACTGCACTGCCCAAAACCCTGAAACACCAGCCCCAGCATGACTCCCTATACTGCCCAAACACCCATGCACTGCCCTAAACCCTGAAACACCAGCCCCAGCACGACCCCCTACACTGCCCAAACACCACTGCACTGCCCTAAACCCTGAAACACCAGCCCCAACATGACCCCCTACACTGCCCGAACACCACTGCACTCCCCTAAACCCTGAAAAACCAGCCCCCACATGACCCCCTACACTGCCCGAACACCACTGCACTGTCCTAAACCCTGAAACACCAGCCCCCGCACGACCCCCTACACTGCCCAAACACCACTGCACTGCCCTAAACCCTGAAACACCACCCCCAGCAGTACCCCCTACACTGCCCTTACACCACTGCACTGCCCTAAATCCTGAAATACCATCCCCAGCACGACCCCTACACTGCCCGAACACCACTGCACTGTCCTAAAACACCACCCCCAGCCAGACCCCCTACACTGCCCGAACACCACTGCCCTAAACTCTGAAGCACCAACCCCAGCAAGACCCCCTACACTGCCCGAATAAAACTGGACTAAACCCTGAAACACCACCCCCTTACACTACCCGAAAACCACTGCAATGCCCTAAACCCTGAAATACCACCCCAGAATTACCTCCTACACTGCCTGAACACCACTGCACTACCCTAAACCATAAAACACCAGCCCCAGCACAACCCCCTACACTGCCCGAACACCACTGCACTGCCCTAAACCCTGAAAACACCAGCCCCAGCATGACCCCTACACTGCCCGAACACAACTGCACTGCCCTAAACCCTGAACCAGCACCCCCAGCACGACCCCCTACTCTGCCCTAACACCACTGCCCTAAACCCTGAAACACCACTCCCAGCAAGACCCCCTACACTGCCCAAACACCACTGCACTGCCCTATACCCTGAAACACCAACCCCAGCAAGACCCCCTACACTTCCCGAACTCCACTGCCATAAACCCAGAAACACCACCCCCTGCAAGATCCCCAACGTTGCCCGATTAAGACTGCATAGCCCTAAACCACCACCCCTACACAACCCCCTACACTGCCCGAAGACCACTGCAATTCCCTAACTCTGAAACACCACTCCCAGCACGACCCACTACTCTGCCCGAACACCACTGCACTGCCCTAAAAACTAAAACACCACCCCAGCACTACCCCCTACACCGCCCAACACCACTGCGTTTCCCTAAACCCTAAAACACCACCCCCAGGACGACCCCCTACACTGCCCAAACACCACTGCACTGCCCGAAACCCTGAAACACCATCCCCAGCACGACCCCCTACATTGCCCGAACAACACTGCTCTGCCCTAAACCCAGAAACACCACCCCAACACGACACACTTCTCTGCCCGAACACCACTGCTCTGCCCTAAACCCTGAAATACCACCCAGCACGTCCCCCTACACTGCCCGAACAACACTGCACTGCCCAAAACCCTGAAACACCACCCCCAGCACTACCCCCTACAGTGCCTGAACACCACTGCACTGCCCTAAATCCTGAAACACCACCCCCTGCACGACTCCTACACTGCCCATACACCACTGCACTGCCCTAAACCCTGAAACACCAACCCCAGCAAGACCCCCCTACACTGCCTGAACACCACTGCACTGCCCTAAACCCTGAAACACCACCCCCTGCATGACAACCTACAATGCCCCAATACCATTGTACTGCCCTAAACCCTGAAAAACACCCCAGCACGAACCCTTACACTGCCCGAACACCACTGCACTGCCCAAAACCCTAAAACACCACCCCAGAATGACCTCCTACACTGCCCGAACACCACTGCACTGCCATAAACCCTAAAACACCACCCCAGCACGACCCCCTACACTGTCCGAACAGCACTGAAGTGCCCTAAACCCTAAAATGCCACCCCTAGCATGACCCTCTACACTGCCCAAACACCACAGCCATAACCCTGAAACACCACCCCCTGCAAGACCCACAACTTTGCCCGAACACCACCGCACTGCCCGAAACCACCACCTCCTGCACGACCCTCTACAATGCCAAAAGACCACGGCAATGCCCTAACTCTTAAACACCACCCCAGCACGACCCGCTACACTGCCCGAACACCACTGCACTTCCCTAAACCCTGACACACCATCCACCGCATGACCCCCTACACTGCCCGAACACCACTGCACTCCCCTAAACCCTGAAACACCAGCCCCCGCATGACCCCCTACAGTGCCTGAACACCACTGCACTGCCCTAAATCTTAAAACACCACACCCAGCACGACCCCCTAACCTGCCCGAATACCACTGCTCTGCCCTAAACCCTGAAACACCACTGCCAGCATGACTCACTACTCTGCCCAAACACCTCTGCTCTGCCCTACACCCTGAAACACCACCCCCGGCACATTCCCTTACACTACCCGAACACCACTGCACTGCCCAAAACCCTGAAACACCAGCAACAGCAAGACCCCCTACACTCCTCGAACACCACTGCACTGCCCTAAACCCTGAAATACAACCCCCAGCACGACACCCTACACTGCCCGAACACCACTGCACTGCCCTAAACACTGAAACACCACCCCCAGCAAGACCCCCTAGACTGTCCAAACAGCACTGCCCTAAACCCTGAAGCACCACCCCCAGCAAGACCCCCTACACTGCCGAACACCACTGCCCTAAACCCTTAAACACCACCCCCTACAAGACACCCGACACTGCCCGAACACCAATGCACCACTGCCCTATACCCTGAAACACCACCCCATCAAGACCCACTACACTGCCCAAACACCACTGCCATAACCCTGAAACACCACCCCCTGCAAGACCCACAACTTTGCCCGAACACCACTGCACTGCCCTAAACCACCACCACTCCCTGCACGACCCTCTACAATGCCAAAAGACCACGGCAATGCCCTAACTCTGAAACACCAGCCCCAGCACGACCCCCCTACACTGCCCAAACACCACTGCCATAACCCTGAAACACCACCCCCTGCAAGACCCACAACTTTGCCCGAACACCACTGCACTGCCCTAAACCACCACCACCCCCTGCACGACCCTCTACAATGCCAAAAGACCACGGCAATGCCCAAACTCTGAAACACCACCCCAGCACGACCCCCTACACTGCCCTACTCCACTGCACTGCCCTAAACCCTAAAACACCACCCCAGAATGACCTCCTACACTGCCCGAACACCACTGCACTGCCATAAACCCTAAAACACCACTCCCAGCTCGACCCACTACTCTGCCCAAACACCACTGCACTGCCCTAAAAACTAAAACACCATCCCAGTACGACCCCCTACACTGCCCGAACACAACTGCACTGCCCTAAACCCTGAAACACCAGCCCCAGCACGACCCCCTACACTACCCGAACACCACTGCCCTAAACCCTGAAACACCACCCCAGCAAGACCCCTACACTGCCCAAACACCACTGCACTGCCCTAAACACTGAAACACCAGCCCCAGCACGACCCCCTACACTGCCCGAACACAACTGCACTGCCCTAAACACTGAAACACCAGCCCCAGCACAACCCCCTACACTACCCGAACACCACTGCCCCAAACCCTGAAACACCACCCCAACAAGACTCCTACACTGCCCAAACACCACTGCACTGCCCTAAACACTGAAACAGCACCCCCAGCACGACCCCCTAATCTGCCCAAACACCACTGCTCACCCCTAAACCCAGAAACACCACCCCTAACACGACACACTACTCTGCCCGAACACCACTGCTCTGCCCTATACCCTGAAACACCATCCCCAGCATGTCCCTCTACACTGCCCGAACACGACTGCACTGCCCTAAACCCTGAAAAACCAGCCCCCACATGACCCCCTACACTGCCCGAACACCACTGCACTGTCCTAAACCCTGAAACACCAGCCCCCGCACGACCCCCTACACTGCCCAAACACCACTGCACTGCCCTAAACCCTGAAACACCACCCCCAGCAGTACCCCCTACACTGCCCTTACACCACGGCACTGCCCTAAATCCTGAAATACCATCCCCAGCACGACCCCTACACTGCCCGAACACCACTGCACTGCCCTAAAACACCACCCCCAGCAAGACCCCCTACACTGCCCGAACACCACTGCCCTAAACTCTGAAGCACCAACCCCAGCAAGACCCCCTACACTGCCCGAATAAAACTGGACTAAACCCTGAAACACCACCCCCTACAAGACCCCCTACACTGCCCGAACACCACTGCACTGCCCTACACCCTGAAAAACCACCCCAGCACGACCCCTTACACTACCCGAAAACCACTGCAATGCCCTAAACCCTGAAATACCACCCCAGAATTACATCCTACACTGCCTGAACACCACTGCACTACCCTAAACCATAAAACACCAGCCCCAGCACGACCCCCTACACTGCCCGAACACCACTGCACTGCCCTAAACCCTGAAACACCAGCCCCAGCATGACCCCTACACTGCCCAAACACAACTGCACTGCCCTAAACCCTGAAACAGCACCCCCAGCACGACCCCCTACTCTGCCCAAACACCACTGCCCTAAACCCTGAAACACCACTCCCAGCAAGACCCCCTACACTGCCCAAACACCACTGCACTGCCCTATACCCTGAAACACCAACCCCAGCAAGACCCCCTACACTTCCCGAACTCCACTGCCATAAACCCAGAAACACCACCCCCTGCAAGATCCCCAACGTTGCCCGATTAAGACTGCATAGCCCTAAACCACCACCCCTACACAACCCCCTACACTGCCCGAAGACCACTGCAATTCCCTAACTCTGAAACACCACTCCCAGCACGACCCACTACTCTGCCCGAACACCACTGCACTGCCCTAAAAACTAAAACACCACCCCAGCACTACCCCCTACACCGCCCAACACCACTGCGTTTCCCTAAACCCTAAAACACCACCCCCAGGACGACCCCCTACACTGCCCAAACACCACTGCACTGCCCAAAACCCTGAAACACCATCCCCAGCACGACCCCCTACATTGCCCGAACAACACTGCTCTGCCCTAAACCCAGACACACCACCTCAACACGACACACTTCTCTGCCCGAACACCACTGCTCTGCCCTTAACCCTGAAATACCACCCAGCACATCCCCCTACACTGCCCGAACACCACTGCACTGCCCAAAACCCTGAAACACCAGCCCCAGCACAATTCCCCAATACAGACCAAACACACATGCACTGCCCTAAACCCTGAAACACCAGCCCCCGCATGAACCCCTACACTGCCCGAACACCACTTCACTGCTCTAAACCCTGAAACACCAGCCCCCGCACAACCCCCTACACTGCCCGAACACCACTGCACTTCCCTAAACCCTGACACACCATCCACCGCACGACCCCCTACACTGCCCGAACACCACTGCACTGCCCTGAACCCTGAAACACCACCCCCAGCAAGACCCCCCTACAGTGCCTGAACACCACTGCACTGCCCTAAATCCTGAAACACCACCCCCTGCACGACTCCTACACTGCCCAAACACCACTGCACTGCCCTAAACGCTGAAACACCAACCCCAGCAAGACCCCCCTACACTGCCTGAACACCACTGCACTGCCCTAAACCCTGAAACACCACCCCCTGCATGACCACCTACAATGCCCCAACACCATTGTACTGCCCTAAACCCTGAAAAAACACCCCAGCACGAACCCTTACACTGCCCGAACACCACTGCACTGCCCAAAACCCTAAAACACCACCCCAGAATGACCTCCTACACTGCCCGAACACCACTGCACTGCCATAAACCCTAAAACACCACCCCAGCACGATCCCCTACACTGTCCGAACAGCACTGAAGTGCCCTAAACCCTAAAATGCCACCCCTAGCATGACCCTCTACACTGCCCAAACACCACTGCACTGCCCTAAAACCTAAAACACCACCCCCAGCACCACCCCCTACACTGCCCGAACACCACTGCACTACCCTAAACCATAAAAACCCACCCCAGCACGACCCTCTACACCGCCTGAATACCACTGCTCTGCCCCAAACCCTAAAATACCAGCCCCAACAAAACCCCTCACACTGCCCGAAGACCACTCACTGCCCTAAACCATGAAACACCACACCCAGCACGACCCCCTACACAACCCAAACACCACTGCACTGCCCTAAACCCTGAAACACCACCCTCAGTACGACCCCGTACACTGCCTGAACACCACTGCACTGCCCTACACCCTGAAACACCACACCCAGCAAGACCCCTTACACTGTCCGAACACCACTGCCCTAAACCCGGAAACACCAGCCCCAACAAGACCCCCTACACTGCCCGAACACCACTGCCCTAAACTCTGAAGCACCAACCCCAGCAAGACCCCCTACACTGCCCGAATAAAACTGGACTAAACCCTGAAACACCACCCCCTACCAGACCCCTTACACTGCCCGAACACCACTGCACTGCCCTACACCCTAAAAAACCACCCCAGCACGACCCCTTACACTACCCGAAAACCACTGCAATGCCCTAAACCCTGAAATACCACCCCAGAATTACCTCCTACACTGCCTGAACACCACTGCACTACCCTAAACCATAAAACACCAGCCCCAGCACGACCCCCTACACTGCCCGAACACCACTGCACTGCCCTAAACCCTGAAACACCAGCCCCAGCATGACCCCTACACTGCCCAAACACAACTGCACTGCCCTAAACCCTGAAACAGCACCCCCAGCACGACCCCCTACTCTGCCCAAACACCACTGCCCTAAACCCTGAAACACCACTCCCAGCAAGACCCCCTACACTGTCCAAACACCACTGCACTGCCCTATACCCTGAAACACCAACCTCAGCAAGACCCCCTACACTTCCCGAACTCCACTGCCATAAACCCAGAAACACCACCCCCTGCAAGATCCCCAACGTTGCCCGATTAAGACTGCATAGCCCTAAACCACCACCCCTACACAACCCCCTACACTGCCCGAAGACCACTGCAATTCCCTAACTCTGAAACACCACTCCCAGCACGACCCACTACTCTGCCCGAACACCACTGCACTGCCCTAAAAACTAAAACACCACCCCAGCACTACCCCCTACACCGCCCAACACCACTGCGTTTCCCTAAACCCTAAAACACCACCCCCAGGACGACCCCCTACACTGCCCAAACACCACTGCACGCCCGAAACCCTGAAACACCATCCCCAGCACGACCCCCTACATTGCCCGAACAACACTGCTCTGCCCTAAACCCAGAAACACCACCCCAACACAACACACTTCTCTGCCCGAACACCACTGCTCTGCCCTAAACCCTGAAATACCACCCAGCACGTCCCCCTACACTGCCCGAACACCACTGCACTGCCCAAAACCCTGAAACACCAGCCCCAGCACAATCCCCCTATACAGACCAAACACACATGCACTGCCCTAAACCCTGAAACACCAGCCCCCGCATGAACCCCTACACTGCCCGAACACCACTTCACTGCCCTAAACCCTGAAACACCAGCCCCCGCACGACCCCCTACACTGCCCGAACACCACTGCACTTCCCTAAACCCTGACACACCATCCACCGCATGACCCCCTACACTGCCCGAACACCACTGCACTGCCCTGAACCCTGAAACACCACCCCCAGCACTACCCCCTACAGTGCCTGAACACCACTGCACTGCCCTAAATCCTGAAACACCACCCCCTGCACGACTCCTACACTGCCCAAACACCACTGCACTGCCCTAAACCCTGAAACACCAACCCCAGCAAGACCCCCCTACACTGCCTGAACACCACTGCACTGCCCTAAACCCTGAAACACCACCCCCTGCATGACCACCTACAATGCCCCAACACCATTGTACTGCCCTAAACCCTGAAAAAATACCCCAGCACGAACCCTTACACTGCCCGAACACCACTGCACTGCCCAAAACCCTAAAACACCACCCCAGAATGACCTCCTACACTGCCCGAACACCACTGCACTGCCATAAACCCTAAAACACCACCCCAGCACGACCCCCTACACTGTCCGAACAGCACTGAAGTGCCCTAAACCCTAAAATGCCACCCCTAGCATGACCCTCTACACTGCCCAAACACCACAGCACTGCCCTAAAACCTAAAACACCACCCCCAGCACCACCCCCTACACTGCCCGAACACCACTGCACTACCCTAAACCATAAAAAACCACCCCAGCACGACCCTCTACACTGCCTGAATACCACTGCTCTGCCCCAAACCCTAAAATACCAGCCCCAACAAAACCCCTCACACTGCCCGAAGACCACTCACTGCCCTAAACCCTGAAACACCACACCCAGCACGACCCCCTACACTACCCGAACACCACTGCACTGCCCTAAACCCTGAAACACCACCCTCAGTACGACCCCCTACACTGCCTGAACACCACTGCACTGCCCTAAACCCTGAAACACCACACCCAGCAAGACCCCTTACACTGTCCGAACACCACTGCCCTAAACCCGGAAACACCAGCCCCAACAAGACCCCCTACACTGCCCGAACACCACTGCACTGCCCTAAACCCTGAAACACCACCCCCAGCAAGACCCCCTACACTGCCCGAACACCACTGCCCTAAACCCTGAAACACCACCCCCAGCAAGACCCTCTTCACTGCCCGAAAACCACTGCACTGCCCTAAACCCTGAAACACTACCCCTAGCACGACCCCCTACACTGCCCGAACACCACTATACTGCCCTAAACCCTAAAACACCACCCCCAGCACGTCCCCCTACACTGCCCAAACACCACTGCACTGCCCTAAACCCTGAAACAAGACCCCCAGCACATCACCCTACAATGCACGATTACCACTGCTCTAACCTAAACCCTGAAACACCACCCCCAGTACGTCCCCCTACACTGTCCGAACACCACTGCTCTGCCCTAAACCCTGAATCTCTACCCCATTACGTCCTCCTACACTGCCCGAACACCACTGCTCTGCCCTAAACTCTGAAACACCACCTTGAGCACGACCCCTACACTGCCCGAACACCACTGCACTGCCCTAAACCCAGAAAACCCAGCCCCAGCACAATCCCTACACTGCCCCAACACCACTGCACTGCCCTAAACCCTGAAACACCAGCCGCAGCACGACCCCCTACACTGCCCGAACACCACTACTCTGCCCTAAACCCTGAAAAACCAGCCCCAGCATGACCCCCTACACTGCTCGACCACCACTGCTCTGCCCTAAACCCTGAAACACCACCCACAGCACGTTCCCCCTACACTGCCCAAACACCACTTCACTGCCCTAAACCCTGAAACACCACCCCCAGCAAGACCCCGACACTGCCCGAACACCACTGCACTGCCCTAAACCCTGAAACACCACCCCCAGCACGACCCCCTACTCTGCCCGAACACCACTGCACTGCCCTAAACCCTGAAACACCACCCCCTGCACGACCCCCTACACTGCCCGAACACCACTGCACTGCCCTAAACCTTGAAACACCACCCCCAGCACGACCCCCTAAACTGCCCGAACACCACTGCTCTGCCCTAAACCCTGAAAACCACTGCCAGCATGACCCACTACTCTGCCCGAACACCTCTGCTCTACACCCTGAAACACCACCCCCGGCACGTCCCCCTACACTGCCCGAACACCACTGCACTGCCCAAAATGCTGAAACACCAGCAAAAGCAAGACCCCCTACACTCCTCGAACACCACTGCACTGCCCTAAACCCTGAAACACCACACCCAGCAAGACCCCTTACACTGTCCGAACACCACTGCCCTAAACCCGGAAACACCAGCCCCAACAAGACCCCCTACACTGCCCGAACACCACTGCACTGCCCTAAACCCTGAAACACCACCCCCAGCAAGACCCCCTACACTGCCCGAACACCACTGCCCTAAACCCTGAAACACCACCCCCAGCAAGACCCTCTTCACTGCCCGAAAACCACTGCACTGCCCTAAACCCTGAAACACTACCCCTAGCACGACCCCCTACACTGCCCGAACACCACTATACTGTCCTAAACCCTAAAACACCACCCCCAGCACGTCCCCCTACACTGCCCAAACACCACTGCACTGCCCTAAACCCTGAAACAAGACCCCCAGCACATCACCCTACAATGCACGATTACCACTGCTCTAACCTAAACCCTGAAACACCACCCCCAGTACGTCCCCCTACACTGCCCGAACACCACTGCTCTGCCCTAAACCCTGAATCTCTACCCCATTACGTCCTCCTACACTGCCCGAACACCACTGCTCTGCCCTAAACTCTGAAACACCACCTTGAGCACGACCCCTACACTGCCCGAACACCACTGCACTGCCCTAAACCCAGAAAACCCAGCCCCAGCACAATCCCTACACTGCCCCAACACCACTGCACTGCCCTAAACCCTGAAACACCAGCCGCAGCACGACCCCCTACACTGCCCGAACACCACTACTCTGCCCTAAACCCTGAAAAACCAGCCCCAGCATGACCCCCTACACTGCTCGACCACCACTGCTCTGCCCTAAACCCTGAAACACCACCCACAGCACGTTCCCCCTACACTGCCCAAACACCACTTCACTGCCCTAAACCCTGAAACACCACCCCCAGCAAGACCCCGACACTGCCCGAACACCACTGCACTGCCCTAAACCCTGAAACACCACCCCCAGCACGACCCCCTACTCTGCCCGAACACCACTGCACTGCCCTAAACCCTGAAACACCACCCCTGCACGACCCCCTACACTGCCCGAACACCACTGCACTGCCCTAAACCTTGAAACACCACCCCCAGCACGACCCCCTAAACTGCCCGAACACCACTGCTCTGCCCTAAACCCTGAAAACCACTGCCAGCATGACCCACTACTCTGCCCGAACACCTTTGCTCTACACCCTGAAACACCACCCCCGGCACGTCCCCCTACACTGCCCAAACACCACTGCACTGCCCAAAATGCTGAAACACCAGCAAAAGCAAGACCCCCTACACTCCTCGAACACCACTGCACTGCCCTAAACCCAGAAACACCACCCCAACACGACACACTTCTCTGCCCGAACACCACTGCTCTGCCCTAAACCCTGAAATACCACCCAGCACGTCCCCCTACACTGCCCGAACACCACTGCACTGCCCAAAACCCTGAAACACCAGCCCCAGCAGAATCCCCCTATACAGACCAAACACACATGCACTGCCCTAAACCCTGAAACACCAGCCCCCGCATGAACCCCTACACAGCCCGAACACCACTTCACTGCCCTAAACCCTGAAACACCAGCCGCCGCACGACCCCCTACACTGCCCGAACACCACTGCACTTCCCTAAACCCTGACACACCATCCACCGCATGACCCCCTACACTGCCCGAACACCACTGCACTGCCCTGAACCCTGAAACACCACCCCCAGCACTACCCCCTACAGTGCCTGAACACCACTGCACTGCCCTAAATCCTGAAACACCACCCCCTGCACGACTCCTACACTGCCCAAACACCACTGCACTGCCCTAAACCCTGAAACACCAACCCCAGCAAGACCCCCCTACACTGCCTGAACACCACTGCACTGCCCTAAACCCTGAAACACCACCCCCTGCATGACCACCTACAATGCCCCAACACCATTGTACTGCCCTAAACCCTGAAAAAACACCCCAGCACGAACCCTTACACTGCCCAAACACCACTGCACTGCCCAAAACCCTAAAACACCACCCCAGAATGACCTCCTACACTGCCCGAACACCACTGCACTACCCCAAACCATAAAAAAACACCCCAGCACGACCCTCTACACTGCCTGAATACCACTCCTCTGCCCCAAACCCTAAAATACCAGCCCCAACAAAACCCCTCACACTGCCCGAAGACCACTCACTGCCCTAAACCCTGAAACACCACACCCAGCACGACCCCCTACACTACCCGAACACCACTGCACTGCCCTAAACCCTGAAACACCACCCTCAGTACGACCCCCTACACTGCCTGAACACCACTGCACTGCCCTAAACCCTGAAACACCACCCCCAGCAAGACCCCCTACACTGCCCGAACACCACTGCCCTAAACCCTGAAACACCACCCCCAGCAAGACCCTCTTCACTGCCCGAAAACCACTGCACTGCCCTAAACCCTGAAACACTACCCCTAGCACGACCCCCTACACTGCCCGAACACCACTATACTGCCCTAAACCCTAAAACACCACCCCCAGCACGTCCCTCTACACTGCCCAAACACCACTGCACTGCCCTAAACCCTGAAACAAGACCCCCAGCACATCACCCTACAATGCACGATTACCACTGCTCTAACCTAAACCCTGAAACACCACCCCCAGTACGTCCCCCTACACTGCCCGAACACCACTGCTCTGCCCTAAACCATGAATCTCTACCCCATTACGTCCTCCTACACTGCCCGAACACCACTGCTCTGCCCTAAACTCTGAAACACCACCTTGAGCACGACCCTTACACTGCCCGAACACCACTGCACTGCCCTAAACCCAGAAAACCCAGCCCCAGCACAATCCCTACACTGCCCCAACACCACTGCACTGCCTTAAACCCTGAAACACCAGCCGCAGCACGACCCCCTACACTGCCCGAACACCACTACTCTGCCCTAAACCCTGAAAAACCAGCCCCAGCATGACCCCCTACACTGCTCGACTACCACTGCTCTGCCCTAAACCCTGAAACACCACCCACAGCACGTTCCCCCTACACTGCCCAAACACCACTTCACTGCCCTAAACCCTGAAACACCACCCCCAGCAAGACCCCGACACTGCCCGAACACCACTGCACTGCCCTAAACCCTGAAACACCACCCCCAGCACGACCCCCTACTCTGCCCAAACACCACTGCACAGCCCTAAACCCTGAAACACCACCCCCTGCACGACCCCCTACACTGCCCGAACACCACTGCACTGCCCTAAACCTTGAAACACCACCCCCAGCACGACCCCCTAAACTGCCCGAACACCACTGCTCTGCCCTAAACCCTGAAAACCACTGCCAGCATGACCCACTACTCTGCCCGAACACCTCTGCTCTACACCCTGAAACACCACCCCCGGCACGTCCCCCTACACTGCCCGAACACCACTGCACTGCCCAAAATGCTGAAACACCAGCAAAAGCAAGACCCCCTACACTCCTCGAACACCACTGCACTGCCCTAAACCCTGAAACACCACCCCCAGCACGACACCCTACACTGCCCGAACACTACTGCACTGCCCTAAACACTGAAACACTACCCCCAGCAAGACCCCCAACACTGCCCGAACACCACTGCCCTAAACCATGAAACACCACCCCCTACAAGACAACCCACACTGCCCGAACACCAATGCACCACTGCCCTATACCCTGAAACACCACCCCCAGCAAGACCCACTACACTGCCCAAACACCACTGCCATAACCCTGAAACCCCACCCCCTGCAAGACCCACAACTTTGCCCGAACACCACCGCACTGCCCGAAACCACCACCTCCTGCACGACCCTCTACAATGCCAAAAGACCACGGCAATGCCCTAACTCTTAAACACCACCCCAGCATGACCCCCTACACTGCCCTACTCCACTGCTCTGCCCTAAACCCTGAAACACCACTCCCTGCAAGACCCCCTACATTGCCCAAACACCACTGCACTGCCCTAAACCTTGAAACACCACCCCCAGCACGACCCCCTACACTGCCCAAACACCCCGGCTCACCCCTAACCCAGAAACACCACCCCCAACACGACACACTATTCTGCTCGAACACCACTGCTCTGCCCTAAACCCTGAAACACCAGCCCCCGCATGAACCCCTACACTGCCAGAACACTACTGCACTGCCCTAAACCCTGAAACACCGGCCCCCGCAGGAACCCCTACACTTCCCGAACACCACTGCACTCCCCTAAACCCTGAAACACCAGCCCCCGCATGACCCCCTACAGTGCCTGAACACCACTGCACTGCCCTAAATCTTGAAACACCACACCCAGCACGACCCCCTAACCTGCCCGAATACCACTTCTCTGCCCTAAACCCTGAAACACCACTGCCAGCATGACTCACTACTCTGCCCAAACACCTCTGCTCTGCCCTACACCCTGAAACACCACCCCCGGCACATTCCCCTACACTACCCGAACACCACTGCACTGCCCAAAACCCTGAAACACCAGCAACAGCAAGACCCCCTACACTCCTCGAACACCACTGCACTGCCCTAAACCCTGAAACACCACCCCCAGCACGACACCCTACACTGCCCGAACACCACTGCACTGCCCTAAACACTGAAACACCACCCCCAGCAAGACCCCCTAGACTGTCCAAACAGCACTGCCCTAAACCCTGAAGCACCACCCCCAGCAAGACCCCCTACACTGCCGAACACCACTGCCCTAAACCCTTAAACACCACCCCCTACAAGACACCCTACACTGCCCGAACACCAATGCACCACTGCCCTATACCCTGAAACACCACCCCATCAAGACCCACTACACTGCCCAAACACCACTGCCATAACCCTGAAACACCACCCCCTGCAAGACCCACAACTTTGCCCGAACACCACTGCACTGCCCTAAACCACCACCACTCCCTGCACGACCCTCTACAATGCCAAAAGACCACGGCAATGCCCTAACTCTGAAACACCAGCCCCAGCACGACCCCCCTACACTGCCCAAACACCACTGCCATAACCCTGAAACACCACCCCCTGCAAGACCCACAACTTTGCCCGAACACCACTGCACTGCCCTAAACCACCACCACCCCCTGCACGACCCTCTACAATGCCAAAAGACCACGGCAATGCCCAAACTCTGAAACACCACCCCAGCACGACCCCCTACACTGCCCTACTCCACTGCACTGCCCTAAACCATAAAACACCACCCCAGAATGACTTCCTACACTGCCCGAACACCACTGCACTGCCATAAACCCTAAAACACCACTCCCAGCTCGACCCACTACTCTGCCCGAACACCACTGCACTGCCCTAAAAACTAAAACACCATCCCAGTACGACCCCCTACACTGCCCGAACACAACTGCACTGCCCTAAACCCTGAAACACCAGCCCCAGCATGACCCCCTACACTACCCGAACACCACTGCCCTAAACCCTGAAACACCACCCCAGCAAGACCCCTACACTGCCCAAACACCACTGCACTGCCCTAAACACTGAAACACCAGCCCCAGCACGAACCCCTACACTGCCCGAACACAACTGCACTGCCCTAAACACTGAAACACCAGCCCCAGCACAACCCGCTACACTACCCGAACACCACTGCCCCAAACCCTGAAACACCACCCCAACAAGACTCCTACACTGCCCAAACACCACTGCACTGCCCTAAACACTGAAACAGCACCCCCAGCACGACCCCCTAATCTGCCCAAACACCACTGCTCACCCCTAAACCCAGAAACACCACCCCTAACACGACACACTACTCTGCCCGAACACCACTGCTCTGCCCTATACCCTGAAACACCATCCCCAGCATGTCCCTCTACACTGCCCGAACACGACTGCACTGCCCTAAACCCTGAAAAACCAGCCCCCACATGACCCCCTACACTGCCCGAACACCACTGCACTGTCCTAAACCCTGAAACACCAGCCCCCGCACGACCCCCTACACTGCCCAAACACCACTGCACTGCCCTAAACCCTGAAACACCACCCCCAGCAGTACCCCCTACACTGCCCTTACACCACTGCACTGCCCTAAATCCTGAAATACCATCCCCAGCACGACCCCTACACTGCCCGAACACCACTGCACTGCCCTAAAACACCACCCCCAGCAAGACCCCCTACACTGCCCGAACACCACTGCCCTAAACTCTGAAGCACCAACCCCAGCAAGACCCCCTACACTGCCCGAATAAAACTGGACTAAACCCTGAAACACCACCCCCTACAAGACCCCCTACACTGCCCGAACACCACTGCACTGCCCTACACCCTGAAAAACCACCCCAGCACGACCCCTTACACTACCCGAAAACCACTGCAATGCCCTAAACCCTGAAATACCACCCCAGAATTACCTCCTACACTGCCTGAACACCACTGCACTACCCTAAACCATAAAACACCAGCCCCAGCACGACCCCCTACACTGCCCGAACACCACTGCACTGCCCTAAACCCTGAAACACCAGCCCCAGCATGACCCCTACACTGCCCAAACACAACTGCACTGCCCTAAACCCTGAAACAGCACCCCCAGCACGACCCCCAGCACGACCCCCTACTCTGCCCAAACACCACTGCCCTAAACCCTGAAACACCACTCCCAGCAAGACCCCCTACACTACCCAAACACCACTGCACTGCCCTATACCCTGAAACACCAACCCCAGCAAGACCCCCTACACTTCCCGAACTCCACTGCCATAAACCCAGAAACACCACCCCCTGCAAGATCCCCAACGTTGCCCGATTAAGACTGCATAGCCCTAAACCACCACCCCTACACAACCCCCTACACTGCCCGAAGACCACTGCAATTCCCTAACTCTGAAACACCACTCCCAGCACGACCCACTACTCTGCCCGAACACCACTGCACTGCCCTAAAAACTAAAACACCACCCCAGCACTACCCCCTACACCGCCCAACACCACTGCGTTTCCCTAAACCCTAAAACACTACCCCCAGGACGACCCCATACACTGCCCAAACACTACTGCACTGCCCGAAACCCTGAAACACCATCCCCAGCACGACCCCCTACATTGCCCGAACAACACTGCTCTGCCCTAAACCCAGAAACACCACCCCAACACGACACACTTCTCTGCCCGAACAC
Source organism: Triturus cristatus (assembly GCF_964204655.1). Lineage (NCBI taxonomy): Eukaryota > Metazoa > Chordata > Amphibia > Caudata > Salamandridae > Triturus > Triturus cristatus. Next base: position 464,802,404 of record NC_140579.1, on the reverse strand, counting down.
CACTGCTCTGCCCTTAACCCTGAAATACCACCCAGCACGTCCCCCTACACTGCCCGAACACCACTGCACTGCCCAAAACCCTGAAACACCAGCCCCAGCACAATCCCCCTATACAGACCAAACACACATGCACTGCCCTAAACCCTGAAACACCAGCCCCCGCATGAACCCCTACACTGCCCGAACACCACTTCACTGCCCTAAACCCTGAAACACCAGCCCCCGCACAACCCCCTACACTGCCCGAACACCACTGCACTTCCCTAAACCCTGACACACCATCCACCGCACAACCCCCTACACTGCCCGAGCACCACTGCACTGCCCTGAACCCTGAAACACCACCCCCAGCACTACCCCCTACAGTGCCTGAACACCACTGCACTGCCCTAAATCCTGAAACACCACCCCCTGCACGACTCCTACACTGCCCAAACACCACTGCACTGCCCTAAACCCTGAAACACCAACCCCAGCAAGACCCCCCTACACTGCCTGAACACCACTGCACTGCCCTAAACCCTGAAACACCACCCCCTGCATGACCACCTACAATGCCCCAACACCATTGTACTGCCCTAAACCCCGAAAAAACACCCCAGCACGAACCCTTACACTGCCCGAACACCACTGCACTGCCCAAAACCCTAAAACACCACCCCAGAATGACCTCCTACACTGCCCGAACACCACTGCACTGCCATAAACCCTAAAACACCACCCCAGCACGATCCCCTACACTGTCCGAACAGCACTGAAGTGCCCTAAACCCTAAAATGCCACCCCTAGCATGACCCTCTACACTGCCCAAACACCACTGCACTGCCCTAAAACCTAAAACACCACCCCCAGCACCACCCCCTACACTGCCCGAACACCACTGCACTACCCTAAACCATAAAAAAACACCCCAGCACGACCCTCTACACTGCCTGAAAACCACTGCTCTGCCCCAAACCCTAAAATTCCAGCCCCAACAAAACCCCTCACACTGCCCGAAGACCACTCACTGCCCTAAACCCTGAAACACCACACCCAGCACGACCCCCTACACAACCCGAACACCACTGCACTGCCCTAAACCCTGAAACACCACCCTCAGTACGACCCCCTACACTGCCTGAACACCACTGCACTGCCCTACACCCTGAAACTTCACACCCAGCAAGACCCCTTACACTGTCCGAACACCACTGCCCTAAACCCGGAAACACCAGCCCCAACAAGACCCCATACACTGCCCGAACACCACTGCCCTAAACTCTGAAGCACCAACCCCAGCAAGACCCCCTACACTGCCCGAATAAAACTGGACTAAACCCTGAAACACCACCCCCTACAAGACCCCTTACACTGCCCGAACACCACTGCACTGCCCTACACCCTGAAAAACCACCCCAGCACGACCCCTTACACTACCCGAAAACCACTACAATGCCCTAAACCCTGAAATACCACCCCAGAATTACCTCCTACACTGCCTGAACACCACTGCACTACCCTAAACCATAAAACACCAGCCCCAGCACGACCCCCTACACTGCCCGAACACCATTGCACTGCCCTAAACCCTGAAACACCAGCCCCAGCATGACCCCTACACTGCCCGAACACAACTGCACTGCCCTAAACCCTGAAACAGCACCCCCAGCACGACCCCCTACTCTGCCCAAACACCACTGCCCTAAACCCTGAAACACCACTCCCAGCAAGACCCCCTACACTGCCCAAACACCACTGCACTGCCCTATACCCTGAAACACCAACCTCAGCAAGACCCCCTACACTTCCCGAACTCCACTGCCATAAACCCAGAAACACCACCCCCTGCAAGATCCCCAACGTTGCCCGATTAAGACTGCATAGCCCTAAACCACCACCCCTAAACAACCCCCTACACTGCCTGAAGACCACTGCAATTCCCTAACTCTGAAACACCACTCCCAGCAGGACCCACTACTCTGCCCGAACACCACTGCACTGCCCTAAAAACTAAACCACCACCCCAGCACTACCCCCTACACCGCCCAACACCACTGCGTTTCCCTAAACCCTAAAACACCACCCCCAGGATGACCCCCTACACTGCCCAAACACCACTGCACTGCCCGAAACCCTGAAACACCATCCCCAGCACGACCCCCTACATTGCCCGAACAACACTGCTCTGCCCTAAACCCAGAAACACCACCCCAACACGACACACTTCTCTGCCCGAACACCACTGCTCTGCCCTAAACCCTGAAATACCACCCAGCACGTCCCCCTACACTGCCCGAACACCACTGCACTGCCCAAAACCCTGAAACACCAGCCCCAGCACAATCCCCCTATACAGACCAAACACACATGCACTGCCCTAAACCCTGAAACACCAGCCCCCGCATGAACCCCTACACTGCCCGAACACCACTTCACTGCCCTAAACCCTGAAACACCAGCCCCCGCACGACCCCCTACACTGCCCGAACACCACTGCACTTCCCTAAACCCTGACACACCATCCACCGCACGACCCCCTACACTGCCCGACCACCACTGCACTGCCCTGAACCCTGAAACACCACCCCCAGCACTACCCCCTACAGTGCCTGAACACCACTGCACTGCCCTAAATCCTGAAACACCACCCCCTGCACGACTCCTACACTGCCCAAACACCACTGCACTGCCCTAAACCCTGAAACACCAACCCCAGCAAGACCCCCCTACACTGCCTGAACACCACTGCACTGCCCTAAACCCTGAAACACCACCCCCTGCATTACCACCTACAATGCCCCAACACCATTGTACTGTCCTAAACCCTGAAAAACCACCCCAGCACGAACCCTTACACTGCCCGAACACCACTGCACTGCCCAAAACCCTAAAACACCACCCCAGAATGACCTCCTACACTGCCCGAACACCACTGCACTGCCATAAACCCTAAAACACCACCCCAGCACGACCCCCTACACTGTCCGAACAGCACTGAAGTGCCCTAAACCCTAAAATGCCACCCCTAGCATGACCCTCTACACTGCCCAAACACCACTGCACTGCCCTAAAACCTAAAACACCACCCCCAGCACCACCCCCTACACTGCCCGAACACCACTGCACTACCCTAAACCATAAAAAACCACCCCAGCACGACCCTCTACACTGCCTGAATACCACTGCTCTGCCCCAAACCCTAAAATACCATCCCCAACAAAACCCCTCACACTGCCCGAAGACCACTCACTGCCCTAAACCCTGAAACACCACACCCAGCACGACCCCCTACACTACCCGAACACCACTGCACTGCCCTAAACCCTGAAACACCACCCTCAGTACGACCCCCTACACTGCCTGAACACCACTGCACTGCCCTAAACCCTGAAACACCACACCCAGCAAGACCCCTTACACTGTCTGAACACCACTGCCCTAAACCCGGAAACACCAGCCCCAACAAGACCCCCTACACTGCCCGAACACCACTGCACTGCCCTAAACCCTGAAACACCACCCCCAGCAAGACCCCCTACACTGCCCGAACACCACTGCCCTAAACCCTGAAACACCACCCCCAGCAAGACCCTCTTCACTGCCCGAAAACCACTGCACTGCCCTAAAGCCTGAAACACCACCCTTTGCACGAGGCCCTACACTGCATGAACACCACTACACTACCCTAAACCCTGAAACACTACCCCTAGCACGACCCCCTACACTGCCCGAACACCACTATACTGCCCTAAACCCTAAAACACCACCCCAGCACGTCCCCCTACACTGCCCAAACACCACTGCACTGCCCTAAACCCTGAAACAAGACCCCCAGCACATCACCCTACAATGCACGATTACCACCGCTCTAACCTAAACCCTGAAACACCACCCCCAGTACGTCCCCCTACACTGCCCGAACACCACTGCTCTGCCCTAAACCCTGAATCTCTACCCCATTACGTCCTCCTACACTGCCCGAACACCACTGCTCTGCCCTAAACTCTGAAACACCACCTTGAGCACGACCCCTACACTGCCCGAACACCACTGCACTGCCCTAAACCCAGAAAACCCAGCCCCAGCACAATCCCTACACTGCCCCAACACCACTGCACTGCCCTAAACCCTGAAACACCAGCCGCAGCACGACCCCCTACACTGCCCGAACACCACTACTCTGCCCTAAACCCTGAAAAACCAGCCCCAGCATGACCCCCTACACTGCTCGACCACCACTGTTCTGCCATAAACCCTGAAACACCACCCACAGCACGTTCCCCCTACACTGCCCAAACACCACTTCACTGCCCTAAACCCTGAAACACCACCCCCAGCAAGACCCCGACACTGCCCGAACACCACTGCACTGCCCTAAACCCTGAAACACCACCCCCAGCACGACCCCCTACTCTGCCCGAACACCACTGCACTGCCCTAAACCCTGAAACACCACCCCCTGCACGACCCCCTACACTGCCCGAACACCACTGCACTGCCCTAAACCTTGAAACACCACCCCCAGCACGACCCCCTAAACTGCCCGAACACCACTGCTCTGCCCTAAACCCTGAAAACCACTGCCAGCATGACCCACTACTCTGCCCGAACACCTCTGCTCTACACCCTGAAACACCACCCCCGGCACGTCCCCCTACACTGCCCGAACACCACTGCACTGCCCAAAATGCTGAAACACCAGCAAAAGCAAGACCCCCTACACTCCTCGAACACCACTGCACTGCCCTAAACCCTGAAACACCACCCGCAGCACGACACCCTACACTGCCCGAACACTACTGCACTGCCCTAAACACTGAAACACTACCCCCAGCAAGACCCCCTACACTGCCCGAACACCACTGCCCTAAACCATGAAACACCACCCCCTACAAGACAACCTACACTGCCCGAACACCAATGCACCACTGCCCTATACCCTGAAACACCACCCCCAGCAAGACCCACTACACTGCCCAAACACCACTGCCATAACCCTGAAACACCACCCCCTGCAAGACCCACAACTTTGCCCGAACACCACCGCACTGCCCGAAACCACCACCTCCTGCACGACCCTCTACAATGCCAAAAGACCACGGCAATGCCCTAACTCTTAAACACCACCCCAGCATGACCCCCTACACTGCCCTACTCCACTGCTCTGCCCTAAACCCTGAAACACCACTCCCTGCAAGACCCCCTACATTGCCCAAACACCACTGCACTGCCCTAAACCTTGAAACACCACCCCCAGCACGACCCCCTACACTGCCCAAACACCCCTGCTCACCCCTAACCCAGAAACACCACCCCCAACACGACACACTATTCTGCTCGAACACCACTGCTCTGCCCTAACCCCTGAAACACCATCCCCAGCATGTCCCTCTACACTGCCCGAACACCACTGCACTGCCCTAAACCCTGAAAAACCAGCCCCCGCATGAACCCCTACACTGCCAGAACACTACTGCACTGCCCTAAACCCTGAAACACCGGCCCCCGTACGAACCCCTACACTTCCCGAACACCACTGCACTCCCCTAAACCCTGAAACACCACACCCAGCACGACCCCCTAACCTGCCCGAATACCACTGCTCTGCCCTAAACCCTGAAACACCACTGCCAGCATGACTCACTACTCTGCCAAAACACCTCTGCTCTGCCCTACACCCTGAAACACCACCCCCGGCACATTCCCCTACACTACCCGAACACCACTGCACTGCCCAAAACCCTGAAACACCAGCAACAGCAAGACCCCCTACACTCCTCGAACACCACTGCACTGCCCTAAACCCTGAAACACCACCCCCAGCACGACACCCTACACTGCCCGAACACCACTGCACTGCCCTAAACACTGAAACACCACCCCCAGCAAGACCCCCTAGACTGTCCAAACAGCACTGCCCTAAACCCTGAAGCACCACCCCCAGCAAGACCCCCTACACTGCCGAACACCACTGCCCTAAACCCTTAAACACCACCCCCTACAAGACACCCTACACTGCCCGAACACCAATGCACCACTGCCCTATACCCTGAAACACCACCCCATCAAGACCCACTACACTGCCCAAACACCACTGCCATAATCCTGAAACACCACCCCCTGCAAGACCCACAACTTTGCCCGAACACCACTGCACTGCCCTAAACCACCACCACTCCCTGCACGACCCTCTACAATGCCAAAAGACCACGGCAATGCCCTAACTCTGAAACACCAGCCCCAGCACAACCCCTTACACTACCCGAACACCACTGCAATGCCCTAAACCCTGAAATACCACCCCAGAATTACCTCCTACACTGCCTGAACACCACTGCACTACCCTAAACCATAAAACACCAGCCCCAGCACGACCCCCCTACACTGCCCAAACACCACTGCCATAACCCTGAAACACCACCCCCTGCAAGACCCACAACTTTGCCCGAACACCACTGCACTGCCCTAAACCACCACCACCCCCTGCACGACCCTCTACAATGCCAAAAGACCACGGCAATGCCCAAACTCTGAAACACCACCCCAGCACGACCCCCTACACTGCCCTACTCCACTGCACTGCACTGCCCTAAACCCTAAAACACCACCCCAGAATGACCTCCTACACTGCCCAAACACCACTGCACTGCCCTAAAAACTAAAACACCATCCCAGCACGACCCCCTACACTGCTCGAACACAACTGCACTGCCCTAAACCCTGAAACACCAGCCCCTGCACGACCCCCTACACTACCCGAACACCACTGCCCTAAACCCTGAAACACCACCCCAGCAAGACCCCTACACTGCCCAAACACCACTGCACTGCCCTAAACACTGAAACACCAGCCCCAGCACGACCCCCTACACTGCCCGAACACAACTGCACTGCCCTAAACACTGAAACACCAGCCCCAGCACAACCCCCTACACTACCCGAACACCACTGCCCTAAACCCTGAAACACCACCCCAGCAAGACTCCTACACTGCCCAAACACCACTGCACTGCCCTAAACACTGAAACAGCACCCCCAGCACGACCCCCTAATCTGCCCAAACACCACTGCTCACCCCTAAACCCAGAAACACCACCCCTAACACGACACACTACTCTGCCCGAACACCACTGCTCTGCCCTACACCCTGAAACACCATCCCCAGCATGTCCCTCTACACTGCCCAAACACGACTGCACTGCCCTAAACCCTGAAAAACCAGCCCCCACATGACCCCCTACACTGCCCGAACACCACTGCACTGCCCTAAATCCTGAAATACCATCCCCAGCACGACCCCTACACTGCCCGAACACCACTGCACTGCCCTAAAACACCACCCCCAGCAAGACCCCCTACACTGCCCGAACACCACTGCCCTAAACTCTGAAGCACCAACCCCAGCAAGACCCCCTACACTGCCCGAATAAAACTGGACTAAACACTGAAACACCACCCCCTACAAGACCCCCTACACTGCCCGAACACCACTGCACTGCCCTACACCCTGAAAAACCACCCCAGCACGACCCCTTACACTACCCGAAAACCACTGCAATGCCCTAAACCCTGAAATACCACCCCAGAATTACCTCCTACACTGCCTGAACACCACTGCACTACCCTAAACCATAAAACACCAGCCCCAGCACGACCCCCTACACTGCCCGAACACCACTGCACTGCCCTAAACCCTGAAACACCAGCCCCAGCATGACCCCTACACTGCCCGAACACAACTGCACTGTCCTAAACCCTGAAACAGCACCCCCAGCATGACCCCCTACTCTGCTCAAACACCACTGCCCTAAACCCTGAAACACCACTCCCAGCAAGACCCCCTACACTGCCCAAACACCACTGCACTGCCCTATACCCTGAAACACCAACCCCAGCAAAACCCCCTACACTTCCCGAACTCCACTGCCATAAACCCAGAAACACCACCCCCTGCAAGATCCCCAACGTTGCCCGATTAAGACTGCATAGCCCTAAACCACCACCCCTACACAACCCCCTACACTGCCCGAAGACCACTGCAATTCCCTAACTCTGAAACACCACTCCCAGCATGACCCACTACTCTGCCCGAACACCACTACACTGCCCTAAAAACTAAAACACCACCCCAGCACTACCCCCTACACCGCCCAACACCACTGCGTTTCCCTAAACCCTAAAACACCACCCCCAGGACGACCCCCTACACTGCCCAAACACCACTGCACTGCCCAAAACCCTGAAACACCATCCCCAGCACGACCCCCTACATTGCCCGAACAACACTGCTCTGCCCTAAACCCAGAAACACCACCCCAACACGACACACTTCTCTGCCCGAACACCACTGCTCTGCCCTAAACCCTGAAATACCACCCAGCACGTCCCCCTACACTGCCCGAACACCACTGCACTGCCCAAAACCCTGAAACACCAGCCCCAGCACAATCCCCCTACACAGACCAAACACACATGCACTGCCCTAAACCCTGAAACACCAGCCCCCGCATGAACCCCTACACTGCCCGAACACCACTTCACTGCCCTAAACCCTGAAACACCAGCCCCCGCACGACCCCCTACACTGCCCGAACACCACTGCACTTCCCTAAACCCTGACACACCATCCACCGCACGACCCCCTACACTGCCTGAACACCACTGCACTGCCCTGAACCCTGAAACACCACCCCCAGCACTACCCCCTACAGTGCCTGAACACCACTGCACTACCCTAAATCCTGAAACACCACCCCCTGCACGACTCCTACACTGCCCAAACACCACTGCACTGCCCTAAACCCTGAAACACCAACCCCACCAAGACCCCCCTACACTGCCTGAACACCACTGCACTGCCCTAAACCCTGAAACACCACCCCCTGCATGACCACCTACAATGCCCCAACACCATTGTACTGCCCTAAACCCTGAAAAAACACCCCAGCACGAACCCTTACACTGCCCGAACACCACTGCACTGCCCAAAACCCTAAAACACCACCCCAGAATGACCTCCTACACTGCCCGAACACCACTGCACTGCCATAAACCCTAAAACACCACCCCAGCACGATCCCCTACACTGTCCGAACAGCACTGAAGTGCCCTAAACCGTAAAATGCCACCCCTAGCATGACCCTCTACACTGCCCAAACACCACTGCACTGCCCTAAAACCTAAAACACCACCCCCAGCACCACCCCCTACACTGCCCGAACACCACTGCACTACCCTAAACCATAAAAAAACCACCCCAGCACGACCCTCTACACTGCCCGAATACCACTGCTCTGCCCCAAACCCTAAAATACCAGCCCCAACAAAACCCCTCACACTGCCCGAAGACCACTCACTGCCCTAAACCCTGAAACACCACACCCAGCACGACCCCCTACACTACCCGAACACCACTGCACTGCCCTAAACCCTGAAAAACCACCCTCAGTACGACCCCCTACACTGCCTGAACACCACTGCACTGCCCTACACCCTGAAACACCACACCCAGCAAGACCCCTTACACTGTCCGAACACCACTGCCCTAAACCCGGAAACACCAGCCCCAACAAGACCCCCTACACTGCCCGAACACCACTGCACTGCCCTAAACCCTGAAACACCACCCCCAGCAAGACCCCCTACACTGCCCGAACACCACTGCCCTAAACCCTGAAACACCACCCCCAGCAAGACCCTCTTCACTGCCCGAAAACCACTGCACTGCTCTAAACCCTGAAACACCACCCTTTGCACGAGCCCCTACACTGCATGAACACGACTACACTGCCCCAAACCCTGAAACACTACCCCTAGCACGACCCCCTACACTGCCCGAACACCACTATACTGCCCTAAACCCTGAAACACCACTCCCAGCAAGACCCCCTACACTGCCCAAACACCACTGCACTGCCCTATACCCTGAAACACCAACCCCAGCAAGACCCCCTACACTTCCCGAACACCACTATACTGCCCTAAACCCTAAAACACCACCCCCAGCACGTCCCCCTACACTGCCCAAACACCACTGCACTGCCCTAAACCCTGAAACAAGACCCCCAGCACATCACCCTACAATGCACAATTACCACTGCTCTAACCTAAACCCTGAAACACCACCCCCAGTACGTCCCCCTACACTGCCCGAACACCACTGCTCTGCCCTAAACCCTGAATCTCTACCCCATTACGTCCTCCTACACTGCCCGAACACCACTGCTCTGCCCTAAACCCAGAAAACCCAGACCCAGCACAATCCCTACACTGCCCCAACACCACTGCACTGCCCTAAACCCTGAAACACCAGCCGCAGCACGGCCCCCTACACTGCCCGAACACCACTACTCTGCCCTAAACCCTGAAAAACCAGCCCCAGCATGACCCCCTACACTGCTCGACCACCACTGCTCTGCCCTAAACCCTGAAACACCACCCACAGCACGTTCCCCCTACACTGCCCAAACACCACTTCACTGCCCTAAACCCTGAAACACCACCCCCAGCAAGACCCCGACACTGCCCGAACACCACTGCACTGCCCTAAACCCTGAAACACTACCCCCAGCACGACCCCCTACTCTGCCCGAACACCACTGCACTGCCCTAAACCCTGAAACACCACCCCCTGCACGACCCCCTACACTGCCCGAACACCACTGCACTGCCCTAAACCTTGAAACACCACCCCCAGCACGACCCCCTAAACTGCCCGAACACCACTGCTCTGCCCTAAACCCTGAAAACCACTGCCAGCATGACCCACTACTCTGCCCGAACACCTCTGCTCTACACCCTGAAACACCACCCCCGGCACGTCCCCCTACACTGCCCGAACACCACTGCACTGCCCAAAATGCTGAAACACCAGCAAAAGCAAGACCCCCTACACTCCTCGAACACCACTGCACTGCCCTAAACCCTGAAACACCACCCCCAGCACGACACCCTACACTGCCCGAACACTACTGCACTGCCCTAAACACTGAAACACTACCCCCAGCAAGACCCCCTACACTGCCCGAACACCACTGCCCTAAACCATGAAACACCACCCCCTACAAGACAACCTACACTGCCCGAACACCAATGCACCACTGCCCTATACCCTGAAACACCACCCCCAGCAAGACCCACTACACTGCCCAAACACCACTGCCATAACCCTGAAACACCACCCCCTGCAAGACCCACAACTTTGCCCGAACACCACCGCACTGCCCGAAACCACCACCTCCTGCACGACCCTCTACAATGCCAAAAGACCACGGCAATGCCCTAACTCTTAAACACCACCCCAGCATGACCCCCTACACTGCCCTACTCCACTGCTCTGCCCTAAACCCTGAAACACCACTCCCTGCAAGACCCCCTACATTGCCCAAACACCACTGCACTGCCCTAAACCTTGAAACACCACCCCCAGCACGACCCCCTACACTGCCCAAACACCCCTGCTCACCCCTAACCCAGAAACACCACCCCCAACACGACACACTATTCTGCTCGAACACCACTGCTCTGCCCTAACCCCTGAAACACCATCCCCAGCATGTCCCTCTACACTGCCCGAACACCACTGCACTGCCCTAAACCCTGAAACACCAGCCCCCGCATGAACCCCTACACTGCCAGAACACTACTGCACTGCCCTAAACCCTGAAACACCGGCCCCCGCACGAACCCCTACACTTCCCGAACACCACTGCACTCCCCTAAACCCTGAAACACCAGCCCCCGCATGACCCCCTACAGTGCCTGAACACCACTGCACTGCCCTAAATCTTGAAACACCACACCCAGCACGACCCCCTAACCTGCCCGAATACCACTGCTCTGCCCTAAACCCTGAAACACCACTGCCAGCATGACTCACTACTCTGCCCAAACACCTCTGCTCTGCCCTACACCCTGAAACACCACCCCCGGCACATTCCCCTACACTACCCGAACACCACTGCACTGCCCAAAACCCTGAAACACCAGCAACAGCAAGACCCCCTACACTCCTCGAACACCACTGCACTGCCCTAAACCCTGAAACACCACCCCCAGCACGACACCCTACACTGCCCGAACACCACTGCACTGCCCTAAACACTGAAACACCACCCCCAGCAAGACCCCCTAGACTGTCCAAACAGCACTGCCCTAAACCCTGAAGCACCACCCCCAGCAAGACCCCCTACACTGCCGAACACCACTGCCCTAAACCCTTAAACACCACCCCCTACAAGACACCCTACACTGCCCGAACACCAATGCACCACTGCCCTAAACCCTGAAACACTACCCCTAGCACGACCCCCTACACTGCCCGAACACCACTATACTGCCCTAAACCCTAAAACACCACCCCCAGCACGTCCCCCTACACTGCCCAAACACCACTGCACTGCCCTAAACCCTGAAACAAGACCCCCAGCACATCACCCTACAATGCACAATTACCACTGCTCTAACCTAAACCCTGAAACACCACCCCCAGTACGTCCCCCTACACTGCCCGAACACCACTGCTCTGCCCTAAACCCTGAATCTCTACCCCATTACGTCCTCCTACACTGCCCGAACACCACTGCTCTGCCCTAAACTCTGAAACACCACCTTGAGCACGACCCCTACACTGCCCGAACACCACTGCACTGCCCTAAACCCAGAAAACCCAGACCCAGCACAATCCTTACACTGCCCCAACACCACTGCACTGCCCTAAACCCTGAAACACCAGCCGCAGCACGGCTCCCTACACTGCCCGAACACTACTACTCTGCCCTAAACCCTGAAAAACCAGCCCCAGCATGACCCCCTACACTGCTCGACCACCACTGCTCTGCCCTAAACCCTGAAACACCACCCACAGCACGTTCCCCCTACACTGCCCAAACACCACTTCACTGCCCTAAACCCTGAAACACCACCCCCAGCAAGACCCCGACACTGCCCGAACACCACTGCACTGCCCTAAACCCTGAAACACCACCCCCAGCACGACCCCCTACTCTGCCCGAACACCACTGCACTGCCCTAAACCCTGAAACACCACCCCCTGCACGACCCCCTACACTGCCCGAACACCACTGCACTCCCCTAAACCTTGAAACACCACCCCCAGCACGACCCCCTAACCTGCCCGAAAACCACTGCTCTGCCCTAAACCCTGAAAACCACTGCCAGCATGACCCACTACTCTGCCCGAACACCTCTGCTCTACACCCTGAAACACCACCCCCGGCACGTCCCCCTACACTGCCCGAACTCCACTGCACTGCCCAAAATGCTGAAACACCAGCAAAAGCAAGACCCCCTACACACCTCGAACACCACTGCACTGCCCTAAACCCTGAAACACCACCCCCAGCACGACACCCTACACTGCCCGAACACTACTGCACTGCCCTAAACACTGAAACACTACCCCCAGCAAGACCCCCTACACTGCCCGAACACCACTGCACTAAACCATGAAACACCACCCCCTACAAGACAACCTACACTGCCCGAACACCAATGCACCACTGCCCTATACCCTGAAAACCCACCCCCAGCAAGACCCACTACACTGCCCAAACACCACTGCCATAACCCTGAAACACCACCCCCTGCAAGACCCACAACTTTGCCCGAACACCACCGCACTGCCCGAAACCACCACCTCCTGCACGACCCTCTACAATGCCAAAAGACCACGGCAATGCCCTAACTCTTAAACACCACCCCAGCATGACCCCCTACACTGCCCTACTCCACTGCTCTGCCCTAAACCCTGAAACACCACTCCCTGCAAGACCCCCTACATTGCCCAAACACCACTGCACTGCCCTAAACCTTGAAACACCACCCCCAGCACGACCCCCTACACTGCCCAAACACCCCTGCTCACCCCTAACCCAGAAACACCACCCCCAACACGACACACTATTCTGCTCGAACACCACTGCTCTGCCCTAACCCCTGAAACACCATCCCCAGCATGTCCCTCTACACTGCCCGAACACCACTGCACTGCCCTAAACCCTGAAACACCAGCCCCCGAATGAACCCCTACACTGCCAGAACACTACTGCACTGCCCTAAACCCTGAAACACCGGCCCCCGCACGAACCCCTACACTTCCCGAACACCACTGCACTCCCCTAAACCCTGAAACACCAGCCCCCGCATGACCCCCTACAGTGCCTGAACACCACTGCACTGCCCTAAATCTTGAAACACCACACCCAGCACGACCCCCTAACCTGCCCGAATACCACTGCTCTGCCCTAAACCCTGAAACACCACTGCCAGCATGACTCACTACTCTGCCCAAACACCTCTGCTCTGCCCTACACCCTGAAACACCACCCCCGGCACATTCCCCTACACTACCCGAACACCACTGCACTGCCCAAAACCCTGAAACACCAGCAACAGCAAGACCCCCTACACTCCTCGAACACCACTGCACTGCCCTAAACCCTGAAACACCACCCCCAGCACGACACCCTACACTGCCCGAACACCACTGCACTGCCCTAAACACTGAAACACCACCCCCAGCAAGACCCCCTAGACTGTCCAAACAGCACTGCCCTAAACCCTGAAGCACCACCCCCAGCAAGACCCCCTACACTGCCGAACACCACTGCCCTAAACCCTTAAACACCACCCCCTACAAGACACCCTACACTGCCCGAACACCAATGCACCACTGCCCTATACCCTGAAACACCACCCCATCAACACCCACTACACTGCCCAAACACCACTGCCATAACCCTGAAACACCACCCCCTGCAAGACCCACAACTTTGCCCGAACACCACTGCACTGCCCTAAACCACCACCACCCCCTGCACGACCCTCTACAATGCCAAAAGACCACGGCAATGCCCTAACTCTGAAACACCAGCCCCAGCACAACCCCTTACACTACCCGAACACCACTGCAATGCCCTAAACCCTGAAATACCACCCCAGAATTACCTCCTACACTGCCTGAACACCACTGCACTACCCTAAACCATAAAACACCAGCCCCAGCACGACCCCCTACACTGCCCAAACACCACTGCCATAACCCTGAAACACCACCCCCTGCAAGACCCACAACTTTGCCCGAACACCACTGCACTGCCCTAAACCACCACCACCCCCTGCACGACCCTCTACAATGCCAAAAGACCACGGCAATGCCCTAACTCTGAAACACCACTCCCAGCTCGACCCACTACTCTGCCCGAACACCACTGCACTGCCCTAAAAACTAAAACACCATCCCAGCACGACCCCCTACACTGCCCGAACACAACTGCACTGCCCTAAACCCTGAAACACCAGCCCCACCACGACCCCCTACACTACCCGAACACCACTGCCCTAAACCCTGAAACACCACCCCAGCAAGACCCCTACACTGCCCAAACACCACTGCACTGCCCTAAACACTGAAACACCAGCCCCAGCATGACCCCCTACACTGCCCGAACACAACTGCACTGCCCTAAACACTGAAACACCAGCCCCAGCACAACCCCCTACACTACCCGAACACCACTGCCCTAAACCCTGAAACACCACCCCAGCAAGTCCCCTACACTGCCCAAACACCACTGCCCTAAACACTGAAACAGCACCCCCAGCACGACCCCCTAATCTGCCCAAACACCACTGCTCACCCCTAAACCCAGAAACACCACCCCTAACACGACACACTACTCTGCCCGAACACCACTGCTCTGCCCTATACCCTGAAACACCATCCCCAGCATGTCCCTCTACACTGCCCGAACACGACTGCACTGCCCAAAACCCTGAAACACCAGCCCCAGCACGACTCCCTATACTGCCCAAACACCCATGCACTGCCCTAAACCCTGAAACACCAGCCCCAGCACGACCCCCTACACTGCCCAAACACCACTGCACTGCCCTAAACCCTGAAACACCAGCCCCCGCATGACCCCCTACACTGCCCGAACACCACTGCACTCCCCTAAACCCTGAAAAACAAGCCCCCACATGACCCCCTACACTGCCCGAACACCACTGCACTGTCCTAAACCCTGAAACACCAGCCCCCGCACGACCCCCTACAGTGCCCAAACACCACTGCACTGCCCTAAACCCTGAAACACCACCCCCAGCAGTACCCCCTACACTGCCCTTACACCACTGCACTGCCCTAAATCCTGAAATACCATCCCCAGCACGACCCCTACACTGCCCGAACACCACTGCACTGCCCTAAAACACCACCCCCAGCAAGACCCCCTACACTGCCCGAACACCACTGCCCTAAACTCTGAAGCACCAACCCCAGCAAGACCCCCTACACTGCCCGAATAAAACTGGACTAAACCCTGAAACACCACCCCCTGCAAGACCCCCTACACTGCCCGAACACCACTGCACTGCCCTACACCCTGAAAAACCACCCCAGCACGACCCCTTACACTACCCGAAAACCACTGCAATGCCCTAAACCCTGAAATACCACCCCAGAATTACCTCCTACACTGCCTGAACACCACTGCACTACCCTAAACCATAAAACACCAGCCCCAGCACGACCCCCTACACTGCCCGAACACCACTGCACTGCCCTAAACCCTGAAACACCAGCCCCAGCATGACCCCTACACTGCCCGAACACAACTGCACTGCCCTAAACCCTGAAACACCAGCCCCAGCATGACCCCCTACACTGCCCGAACACCACTGTCCTAAACCCTGAACACCACCCCCAGGAAGACCCCTACACTGCACAAACACCACAGTACTGCCCTAAACCCTGAAACAGCACCCCCAGCACGACCTCCTACTCTGCCCGAACACCACCGCACTGCCCTAAACCCTGAAACACCAGCGCCAGCATGACCCCCTATACTGCCCGAACACCACTGCCCTAAACCCTGAAACACCACTCCCAGCAAGACCCCCTACATTGCCCAAATACCACTGCACTGCCCTAAACCCTGAAAACCCATCCCCTGCACAACCCTCTACACTGCCTGAACACCACTGCCCTGCCCTAAACCTTGGAACACCACCCGCAGCACGACCCCCTACACTGCCCAAACACCACTGCTCTCCCCTAAACCCAGAAAAACCACCCCAACACGACACACTACTCTGCCCGAACACCACCGTTCTGCCTTAAACCCTGAAACACCAGCCACAGCACGACCCCCTATACTGCCCAAACACCCATGCACTGCCCTAAACCCTGAAACACCAGCTTCCGCATGACCCCCTACACTGCCCAAACACCACTGCACTGCCCTAAACCCTGAAACACCGGCCCCCACACGAACCCCTACACTGCCCGAACACCACTGCACTCCCCTAAACCCTGAAACACCAGCCCCCGCATGACCCCCTACACTGCCCTATCACCACTGCACTGCCCTAAACCCTGAAACACCACCCCAGTATGACCCCCTACACTGCCCGAACACCAGTGCACAGCCCTAAACCCTGAAACACCAGCCCACGCATGACCCCCTACACTGCCCTAACACCACTGCACTGCCCTAAACCCTGAAACACCGCCCCAGCACTACCCCCTACAGTGCCTGAACACCACTGCACTGCCCTAAATCCTGAAACACCGCCTTCAGCACGACCCCTACACTGCCCGAACACCACTGCACTGCCCTAAAACCGGAAACACCACCCTCAGCAAGACCCCCTACACTACTGCCCGGACACCACTGCCCTAAACTCTGAAGCACCAACCCCAGCAAGACCCCCTACACTGCCCCAACACCACTGCACTGCCCTAAACCCTGAAAACCCACCCCAGCACGACCCCTTACACTACCCGAATACCACTGCACTGCCCTAAACCCTAAAATACCATCCCAGAATGACCTCCTTCACTGCCCGAATACCACTGCACTGCCAGAAACCCTAAAACACCACCCCCAGCACGACCCCTATACTGCCCGAACAGCACTGCACTGCCCTAAAAAGCCACCCCTAGCACGACCCTCTACACTGCCCAAACACCACTGCACTACCGTAAAACCTAAAACAGCACCCCGAGCATGACCCAACTACACTGCCTGAACACCACTGCACTACCCTAAACCATAAAACACCAGCCCCAGCACGACCCTCTACACTGCCCGAACACCCCTGCTCTGCCCTAAACCCTCAAACACCAGCCCCAGCATTATCCCCTACACTGCCCGAACACTACTACACTGCCCTAAACCCTAAAACAGCAGCCCCAACACAATCCCTCACACTGCCCGAACACCACTCACTGCCTTAAACCCTGAAACACCACACCCAGCACGACCCCCAAAACTGCCCGAACACCACTACACTGCCCTAAACCCTGAAACACCACCCTCAGCACGACCCCCTACACTGCCTGAACACCACTGCACTGCCCTAAACCCTGAAACACCACCCCCTGCATGACCCCCTACTCTGCCCGAATACCACTGCTCTGCCCTAAACCCTGAAACACCACCCCCAGCAAGACCCCTTACACTGCCCGAACACCATTGCCCTAAACCCGGAAACACCACCCCCCTGCATGATCCCCTACACTGCCCGAATACCACTGCTCTGCCGTAAACCCTGAAACACCACCCCCAGCAAGACCCCTTACACTGCCCGAACACCATTGCCCTAAACCCGGAAACACCACCCCCAACAAGACCCCCTACACTTCCTGAACACCACTGCACTGCCCTAAACCCTGAAACACCACCCCCAGCAAGACCCCCTACACTTCCCGAAAATCACTGCTCTGCCCTAAACCCTGAAACACCACCCCGGTGTCGTGGAGTCTGACGGTGAGTGTGCGGTGGGAGACTGTGTTGATTGCTGCCGAGAGGTCGAGTAGGATCAGGGCTGCGGTGTGCAGTTGGTCAAGGAGGGTGCGGATGTCCTCTGTGGCGGCGAGTAGAGCGGTCTCAGTGATGTGGAAACCGGATTGGGAGGGGTTGAAGATGGAGTTTTCTCCAATGAATCTCGTTAGTTGTGCATTGACGTTCTTCTCGTGACTTTGGACACGAAGGGGAGGAGGGTGATGGGTCGGTAGTTCTTGAGGTCCATGGTGTCTGCTGAGGGCTTCTTGAGCAGGAGTCTGACTTCTGCGCATTTCCAGTTGTCGGTGAAGATGCCGGTATTGAAGGTGGTGTTGATGGTGCGTCGTAGTTCTGAAGCGATGGTGATGGCGGCTCTGTGGTAGATGTGCGGTGGGCAGGGGTCCGGGGGTCCCCTGACTGGATGGCTTTCATGGTTGGAGTGGTGTCTTCAGTGGTGACTGTGGGCCCGGAGGAGATGGTGGGCTGGCTGGCGTTGCTGGTCAGTACTCTATATTAGATACAACAGAGGAGGATGTGGATGTCTGTGGCGGTGAGTAGAGCGGTCTCGGTGCTGTAGTTGTTGCGGAATCCAGATTGGTAGGGGTCGAAGATGGTTTATACCAGAAGGTATAAAGTAAGGGCTGCTTCCTGCGAGGACGACAACGTGGGATAGGACCGCCAAAGTTTTATTGGAATGAAGGAGGCACGATGGCGTCTGAGTGAGGCCACCACTCACCTCTCTCCTCTCCTGCTGGATATGTCGCCGTGCTGTGATTATGTGCTGGGGCTATTGTCTAACAAGAGATCTCTATGGGCCCACTCCGGCAGAACAACGAGGCGGGCGCTGGACATGTTCGTGCTGGGGAAGACCGGGCTCCTGCTTCGGCCGCTGGGAGGCTATAATGCGGATGCTGCTGACAGCCTGGATACAGCAACGCTCCACAGGCTGGAACGCAGAACGCAGACCGCAGAGTTAGAAGTGATGGCTGCTCGTGGAAAAGGGAAACCACGGATCGCGACCCCTGCTACCATCTCCATACAATCAAGCCGTAAAGGGACAGATGCCTAATTGGAGGGCCGGAAGGGAGACTCTCATGCTGGTAAGGGAGACAAACAGGAAAAGGAAAAAATAGAGCCTCACGTAAAGACAATTCCCAGAAGCTTACAGGTGTCCGGAGAGGTAGAGAGGTTGCAACCTTCCATCTCGAGCATGTTTCTACTCCTAGACATGAGCGAAAAGGAAAAGGCTGGGCCGGAAAGACAGCAAAATCAAGGAACTGGTAATGGTAATGGGGAAGTGTGTAACTTTTTGAACAGTCCTACATATACTGCAATGCCCGGTATACAAGCGGAGGAAAATGAGAATCCCCTAGCTAAAAGTGCGACCCCTTGGCTGGCAAACTGTAATAATACTATTCTGGAAGCACCTTCACATACCTGCCCAGGAGATGAGACTGGAAGTAATGATTACTGCCCCCGATATACCTACCAACAAATCAAATGATGAGAAGGGTGTTAGTACGCCAGATATGACAAGCAAAAGTAAGCTTGGCGCATCTAGAGAGAGTGAATCTCAAAGAAAAACTATGGAGACTGGTTGTCTATCCCTGGATTCTTTGGAAAAGTTTTTTTCTCTAACTGAGGAATCAGAGGGATCTGACACCAGCCTATTTGCTAGTAGCGATGGCGGAGGCTCTTCCTAAAGTAATAGTAGCCGACAAGAGAAAGGTGCCATCTCTAAGAAACGGACATCTGGGAAGAAAGTTCAAGAAAAACCCAGGTGATGATAAGGTTGAGGAGGAATTGGGTTGGGATTATTCAGCTGCATACCTGTTACCCCCTGAAGATGTAAATGGAAAAGAAAAACTATCAATTGGGAATCCAGGGGGTGAAATGGAGCAATCAAACGATCTTTAATCATGCAATCCCTGCGACTATTCCAGGATGATGTCAAGATTGATAATCGTCAAGCATGGATGGCCTCTAAAAAACTCAGAGGTTCCGTACGCAAGACTGGGAAAATCTGTACTGATATCTCGGACCGAGGCATTAGAAAATACAGTTGACACGCTGAAGGTTCAGGCTACGTCGCAGGAGCGCACCCTGAAAGATGTTACGTGGAAACTTGAGGATTATGAGACTCACCAGCGCCACAAAAATCTAAGGGTGCTAGGAATCCCCGAAAAGTGCGAGGGCAATGACATATGGAAATGTATAATTAATATGAGAGAGAGAGAAATCTTTATTTCAGTCAGTATAACCATAAAAGCACAGATAGAAATAAAATACATTTCATTGCTCTAAATAAGGAGTAGAGTTACTTATACAGTACATGTGCATTACATTGTTATTTCATAAAATACAAATAAAATGGGTGTGCAATACAGGAGCAATATTAGGCCTTAATTTTTTTTCCAAGAAACCAAACTTTGTGTTGCTAACATCACAGCCGTCACATCATCACAAATTTAAAAGAATATACAGATACAAAAGGTACAAGATGCAAACTTTGCACATTTTAAGCTTAAAAAAATGCTAATTTAATAAATACCAAACCCAGTTGTTAAGATATGATAAAATAATCAGGCAGAACCTATGGGCTCAGCTTTAGGATAGCTCGACGTGCACACCACACGGAGAATAAAAAATGTGATATTGAACACACAATGGGCATGTGGGCGTCAAATTTCAAAATCCTAAAAACCTCAGTACAGTGTTTAGGGGCACATGCATCAAGCTAGGCGTTTGCGACTCCTTAATTGCGATTATTAAGTAATCACAATTAAGGAATCGAAAAAGCCTATGCATGTAAAAATCGCAAAAAAAATAGCGATTCCTAAACATTCCTAATTTTATACTACTTTTCCTGTCAGTTAAAAGGATTTATAAATGAATCATGTGTACATATTTTCAATGGTGGACGGCCTCCAGGATCATGGTTTTTGGCTAAAATTAAAAGAAAAAATAATACATCTCCCTTACAATTGGGCTCCTACCGTCCTATTACCTTGATTAACGGCAACTCTAAAATCTATTCAAAGTTATTGGCCATCCGACATGCACCAATAATTCATAAGGTTATCTCGGAGCGCCAACATGGGTTTGTTCCCGGGAGATTTACAATGGACCATGTCCAGAGAGTTGTCGCACTATTTGATATCACCAATGTTGCAGGAGTCCCTAAGGCTCTTATCCAGTTAGATACAGAAAAAGCTTTTGATATGGTCTCCTGGCACTATCTTTGGAAGGCCATGTCTAGAATTGGTATTAGGGATGGTTTTATTCAAGCAGTCAAAACATTATATGTCGAACCATCAGCGGTAGTAATGGTGAACGGTACACTCTCTGAATTTTTTAGGTCTCGCCTGACCCAGCGCATGTGCTGGTCTGGGGAGACGTATTGAGAGGGCTCCAAAAAGTGCTGCCAGCCTAAAGCTACAGTGCATGTTCCCGGGCGCGCGCATCGCGCTTGACCACGATTACTTTCACTTTCGCGGCCGCACGGCCGCTTGGCATAGCCAATAGGTCTCGCTTTTGGGACCTTATAAGTATTTAGTTATGCAACTGTTGCATGGCTAAACACTAATAAGGTCCTAAAGGCGAGACCTATTGGCTATGCCAAAGCTTGTTTTAATTTCCTGGGGGACCAGGCAGGGATGCCCTTGCTCCCCTCTTTTCTTTGCAGTGTGTATTGGTCTTTTTAGCCGCAAGTTAGAAAATAATGTGCTAATACCGGCAATATGGTCACAGAACTGGGCAACTAAGACCTTGTCCTATGCAGACAATATTGCCCTTGTTACATCAGATCCAAATTCTGCCATAAAGTTAATCGAAGATGAGGCTGAGCGCTTCGGGCAGATCTCTGGATATGCTCTGAATCAAGATAAGACGCAGGTTGTACTTAATGATGAAGTCAAGATGATAGACAACCGGGTAGTCGAAAAGGCCACGTATTAGTATAACCTCCAGGTTGGATAATGTGGTCAAGGACAATATGGAGCCTCTACCGTAGAATACTAAAAAAGACCTCAGAAGGTTAAATAACCTACATTTATCCATAGGGGGTAGGTATAATGTGATAAAAATGCTCTTTTCCCGAACATTTTATATCGTTCTAGGGCCATCTGCTAATAAATCACTCCTCAATGGTTTAAAGGAATAGAAAATATATTCTCCCGGTTTATAAAGGCATATTTGCGACCTCACTGAGCCCTTAGGTTCTCACCCCACTGAGGGACAAGGGGGGTTTTGCTCACCCGAACCTGAAACTATACTATTGGGCCTCCACACAGATATATAGTCGCAAGCTGCTCAGGACGAATGCAGGTTCCTTCTCCGTTTGAACTTATGTTGGGGGGAGAGACGGGAGGATGTTTTTGGTGACAACAATACAACAGTTATTACAAAAAGTTCACTTTAAATCTCTTTTCAGTGCCTTGAAAGTATGGAGTGCTATACATAAAACCCTAGGAATTGGTAGATTATCTTTATATACACCTATATCTAATAATTGCAATCTTCCCGAGCTCTTTGGAGATTTGTATATGGATAAATGGATTGGGGCTGGAATAGATCAGATTGGCTGTTTTTACTCCCCCTCAGGGCTTCGGTCCTTTGATGAGATGAAAGAAGTATATACTCTTGAGTGGTAGGATTTTTTTTTTTTAAGTTTCTCCAGATTTGGGATTTTCTCTTACGAAAAGGAAGTGGACGGGCCAAGTTTGAGAGAGTGGAAACCATTGAAAGTATAGTTAAAGATAAAGTAAGTTCTATCAGGGAGATCTATGGCCTTATAAATGCTGCTATGCCCGATGATTTGGACAAGTGTTCTCAAAGATGGCAACTGAAATTGGGGGTTTCAGCCGAGACTTTTCTGTATGAGATGTCACAATCTATTTTAATGTCCACTAGGCTACAAGCACAATTTTATAAGACCTGTTTTTCTTTATACCATATGCCCGACAAGATAGCAGAATTGGGGGCTGAAAAGGCGACATTCAGTCCACATTGCGCACTTTATAATGCTGATATCATTCACATCTTTGCGTCTTGTAACGTATTGCAAAAATTAATCAAGGATATATCAGATGTTTTATCGGAGGTGTTAAAAACTGAAATAATATTTTCAAAGGATGTAATATTTTTAGGGATTTCTGAAGCAAATCGAATGGGGAAGGGTCATGAATTGATTTTTATATCTACGGCGGTCTTAAGGATGTGTATTGCTTCCGCCTGGCTGGACTCTAGGTCACCTGCTTTTAAACAATAGCGAGCCAGATTATTATCAACGTGTAGTTTGGAAATAGCTATATATAGATGGAAAGGGAGCCGCTTACGCTAAAAAGGCATGAAAATCTGGGACCTCTGAATACTTGGATTCAAGGTCGAAGCGGGACATGATAGAGTATATGTATTTATTTTCCCCTGTGGTTGTTTCTGACTGAATAATGGCATTTATATTGTAAGAGGAAATCTGCACGTTGCTTTAGGATTTTTTTATGGGCGTCACACAATTTGTGCGTTAACAGGATTGTATCGGATCAACAGATCCTCAGGAGTTTATATGTATTTTAATTGTAAAATGTCATGTATTGCACTGCTTTAGCACTTGATTAATTATGTTTGATGCAATGAAGTTTCACCTGTGTGAGGTGGGGGCTGGGGGCCCGAGGAGGGGGTGGGTCGACAGGTATTTAAAATAAAAGGAATAAAGATTATTTAAAATACATTTTTTAAGTAAGAGTCAGTACACAGCATTAGATGATACAGAGTGACAGAGCTACTCCAAGGTATACAGTACTACTCAGTACATTGTATTAGAGGGTACAGAGTGACAGACCTACCCAAAGTTGTAATGCATTAGTCAGTACGCTGAATCGGATGGCACAGACTGACAGAGCTATTAGAAGGTATTCTGTACTAATCAGTGCACTGCATTAGAAGGTGCAGAGTAAGAGAGGTACTAGCAGGTATACAGTACTAGTCGGTACACTGCTTTAGATGGTACAGAGTAACTGAGCGACTCCAAGGTATACAGTACTAGTCAGTACAGTTCATTAGATGGTACAGAGAGACTGAAAGGTATACTGTACTAGTCAGTACTCTAGATTAGATGATACAGAGCAGGAGAGCTACTAGAAGGTATACTGTAAGAGTCAGTACAGTTCAATAGATGGTACAGAGTGACAGAGCTACTGAAAGGTATACTGTACTAGTCAGTACACTGCAATAGAAGGTGCAGAGACTGGGCTACTCCAAGATAATCTTTACTAGTCAGTACACTCTAATATATGGCAGAGTGACAGAGCTACTAGTAGGTCTACTATCCTGGTCAGTACACAGCATTGTACTGTAGAAGGTATACTGTACTAGTCAGTACACTCCATTAGATGGTATAGAGTCACAAGTTATAATGTACTATTTACCAAACTATTAGAGATAAAGGACTAGTTCAATCAATCAGCCGTTTGTTAAGCACGACTACTCACCCGTAAGGGCCTCAAGGCGTGAGGGGAGGGGGGGTTAGCAGGCTCCAGTCCATCAAGGGGGGGGAGGTCTGTCGAAGAGCCAGGTTTTGAGGTTTCTTGTGAAGATGGGGAGCGATGTTGTCTGTCTGAGGTCGGGCAGAAGGGCGTTCCAGGCTCGGGCCGCGAGGAAGGAGAAGGAGCGGCCTCCCGATCTGGTCTTTCTGGTGCGGGGAACCACGGCGTAGGAGGAGAGCTGGGCTGATCGTGGGGTCCTCTGGGGTGTGTGGAATTTGAGTTGGCTGTTCAGGTATGCTGGTCCGGTGTCGTGGAGGGCCTTGTGGGTGAGCATCTTGAAGGGGACTATAGCTTCGATGGGGTGCCAGTGGAGTTTGCGCAGGTGCTGGGAGATGTAGCAGTGTCTTAGCAGGTTGAGGATCAGTCTTGTGGGGGCGTTCTGGATGTTCTGTAGCTTGCGGGTGAGATTTTTGTTTATTCCGGCATAGAGTGCGTTGCCGTAGTCAGGTCTGCTGGTGACCAGGGCGTGAGTGACGGTCTTTCTGTGTTTGAGGGGGATCCATTTGAAGGTCTTACGTAGGAGGGGAGGGTGTGGAAGCAGGAGGATGAGACGGAGTTGATCTGGCGGTCCATTTTGAGCTCTGAGGCCAGGATGATTCCCATTTGCGTGCGTGGTCCGTGGGGGTGGTCGGGCTTCCGAGGGCAGAGGGCCACCAGGTGTCGTTCCAGGCGTTGGGGTTTGGGCCCATGATGAGTACTTCTGTTTTTGGAGTTTAGTTGTAGGCAGCTGTCTTTCATCCCTTCGGTGACGGCTTCCATGCCTTCTTGAAAATTGTGTCTGGCGGTATTGGATTCGTTGGATAGGGAGAGGATGAGTTGGGTCTCATCTGCGTATGATACAATGCAGAGTCTATAGGTTCTGACGATGGGGGCGAGCGGAGCCATGTAGACGTTGAAGAGTGTAGGGCTAATGGAAGACCCCTGGGGGACTCCGCAGGTGGTAGGTGTAGGGTCCGAGAGGAAAGGGGGGTGTCTGACCCGCTGCGTTCCGCCGGCGAGAATGTAGTGGATCCAGTTGAGGGCCTTGTCTTGGATCCCTGTGTTGAGGAGTCTGCTTATTAGAATGCGGTGAGAGACGGTGTCGAACGCCGCTGAGAGGTCGAGGAGGATGAGGGCTGCTGTTTCTCCTTTGTCCAGTAGGGTACGGATGTCGTCTGTTGCAGCAAGGAGGGCAGTTTCCGTGCTGTGTTTTTTTCTGAAGCCGGATTGGGAGGAGTCAAGGATGTTGTGTTCTTCGATGAATATGGCGAGTTGGCTGTTGATGGCTTTCTCGAACCACTTAGCAGGCCAGCAAGCAATCAAAGAATGTATCTATCGGCAACCCATTACGCCAAATTAAGACAAATAAGGGGCGAAGTGAACAGAGCAATGCGTAGCCTCAGTCAAAATCGCTCCACCGACAACACACAGCTGGAACTAAGGAAGCTCAGGGCCCGTAAAAATAAAATTATCTGGCTAGCGAAAAAGGAAACCGCCAAAATAACATGGGCAAAACTGTTATACAATGCAAAATCAAACAACAGCACCAGATTTTGGCACACAGTCAAGAGTATAGAGAACCCAATGGCACCAGGAATCAACTCATATATAATGGAGGATGCCTGGGTAAAATACATACAGAGTCATTTCAACCCGGAAGCTGGTGAAAACACACAAAAGACGTAGCGGTATGCCAGTGAGTGACAGTCCCTAAAACCTCAAGGTCCAGAGCCTGCATCTCTCTTTTCAATTAAAACGATTGTAAATAGAATTTCAAAAAGTCGAAACGAAGGAGCACATGGGCCTAAAGACCTTCCACCAATTATATATAAGCAAGACCCAACCTACTGGGTTGGAGCATTACTACCACTCTTTAACAATATTCTGAAAACCAGAAGAATCCCAGATTCTTGGAAGGGAATCGATCATTTCACCTATCTATAAGAAAGGTAGCAAGAGCGAACCGAAGAACTATAGGCTCATTGCACTCATTGACATTGAGGCCAAATATTATGCCGGCCTATTATTGGCTGAACTTACCGAGTGGGCAGGGAAAAAAGCTCTAATCCCAATCAACCAAACAGGTTTTTAAAAAAACCTGGGGACAACTACAAATATTCTCGCTCTTTTGCTTTGAATTGACGCTACAAAAGCAATCAATAAACCACTATTTTGTCTGTTTTATCGACTACAAAGCTGCTTTTGATAGCGTTAACAGAGGGAAATTGTGGGCTAAGCTAGCAGGGTGGAGAATAGCCGCAACCCTTTTGGACCAGCTAATCTTACTCCACTCTAAGACATGGGTCCAAATTAAGCTGGGGACCGGCAACAGTCTGTCAAGGAGGATCCCAACCACTAAAGGGTTAAAACAGGGCTGTGTTCTTGCACCAACCTGGTTTAACCTTTTTGTGTCAGACCTCTCAACTGAGTTGGATAATTGCCATCACCACGCCCAGAATTTGGGTGGTCTGACACTTTCAAACTTACTATACGCCGACGACCTGATACTGATCAGCCGAACCCCGGTCGGCCTGCAGCATCTGATAAATGTCACAAGCAAAAAAGAAACCTTGAGAAAAGTCCAAAATTATGGTATTCAATCAGTGGACCACCAGGAATCAATTCTGGGGGGTAGGCAGCTGGAGACGGTGAAAAAGTACAAATATTTGGGAATAATTTTTGACAGTATGGGTACGTACCACAAACAAAAAGTGGCCATCCAAGGCAGAGGAACCCTACTGGCTGTTACGCTAAAAAACATCAAGCACAAAATAACTGGCCCCAATCTTATCCCTCTATTGGAAGTACTTCGAGCAAAGCTTCTACCAACAATTACGTATGGTAGTGAATCAATGAGAGGGAAAGATTAAATCATTTGCGATAAGGTGGTTTCCAAAGCCGCTAGAATAATATTCAAACTCCCACAATACACCTATCCAGCACAAATAAGGCTGGAACTCGGCCTACAAAGCAGCAAATAACACGGAAGGGTGTCTATGCCAAATGCTGGTATAAAATAAAGAGTGCTAAGTCTGGATCATTAAACTCATACTTGTGGAAGGAGATGACAAGGAGAAATGACTGTCCTGCTATGGTTTACCTCAGTCAGGAATAAGGTTGTTCGCTTTACAGGATTTGTGGAAATCCGGTCTTCCTTATAACAGCTTTAAGGCCTTGGTAAACAAATCGGTAAAGATTGTTTCCCTCGAAGAAGATAAAACAGACCTAAACAAGAAGATTTACAGCTGGTTTGTGATTCAGAGCTATTCGAGATGTTCTCTACAGCCATATCTAGGTACAAGCTTCTCGAGAATTATGAAGGAAAGCCTTTTGGCGATGAGGCTGGGAATTTTACCGGTAAAACCGCACTTTTACGGCCGTGGAAACACACACATCCAACTAACCACTGCAGATAATGCGTCAACCTCAATGAGGACGTTTTCCACCTTCTGTGCGTTTGTAAGAGTTTAGATCCGGAAAAAAGACAGCTCCTAAAGCTGCGCCTGAATGAAAATCAGATACGGACAAAGTCAGTTAGTCAGGAAATAAGTAAGCACTTTTAAATAAGAAAGCAAATAAATAGTAAATGTTAATAGCTTCGCCCACTGTTGGTGTTCCCCGTGCCTGTCATGTAAAATAGGATGCGGTGAGGGGCTACTGCAAGGAGCAGGAACGGCTGGTGTACAGGGGTGAGATGGGCGTCGCCCTGCCGTGGGGTGTTTAAAAAAATCTGAGATGGAACACCGAGCAGCTAGCAATAACCTGTGCTGGCTGCTTGGTAAACAAACATGTGCAAATCTGTCTTTTTCTTTGAGGGGGTGGGGGAGGATGGCCCTTGGCTCAGGCTTGCCTTGGCCGTGTGATGATTTCTTCGACCTGGAGCCAGAAAGCAGGGCAGTGACGACACACTGGTGGGCGCGGCCTGTGTCTCACTGTGAGAATCAGGCGCGCAACACCCATTGGGCTCACCGGGCTTCAGCCCCCCCGTCATGTGTGTCAGCCCGGCTGAGACAGCCTCGCGGGCTGGCGTCCGTCTAATTACAGCCGCACCTGAGTACTTCACGAAGTTCACGGGTCTTTAAAAGACCATTTACACGTTAATGAGGCTTTTGTTGCGTTTTCGCCCTTTCTTACAGCCACTCTGCATATGGCTGGAAGACTTAGCCCCCTCCCCGAAATCTTTTTCAGCCCCCCCCGAAATTTGACTCTAGTTGCCCGCCTGGTGAGAATACAGTTTCAGTTTGGGGGTTATTCCCGTAGCCCAGGGAGGAGTAGGAAGCCCTCCATTAATTTCAATGGCTGGGGGCAGGGCAGTCCAGTTTAGAGATTTTTGGAGTGGAGGTTGTCAGTGGCCTGTGCCTCTCCCATGAGACCCAGCAACAGTTGTTTATTTTAAAAATGATTGGTGGGCTGGGGCCTGGGGGAGGAGTCCAAATCCAGAATTTGCCAGTCACGAGGAGACCGGCGCGAGAACATTTCCATAGGTGAGTTTTGCAGTTATTGTTAGATGCACTTAGAACAATCAAGAACGGACTGTTTTGATTAAAAGGCTTGGAGGGTGCTTGGCCATTTTACATTAAGACGACCGAGGCCGAGCTCTCTCCAAGGCATTTACTCGCAACTGCTCTGTCTTTTTCTGCTGTCAGAGCGGTGAAGGTCATTTATTTAAAAATAGTGTCTCTGGCCTTTCGTTTCTACAATGCCTCTCCATATACAGAATACACACACACGCTGTGTGTGTATGTTGGATATGGACGCATGGTAGAAGCGAAAGGCCAGGGACACTGGTTTTAATTGAAATGAGTGTCCCTGGCCTTTTGTTTCTACCATGCGGCCATGCAACATACATACACACACAGCGTGTGTTTCTGTTGTATATGGAGGGAGGCGTGAAATGCGCTGCCTTTTGTTTCTACCATGCGTCCCTCCTTATACAAAAGAAACACACACACACTTCTGTGTGTGCAGGGCTTTAAGTGGGATGATAAAACTGGGGGGGGGGTCGCTCGTAGGGGTGTTCGATGTAATTATGAGCGTGGCTTAAAACTGTTAAGCTAAAAATCTGTACTTAGCATAATGTGCTGCCCCACTGGTATTGTGCTTCTTTGGTCATTGCCTCCAGATATATAATAAGAGTGACATTACACCTACAACCAGCCAGGACTATTGGCTTTGTCAATGATTGTAAGATGCATAAGATAAAGAGAACAAACTGCAGCATTTTCATTATTATATACAATGAAAACATAGGTGGTTCAGAGCTGTGTTACAGGAGCCTTATACACAGTAAAAGCACAGACAGCAAGCCCCACTGTGTCGTTGCACACACACACCGCGCAGCCCATGTTAGCTGCTGTTACCTCTTGTGGCATCCACACAGCACTACCAATCACGTGCCAGAGGGGAGGGAGCATCAGCCCGCGCTGTATCCATGGTGAGAGCAGCTACTGGGACAGAGCCCGCCAGAAGAAGCAGCAGGGCCCACTGCATGAGAGTGGCTACCACGTGAAGTCGAAACAGCACCACCTGGTAGACTTTCCCCGCACTGCACCCAATTCTATACAAGCAAAGCAAATCAGAGTCATACAGATACGACCTCTTCACAAGGCAAGCTCCGCAGAAGACTGCCACACCACACAAAGCAAAGGAAATTGTGGCCTGCAGTGCCCTAGAATGAACTGCATTGCTCTAGGTTAAGGGGAGAGACTTGAACCCCAGCAGAGTGCCCCAGAAAGAGAGGAAGACAGCGGCTCAGCCCTGCAGCGTCAGCAAGTACCGCTGCAACATTAGATAGCTGGATGTCTTCTCCCCACAGAAGGCACAACGTGTACGAGTCTGAGGAGAGGCCACACGACCAGTAAAAGAAGTTCCCGCAGAGAGAAGTCTGTGCTACGTGACCCCTAACGGCTGCCAAACCACCACAAATTAGAGAATGGGGGTGTCCAGCGCGAGCCGCGGTCGCCCATGAAGGGCAACTGAGAGCGCGACATCTGAGGTGCGCAGAAGCCGCACCAGCGAACCTGACAGCATGGCAGGAGCTAGAGAGACGTAGAAGTAGGTGGTGAGCGCACTCGCTTTCAAGTGTACTTAAGTTTTAACGGTATGCGTGCAACTTTGCCTTCTGCTTGCGGGGCATGTGTAGGAAATGAGAGTGTTGGCCTAGTATAGAGATTACTAGGACTGCAATGTGCACTGCTGTGAAATACTTTAAATCGTTTAATGCAATTTCATATGCGATTCTCAAAAATCATATGCATTCTTTCAATAAACATTATAATAATTTATACAATGAGCATCATCAAATGAGTATGTACACAAATACACACTTATTAAGCAACAATTTAGAACAAAACAAGCTTTTTTAACAAGCTTTTTTAACACCCAATGCATTTCGGGACGTCTCAGTCCCTTCGTCAGGGGTAAGCTGTAGGAAAAAAAGGAGAATTTCAGATTCTGCGTGTTGCAAGACCGTAAAGTTTCATTAGAGCTATGGTGGAAAGTGCTACCCACACCAAACCAAAGTGACTAGTGTGGCCAAACGAAAGGTATACGATACCTTAAGAGATTTGATTCTGAGGTTCACATGTTCAATCTCTACGGAAACAGTGTAAAATGTGATAAGGAAAACTGATTCCGTGCATTGTACAGAATTCTGTTTAAAAGCATGGAATTCACACTTCGTACCTGCTATGTGTTTGTGTTATTGTACGTTCGCTTTGATGATCGTGATCTGTAAATCTGATAAAGATTAATGAGTGTAAATTAAAAGTAATAAACGGTGATAAACGGTAGCTGTAGACCATGTACTTGAAAATTATGGCTCACCTATTTGAGATCGTACGTCTAGAGACCAAGTGGCGTTTCGGGAGACTCGAGATAGAGTAGGTGACGGCCGTAGCCCGTAGGCGTCTGAAAATAAGGAAATGAAGCCCAATTACCTAAAATCTAAGGTAATTCTGATACCAGTGAATGCGGGAATTTGGATAAAATACAGCAAGCTTACCGAATCTAGAGGTCGAGGGAACTCCGTCTGTGTCCGCTAACGCTCTCACTCGAGAGTGTACTTCCTGGTGTGTATAAACCGGGATACCGTGCGTGGTGACGTGTAGACTAAAAACTAAAAAAGGACTAGGGTGTAGTCGGCTTAAAGGGACCGGCATAGATAATCTGAATATACATTCATAAATGTAATGGCAAAATATATCGAAAATGATTTGAAAGGCGGATGGTCGTAGTACCCGGTCTATATCCAATATGTGATAAGGGGAAAACGGCAAACAGTCAAACGTGCAGAATCATGTTCCAAACGGATGTCATATGTCGGTGTAATCGTCTAAATAAAGATGTGTGAATACAAATTATTCGAACAAACATACGTGCTCCGCTAGAAAGATTGCTAAATCTAGAAGAATGGAATGTGTAATGCGAGATGTTCAGAATTGAGTCTACTGTGTGTTTATTTGTTTTTGTGAGGATAATATGTCTGGTGAGCAGGTAGTGAAAAATTCCTGACTTCTAAAGAGCATCGTTAGATCAAATATCAGAATACAACATATGTATCAAATGAACAATTTTCAAAAAACCTATTCTGTATCCTACAACCTTCTTTATTTCTATCTGTGGAAATTATGTGAACTGATCGTGCTATAATCAGTTGAAGTGTGATTAAGGTGCTAGTGTGAATTCAATGCATTGAGATTATGTGGTTTAAAGCGAGTTGGGATCCCTGTGTGGGGTCTGTGTCTCAATTATTTAGAGAAAGCAAGCCATCTCTAACTTATCGTTGAGTCCGTTTGGATTAAGGGTTTTAAGTTTTTTAATCCCACAAGTATGAGTTTAATGATCCAGATTTAGCACTCTTTATTTTATACCAGCATTTGGCATAGACGCCCTTCCTTATCATATTTTACACTGTTTCCATAGAGATTGAACATGTGAACCTCAGAATCAAATCTCTTAAGGTATCGTATACCTTTCGTTTGGCCACACTAGTCACTTTGGTTTGGTGTGGGTAGCACTTTCCACCATAGCTCTAATGAAACTTTACGGTCTTGCAACACGCAGAATCTGAAATTCTCCTTTTTTTCCTACAGCTTACCCCTGACGAAGGGACTGAGACGTCCCGAAATGCATTGGGTGTTAAAAAAGCTTGTTTAAAAAGCTTGTTTTGTTCTAAATTGTTGCTTAATAAGTGTGTATTTGTGTACATACTCATTTGATGATGCTCATTGTATAAATTATTGAAATGTTTATTGAAAGAATGCATATGATTTTTGAGAATCGCATATGAAATTGCATTAAACGATTTAAAGTATTTCACAGCAGTGC
Source organism: Triturus cristatus (assembly GCF_964204655.1). Classification (NCBI taxonomy): domain Eukaryota; kingdom Metazoa; phylum Chordata; class Amphibia; order Caudata; family Salamandridae; genus Triturus; species Triturus cristatus. Next base: position 464,768,764 of record NC_140579.1, on the reverse strand, counting down.
ACATTGCAGTTCTAGTAATCTCTATACTAGGCCAACACTCTCAGGAGCTAGAGAGAGACACCTCTCTCCGAAAAGAAGAATCAGGCATACAGAGAGCCAGCCAAGTGCACCCTCCAAGAGACAATGTTGCAGAGAGAGCCTGGTTGCCCACCAGGTGTCTGCGAGAGAGCACGGCGCAAAGCCAAGTGCCACCAGCGCACCCCAGAGAAGAGGGAGGAGTGAAGGCCTAGCGTGGCCTGAACGCAGGAAGAGAGCGATTACATACTAACTAAAGTAGCCCCGCCCCGCAGCGGGCCATAGACTATTCAGGGAGTATCTCCAACACTGCCCTAATACTGTGTGGCACATCGGCCCCTTACAGGCAAGAGGAGAGTCGCATATCCCATAGTGGCAAGCTGCCACCACTGCATAAGAAAGGAGACCCTCACATCCCACATCGATCCGGAGTTGTACCCGAGATACCTTGTTGAGGAACAGAAAGGTAGAAGGGAGAAGGGAGAAGGTGACCATACCGACCTCACTAGCGCTCTGCGCGCTGCTTTGCCTGCTGTACTGATTTTAATTATCCCGTTTTTGTATTTTATTTAAATCTTTATTTTGTCACTTTGACCTTGTTCTTATCTCAAGCGCCCCCCCTGGCCTCACCTCTTGCACCGTAAAAACCCCCCTGGGGACCATCAGCACCGCCTTTGGCGGGTCCGGGATCACGGGGCACCGGGGACGATTGTGAGCGCCATCTTAGATCGGGCTCGGGCACTCTCGCGAATTATCACGAGATTTCGCCCTGCAGAGACTATTTCAGCCCTCTGCCGGTCGCGCAGCGGTGATGCGCAGCGGGAGCCCCTTCACTGCGCCTGAGTCTCGCCAGAGTCCTGCCCGTCAGCGCTAAGGCAGGGCTAGGGCAGGATACTCAGGACGACTCAGGATGCCCTCCATCACGGACATACATCATCTACGCCAACAGGTGACATGCCGCTCCCATCATGCTGTGGACCCACGATGCGGCCCATATCAGTGTCCCAGCTGCCCCTTCGTCCTCCCCACCCCTAAACTTATAAAGTCTCTCACGCGTAACTCATGCGCGTCTAGGCCAGGAATAGTGGTGACTGACGGTGCGAGCCGCCCCTCTCTTAAAGTATTTCACCTGAATGTCAGATCGCTTGTCTGCCATTTTTTGGAAGTTTTTACTTTATTAGAGGACGAGCAACCAGACGTCTTTTTCCTTACGGAGACATGGCTACATGACCAGGCTATGGCGTCCATTAATCTAGCCTTACCTCCAGGGTACACTATGTATACCTTACACCGTAATTCTAGAGGTGGTGGCATAGCAGCCGCTGTAAAATCTTGCTACCCTTGCGTCTGGCAGAATAGTTCAGTGGCAGCTTGTGAAAGTGCGCAATTTAGTATTACCATATCCCCCCACTTTACGCTGTCTGGACTACTTATTTACAGACCTCCTGGTCCTGACGCAGCTTTCCGTCTTAGTCTTCCTGAGGTCGTTGCGTCTCTAGCCTTGAAGACAGCCAATTTTACAATCATTGGTGACCTCAACCTTCATATGGATTCTCCACTCACCAGCACAGTGAGCACCTTACTAGCCGATCTGGAGGCCCTTAAAATTGTCCAGTTGGTCGACCAAGGGACTCACAGTGGTGGGCATATACTCGACCCCTTCCTCACGAACATTCCGAATGTTCTACTCAGCGCTCCCACACTCATGGCCTGGACCGACCATTTCTTAATACAGGGTTCTATCACTCTATCTTCTCCTGTGTTCGAACCCCATTCTTTAAGTGTTTTTAAACGCTCATGGAAGAAGCTTAAATTAAAGGAATTTCAGCAGTTCTTACTGATACACCGTCCTCTTCCTTCTACTGAAATCACCTGTAGCTATGATAGCTTTTGTGAGTGGCTTACGTCAGCACTTGACTCCTTTATACCTGCCAGGTGGACTAAAATTAGATCTAGTCCCTCGAGTCCTTGGTACACGGACTCGCTCAGAACACTTAAATCCGCCTGTAAAAAAGCGGAGCGTGCTTGGCGCAAAACGTATGACGATGAGCTTAAAAAAGCCTACAGATCTTGTACGAGGTACTACCACCAGGCTATCTGCAAGGCCAGAGCTACTTATTATGCGATGGAAATTAAAAATAGCCCAAATCCTACCAAGATTATTTTCCAAATCTGTAAGGAGTTAACCAGCAAACAGACCTCCACTTCTGTTAAGGCCACTTTGACTCAATGTGAAAAAATAGCCACTTTTTTTGTGGAGAAGGTTGAGGCAATCTACAGATCCTTTCCCCAAGACTCTCGGGCGCAGAACCCTTCTAGTATCAAGTCTAATACCGTTCCACAGCTTCTTTCTATCCGTGGTCCTAATCTAGAGGAGTTCAAAAAATTAACCATGAAAGTCAGATCAGGTTCCCCTATGGACCCTTTGCGCCCTACTCAATTCCAAGAGCTCGAGGAGTGCTGTTACCCGGCTATCCTGGACCTTATTAACCTATCCTTTGAAACAGGAAGTGTACCAGTTAAATGGAAACAAGCAACTGTTGTCCCTATCCTGAAAAAACCCTCCCTGGACCCCTCCCTTTCCGAGAGCTACCGCCCCATTTCCCTTCTCCCCTGGATTTCCAAACTAGCGGAATCTCATGCCAATTGCGTTCTGTCTTCCCATTTGCTGGAAGCTAACATCCTCGACCCATCCCAAAATGGGTTCCGAGCGCACCATAGCACCGAGACCGCTCTCCTTGCGGTAGTGGAGCAAATTAGAAAGATACTTGACAGAGATCAAACGGTAGCGCTGATCCTGCTGGATCTCAGCGCTGCCTTTGATACCGTCTCTCACTCTGTTCTCCTCCAGCGACTTTCTGAAGCCGGGGTTGGTCAGGTTGCTCTCGACTGGTTTCGGTCCTTTCTTACAGACCGATCCTTTCAGGTGTCCACGCCGCCTTTTGTTTCCGCCTCCCGTCCCATCTTGTAGGGTGTTCCTCAAGGGTCTGCTCTCAGCCCAACTATGTTCAATCTATATTTCCAGCCACTGGCTGAGGTAGCCCAGAGACACGGTCTCACCATGGTGTCTTACGCTGATGACACCCAGCTGGCGGTGGCACTCAATGGTGAGTCTGCAATGGACGCCGCTGCCTTCCAGATCGCTCTACGAGGAGTCGCGGGATGGATGTCGGACAACAAGCTACAGCTGAATGCCTCAAAAACCGAGGTCTTAATCTTTGGGAAAAACACCGACCTCTGGGGCAGCCAGTGGTGGCCTTCCGAGCTTAGTCCTGTTCCGGTGCCTGCTGCCGAGGTCAGAAACCTTGGGGTGTGGTTCGACAGCAAGCTGTCCTACATTCCCTATACCAAAAGATTGGCTGGGATCTGCTTTGGCACTCTGCAGTGTCTCAGACCAATCTTCAAATTTTTCGACCCTACTATCAGGCAAATCACAGTTCAAGCTATGGTCCTGAGTAGACTGGACTATGCCAGCTCGCTTCTACTAGGAGTCAACAAAGCGGAGCTTCTTCGCCTCCAGCGCATTCAAAACACGGCGGCCAGGATGCTGGTTGGCCTGCCAAGATTTTGCTCTGCCCGCCAAACCATCCAAAACCTGCATTGGCTCCCGGTGGAGCAGAGGATTACATTTAAGACACTTTGCCTTACTTTTAAAATTCTAAAGCTGTCCTCTCCTCCCATCCTCGCCCAGACCATTTCCCCCTATCTCCCGAATAGAGCGCTTCGCTCTGCGGGGTTAAACTTGGCCATCGTCCCCCGCTTTAAAAGAGCTAGAATGGGCGGACGCTCCTTTTCGGTGCTAGCCGCTTCACTCTGGAACACCCTCCCCCCCTCACTCCGCTCCATCCCTAATCTTCTTCCTCTCAGGAAATGTTTGAAAACCTTCCTGTTCTCCACGGTTTAGGTCCTTCAGCTTCATTTGTGATCTGTATTTTCTCCGTCGTTATGTTGCACCATCTTCTCAGCGCCAGGACGCCACTTTGCTGCGGCATCTGTGCGCTTTACAAAAATAAATAACATAACATAACATAACAAAGGTATGGAAGTGGCTGCAGACAGGATTAATCAAAACACATCTACATCCACTGCTGTTCACAAAATGGATGATGCAACTGAGAAGATGCCTAGTCCTACAGACAAGACCAAACCGGCGAGTGGTCCATGGCGGGAGAAGATGGACAGTCCAACAGACACAACGAAGTTGGCAGGAGGTCCCAGGGAGAAGAGCAGACACCATGTGGCCTGTCGCCATGTTCGCAGCACATGCAAAGAAAACATGTGGCCGGATGCCACATTATACTGCAGGCAAGAACCGAGGAAGAAGAGAGTGTGGCCCGTTGCCACATTGTGAAGCAGAAAAGGAGTGGAGAGAAAGGAGTGTGACAATCCTGTCATACAGAAGAACGGACCACCACAGGTGCGCAGGAGAAATTAACAAGGGGACAATAACGAGGACTCGTACCACTATCCGAGTGCACATACTAACACAAGCCAGCCACCGGGTTGCGGTGACGTCACAGGAGGTAGCTCAGCAGGAGTACCGAACATAAGCCGTCTGAATGAGCAAACTGTGTATCTGCCCGACGCTTCACAGTGTGACCGTCCAGCCACCTGTCACCGGCTGCTTAGAGCAAACATCATCCCTGCTTGCTAGCGCACATGCCAAAGAAGAAGAGCTGCACCTGTCCAATGCTGTCATGCAAACTGGTTCTCAAAGCTGAGACTTAATTTGTTTTAGCTGTTTTTCATTCCTTCCCACAGGTTGGACTTTTGTTTTCTTTGTTTTTGTTTTTAATACATTTTGGGAGGAATGTTGTGTCCTGCTGGAAACAGTGTTTTGCCAACCTCTCCCTCGAGGGCTTGTCCTTACACCCTCCCCTCACCCATCCAACACAGCCAAAAGGAGCACGAGTGCACGTGCTCGGGCCAGTTATCCAGTACCCTACTACTGTGTCTGTGTGTGTCATTCATCAGCACGTGGGCCTAGCGCCCACAACAGAGGGGCGGGTAGTGCCGTGGACGCTCTGCAGCCTTGTTTTTCACAGCAGAGCTCATCATATAACAGGAACATAACTGCTGCCCCCACCAGCCCCGGCTCACTAGAGGCATAACATTCCATGTAGCGTGAGAATGTATTTATTTCTGAAAGGACAGGGCTGTGCAGCTGTGATTATCTTTTAAATAAGTAATTAAACATTACATATGCTGTTATGGTGATGATTTGTTAAAGGAGGCATCACTTTTTGGTGACAGACGCTGTGTTTATATTTTGCATTACACCTTACAAACGCTGTGTTTGCTTTTTGCATTGAGCATTTTTTTAAATTTCAATGTGCACAAGTGTTTTTTTCTTCTTCATTGGACAAAATTATTTTGTCTATAAAGAAACTGACAAAATAATTTCTTCACACTTGAGTACAATTTTGTTTATTTGGAGTTTACAAGTATTTTGCCTTACCATTACCGTGAGTTGAAACAGCCACTAGCAAAACTCCAATCTCTCTCCAGCAAGAACATTAATCGCCAAAGTTACCTTCACATTTTTGTTTCCTGAAAACTGCAGAACACACAATGACATGCTCTTTGAAGCAGGCAGCTTAATGCTCTGTGCTACTCTAGCATGAGTGGAAACAGCCACCAGATAAAATTTCCATCTATCTTTCTCCGGATGGAGCATTAATCGCCAGAGTTACCTTTACATTTTTATTGTTGCCTGTAAACATCTGGACACACAAAGACATGTTCTTTGCAGCAGGCATCTTAATCCTCTGCGCTACTTTAGCATGAGTGGAAACAGCCACTAGATAAAACTCCAATCTCTTTCCCACAGGAACATTAATCGCCAAAGTTAACTTTACATTTTTATTGTTGCCTCAAAACCTCAGGACACACAAGAACATGTTTTTTGCAGCAGGCATCTTGATGCTTTTCACTACTTTAACATGAGTGTAAACAGCCACTAAATAAAACTCCCATCTCTCTCCAGCAGGAACATTAATCGCCAAAGTTACCTTTACATTTTTATTGTTGCCTGAAAACCTCTGAACACACAAGGACATGTTCTTTGCAGCAGGCATGGATTTTAATCCTCTGCACTGCTTTAGCATCACTGGAAACAGCCACTAAATTAAACTCCCATCTCTCTCCCGCAGACATATTATTTGCCAAGGTTACCTTAACATTTTAATTGTCGCCTGAAAACCTTCGAACACACAAGGATATGTTCTTTGCAGCAGGCATCTTAATCCTCTGTGAAACTTTAGCATGAGTGGAAACCGCCACTAGATAAAACTCTGGTCTTTCTTCAGCAGGAACATTAATCGGCAAAGTTACCTTTACATTTTTATTGTTGCCTAAAAACCTACAGACACACAAGGACATGTTCTTTGCAGCAGGCATCTTCATCCTTTGCGCTACTTTAACATGAGTCGAAACAGCCACAAGATAAAACTTTCGATCTCTCTCCCGCTAAACATTAATTGTCAAGGTTACCTTTACATTTTTATTGTTACCTGAAAACCTCTGGACACACAAGGACATGTTCTTTGCAGCAGGCATCTTAATCCTGTGCGAAACTTTAGCATGAGTCGTAACAGCCACTGGATAAAACTCCGATCTCTCTCCTGCAGGAACATGAATCACCAAAGTTACCTTTACCTTTTTATTGTTGCCTGAAAACCTCTCAACACACAAGGACATGTTCTTTGCAGCAGGCATCTTAATCCTCTGCTCTACTTTAACATGAGTGAAAATAGCCACTAAATAAAACTCCCATGTCTTTCTAGCAGGAACATTAATCGCCAAAGTTACCTTTGTGTGTGCGGAGTTTGAATAGGCCTCTTTCCAGGGATCTTTTTAATGTCATCAATTCTCTTACTCCCCCCCCCCATCCCCCACCCCTGTCACAGATCCCTCAGAATTTTCTCAGGAGTTCTGTGATAAAATATCCAATTTCTTTCAAACGAAAATTACAGACATTTATTCCTCGCTGGAAGCTTCCAACTCTAACGTGGGGTCGCCTGTTCGGTCAATCCCCCTTCCAAGTGGAGGTGTACGCACGGAGGAGACTCCCAGGCTACTCACCTTCCCTTGTATGTCACCAGGTGTTACCGATCGGCTTCTGGAAGGAGTGAAATCTGGCTCACTGTTGGATCCCTGCCCCCTTAAGGTGCTAAAAATTGATTGTGAGATCATTATTCCTCACCTCACTGCTGTTCTTAATGTAGCCATCTCAGAGGGACAGTATGCTACTTTGTGGAAGACTGCAGTGGTTAAGCCACTTTTGAAGAAGCCCTCTTTGGATGCTACAGAATTGAAACATTATCGGCCAATCTCATTACTACCTGTCCCAGCTAAGATCCTGGAAACCTATTTAAACTCCCACATCAGTGCCTACCTAAAGGATCATCAATTACTCAATGGCTCAAAACATGGGTTTAGAAGCCATCATAGTACGGAAACAGCACTGACTGCCATATTCAACAATATCCGTACTCAAGTGGACGCAGGACACTTTGCTTGTTATACTTGACCTCACCGCTTTTGGTACCCTGTCTCCTCTGAGGCTGATTGAACGTCTCAGAGAGATAGGGATCGGGGGCTCGGCCTTGGGGCTTCTTGCCTCCTTTCTCAGTGATGGGGCACAGACAGTGAAATTCGGCCACTTCTACTCGGCCTCCAACTCTCTGTTGTGTGGTGTTCCTCAGGGCTCCTCCCTGAGTCCAACACTTTTTAATATCTATGTTGCCCCACTGGCGAAGGTTGTGAGATCCTTTGGGTTGGAGGTGTTGTCCTACGCGGACGACACCCAAATAATGGTGTCCATCACTCACAGTATCAGGGATTCTGCCCTTAATTTCAGGAATTGTACGCAGGCAGTCGCCACCTGGATGGTGGAAAACTTTATGAAATTGAACGGTGAGAAGACTGAGGTCCTGATCTTCAGAAGTAAACTGGATATTTGGTCTGGTGATTGGTGGCCGGGCATGCTTGGCGTCTGTCCCTGCCCTGTATCCCATGGCAAAAATCTAGGGATCATAGTGGACAATTCACTCTCCCTGAGCCTGCAGGTCAGCAGGACGGTGTCCACATGTTTTGGGATTATCAGGATCCTCAGAATAATTTCCCATTTCCTCTCTTACGACGCACGTAGCAGGCTGTTATTGCCTTGGTAATGTCGAGATTGGACTATTCTAATGTGGACATTAATAAAGGCATGGTGTGACGTCTGCAGTTGGTGCAGAATGCTGCGGCCAGGCTGTTGATGAGCCTACCGAAATACCATTCAGTCTCAGCCTCTATTATGAAGCTGCACTGTCTCCCTCTGGACCGTAGGATCCTTTTCAAAACATTGTGCCTAACTCATAATACCTATTTTGGCTCAGGTCCAGATGGTATTAAGACAATCTTCCATCGTTACGCTCCCACCAGACAGCTACGGTCCTCAGATAAATATCTGTCAACAGTACTGAGGTTTAAAAAGGCAAAATGGGGAGGTAGAGCCTTCTCCACTGCTGCTGCTAAGTTGTGGAACTCTCTCCCGTAAAGCCTTGAAGACCTGGCTTTTTACACAGATTTCAGTTTGAGCATGCCATTTTGTCTGCACTTCCAGCTCCGCAATAGCGCCTTGACGCCCTTGGGCAAAGTTTAGCGCTCTATAAGTTCAATATTCATTCATTCATTCATACATTCATTGATGGGGAGCCAGTGGAGAGCTTTATGGTGAGAAGTGATACTGGTTCTTCTGGGGAGGATGAGGGTGAGCCTTTCTGCTGTGTTCTGGATGATCTGGAGGCGGTTTAATAGCCGTTTGGTGGTTCCAGCGTAGAGTGCGTTGCCGTAGTCTAGGCGGCTTGAGACAAGGGCTTGGGCGACCATGTTACTGGTGGAGCTCGAGATGCAACAGAAGGTCTTGTGGAGGTGTGCAAGTCACCCCTATAGCTGGCCTATCGAGCCCTAAGGCAGAGGGGCACTTGTTTGAAGGCAGAACATGTGTTTTACATATTATAGGTGTGAAAACACATTTCCATTTTTACTGTGAAAGGGCAGGTAGCTCCATTGTCGAGTACATGGTTACACTTTGACCCCTCAGCTATACTAACTCTTGAATGGGGCAATCACAATTTATACTCCAAGGTATCAAACAACTCATTACATTAAACCTGACTTGATGCCCAAGCCAAAATAAGTGTAACTTGTTGCTATGTGCAACTTTAAAAAAGTTTCCGCTATGTTGCCCACAGTCTCCTAATCTGTTTATGGTTGCATGCGGGGATTGTCATCAAGACCGCTTTCTACTCTCCTGGGGAGAGGTGTGAACGATTTCTAGGGAAGGACACAATAGAAGCCTGCTTGTGGGAGAGGTGTTGCCTCTCCCTGACAGGAAGCCATACGGGTGTTGGCCCAAAAGGGGAGCTTCAACAGAGAAGTTGCCCTTGAAAGACAAACAGGAAACACTTGGGAAAGGAGCTGCTCTTCTGTTTAGGCAGACAGGTCGGCATCATGGGCAGAGAGGGGATGCCAGTTTAAAACCAGTTTTTCAGGGGCTTGTAGCCTCCTTGGTAGCCATACCTCTGGGTAGGGATAGAGATCTCTGCACGCCAAGAGATGGGTTCTGCCATGATGGAAGTGGTCAGAATGGAGCCTTCTGGGATAGCTATATGCCACACCTCACAAGAAGTAGTCATCAGGAGGGATGGGACTTTATAGCCAATGAGCTAGTGCCCATGACCTCCCCTGGTGGTATTTTCTGGGCATAAAAGGGGCACCCAGAACTCAGATTTAATAGGAAAGGACAGAGGACCTAAGAAGAGCTGCCCTGCCGGAACATGGACCCAGCGAAGAGAGGCTGCCCCAAAGTTAAACTGCCCCTTGGAGTTAGCAAACGAAAGGACTTGCTTGCAAGAGACTCCAGGGGTGAGATGGCTGATCGCCTTTTTGCAGCACAGAGCCACAAAGTGGTAATCCTGATTACCGAATCATCACCCTTTGCCTCAGCGCAGCATAGGACCCCAAGTCCCAATGCCCAAAGGCTGCACCGGAGTCTGCTGGACTCTGGGATGTTGTCAGAACGCAGATTGGTCGACCAGAAGGGTAGCAATCACCAGAGACAAGGAACAAATGGTTTGACTGTGACTAGTGACCAGTAGTCCAGTGGCAACTGGAATTTGCTGGAACTAAGCGGACCTTGAGAGACATCGACCCCTTTAGTCAGAGTTGCCCCACCAAGACAGTGGACCGAGGAGTAACCCCAGGAAGAACCCCGTCAACTGCACAGCATCCTCAGCTTTCTTAAGCCTCTTGACCATCCTGTATCCCTTGCATCATGGCCACTCCTCAGAAGTTAATGGTGACTGGCCACAGGTAGAACCCTGTCGACTGCACAGCATCCTCAGCATCCTTGAGCATCTTCAGCATCCTGTATCCCGTGCATCAGGACCACTCCTCAGAAGGTAATGGTGACTGGCCACAGGTAGAACCCTGTCGACTGCACAGCATCCTCAGCTTCCTTGAGACTCTTGAGCATCCTGTATCCCTTGCATCATGACCACTCCTCAGAAGTTAATGGTGACTGGCCACTAACACCGGAATGGGACTGGAGACTGCTTTTGTGGTGAAGGTAACTCTTTTGCTGGACCTTGATGACCCCCTGCCCGGCCCTCGTGACTGGCTTCCTGCTGGTGTTGGCCTCTCAAAGTAACTTTAAGTAAATGCATAACTCTTTCACAAAGTTTTCCCTGAAAATGTTTCTAAGTGTCAAATTTGTTGAACTTGCCAATGCTTCTACGCAGTTAATTGAAAAGGTGTGATTTTCTGTACCTCGTAATATCTATATCTCCGGAACCCTCTGGTTGATCTTCTTCATTTTGGTGTCTTCATTTTGGTGTCTAAAAATTCATTAAAATGTAATCCATTTATTTAAATTAGTGTTGGATTTTTTGCATGCCTCATTTCTTTCTTCTTCAAATGCGTTACACCTTTGTGTAAGCCTTACTGCTCAGAGACACAGCTGCCCAGGGTTGAGTTAAGGTTTACCAAATGAAACCTGAATGGCCTTTAAGAGGTTGGTAATGTATTACACAGTGAGCTCTCATGACCACCCCATAAAAAACAACCCATTTCCTCACAAATAGGTTGATAAGTGTTGAAAAGTCATCCTGTGTGCGCTGTGTACCCCCATTTTCGCTGACTGGTACTGATGGTAACTGACTGATTGTATCCTGGGTTCTGCTTGGCAGGCCCAGACCAGTGCTATGGTGAAAACACATTGAGAATACAGTGAAAACAACTACATCCATTAGGGTGCACTATTAATGAGGGTACACTTCTAATTGCCATGATCTGCCCTATAAGGCCCTAGTACATAATAGGGCAGGGGGAATCGAAACTACCTTTAAGTCCCTAGTATATATTAGGGCATGACAGTTTAGAGGCCAGAAGCCCTGGTTGCACCTGCATGTGTGCACTGCTGAGAGCCCGAGGTCAGTTTAAAAGCAGCCCTGCTTTTAAGTGTAAATTGTGCTCAAAATCAGCTTTCGTGGTACAGGCACTTAAACATAGATATTGTACAATATTCTGGCACAGTAGATACCCCAGCGTCTCCCCTAGGTGTCCCAGAGGTGGGGGATTATATCACTATAAGGAGGGTCCTTATAAATTATGTTTTATATGCCCTGGGAACATAGAAATTGCACATTTCAGTTCCCTTATTGAAAAAAAGTGCTTCCCAAAATCGACTTTGTTGCTAGGAGCACTGTGGAGTGAGGATCTACACTGTGTTTACGTGTTCAGGACTCCTAAAGTCTCCCCTAGGTGTTCATGGGTGGGGGTCATGTAACTATAAGGAGGGCCTCTTTAAAAGATGTTATATGCCCTGATGATGGAGAAATTGCACCTTGCAGTGTCCCCATTGTAGTTACCTAGCCCCATAGGATAACATTGCAATAGTTTATGAGCGCATAAACATTAATAGGAACCACAGAAAACATAATTCAAGGACTTGGGGAAATGGTATTGATAAATCCAACAATATGCCTTTGTTGAATTTATCCTGAAGTGTACAGAAAAGAAGTTAAAAGACTTTCTTGTCTGTAAGACACTCTTCAGCATTCCTGAGGATTCCTATGATTGGTCAGAGTTAATAGGATTACCCAAGCTGCATTGATGAAGTGATAAGTCGATCACAGGGCCTCTCTGTTAGAATGAGCTCTGTGCCACAGGAATGCCAGAGCAGCGGGGAGGGGTCGTAAAGTGTCAGCTTCAAAGGAGAATGGGACAGGCAGAAGAGAGCAAGTCCATCTTCCCCCATCCCCGATGACCCAGCCAGATGGCAGGCTTAAGGTAGGAATTTTCAGATACCAGGGGGAGGAGAGCCATGGAAATAAGCCACACTGGAGGTTGGTTTAACTAGCTCTTGCTGCTCTGCTGATGTTTATGTCCTGTTGAATTTTGGAGGAATAGTGCTTTCTAGGAGAAGATTATGCCACACTTTGGAGGAAGTGGTCACACTCTGGGGTGTTGTCCTGCACCTCACTGGACAGGAGAGCCCTCCTGCTTAACCCGAGATAACACTGAATAAGTATCTTAGAGGGGCAGAGCCTCTCAGCTATGCTGCTTGAAACTAAGAAGAAGGCTTGCCAAGCTGGAAACTTGATTTGTACCATCAGGCCTAGCATTCTGACTGACTGCGCCTGCTGCATTATCTGGAACTACAGCCCTTTGGATGTACCCTGATTCAAAAGGATTAAAGAGTGGACTCCCTGCAAGCTACAGGTTAACAGAGCTCACCTGCATCAACTCCACCAAGAGGTCCCTGCCTGGAGTGTTGCCAGGTGCATTGTGGGAATTGTGGTCCCAACCTTTCAAGGACTATCTTGGAGATTACAGACCCTTGGATTGTGTTTTGGACACTTTGGACCCTCAAGAGGAACTTCAGGAAGACGTTTCAGCAGTTTGCCAAAGTTTGGTGAACGTCCGTTAAAACGCTCTGAGGGTGACCGGACCCTCACAGAAAGGCAATCGGGTGAACCCTCACTGAATCCGGCCTGCTGGAGGAGGTTGCATGACGTCTGGTGAGAAATGCACCCACAAATGTTGACTGGAGCCTCCCACTTAGTGTATTCGACCAGGGCTCCATCACGGTCAGCCTCAAACTTTGACTTTGTCCCTGCCAGAGGCGACCAAATGTCCAGAAGTGGCACTATTGGTTTCTAAGTGCTAGAAAGTGTTTAATCTTTCAAAATTCATATCTCTGGTTCCTTACACCCCCGCCCGCAACCTCAGACAATGGATCGACGACTGCGACGACTGCGCCAACACCTTTGCCCGATCAAGAAACCCTCCAACAGACACACCAACTAGAAATCCAGCTGGCTCACTGAGGAACTCCAAGCCTCCAAGCAAACATGCCGAAAGTTAGAGAAGAAATGGCACCGCGAACAGACACCGGACAGCTACGCAGCCCACAAAAACGCCACCCGCAGACACCATCACCTCATCAGATTCGCCAAAAGGGACTCCTTCAAAGACCGCCTAGATAACAATGCACACAACAGCAAAGAGCTCTTCAACATCGTGAAGGAACTCTCCAACCCCTGCTCCAACACCAACGACATCCCACCCTCGCAAGACCTGTGCGACTCCCTTGCCACCTTCTTCCATCGCAAGATCGCAGACATCCACGACAGCTTCAACGCCACGACTGCCCCGACAACCACTGAGACCTCCGCCCCACGGCCACCATCCGCACCAAACCCCCTGCTCTCCTGGACAAAGATAAACGTCGACGACACCATCAAAATCATGAACACCATCCACTCCGGATCGCTGTCAGACCCATGCCCACACCACTTCAACAAAGCCTGCACCACCATCGCACCCCATCTCCGGAAAACCATCAACATCTCCTTCGAGACAGCGACCTTCAAGGAGAGCTGGAAGCACGCCGAGATCAACGCCTTACTCAAAAAACCCAAGGCTCACCCCTGTGAGAAGTTGGCCTGATATGTAGTGCTCACTATTCTAGTGATCACTGTGTATCATTCCAAACGACCCTTATTGATGATTGGTTGTAAGTCAACCTTTTAGACCAGCTATCCTAGTAGCGTGGATACGAGCAGTCTTAGGCTAAACTCTAGAGGGCGTGTTAAGCCAGCTGTTTACCATCACATATACCCCTTGAACACCAAGTGAAAGGACACCACACAAGTTGTTATGAAAATAAAAGGATATTTATTTATGACAAGACTACCCTGGCTCTTTATGAGTCAGGGAGCTAAGCACACTACAAAACTCTTAGGAAAATACTTCAGTTGCACAATTTACACAAATGCCCGAGGGGCACGAGAAACCATCTACACTAACAGTGAAATGCGAATGGTTAGAGTCTGGAGATACTGATTCCGGAGTGATCCGATCAGTGGGACTAAACGAAAAAGGAACTGGACACTTGTAGAGCGAACCTGCGATGGAGCACCGAGATGCTCGAGTTACCTAGCCCGGAGGCTGCGGCTGCGTGAAGTTCGTCAAGATGTCGGGAGTCCTCGTGTAGTCTCAGGAGCCTGAAAGAAGAAGTTGCTGGCAGGCGACCAGTGACGATGTTCAGAGCGATCCAAGCCTGGATCGGTGGTGAAGGAAAACCTGAAAGCAGAGGGGACTCAGTTCTCAACCGCTAGCCAGCGATCGTGTGGGTACCAGGAGGGTACCGGCGGAAGTCACCTCGACCAGGTGAGTGGGTGACGTCGGACTCGGCTGTTCCTCGGACCAGGAGGCGCGGCGGCGACCAGGATGGAGGGCGAGCTGTCCCACGAAGGTGTCTGCTGTCGATGATGCTGGGCCCAGGAAGGGGCAGCGGATCTTGGCAGTGGCCACCCAGGCGGGGGAGTCAAGATGGCGTCGGGAGTGGACCAGGAGGGTCCGTGGTACTCCTCTGTTGAAGGGGAGCAAGAGCCAGTCTGGAGCAACCAGACTAGTGATGAAACAATCGTGGTGCGTCGTGAAGAGGGCCACAAGCCGGTCGGCAAGTGGTCGAACAACGCGGTGAACAACAAGGAGCGGAAGGGCCCCCACGCAGATCTCGGGGATGCTGGGGAGGCAGACTTCGATGCTGGAGCTGCTCAGGGTTAGGGCTTCTCAAACCCTAGGTGCACCCACTCGAGGGTCCCTCGGTGGGCGTGCTAGATAAGCGTCGTGCAGGTTCTGAAGATAGCCGGTCCCGCAGGTCTCGTCACACCTACGACTCTCAGCTGAGCTGATGAGGGAGGTAAAAGGTCAGAGATGGCAGGGAACTCGGGTCTCGTCGAGCTGGGCAGTCTTGATCCGTAGGAGAGACTTACAGCAAACCGCAAGCGCTTAGATGGTGCCTGCTGGTGCAGGGTGGCTACTCCTTAGCCACAAGGGAGAGTCTTCAGAAATAGTCAAGAGTTCCTTTCGTGGAAAGTAGTTCGTGATTCGGAGTTATCCGATTATCTGATTATCCGATTATCCAATTTGGGAAGGGGACTCGCTCCTACCTTTATTCTAAGAGAAAGGGGCTGGCCCGTGACTAGGTTCTACCTATGGGTGGAGCCAGGAGGGGGGTGGTTACACCCCTATCCTTTGTCCGGCTTCGCGCCAGCTCAGGGGCTGGTGTGCCCCCGAAACAGGTTTGAGCCGGGCTATGCACAGTGAGCACCGGGGTGCCACTTGCAGTCACCTTCCTTTCAGCCCTGCCTACCTGGGATACACAAACCCTGTCTGGGACGGTGCTAACACCGCCCTCGACAGGAAACCCTTTGTCCAAGCTCCCCTTGCTGGAAGGTCCCCCAGCAGCAGGAGGTCAGACTTGTGTCTGGTGGCAGCATCCATTTTGTGATGCTGAGGCTTGAGTCAACTTTAACCGGGGTTCAAGGTTACTTCCATGTCGTGTCCCTCTAAAAGGGGGGAATGCTAACCCCGTCACCAGGACTGGCGAGGGGTTCGTATTCCCATTCGTATGACACCTTACTCGACATGTATAGGTGATGCGATGCCAAAGTTAGCAAATAACCGCAAGGATTATAATGCCTTAAAAGTAGTTGGCCCGCGTCACCATGGAACGGCTATTAGGGCTTGGTTCCGCAAGCCGTCGACGGGCTCAGCTCGCGCCAGAGCACCGTCCCACATGATTCCCTGCACTCTGCCTTCAGGATTGATAAGGCCTGCTATAGGAGTGACTGATAGGAATCCATGTGTCCATTTTAGGGTTAGGTGTAGGAATACTACACCTACAGCAACGGGTGATTACACCACGTGGCCCCAGCTGTCGTGCAGCCAGTTGTGTCAGATTTGGGCGGCCATTCCAGGGGTGGCATAATACATGCTTCAGCCCCTGTTAGGCCCTGGGTACACCGATGCCCTGGATACCTGTGGTATGCTGAGACAGGGACTGACAAGGTGGCCCAGTTCCAATTAGTGGATGCACCTAACGTACATGTGTGTTAATTTCGAGAGAGAACAGCTAGGCTGTGGGTCTGATTGGCAGGCCCACAGCCGGAGAAAGTCGTAAACCAATGAAGCAAAAGCAAAAAATCTGGGTGATCATAGGATTGCAGACCCTACTCTCCTACATGACCCCCCCCCAAACTTTGGGACAATAAGCTAACCTTGACCAGGTGAGTCTTCTTGCTCTAAGTGGAAATACCTGGAGAGCCCATCTGCATTGCCATGATCAGTGCCAGGTCTATGCTCCACTGTGAAGTCCATCCCCTGTAGGGAAATGGACCACCTAAGTAGTTTGGGGTTTTCACCCTTCATTTGATTTAGCCACAAGAGGGGCTTATGGTCGGTCTGAATCTTGAAGTGAGTGCCAAACAAGTATGGCCTCAACTTCTTCAGGGCCCAAACCACAGCAAAGGCCTCCCTCTCAATAGCTGACCAATTCTTCTCTCTGGGGGTCAGCCTCCTGCTAATAAAAGCTATGGGCTGGTCATGACCATCAAAATTCAGTTGCGATAGAACAGCTCCCACACCCAGCTCCGAAGCGTCTGTTTGGACAATGAATGTTTTGGAGTAGTCTGGACTCTTTAGGATAGGTGCTGTGCACATGGCCTGCTTTAGGTCATCGAATGCCTTCTGACAGCTTGCTGTCCACTGAACTTTTTTTGGCATCTTTTTACTTGTCAGGTCGTTTAGCGGGGTCACAATGGATCCATAATTTCTGACAAATTTCCGGTAATAACCAGTCAGGCCCAAGAAAGCTCGAACCTGAGTCTGGGTGGTTGGAGGAGCCCAGTCCTGGATGGCCTGTATTTTGCTCTCCAATGGTTGAACCTGGCCTCCACCTACAAGGTGGCCCAGGTATACAACCTGTGTCTGCCCTATCTGGCACTTGGTGGCCTTGATAGTGAGGCCTGCCTTCTGCAGGGCCTCTAACACTTTCCTCAGGTGGACCAGGTGATCCTCCCAGGTGGAGCTAAAGACAGCGATATCGTCCAGATACGCCGCACAGAAGTCGTCCAACCCAGTGAGAACTCGATTCACCAGCCTTTGGAAGGTGGCAGGTGCATTTTTCAAACCAAAGGGCATTACCACGAACTGATAATGCCCACCCGGGGTAGAAAATGCTGTTTTGGGCTTGGCCTCCTCAGCTAACCTGATTTGCCAATACCCAGCTGTCAGGTCAAACGTACTTAAGTAGTTGGCCGAGGCCAACCGGTCGATAAGTTCGTCTGCTCTTGGTATCGGGTGGGCGTCGGTCTTAGTGACCGCATTGAGACCTCTGTAGTCCACGCAAAACCTCATCTCTTTCTTACCGCCCTGGGTGTGAGGTTTCGGCACGAGCACTACGGGACTAGCCCAGGGGCTGTCCGAGGGTTCAATGACTCCCAGCTCCAACATTTTCTGCACCTCTGTCTTGATGCAGTCTCTGACATGATCAGGTTGCCGATAGATTTTACTCTTTACGGGCAGACTGTCCCCAGTGTCGACCTCGTGGGTACACCACTTGGTCTGACTGGGTGTCAGAGAGAACATATGTCGAAAGGATTGAAGAACCTGTTTACAATCCTCTTGTTGATGCCCAGAGAGGCTGCCACAAAAGACAACACCATCTACTGATCCATCGTCAGGGTTCTGAGAGAGCAGGTCCGGGAGAGGGTCACTCTCCTCCTCCTGTCCCTCATCTGTGGCCATGAGCAAGCCCATGCCCTCCCTGTCGACATACGCCTTGAGCCTGTTTACGTGGAGCACCCTGTGGGGGCTCCGGGGAGTTCCCAGGTCTACCAGGTAGGTGACCTCTCCCTTTTGCTCAATGATCGTGTGGGGCCCAGACCATTTGTCTTTGAGTGCTGCTGGGGCCACTGGCTCCAGCACCCACACCTTCTGTCCAGGCTGATACACCGTCAGGACAGCCTTTTGGTCGTGCCAAGCTTTCTGTAATTCTTGGCTCGCCTCAAGGTTTTTAGACGCCTTTTCCATGTACTCCGCCATCCGCGAGCGGAGACCGAGCACATAGTCCACAATGTTTGATGCCGGCTTTCTGAGAGGTCTCTCCCATCCTTCCTTTACCAAACAAAGGGGTCCCCTTACAGGATGTCCGAACAGAAGCTCAAAAGGGCTGTAGCCAACCCCCTTCTGCGGGACCTCTCTGTAGGCGAACAAGAGGCAGGGTATCAGGACATCCCATCTCCGCCGAAGCTTTTCAGGTAGTCCGTGAATCATCCCTTTTAGGGTCCGGTTGAATCTCTCAACCAGCCCATTGCATTGTGGGTGATAGGGTGTGGTGAACTTGTAGTTGACACCACATTCCTTCCACATAGCAGTCAGATATCCCGACATGAAGTTTGCACCTCTGTCTGAGACGACCTCCTTAGGGAAGCCCACTCTGGAGAACACTCCAAGTAGGGCCCGTGCCACCACAGGTGCCGTAGTGGTCCTAAGGGGAATAGCTTCAGGATACCTGGTGGCGTGGTCCACCACCACCAGTATAAACTTGTGCCCTGATGCTGTCTGGGGTTCCATTGGTCCGACAATGTCGATCCCCACTCGTTCAAAGGGTACCCCCACCACTGGTAGTGGTATGAGGGGGGCCTTTGTCGTGCCACCTGACTTACCACTGGCTTGGCAAGTGACACAGGAGCGGCAAAACTCCTTCGTATCTTCGGACATGTGGGGCCAGTGAAAGTGTGGAACAATTCTGTCCCAAGTCTTATTCTGGCCTAAGTGACCTGCAAGGGGAATCTCGTGGGCCAAGGTGAGAAGGAAACCTCTCAGAGACAAGGGGATGACCAGCCTCCTGGTCGCACCAGGTTTGGGGTCTCTTGCCTCAGAGTACAGGAGTCCATCGTCCCAGTACACTTTGTGGGTACCCGTGGCGTTCCCTGCAGCCTCAGCAGCGGCCTGCTGTCTGAGGGGTTCAAGTGAGGGGCAGTCTAACTGTGCCTTCCCCAGGTCTTCCCTGGAGGGTCCCCCTGAGCCCAGAAACTCAACCTGACCAGGTTCAAGCTCTTGCGGCTCAGTTTCCCTCAGTTCTTTAAGGTCAGCCTCCTCGGAGACTTGATCCACGACCTGGGGCAAGGGGGAAGGCGAAGCCTTACCCTTACTGCTCCTTTTCTTGGAAGGTGTCTGGTCCGTTCTTCCAGGATCCAGCACCTGTTCAGTGGGGCATCTTTTGGCCTGTGACCTGGTCACAGCAAGGACATGTGCTGGCAAACCTAACATTTCCATGTGAGTCCTCTGCTCCACTTCTGACCATTGTGACGTTTCCAAATCATTGCCCAACAGACATTCTACGGGGAGGTCTGAACTAACCACAACCTTTTTCGGGCCACTTACCCCTCCCCAGGAGAAATCAACAACTGCCATACTGTGATTGGTAGTGACGTTGCTGGCATTGGTCACTAGGTAACTGGTACCTAGCATGATCTGTCCAGGGTCCACGAAGTTAGGCGTCACCATGGTGACACTGGCACACGTGTCCCTGTAGGCCTGAGCCACTCTTCCATTTATCAAAGGTGTCTGCCTGTATTTGCCCAAAGTATTGGGACTGGCATCAGGGGACATATCCATATCCCCTGTACAGACAAGGACGGCCTGAGTGAGCGTGCCGACTAAGTCGTCACTCCCCTCGGTTCCCAAGGTTAACCCAACTAATGCCTTGGGAGGCGCACTACCACTGCTGACTGTACTAGGGGGCGCAGGTGCCTTAGGGGCTGCAGTGGTAGGAGTTTGCCCTCCTTTCTTGGTGCACTCACTAAACCAGTGAGTCTTACTTTTACAGTATTGGCACCACCTTTTTGACTGGCCTTCTTGAGTCTTCTTCTTCTGTGAAGCCTGACCCCCACCCTCTTTGGTTTGTTGGGGACCTGTCGAAGACTTCTGGTCATTTTGTTCGTTCTTGTTACCCTTTTGGTCTGCTTTCTTCTGACCACCCTGGTTCTGATTCTGGTTCTGCTTGACCCTTGTTCTGACCCATCTGTCTGCCTTCTTTCCCAATTCTTGGGGAGAGGTCAGATCCGAGTCGACAAGGTGCTGATGCAACAATTGGTTCTGACAGTTGTTTAAAATCTGTTCTCGCATGATAAGATTGTACAATCCTGTGTAATCAGTAACCTTGCTACCCAGCAACCAGCCTTCCAAAGCCTTAGTGGCACAATCGACAAAGTCAGCCCAATCCTGAGACTGAATTTTCTGGGTGTCTCGGAACAGCACCCGGTACTGTTCCGTGGTTAAGCCGAACCCATCAATCAGTGTGTTCTTCAGGACTTGGTAGTTGTTAGCATCCTCAGCTCTTGTAGTGAGGAGCTTGTCCCTTCCTTTACCTTCAAAGGAAAGCCACAGTATAGCTGCCCACTGACTTGGGGGGACGCACTGGACAGTGCAGGCCCTCTCCAAGGCAGTTATCCACTTGTGGATGTCGTCCCCTTGTTTAAAGGGGGGCACTATTTTACTCAGGTGTCTAGTGTCTATACCCCTGTCTTTCTCTCTATTGAGAACGCTGCCACCAGTGGGATCTAACCCACTTAATTTCTGCTCTCGGGCTAAGGCAAGTCTTTCTTTGGCGAGGGCAAGTTCTTCCCGCTCGATCCTCAGATTGACCTCCCGCATCTTCGCTTCATGCTCCCTCCTCTGAGGGGAAGTCATTCCTCTCTGAGAAGGTGCCTGAGAGACATGTGTATGAACCGATCTGCCAGAGCCTCTGGAGAGAGACCTAGCTCGTCCATTCCCAAGGTTAAGCCTGCTTGAGCGTGGGCCCGGGGCTCCCCCAGTTCCATTCTCATGCCTGCTTAAGTTGGTCCTTGTAAGCCTGCCGACTACCACTGGACCTTTGTCTGCCTCGTCTCCCGATAACTCGTCCTCGTCCTCCTCCTCTGTGTGGAGGTCGAGGTCTGGGTCACCGAGGGTTCCCTCCAAGGGAGGCATGTTCCCATCTGCACTGGGGGGACCTGGGTTAGAGGACCTCCTAGCATCGTACGCCTCTAAGAGACCTATCAGTATTGCGATGGTAGGGTTAGAACCCTGGTTTAGCTTCCGGGAGGCACACAGTTGTCTCATCTCCTTGAAGCTAAGAGTTGCATATCGTGACACGACCTGTGGAGGGTCACTGACCACTAAGGGAGTCCCTGCAGACTCTCCGTGGACCGACATGCTTTTCTAGTGAGGTGTAAGTGTTGCACCTACCTACACTATGGGTTTACCTACTGATCCCTTGCTAAGAGTTGTAGTCAGGGTGTGCTAAGCCCTGTTACACTACAACAGCCGGTTCAGTAGAACTCGGAGTATTCTAAGTTAAGTTATATGTACCTGGGTACTTATGTGATCTTTCACTGCGATATTCTTAGGATACGTGTGTGGTAAAACAACAGCAAGCTCAAATCCCAACCGCTGCTCACCAATGTGAGAAGTTGGCCTGA
The DNA here is from genome assembly GCF_964204655.1 of Triturus cristatus. Classification (NCBI taxonomy): domain Eukaryota; kingdom Metazoa; phylum Chordata; class Amphibia; order Caudata; family Salamandridae; genus Triturus; species Triturus cristatus. The sequence continues at coordinate 464,746,883 of NC_140579.1, read as the reverse complement.
TATGTAGTGCTCACTATTCTAGTGATCACTGTGTATCATTCCAAACGACCCTTATTGATGATTGGTTGTAAGTCAACCTTTTAGACCAGCTATCCTAGTAGCGTGGATACGAGCAGTCTTAGGCTAAACTCTAGAGGGCGTGTTAAGCCAGCTGTTTACCATCACATATACCCCTTGAACACCAAGTGAAAGGACACCACACAAGTTGTTATGAAAATAAAAGGATATTTATTTATGACAAGACTACCCTGGCTCTTTATGAGTCAGGGAGCTAAGCACACTACAAAACTCTTAGGAAAATACTTCAGTTGCACAATTTACACAAATGCCCGAGGGGCACGAGAAACCATCTACACTAACAGTGAAATGCGAATGGTTAGAGTCTGGAGATACTGATTCCGGAGTGATCCGATCAGTGGGACTAAACGAAAAAGGAACTGGACACTTGTAGAGCGAACCTGCGATGGAGCACCGAGATGCTCGAGTTACCTAGCCCGGAGGCTGCGGCTGCGTGAAGTTCGTCAAGATGTCGGGAGTCCTCGTGTAGTCTCAGGAGCCTGAAAGAAGAAGTTGCTGGCAGGCGACCAGTGACGATGTTCAGAGCGATCCAAGCCTGGATCGGTGGTGAAGGAAAACCTGAAAGCAGAGGGGACTCAGTTCTCAACCGCTAGCCAGCGATCGTGTGGGTACCAGGAGGGTACCGGCGGAAGTCACCTCGACCAGGTGAGTGGGTGACGTCGGACTCGGCTGTTCCTCGGACCAGGAGGCGCGGCGGCGACCAGGATGGAGGGCGAGCTGTCCCACGAAGGTGTCTGCTGTCGATGATGCTGGGCCCAGGAAGGGGCAGCGGATCTTGGCAGTGGCCACCCAGGCGGGGGAGTCAAGATGGCGTCGGGAGTGGACCAGGAGGGTCCGTGGTACTCCTCTGTTGAAGGGGAGCAAGAGCCAGTCTGGAGCAACCAGACTAGTGATGAAACAATCGTGGTGCGTCGTGAAGAGGGCCACAAGCCGGTCGGCAAGTGGTCGAACAACGCGGTGAACAACAAGGAGCGGAAGGGCCCCCACGCAGATCTCGGGGATGCTGGGGAGGCAGACTTCGATGCTGGAGCTGCTCAGGGTTAGGGCTTCTCAAACCCTAGGTGCACCCACTCGAGGGTCCCTCGGTGGGCGTGCTAGATAAGCGTCGTGCAGGTTCTGAAGATAGCCGGTCCCGCAGGTCTCGTCACACCTACGACTCTCAGCTGAGCTGATGAGGGAGGTAAAAGGTCAGAGATGGCAGGGAACTCGGGTCTCGTCGAGCTGGGCAGTCTTGATCCGTAGGAGAGACTTACAGCAAACCGCAAGCGCTTAGATGGTGCCTGCTGGTGCAGGGTGGCTACTCCTTAGCCACAAGGGAGAGTCTTCAGAAATAGTCAAGAGTTCCTTTCGTGGAAAGTAGTTCGTGATTCGGAGTTATCCGATTATCTGATTATCCGATTATCCAATTTGGGAAGGGGACTCGCTCCTACCTTTATTCTAAGAGAAAGGGGCTGGCCCGTGACTAGGTATGGGTGGAGCCAGGAGGGGGGTGGTTACACCCCTATCCTTTGTCCGGCTTCGCGCCAGCTCAGGGGCTGGTGTGCCCCCGAAACTGGTTTGAGCCGGGCTATGCACAGTGAGCACCGGGGTGCCACTTGCAGTCACCTTCCTTTCAGCCCTGCCTACCTGGGATACACAAACCCTGTCTGGGACGGTGCTAACACCGCCCTCGACAGGAAACCCTTTGTCCAAGCTCCCCTTGCTGGAAGGTCCCCCAGCAGCAGGAGGTCAGACTTGTGTCTGGTGGCAGCATCCATTTTGTGATGCTGAGGCTTGAGTCAACTTTAACCGGGGTTCAAGGTTACTTCCATGTCGTGTCCCTCTAAAAGGGGGGAATGCTAACCCCGTCACCAGGACTGGCGAGGGGTTCGTATTCCCATTCGTATGACACCTTACTCGACATGTATAGGTGATGCGATGCCAAAGTTAGCAAATAACCGCAAGGATTATAATGCCTTAAAAGTAGTTGGCCCGCGTCACCATGGAACGGCTATTAGGGCTTGGTTCCGCAAGCCGTCGACGGGCTCAGCTCGCGCCAGAGCACCGTCCCACATGATTCCCTGCACTCTGCCTTCAGGATTGATAAGGCCTGCTATAGGAGTGACTGATAGGAATCCATGTGTCCATTTTAGGGTTAGGTGTAGGAATACTACACCTACAGCAACGGGTGATTACACCACGTGGCCCCAGCTGTCGTGCAGCCAGTTGTGTCAGATTTGGGCGGCCATTCCAGGGGTGGCATAATACATGCTTCAGCCCCTGGTAGGCCCTGGGTACACCGATGCCCTGGATACCTGTGGTATGCTGAGACAGGGACTGACAAGGTGGCCCAGTTCCAATTAGTGGATGCACCTAACGTACATGTGTGTTAATTTCGAGAGAGAACAGCTAGGCTGTGGGTCTGATTGGCAGGCCCACAGCCGGAGAAAGTCGTAAACCAATGAAGCAAAAGCAAAAAATCTGGGTGATCATAGGATTGCAGACCCTACTCTCCTACAACCCCAAGGACCTCAAGAACTTCCAGCCCATCTCTGACCCGCTACCTCGAGGAGAACAGCATCCTGGACCCTTCCCAGTCCGGGTTCCGCAGCAACCACAGCACCGAAACTGCTCTAATGGCTGCCACCGATGACATCAGGGCCCTGCTGGAAAACGGAGAAACCGTGGTCCTCATCCTCCTGGACCTGTCAGCTGCCTTCGACACCGTCTGCCACCGCACCCTACGCACACGCTCTACGCACACGCCTCCACTCCATGACGCTGGGATCCGAGACAAGGCTCTGGACTGGACCACCTCCTTCCTCTCCGGCAGAACCCAGAGCATCCACCTTCCCCCTTTCCGCTCCGAAGCCACCGAGATCATCTGCGGTGTACCCCAGGGCTCATCGCTCAGCCCAACATTGTTCAACATCTACATGGCACCACTCGCCCATGTCACCCGACTGCACGACCTCAACATCATCTCCTACGCCGACAACACCCAGCTGATCCTCTCCCTCACCAAGTACCCCCACACCGCCAAAACCAACTTCCACGAAGGGATGAAAGCAGTCGCCGAGTGGATGAAGAACAGCCGACTGAAGCTAAACTCAGACATGACGGAAGTCCTCATGCTCGGTTCCACCTTCTCGGCCGACTACTGCTGGCTGACCGCACTGGGAACAGCTCCAACACCCACCGACCGTGCACGCAATCTGGGGTTCATCCTCGACTCTACTCTCTCCATGACAAAGCAGGTCAACGCCGTCTCGTCCTCCTGCTTCAACACCCTCCGCATGATCTACAGGTGGATCCCCACCGAAACAAGAAGAACGGTCACCCAGGCCCTCGTCAGCAGCAGGCGGGACTAAGGAAACGCCCTCTACGCAGGAGTCTCGGCCAAACTCCTGAAACTACTTCAACGCATTCAAAACGCCTCTGCACGCCTGATCCTCGACATCCATCGCCGCAGCCACATCACCCCCCTCCTGAGAGACCTGCACTGGCTCCCGGTCAACAAGCGGATCACCTTCAAGCTCCTCACCCACACACACAAGGCACTCCACAACACCGGACCTGCATACCTCAATAGACGACTCAACTTCTACACCCCCAACCGTCAGCTCCGCTCTGCCGACCTCGCCATCGTCCCACGCATCCGAAGAGCGACCTCCGGCAGCAGATCGTTCTCCCACCTCGCCGCCAAGACCTGGAACACCCTCCCCATCCTCCTATGGCAGACCCACGACCTGCTAACCTTCAGAAGACTCCTCAAGACCTGGCTATTCGGGCAGGAGCAGCTTCCCCCCCCCCCCCCACCCCCCCCCCCCAGCGCCTTGAGACCCTCACGGGTAAGTAGTGCGCTTTACAAATGTTCTGATTGATTGATTACATTGGTATTTTGTCGTTTTGGTGGGATTTTAAAGATAAAAACAGTTCCTATTCTTATAAATTGTTGTTGGATTTTTATTGTGTGTTGCGTCTTAATTATTTACTGAATTGGCTAACCAGGGTTGAGCATGGGAAAAATTTATTGAGACCTGTACTGAGTCTTAGACCGCATTAATGGCCTGATTGCCAGTGGTACATATTTGCTACTGCTAATAATCCACTTTCCAACAATAGGTATCAGGGCCAAACGTAGGAATTTATTCTAGATGGGCTAAGGCAGCACTCTACAACGCAGGGCCTCAGAAGATAATTCACCTGCATTGCAGCGCCTCGTCAGCGCCCTGGTACTCTGATGAACGAGCTGCTGCTAAGTGACACTGTGAGAAACTTGAAAGAGTCCGACTTTAACACAATCCACTTCAAAGACATTTTATCTCTTAACAATCGGAGGTCTCAGAAAACAGATCTTATATTTTTTTCATCTAATATCTCATCTGCCAACAGTGTCTCTATTTTTCCAAATAGACTAAGACCTTTTTAACATCGTTGATGTCTACTTTGTAAAAACCTTTGGAAGATCTTTGCAATTCTTTATCTGAATTTTACCATTTAAAAATGTAAAAAAATTCAGCCTTTTGACTTACCCAAGGCCTTATCATTGGACGTAGAACCAACAGGACATTCTGTGCCTTTGATCACAAACTTTCTTTCTATACAGTATGATGTTACTTCTTCTCTGACTCTTAAATCTAACTCTCCTGTGAATCCCAGACCAGTCCATGTTGTTGTCAGTGGAATAGAGGATGTGTCCACTGCTCACTACTCTTTGTAACATCTATCTGTCCTCTCTACACATGTTTCTAAGGCTTGGAAGGAAGCACAGATTCTTCTGTGTTGAAAAATCTTTCACTTGATGCCCAGATCTTCAGCAATTACAATCCTGGATCTTTACTTCCTTCTTCAGCATTTCTAGAAAGGAAGTGAATCAGCTGGTCCCAGTTCACCCTTAGTCTCTGTCAGTCCCTTCTATGTGTCTCCAGGGACTACAAGACACTTCGATCCCTGAAGCCCGGCATCAAAGGTACCTAGCTGGTCCTTGCACTGCCTAAGTTTGTAGATGTTCAGGGATTGTAAGTGAATACATTCCGTAATATTTACAGTGTATGCTTTTCAGGCACACATACTGAGCACAGCAGAGACTACAGCGCAAGCCTCGAGCTGAGTATAGCACATGCAGCCCAAGAGCAAGCTTCTCACTCACAGAGTGCAGTAGAAGTAGCCACGGTGTAAGCTTCATGCATGCATGAGCTGAGCAGAGCACATGCAGCATAGAGCAAGCTTCTCACTCACACAGAGTGCAGTAGAAGTAGCCACGGTGTAAGCTTCATGCATGCATGAGCTGAGCAGAGCACAAGCAGCCATAGTACAAGCTTCTCACTCACACAGAGTGCAGTACAAGTATCCACGGTGCAAGCTTCATGCATGCATGAGCTGAGCAGAGCACAAGCAGCCATAGTACAAGCTTCTTGCACACAGAAACAGAGTACAAACTGAGCACAGCACAAGCTACAGTGCAAGATTTGAGCTGAGTGAAGCACATGTGAAGAGCAAGCTTTTCACTCGCACACAGAGTACTGAGCAAGAAGCCACAATGCTAGCGTTAAGTTGAGTACAGCGCAAGAAACCACATTCACGCGTTGAGCGGAGTACAGTGCAAGAAGCCACATTGCAAGAGGAGAACAGTGAAAGAAGCAAGCGTAGTACGGCACTAGAGGCCATGAAGCAGGCTTCGAGGGGAGTACAGCGGAAGAAGCCATATTGCAAGTATCGAGCAGAGTACAGCGCAAGAAGTTACAGTGCATGCGTTGAGCATAGTACAGCACAAAAAAACATTGCAAGCGTCGAGCGGAGTACAGCGCGAAAAACCACATTGTAAGTGTCGAGCGGAGTACAGCGCAAGCATTAACAGTGCAAGCTTCGAACTGAGTGAAGCACATGCAGACAAAGAGCAAGCTTCTCATTCACACAGTCTGGGGCTCATCTACGAAGAAGTCACAGTGCAGTGCAGCAAGTCACCGTGCTGCACTGCATGACAGGGAAAAGATAGGAATGCACCGTATTTAAGGCAATATGGCACATTCCTGTCTTATCCCTTGCACTGGCGCCCTTTTGGCAGCCTGGTGCAAAACGCAGGCAGCCTTGCACTGTGGTGAAAGCGTGCCAGTGTTGCATGCAGGAATGGTTTTGTGCAGGAAGAGTGTGCAGGACGGGGCACCGTCCTGCACAAAAACAATCCTGGGAGGCATATTCCTCTTCCTATGTGTGCCGCAGAATGCAGCACACATAGAAAGAGGAAGAAACAAGGAGAAATAGAGATATTTCTCCTCGTTATGCCTCCCCTGCGAAGTTGTAAGATTTGGCGCATTCGCAGGAATGTAGGAGAGTAGGATCTGCTTCACATGGGTACCCCCCCTTTTTGCTGGTGTTTCACTGTTTTTTGACTTCAGTCTGGCTGTGGCCCTGCTAATCAGGACCACAGCCTAGCTGCTTCCTCTCTAAAATGGTTTTCATGTACATTAGATACATATCTAATTGGATTCTGGAGTGCCTTATAAGCCCCTAGTATATGGCATACTATGTACCTAGGGCATAGGTACCTCAGAGGCCTACCAGGGGCTGCAGCATGTATTATGCCACCTCTGGGAAGCACTCCAAAATGACACCACAGGTCTGCTACTGCAACCTGGGTAAGGGTTTGCTTGCACCCCTTACTGTGGTATAGGCTACCTATATCACTATACAGACACATATAAACCTATAAGCCACTCCTATGGCAGGTCTTGACAATCCTGAAGGCAGAGTGCTTGGTTTTATGTGAGAGGGTGCCCAAGCATGAGCTGAGCCCCTCTGCAGCTTTCGGAAATACTTCCTTATGCCTGTTCTGTGATACAGCCATACCATATACTCTTAAGTGCATTATAACCTCGCGGTAAATGCTAACTTTGGGATGGCTACATCAAAACATGTCGTGTTTGGTGTCAAACGCTTTGGAATACTAACCCCCCCCCCCCCCCCCCACCTCCGCCAGTTCTGGCGGCGGGGGTAGCATTCCACCCTTCTAGAGGGAGAGACATGTTCACACTGGCTATATCCGGTTAAATCCTTTCAAAGCCTTGGCATCACAAAATGGATGCCACTGCCACAGACACGGGTCTGGCCTCCTGCTGCCGACTGAAACTCCGGCAGGGGAGGCCTGGACAATAGGTTTCCTGTCAGACAGGCAGATGTGTATTGGGGCACGGTGGGTGCATTCAGTGAATGCTTTTGAGACACTGCCTGGGGCACACAAGGTGTCCCCGTGCATAGCCCAGTTAAAACCGGTTGCAGGGGCACTCAGCCCCTGCTCTTGCGCGAAACTGGACAAAGGGGAAGGGGTATAACCACCCCCTCCCCAGGTCCACCCATAGGTGGGGACTTAGAGTTAGTCCATCCCCTAAACTTAGTATAAGTATAGGAATATAGTCCCTAGGACTTTAGATTACCCTGGACGAACCTCTGAAACATATATCCTGGACCTTCGACTTTCTATCACGACTAGAAGATGGAAGAAATCTCCCTTGGGGTCAAGGAATGACTCCCCTGCTTGGAAGGCACCAAAAAAGCAACTGACCGGTCTGCATTACTGAAGCTCCCGCCACACGCCGAAGTCTCTGCATCCCCAGAGGTGGATTTCCAGACTTCTCCGAGGCTACCCTGAGTCCACAGCAAAGTGGAGGCCCGTGGCTATCGTGGGTAACGTGGAACCGTGACCCCTGGACACCGTGAACTTTTGCAGCAACAACACCTTCCTGGTCATCCTCGAAGTAGTGCTTTGGGCTCCTAGTAGCCCCAGCCTTCAGCACCTCCTGCACCGAAGATTGTTGGCCTCCACTCCACGAGTGACCCGTGGGCCAGCTCCAAGTGCGACTGCTCGAGGCTCCTTCGCGATCACTAGCCCGTTGGCTAGCAGGTCCCCACAAAGGCAACTCCACTTCTACTTGTGCTTTTCTGGTTGCTCCAGACTTGCTCTTACTTACCATTGTTGGGTGAGTCCATCAGACCTTGCTGGTCTGCACCGCAGTCCTTTCTCTGATTTCCTGAGACTTGCCATTGCCAAGGCTTGTTGGGTCCTTCCTGGTCGCCGACACCGCAGCACTCGACAGACTTCATGGAACAGCTCGAATCCGGCTCGTGGACTTCATCGACGCCTCCTGGACCTCGTAGCTGAAGAGTCAAGATACCCGCAAACTCACCTGAAGTACCAGACATCTGTGGGCATTGGTCCATCCTGCCCTAGGTCACTGGCAAGTGACCCAGACTCTGTCCCCTCTGCTCTCAGGTTCCTTATAGCCTAGATCCAGGCTTGGATCTCTGCAGACACTTCTCCTTTTCTCGGCAGCAGCAGTTCTTTACAGGCTTCCATTGGAATCGACGACGCGACCCGACACCAAAAGACACCTATGCACCCGGCTTCCCTGAGTGAGGTAACTCAAGTACTCCGGTACTCTCGAGGGTGCTAGCCCTAGAACTGTCTAAGTCCAAAAGGGTTTGGTCCTAGTTCGATTTGAAGTGTCCCTAATATTCAAAATTCCAACCGCGACATTCCCAATAGAAAGTAATAGGATCCCGCGGTTGTGTTTCCACACTGCATACGGCTCCCGTGGGTCCCCGATGTCTCGACCTTTGGTGGTTTCTTGGGGTCCCAGCGATTCTAGAGGCAATAGGCATACTACCTATTTCAGTCGTGGTTCTTATACCACTTTTTTAGTATATGGTTTGGTACGCCCCTAGGGCCCAAACGTGTATTTGTGCTTTTACTGATGCTTAAAACACTTGTAACTGAAGTACTTCGAACTCCAGTCTCATAAAGAGACTAGAGGGGTGTGTATTATCTTAAATACATATATTTTTAATATATACCTGGTGTGGTTGTCTTTTCATTTGATCACTCAAGAGATTATAGACTGGTAAAACAAGCTGCTTTGCATTCCTTCAAGACTTAGCCTGAAGGCTGCTCTCCATAGCTACCACTAGGATAGCTTTCACATAAGTTTGTCTTTAACCTATTACCATAAGGGGCTGTTTGGACTGATACAAGGTGCCCACTAGAACTAGTGGACAGCATATATCAGGCCACCTTCTCACAATTGCACACTCCTGTCCTATCTCTTGCACTTGCGCCCTTTTGGCAGCCTGGTGCAAAACGCAGACAGCCTTGCACTGTGGTGAAAGGGTGCCCATGTTGCATGCAGGAATGTTTTTGTGCAGGAAGGGTGTGCAGGACGGGGCACCTTCCTGCACAAAAGCAACCCTGGGAGGCATATTCCTCTTCCTCTTCCGCAGAATGCAGCACACATAAAAAGAGGAAGAAACGAGGAGAAAGAGATATTTTCCTTGTTAGGCCTCCCCAGCGAAGTTGTAAGATTTGCTGCATTCGCAGGTTTCTTACACATCTTGGGATGTGTAAAAACCCATGGGATTTGCAAGGAACATCCTCCAAAACGCCCCTGGAACGCCTTCCCAGGGCAGAGTGGAGTAGTGATTTGCCTGACTTCGAGGTGTGCGTCAATCATGTACCACGTTGCGAGGTGCATAGGCAATGCAAGCCTCTCATAAATATGCACTATAGTGGTGAGCAAGAAGCCACAGTGCAAGCGTCGAGCAGAGTATAGTGCAAGAAGCTACAGTGCAAGCGTCGAGCGGAGTACAGTGCAAAAAGCCACAGTGCAAGCGTCGAGCAGAGTACAGTGCAAAAAGCCACAGTGCACGCGTCAAGCAGAGTACAGCGCAAGAAACCACAGTCGAAGCATCGAGTTGAGTACAGCATAAGAAACCACAGTGCAAGCGTCGAGGTGAGTAAAGTGCAAGAAGCCACATTGCAAGCATTGAGCGGAGTACAGTGCAAAAAGTTGCATTGCAAGCATTGAGTGGAGCACAGTGCAAGAAACCACAGTGCAAGCATCGAGCAGAGTACAGTGCAAAAAGCTGCATTGCAAGCGTTGAGCGGAGTACAGTGCAAGAAGCCACAGTGCAAGCTTCGAGCAGAGTATAGCGCAAGAAACCACAGTGCAAGCATCGAGCTGAGTACAACACCACAGTGCAAGCGTTGAGCTGAGTACAGTGCAAAAAGTTGCATTGCAAGCATTGAGGGGAGTACAGCGCAAGAAACCACAGTGGAAGCATCGAGTTGAGTACCAGCACAAGAAGCCACAGTGCTAGCGTCGAGCAGAGTATAGTGCAAGAAGCCACATTGCAAGCATCGAGCTGAGTACAGTGCAAGAAGCCACATTGCAAGCATCGAGCAGAGTACAGTGCAAGAAGCCACAGTGCAAGCGTCGAGCAGAGTACCAGCACAAGAAGCCATATTGCAAGCGGCGAACGGAGTAAAGCGCAAAAAAACACATTGCAAGCGTTGATCCATAGCTGCCAAGGTTTCAGATTCCTTATGTGTGACATTTTCATAATTTCAGCATAATAATGGGTGACATTCAATGACTGAGTGACACTTTCTTGTGAGTAAAACCAAGCAATCGGGCTGGATTGGTGGTGAGAAAAATTCGCCGGAGTAGCAGAAGCAATGTGAAGACGTTCTGCAGGACTCTGTAGGTAACTGGTGGTAGTCTTTCTCACCTCCGGCAGCAGGCTCTTCCTGCTAGCAGTACTGACGGATAGAGCGGTGCTGGCCTCCTGAGCGGTTGCCAGGTAGAGGTGAGGATCTGTACCCATCAATAGCGGGTATCATGACATTTGGTTATTTGCAGACTAAAGACGATATCTTGGTCCAATATCCTTTTTCAGTTTGAATTAACTACTCACTATATCTCAGCAGCAGCATCAATTGGCTAAGGTCCTGACGAAAGCCTGATCCCAGTATGGTTCATATAGGCTGAAACATGTTGACCAGTAATCATCACACCATAGTGGTTCAAATCCATACCGCTGGTGCACTGCGTCTTTAATCCTGACAGCAGGCATATCTCTATTAAAATTGTTGTTCTATGCCTTCTAGCCAGTTTTAGAATTCACTTGATTTTTCACTTTTGTTCCACATTATTGTTTAATTTGCGCTGCGACTTCACTCAGACCTTTGGCTCATCATAGGTGGGTTTAGGATACCCCTTATACTCCAACAAAACATCCCAGAGCTCCTCCCTCACAGTGAGGGGGTTGTAGCCCCCAATGGAACTAGGGGTTTCCTTTGGGAGGAGAATCCCTATGATGAAGCATGTCACCTTTGGTGAGTGAGGGATTACGTCCTAGCAAGGGATCTGCCCTCGGATGATTTCATAAACTCATATGTTTGTTTACACAGATTCTTTATATAAGGAGTATTTTTTGATTTGTGTATACTATTGGTACATGTTTAAACCCTAGGATTTCTTAGTATTTATTAGTATCTCTCAGGGGAAACAATCCTTAGTGGTCTTTAAACCTTTTTCTCTTGGACCCTCCACCTTGAACTATATTGTTTTGGGGTAGTCTTTCTATGCCAGCTAGTCACTGCATAGGATTAGTAATCATTCCTCCACTATGCCCAGGTGGATTTATGCCGTGGCGCAACCATACCCACCTCTCTGGCTGGGCAGTTGTATAGTGATTCAGGCCACACTCCAGCACCGCGCCATGATGTGGCGCTGTGCTCACTTTAACTTAATTTTAATTTAATTTGCATTATGATTATGTGTGACATTTCATATCTTATGTGTGAAACTGAGTGACATTTTCACGCTCTGGCCGGGCAAAGCAATTGGGCCTCAAATTTTAATCATATAGGCAACCCCATTTTGACGCTGCTGAGAACTCTACTTAAGTTCAGATCAAAATCTTCTTTTTCCCAACCCAAACATCGTATGTAGTCTCTTTTCCAATACCTTTAGGTAAGCGCTCACTTCCATCCCTGATAGAAACTTTCTCTCATGCCTCATGATCTCTTTGCCAACCCCACTCAATTTCCCTCTACACTATTCTTGTTTAGGTTTCTCTCTTGCACATCTCGATGTGGTCTCTTTTCCTGCTCCAGCATTTCCTCCCTGCCGGTGCTCTCTCTGTCCCACCACAGCTTCGCTGTTTCATCATCCTATAAACCATCCATTCTTGCAGGATATGTCTTTGATGTCTCAGTAGCCGGCTCAAGTAGTTCATTTCCCCTCAGAGGACACTTCTTCGCCTGTTCCCCAAGCACCTCTCTAGTGTCCTTCTACTCTATTCCCACTTAGTTAACCGGTTCTCTCAGGTAGTTTTGCCTCACCATGTAACACTTGCTTGCATCTTTCTCATACATCCTGAATACCTCAGCAGCACCTTTTGCACCCAGGAACCTACTATGTCAGGCAACCGTTGCCAGTCTTGGCTTCTAGCTATCGCACTTTCCATGCAGGGGGCTTCGCGCTGGCAATTAACTATAGTCAAAGTAAAACTACAAGTACCACAATACAGTGTGCTATGAGCTAAAAATCTATAACTGTCTGACAGTGTCACACGTCATGGGGCTACTTGACGACATAAATCATAACCATAACAAAGTCTGTCTACTTGGTGCTAGACCCTTCGTCTTAACGTGTGTGTTGTCTCATCTGAACAGAGTTTTACAAATCTCCTGGGTGAGTTTACCGAAGGGATATGGCGCTCAACAGACTTGTACAAAATTATCTGGATATTCTGTAGTCAATTGCGGTGCTACAAGGTAGGGAGATCATCCCCTCCCCAGTACGTGACCAGGGTCAACAAAATCAATGATTTCTACCCTCCAGCCCACGCTAATATCAACATATAATAATTAACAGTAATGTGTCAAGATTCCACGGATTCTTTTGTTCATGTGTTCTTTATTGTTTCTTAGGTCCTTAGCCAACACGTGTTTCGTCGCCTCAGGGAATCAATCCCGTGACTTCATCAGGGCTAAGATACATAGAAAATATACACTCATGTAGTATATTCCGTTGATTTTTTTAGATTTGTACTTCAAACTTAGTGACACTGGTGTTGACATAACATTCTACTGTTTTTCAGAGTGAATGAAAGGTGCAACCCATGCATAATTTAAAAACATAAGTTCAAACATACAATCATTCATCATACAGTCCTATTACTCTTTTATAGTTCTTGTTGACATTGCCATATGCAAATCATTCTTGTTATAGGATGACCTTCAGTGGCTTGCATATGAATGTATTCCTATATAGTATATTTGTGGTCTCATACACTATGCTCCTCTTTGTCATTTGTTTGAATATATAAAGTTAAGAGCCATCACACATTGTCTCCCAAACTGTGACAAAATCTATGGTGAACTCATACATTGCAGTACCGTGTGTACAACATCCCCTCTGTGTCTAGGCGTTGTGCATGTGATCATATTGTAAACAGAAATAGATTTGTACCTGTTGATTTCATTAGGTACCGTGTGTCTAAAAGATATATGGGAAAAATGCCAGGACATTCATCGGTATAAATAAAGACCACCATTTCGGTCTATCTCTATTTATTTATCAATGTGTTCCATGACAGATCCCCTACCTTCCTGTCGGTTATACTTCGGTCCCGGCCTGCAAGTATGCAATTGTCGGGTAAACAAGTTTGTTGTGCTCCAATATCCAGCCTGTTAACTTTTCAGACGTTTCCCTTTCCTGCGTGCCCAAATTCTTAAGACAAAACCAAAAGCAGGAAGTAAATTCACTGTTAAGTTATAGTAACTGATATGGCTAATGTCTAAACATCTCCATATGATACATGGAGATGGATTGATTCCTCTGACTAACTGGAAGGAAGGCCATTGTTTAGGTCTCGCCTGAGCCAGCGCTTTAGCGCTGCTCTCACGAGAGCTTTTGTAAAAGGGGGATTTGGAAGTGCAAACCAGTGCTTTCAGGCCGCCAACTACAGTGCATGTGCGCCAGGCGCGCGCACCATTTGGCAGCCTGCGTGATCATTTTGCGGCCGCTTTGCTGTTCTCAGTGAGCCGCGCGGCCACTGAGAACATCAAAGCGGCTGCGAAAGTGCACACCATTTGCCACTCCCTCCCTTATCCCACTTCCTGCTTGTTATAAAGGTCGCCGCAATATGCCACCACCTCATTAGACATACATTGCTTTGCCAATTACAGCTTTGTTTTCGCTGCCTTCTTTCCCTAGGATGATGTGACGGCTTCTTGGAAAGTTAACTAGAGAGGTTCACAATAGCGGTGACGATAAATACATCCAACATAATATTTTACAACTCTGCTTCATATCAGCCATTTCCCTATTATGTTCTGTAGGGAGCCGAGGAGCACCATTGCCAAGTCAATACTGCCATCTAGAGGTCAGAAGTGTAAGACAGGCAAATGCTCCGATCCAGAAAACATTTAGCTGGTTTTTACGAACTATGTCAAAACAGACTGAAAAAGATTCTAAAATATAGACTTAAATAAATATCTTCCAAAATCTTTGATGGGCACATCTCTACATCAAACGCTTACCGCCAAATATATATATAAATATATTTTTAATGGTGCAAAATTACATACAGCCGTACAATTCGGAGTCACTTGACCCGATACTCTTGTTACACATAAACTCAGTACAACGCTTGCCGCCAAATATGTTAAATTGAAATGTACGGAAGGATGAGATTTTAGCAAACTATACTTTCGAACCTACATATTACCAAAAGAAGTCTTTTGTAATCCATGTTTCCACATATAATTGATCACCGAGAACCCCTGGGACTCCACTAAGATCTGCGGAGCTTTTCTGGACTCTGATTGATCCCTGAAAGCTAGAAACCATGCGTCAGTTTCAAGTTAATTTTTTATATATGTTACAGAACTCCAAAGAGATCCACATAAAACATTAACCAAAATACATCTAGAGAATATAATCAATAGGTCCCTTAAAATGCTTTGAATACCACGACAGCTTAAACTCTAGTACCATACAATTAATACAAATTAAAACAAGCATTTGCAATGCAATAGGTCTCGCATTTACACGAGTTTAAGCTATTGGCATTGTAAATAACCATGCCTTTTATTTATGTTCAAAAAACAAAAATAAAAGGCATTGTCATTTGCAATGTCAATAGCTCAAACTCGCGTAAATGCGAGACCTATTGCATTGCAAATGCTTGTTTTTAAGATGCTAATGAGTATGTTCGTGTTCCAGCATGAGACCGGTCCGTGTGAGCCTCATTATATTAAAGCACCAAAATAGAAAGAGGACTTCTATATCTCCTGCACTCGGACTACCTCGAGTGAGCGCCATCTTTAAATGTTCTGATTGTGTTGAAATCTTATGCTTTAGATGCTCATCCCTAATCATTCCCGAATTATATCTATTTCCAGAACCGATGTCTGCATCTAGATCTAAAACGATTGCCTATCTGTTTGGATCAAGTTTCAATCGTTGCATCAGCATTCTATTGTCTGTGTGTAGACAATATACATCCAAACCCAACCGCCTGTGATGTGTAATAAGTCATTTGTGCAGTGATTCCTCATTTGGGATTAAGTTAAGTGATATAGATCAATGGAGGAATGTATATATTACAAACCAATTATCAAATGCTTACAATTATTTATAAAATGACTGTCCCATTCGAATTAGGTTAAACACATTTTTGAAACATTATGACCGTAACAGGGTATAATTTATACAGTAGTATGGCCCTTTTTATCATTATTAAAGGCAATGTATAATTCCCATACATTAACATTCAGAGCCACCCTGATTATGGTTTGGAGAGACCTGTCAACATCATGGTCTTGGAATACCTAAGTAAATCACATTGTACAACCATACTGAGTGGACATAATTCTGTAAATGTATATTCGTTCCCCCAAGAAGTATTGGGGCTCATGAGCTGTAGTGAGACCCATTTCAACACATCTCAAGCGTAAGATCCACGCTGCCTCCTTTATCCTCGGGGTGGGCTCTCTATTTCCCTTTCGGGGGTCCCTGGGCACCTGCTGCATACCATAAAATCCAAACAATCTGTGCCTTTCCTGCTGCTCACATGTCGCAATGTGTGCGGCTACAGGATATCTCATATCATTATGCATTACTGCTCTCATGTGTTCACTAATCCTCTCTTTAAGAGTTCAGATAGTGCTTCCCACATACCTGTGTTTACACTTACATTCTATCGAATTGATCGCAAATTTGGTATTGCAATTTATATTTGATCTGATTTCAAATATTTGATTGTGATCACGCTCAACTATAAATGTGTGACTAATGTATTTTGGTGTGGTGATGCGGTCGCCAGCACTAATATCGTCAGCGTAACTCCTGATGCGTGGTACTTGGCAGGACTGTGCTTCCTGGATAGTCTACGCCAGGAAGACACTGAGGGGCTTATTTACAAGTTCCTTGCGCCGCTGGCGCGTCACTTTTACTGTGGGAAAAAGTGACGTACCGCAGCACAAGAAGCTTGTAAATAAGCCCCTGAGTATCTTTATCCCCAGCCCAGTGAGACCTGCAAGAACAAAGCGGTATCAGAGCACGTGATCAACGCTTCACTCCAATTCCTGCACAAAGAGAATTACCATTTCCAACCACTCGAATACCCAAACAACTCAAGATATAATCGTTTAGCTCCAATTTCATCTAAGGCTTTCCACTCCAGTTCCCCGAACCCCAAACAAATTAGAGGTCCCCAATTCCAGGTCCAATAACCTGCAAAGATCCTATAAAACAGCGCACCATCGCATTTATGAGACCTGCTTCTTGCCCAATCCGAATGCCCTACCTTCATATTTATAGGGAGATGTGACCGATCATGTTACGCCAAAATTTAAAACCACCAATCCGGAGCCCCGTGTCATCCTTCAAGTTGAAATCAAAGATTGCTTCTGGACCAGAGAGGGCAGCACGTTGTTGGCGCCATCCTTGGATATAAAATGCCAGGAAATAGCTGGCACCAATAAGGAGTCTGAATGTGTCAAACCTCGTTCCTGTCAGCGCGAAAGTGTAAGAAGCTAGCCCACTCATTGGCCAAGAGCCGCCGCCAATCACAAACGTTTAGCTCCGAACAAAGCTTGGAGCGTAAATCATGGGGTGCGGACCGGTGAGGAAACCGCATAAGTGGGAAATGTGTGAACGCATTATATTCTCCACTAGCACGAGTGGCGGACCAGAGAGGAAACTGCCCGACGTGCGTTCATTGGTCAATAAATTCTCTAATAGGAAGTCTCCTATCATCCGTACTTCCTGAAACGCCTGCGATGTTGACCAAAGATGCGCCCTCATTGGACAAAAATATCATCGACGTCGAATCAGCTTCCTGTGACTCTGTGTAAATC
Organism: Triturus cristatus; assembly: GCF_964204655.1. Taxonomy (NCBI): domain Eukaryota; kingdom Metazoa; phylum Chordata; class Amphibia; order Caudata; family Salamandridae; genus Triturus; species Triturus cristatus. Next base: position 464,729,620 of record NC_140579.1, on the reverse strand, counting down.
AGACGGTGTCCTTCTGTGACGTCACTGGTATCCGTGTAAAGCGCTCTGACACCTTCGGGTCGAGTTCCCGCTATATAAAACTGCAAACATGAAGGAACCGTACAGCTCGTGCGTTCATGGCCAGGAAGTAAACTGCCAAACTCATTGGACCAGGGCAACGTTCAATGTCTAACCTCTGTATCTTCCATCCGACGTTCAACACACCCATGACCAGAGAGGAGACCGACACACACACTTTCTCATTGGTTGGCCGACCTCTAATCATTATTTATGGATTCCTATTGAGAGGGCCACGTGCAGGTTAGAACTCAAGTAAAAACTTAATAATCAGGCATTATTATTTTTGTTGTTGAAGTTTTATAGAGCGTGAACTCGACCCGAAGGTACCCGAGCGCTTTAAATGAGCACCAGTTGCAGTACAGACGGACGCATTAATTGTGTTAGGCACGGCAGATTATGTGAGTTGCCCAGAATCACAGGATGTTTGCCCCTCTTGCCAGACTCCTAGTTCCCCAGCATCAAAGTCGGACGCTCTGTCCATTACGCCACACCCTCTCCTAAACGGCTTCCACACAAAGTCCTCAATGCCGTCACAGGTTCGTAAAATAATGTCTAGATTTCTTCTTTCAAATAACCATTCGGGAAGCCAATGAAAGAAGCATTGGTAAAAGCATTGGGTTTCACCTATAAGGTTAATAATAAGCTGTTTAGGTTTCGCATGCACAGCGCGTGCATCGAACGTTCTAGGGGTGCAGAAGTGGTCTAAACATCCATTACGCTTCGGGTACCATGGAGAGGCCCGTCTGAACTCTCTTGCGGAGATGAGGTGGATTTCTGGTGACATCCCACAGGACGAGTGCTGGGTGATTATTTGTACAAAAGGACCTGTCTTCCTCCCAACATAAGGCTGAGTCACACGGGTACCACATCTGGAGTGACACACCCTATGAGGTGACCATGTACAGGTGTCACTTCAAAGGTTTCCTCATTAGAATTTAGTCGCCTGCTGTTTGGGCTTCCCAAAGGGAAACTAATCCGTGTGTGAATGTGTGAATCGCGCCGCTGGACCGCGAGGACGGGGGACTATGCTTTTCTTTTAATACCTCGTGATCTAAATCAAGTGTTGGGCGCTGCCCTGAAGAGGTTTCCCTGGGAGCTGTAATGCGCAGATGCCAACGTCGCCACTGCAGAGATGTAATTTCTTTTCAACAGCGTCAAAGCAGAACTGACATCATTTTGTTATAAAGGTTTTAAAGGAATAGTTACCGACTGTTGTGCCAGGAATAACAGGGAGGACGCTGGCAGGTAGTGATAACAGCGTGTAGTTTATTCACACAATTTACTGCAAGTAATTCCGATATACAGGCCCACGAGGAGCGACGAGATCCGCTCGCCGCCAGCTCTCTCCGTCTAGTGTTCCGCCCCCCTCCGCGTCACGAAGCCGCCCGTCCCGATTGGACGGGGCGTCACGTGACACAGAGGGGACGAGACACTAGACCGTATAACATCTCCCCTTCAATAATATAACAGCAAAACGTTAATCATGTCATAACAAAGTCTTCAAAGCGCTTGGGCGCCCTAACAGATCTGGTAGGCCTCCTAGGAGTCACAAACCGAGGTTGCCCCTCGGCGCATAGCGGGCTACTATATCTGGTACCCTCCTGGACACCTTGGTTGCCTACGAACTCCCGCATGGACTTCATTCCACCACGCCCACCGGCACCACTTGTCTCAACTCGCATCTCCTCATGACATGCTGATTCACCACTGCTAGCTCTGTCAACAGGCGGGGTGTGCAGCCAACCATCATCCGCCCGTTCACTTCTGCTCACAACCTCGTACTCTTGCCACTCATGTACACTATCGTCATGCCTGGGCCCACTCGCACGGCCTCCATTCATAATGATGTTTTCCTGGCCTGCTTTGAGCTTGACAATGTCATCCTTGCTTCTCCATCCTCCGCTTTCCAAGCACACTGCCCCTTTCCTGACCTCCCGCACACGTACAGGAGTTTGAAAGACTGACTCCCCCTTCATCACCTTATGCGGCTTCCTTACTAGGACCCAATCTCCCTGTTCCACCTCCTTAGCTCTGGCTCTATTCACAGTATCGGCGTACTTTTTAGCATACTCTTGCTTAGCCATGAGTCGCTCCCTGACTCTCAGCGTCTTCTCATGTACACCCTCCGTGTCTTCTCGCACATCATACCACTCGTTGTACTTGGGGGTAAGTTCGCTGGTGCACCGTCTCCCCCTCATCAAATAGAAAGGCGTGTGACCAGTAACGGCATTTGGAGTGTTGTGGTAAGTGTGCACCTTGTCTGCGAGAAACATCTTCACATCCAAGTTGGACGCAAGGGCAAGCTGGATTCCCTCTTTGAGGAACCTGTTCATTCTCTCTACCTGCCCGTTGCTCTTCGGGCTGTACAATGGGGTCTTCTCCTGCTTGATCCCCGAGTGGGCGAGAAAATCCATCATCTTCTTGGATACCAGCTGGGTGCCGTTATCCGATACCATGACCTTCGGTTGCCCTTCTTGAGCGAAGATTTTCCGTAGCACTTGAATCACCCGGTCCGTGGTAACCTCTCGGACGAACTTGTACTGTATCCACTTGGAGTAATAGTCGGTGATCACGATGAGAAATCTGCAATCCTCCGGCAGCAGTGAAAACGGGCCCGCGAAGTCGATGGCGATCTTGCTCCATGGGCCAGCCGGAATCTCCACTCTCTGCAGCTCCCCTCTGCTGGTTTTCCAATGCTTGTCCGCCTTCAGACACTGCTCACACCTGTCAATGAATTCGCAGACGTCGCTGGACATGCCCGGCCACCAGTAGTACATTTTTAATAGGTTCTTGGTCGCGGTGCCGCCAGGGTGACCTTTGTGGGCAATCCTTATTAGTTTACCCCTGAGACCTTCCGGCGGGACAAACAGCTCATGCCGTTTCAAGAAGCCATTCTCGAGGGTGAGTTCCGCACTCACCTGCTGGAAGCTCCGGAGGGACCCATGTAGATTCCGCACGGGAGGCCAATATGATGTCACGTGGCCCATCACGGTGCGGAGAACCACGTCCTTCTCCTGAGAAGCAAGCCACTCCTCTTCAGATATGGAACCTTCGCACATCGTCGTGGCATCCACCAGTGCCACCACACACTCCGTATCATCCAGGGACCCATCAACGTCCCCTGCCACGGGCAAGCGGGACAGGCAATCCGCTCTGCAGTTGAGGCCACCCTTGATGTGCCTGATGGTGAAGTGGTATTCCTGCAGCTTGGACAGTAGGCGCAGCAGCCGCGAACTGGCCTTCCCATTACCACGGCCCTCGCCGGCCATCATGTAGATCAGGGGTTTGTGATCCGTGACGATTTCGAACACCTTGCCCCACAAGTAGTTCTTGAGTTTCTCCACCGCCCAGACACAGGCGAGCGTCTCGCGCTCAATGGTGCTGTAGTGCTTCTCGGCATCGCTCAGAGAGCGGGATATGAAGGCGATGGTGTTCTCCTTCTGCCCGTGGAACTGGCAGAAAACCGCCCCAATGCCCTTTGCACTTGCATCGACCGTGACCACATTCCGCAAGTCCTTGTTGTAAGGCTGCAGCACCGGTGCCTCTGCGATACTCCTCTTGACGGCCTCGAAAGCCGCGTCCTGCTCCGCTGCCCACGCGTACTTGACATTCTTCCTCAACAAGGCCCTCAGTGGCTCCACAGTGGTCGCGTACCCCTGCAGGAACTTCGAATAGTACTCACTGAGCCCCAGGAAAGACCGCAGTGCATCCTTGTCACCAGGGCACGGAGCTTCTCTGATCGCCTTCACCAGGTCTTCTTTGGGAGCAATCCCATCCGGGGTCAACACATGCCCCAAGTATTCGATCTTGGACTCCATAAATTTGCATTTGTCCTTGGAGACTGTCATCCCCTTTTCACGCAGAACCTCCAACACCTTGCTCAACACCGCCAGGTGCTCTGCCTCGTCCTTAGTGTGGATCAAGATATCGTCCTGGAACGCTTCAACCCCCTCCATGTCACAGAACAAGAGATCCATCAGCTTTTGAAACACCCCCGAGGCAGAGGCGAGTCCGAAAGGCAGCCGGACATACCTGTATGCCCCGAACGGAGTGACAAATGTGGTCAGCTTCTTAGAGCCTTCGGTGAGGCAGACCTGGTGGTACGCGGACTTCAGATCAATCAGGGTAAACAGGCAGGATCCGGACGTCGACGCCAAAATATCCTGAATGTTGGGCAGCGGGTGACAATTGACTAGGATGTTGTTATTGAGGGAACGCAGGTCCACGCACAGACGGATGTCTCCAGTTCTTTTCTTCTTCGATACGACGATCGCGGACACCCATTCCGAAGCACCGGCACTTTCGATTACCCCTTCATTCTCCAACTTGTCCAGCACAGACTTGAGTTCCGCCCTGACAGAGAGAGGCACAGTCCTGACCTTGTGCTTGATTGGCATCGCCCCCTCCTTCAGCTGTATGTCGTGCACGAAGCCTTTCACGCATCCCACTTCATTTGCAAAGACTGAGCTGAATTTTGCAAGAACGCCGGACAACCCACCCGGGTCATCGTCCGCCTGAATGGAATTGACCCAGTCCGCTCTGAGAACTATGGGATCCGCTGCCCCCGGGATTAACATCACTCCTAACTTTGCCAGATCCTTCCATCCCACAAGGCTTCTCCCCTTCTCGGCCACGTAAATCTTGGTATTGATGGCCCTCCCTTTGAAAGTGAGGGTATCGGGAAAGTACCCTTTCATCACTATATCCTGCTCCCCAAACGCTTTCGGGTTTACGTCCGTCACACGCAACTGCACATCGTGCCACATCGCATCAAAGGTAGTGTCGGAAATCAGGGTAATGGGGGAACCTGAATCAGCAGTGAACGGAAGCTCAACAGAGCCAATCATCACGGAGCCTATGGGCCCCTTCACTCGCCCATCCTCAGCATCAATAGATAGCACTATATCCCCTAGCGCCTCAAGATCGCCTTCGCTCATAGAACTCACTTTCACACTGCTAGCTGGCTTCCTGGTCTTGCATACAGCAGCAAAGTGGCCCACCCTCCTGCACTTAGTACATTTCCTGCCCAGCGCAGGGCAAGCCTTACTGTCCGCCAAGTGATCTATCGCTCCGCACCTGAAGCAAGCGAACGGCTTCCTAACCGCCCCCTTATCATTCGCCCCTCTATCAGGAGGCTTCTGGGCGGATTTGCTCCTGTCCTGCACATAAAACACACTGGCAGCGTGGCTAGTCTTGGCAAGTTCCTCTGCGGACACCAGGGATCTCTCGATGGCCTTCGCAATGGCCACCACCTCCTGAAGCGTAGGATCGCGGCATGTCAGCAATCGTTCCTGCACTTTCTTGGAGTGGCAGTAGAACACCACCTGGTCTCTGATGTAGGTGTCCGTCATGCCCGCAAATTCACAGTCTTGGGCAAGAACGCGCAAGCAGGCAATGTATTCCTCAATAGACTCCCCCTCTTCCTGCTTCCTAAGCGCGAACTTGTGGCGCCCTACCATGATGTTAGTCTCTTCAGCATACTGCAGCTCCAACCTCCTTACCGCTTCCTGGTACGCGTTGAGCTGAGTGGTAACGCCAGGCGGATTCACGAACACAGGCAAACTGTCGAAGACCTCTTGCCCAGCCTTCCCCAGCAGTCCGAACAGCAGCGCCTTTTTCCGCTCCGCCGAGTACCCCGTGCCATCAATGGAAACGATATAGTTCTCGAAAGCCCTCAACCAGCTTTTCCACTTCATGCATGGCTTGCCGGGAACCTCCAAAAATAGAGGCGGGACACAGATGTTGCCTCCGTGCGCCATTTTGAGCGCGCCCGGCACACGTGGCGCGGACGGCAGGCTCTCCCACGCAGCAGCAGGACCCAAAGCCTTGACAGCACGCAGGCACGAGGAGTGAGGACCAAGCGAGGCGCGGACACCGCTAGGCGAGACCCCACAGCAACAGAAGGTACCTGGCACTCAGGACCGGAGACAGCGTCAACAGGCAGAAGCACGAGGCAAGGAGGCAGGCGAGACAGGCAGCAAGGCCGGCACTGGATGCAGCAGGGACGGACTTCAGCAGCAGACGCCCACGTGGGAGGGCTCCGCCTCAATCAGCAAGAACAGGAGGGCATGGAGAGACACTCGTGGGCCCCACTTCTTGAACCCTCGTCGCCATTTGTTGTGCCAGGAATAACAGGGAGGACGCTGGCAGGTAGTGATAACAGCGTGTAGTTTATTCACACAATTTACTGCAAGTAATTCCGATATACAGGCCCACGAGGAGCGACGAGATCCGCTCGCCGCCAGCTCTCTCCGTCTAGTGTTCCGCCCCCCTCCGCGTCACGAAGCCGCCCGTCCCGATTGGACGGGGCGTCACGTGACACAGAGGGGACGAGACACTAGACCGTATAACACCGACCCTCTGACACAGAGTGGTGTGATTCACACATATTAGCAGCGACGGGAGTAGTCAGAAATTAAAACACCCTTCACTCTTATCACCACTGTTGGTGCTGGTACCGAAAGGCTGCTCTGCTCCTAGGAATGTTTTTGAAGGGCCAAACAGTTCATTTTACAGCGGACTGTTATAAAACAATTTACAAAACCAAAAATGTTTTCCAGGTGGTTCTGAAGGGTAATAATCCCAAAAAGTCCCACTAATGAGCTGATGTTGACCCAATCCAAGGGCCCAGAGAGTTTCCTTCCTTCCTTCTGTCATCTTCTTCCTGTTCTCTTTTCTTACTTCCTTGTTTTTCTTTTTTCACCTCTATACGTTTTGGGGCATATTCTCAAGGAGTCATCGCCAAGTTAGCGGCACTTTGTCGCAGCCAAAGACGCGATAAATGCATCACCCCATTCACAAGCTGGTGCTAATGATGCAGCGTGGAAACCTAGGTCATGGGGAAAAGGACGCGACCCGTACCAATATCCTCCCTCCGCTACAGACCAGACATCACACTATCGCTTTTCATACATGCAGTCATTGGTGGGGCCCATAACACCAACATTCATACGTCACTTCACACTGGTCTGCACATACAAGAGAGATGAGCGGTTCAAGCGCTGGACATGAAAGGAATACCTTATAACCTATTAGAAGAAAAGTTATATTACATATCTATACATTAATACCCTTACTCCTGCAGATCTCAGTCTTAAACATCAAGGCACTCCTCCCACGTGATCGATGGATCAAATTAGTTGGATTGGTTGATGGTGATTTAGAACCAGCTAAAACACATTTCAAGATTATGATCTTACCACCCTCAATGAATCACAAACACTTTACTTGTTAATCAATAATTGTTTATCTATTTTATCGTAAAAAGGTTAAATTGCATACAGAAAGATATATCAATTTTCATGTTAATCACAGAACACCATATTTACCTAATCTGGCTATCGGGCGTCCCCTAAATCATGGGTTTGTCAAGATCAAATTGGCTGTAATTCGGTCATTTAGCAGCAAAGTTCTTCATGCAGCACGCTACAGTCCCAAAGAATAGGCAAGGACCAGAGACGTGCAAGCATCAATCAATGCCCATAGTTTTAAAAAAGTTCGCAGTTCATCGGATAATGGGCAGCATTCGGACCATCAAAGGTTCAGGAACGCGGCAGTCACCCTAGATAGTAGCGTCGCGTAGCGTCACCGTCGTCTTTGTCAGCAAAAGGAAAGAGAAAGTATGCAAATTTTCTCTCTATTCTACCATGTAATTTATAATGAAAATGGAGAAAAGATGTAACAATTTGTGAAATTTGGGCTGTCATGATTGGTCACCTCGTGGAGCAGCGGCCATCACCTCGTGTCGCGTCAGCGGCCATTTTGATTTTAGGCCCAAAGGATAACTTAAGCGAAACAAACACAAAAGTGTAATTAATACATGGAAATAATGAATCTAATGTTAACCCCTTACTAATCCCTCTATGTGTATGTATTTATCTAGCGTATAGCGACATTTAAAGCGTTCATATTCACCCATTTGTTGTCATCTTGGGCCATATCACGAAAACGTTACAAAAGCCACATATATCATGCAATATTCTATTTTCTACATATACTACTGTTAGTATGCATACAGATTTTAGTCATAAATGTTATTTAGCCATGCAAAATGAAAATCCCACGTATACTTTGTAAGTTAATAATGTTGATTAGAAACATGCAAAACTTATTTAATAATATTATAATTAATAGGTTATATAATCAGTATATTCATGCAGAATAGGGAGGTATACAAAATTTTGTACTACCCGCTCCATCACTAACAGCTCATGGCACCACTTTACCTGCGATAGCAGCCGCAAAAAACATCACCACAGATGACCTCCGCAACTATCGCTAATGAGATGCAGAGTAGGCGTTCCCGTGCCAAAAGCCGTGACAACACCACTTCCCAACATTCTCAACGACCAGCCAGATCGGCGATAATCACCCAAAACATGCAATAAGGCACGTTAGCAGCAGGAAACTAACACCTGCTCTGACCTGGTGCAAAGTCGAACCACAGCCTGCACCACAAAAGACAGCCCAGCCCAGAGCCACACCTGAAGAACAACAGATGCCATGGAGCCACTGATCATGCGGGCCGGACACCCAAGAGGGCCACAACACCCACCGCCACCACTCCCAGGACCACCCCCCCCCTCCGGGCACCCACCCGGGGCACACCCCACCAGCACCGGACCAAGACACTGCACATCAACGGCCCGCAAAACATGGAAAAAAGCACCCACCTGATGTCGCACAATTGCAGCAATCAACACACATGTGAGTACAGAAATCCTGAGTCATTCATGCACCATTGAAAGACCAAACAAAATGTCACATACTAATTTGTCTCCAAACAACTATTGGGAAGAGTCATGGCGGGGAATCCCTGGACAATCTGTGGGTCAGAGCCTACAAGACAATATCCAAGATAAGAAGGTGTGTTAGGCACCCAGCAAAGGACAGGGAGAGAGAGAAAGAGTGAGAAAGTGAGAGACTGAAAAAGGAGCAAAATGCCAATCGTGCCCTTGGCTCATGCATACATGCCAACAGCTACATGTGTCTCGAAATTCGTGCACCCCAAATCACAGGCCTGGCATCAAAGTCAGCGCGAAGGCCACATCACATCTCCGAAATGCAAGCAGTAGTCAGACAAAAATTAGGCACGGTCCCCAATGTATAGGGCCGGCCCCGAGGGATGGGGTCCCTGGGGCCAGAAGTAGGCCGTGAGGGGGGGCCACGCAGCCCCCTCCCCTAAAAACTTTTTTTAAAAAAAAAGGCAGGCCGGCCCCGGAGGATGGTGTCCCCGGGGCCATAATAGGCCTGAGGAGGGGGGCCACACGGCCCCCCTCTGAAAAAAATAATAAAAAGCAATGGCCAGGCCCCCGGGGGATGGGCCCCCGGGGGATGGGCTCCCGGGGCCAGAAGTGGCCCGGGAGGGGGGCCATGCGGCCCCCCTCCCAAAGAAACAAAAATAATAATAAATAAATAAATAATAACCTATATAGACACTCATGTAGCTACTCACCAACCCATGCAGCCACTTATACACAAAGTGAGAGACTGATACAGATATTTACATATTTAAACATTACTCACTAAGCCATGTATTCACTAAGATACACTTAATCAGTCAGTTATACAATAAATTTTTCAAAAACAAATCATCCATTTAGACACTTATATACCCATTTATTCTTCCATCGACCTTGAGATATACATATATAAAACATATGTAATTTTCAGAAAAACACACATTCACTGGATGATGTCATCAGTGATGTCATTTGAGATGTCATCAGTGATGTCATGAGTGATGTCACTGATCATGTCATCAGTGATGTAATATGTGACGTCATCAGCAGTGCATTGCGGGCGCGCGAGTTATAGTTAGCTGAACTAACTATAACGGGGGAATTTCAAGGGCTTTGTACGAGTGAAAAGTCCAGCTAACTATAACGCCCCTGAAACCTATGGTTTTTTCAGTGAATTTCTAAGGTTTTTTAAATGCTAATTCCTAACTATAACGTGTGTGAAACCTATGGTTTTTTCAGTGAATTTCAAAGGTTTTTTAAATGCTAATTTCTAACTATGCCTACAGAGATAGGACATGTGAAGAAAGAAGAAAAAACGCACAGAAAGAAAAAAAAGAAATGCAGAAAGAAGCAACAGAAGTCCTCAAAGACGAAAAAAAGTGCAGGATGAAGGACAACGTGCAGAAAGAACAAACAGAAGAGCAGAAAGAAGCCTTGTTGCAAAATCAGCCTGTACCCTGAACTTTTTCAGAAGGATACTGGTGGTAACTGAGTCTGACTAACCAGTCCTAGAGCCAGTGCTATGTTAAAAGACACTCAGAATACAGTGAAAACACCTACATACACTAGGGAACACTATGCGTTGGGGCCCCCCTGTGATTAGCATGACCTCCTCTGTAAGCCCCTAGTATATAATAGGGCAGGGGATTAAAACTACCTCTTAAAACGCGCCACAGGGCGTGTTTGCACACGTTACCTCAGGCCCCGTCCCCTCCCTTCCCCACTGTGTAAACACGCACTGTGGCCGTTTTAAGTTGGGAGATTAAGTCCCCTTGAATCCTGAGGGTCCCTAGGGTCCAACTAGACCACTAGGTACCTCCAGTAAGCGCCACTGAGCTGCGTTGCAGAGAGATGTAAAAAGGGGCACGGCCTAGACCACCTCTCTGCAACGCAGCGCAGTGGCGCTTACTGGAAGCACCTGGTGGGCTAGTTAGCCCCCAGGGGCCCTCAGGATTGAAGGGGAATTATTTCCCCAACTTAAAACACGTCATAGGGCGTGTTTGCACACGTCACCTCAGGCCCCGTCCCCTCCCTTCCCCACTGTGTAAACACGCCCTCTGGCCGTTTTTTAAGTTGGGAGATTAAGTCCCCTTGAATCCTGAGGGTCCCTAGGGGCAAAATAGCCCACTAGGTACGTCCAGTAAGCGCCATTGCAGAGAGGTGTAAAAAGGCGCACGGCCTGCACCACCTCTCTGCAACGCAGAGCAGTGGCGCTTACTGGAAGCACCTGGTGGGCTAGTTGGCCCCCAGGGTCCCTCAGGATTGAAAGGGAATTATTTCCCCAACTTAAAACGCGCCACAGGGCGTGTTTGCACACGTCACCTCAGGCCCCGTCCCCTCCCTTCACCACTGTGAAAACGCGCCATGTAGGCATTCTAAGTTGAGAGATTAAGTCCCCTTGAATCCTAAGGGTCCCTAGGGTCAAACTAGCCCACTAGGTACCTCCAGTAAGCGCCACAGAGCTGCGTTGCATAGAGGTGTAAAAAGGGGCGTGGCCTCAGAACACCTGTCTGCAACGCAGCTCCCTGGCGCATACTGGAGATACCTGTTGGGCTAGTTGGCCCTCAGGGACCCTCAGTATTGAAGGGGAATTAATTCCCCAACTTACAACTGGCCAGGGGGCGCGTTTGCAGAGTGCTGCAAGGAGGGGGCGTGGCCTCTGGCGCGATGCCGGTCTTTTATTTATTTTATTTTTTTAAGAAGGAGGGCTGTGTGGCCCCACTTCTTTTTCTAAATTATTGGCACTGGGGACCCCATCCCCCAGGGCCTGCACCCTAATTTTTTTTGTTGAAAAAAATTAATTTGGCCCTCCCAAGGCCTTAATCGGCCCCAGGGACCCCAACCTCTGGGTCATGGCCTTTTTTTTAATTATTATTCTTTAGGAGGGGGGCTGCGTTGCCCCTCTCCTCAGGCCACTTATGGCCGCGGGGACCCCATCCCCCGGGGCCGGCCTTTGCTTTTTATTATTTAAAAAAATATATATTTATAGAAACACCTAGGACATGCTGGACAAACCGTATATGTACCTATCACCATGACGATTTGTGTGATATTCATTAAAAGGCGACTATGCATACAATGAATCAACGTGGAATGTATTTACACCGCTAGTGAAGCTCTGACGTGTCTGACGCCCTACCGTGCCTAATCCCGGCGCCCCCGCCCGTGGGTACTCTCCAAGTAGACACACTTGTCGTTTATTTATACAAACATGGGTAGCTATTGACGGGCACATTTAATACACACGCACACCAAGCCATTCAAAGGGGATTCGACAAAAATTCGACTAAACTATGCAAGAAACCCCCCTCACGGTTAATAAAACACACATCCACCGCCGGATGTGTAATACTTTTTATTTTACTCTCTGGAAAGGAGACAAACCTCACTTGAGAGTCACAGCGTGCTCCTGGCTGAGCCCAGTGCTGTGTTACACCCACCAGTGCCCGCCGAGTGCCACACACCTCTGTGTTGTATTCCACCAGCTAGTGCGTATGCTATGACACTCTCTAGCCCATGTGCACTGTAACACCACCCCGTGAATATGTCATGCCACACTTGCCTTCGCACCGGTTATATTGCCCCATCTAACGTGCCTTCCTCGATGCCTATGTTATAACGCACAGCGCTATGCCATACATATTACAATCTGGGATCCATATCTTTGTCACAGTGCATATGCAAAGTTACACTCCCCAGCACATATTTTATATTACAACTTTAGAGACTAGTTAGGTTACACAACACTGCCCTGTGCATATTACACTCCAAGGCACATATCGCATAGCACGCGCTAGTGCCTGTGCTATCTCACGCTCTCCAATGAATCTGTAATTGCGCACAATGTATTGCATATTATATTTCACGCCCCGGTTCATCTTATATCAGACTTTGTGGAGCATAGTTTATACCATATACTATATCTAGGTTTCATTTTCAATCGTGCTCTCAGGACTATGTTCTATATAACACTGCGTCCACCTACCCTTTTCACGGGCATTACATTTTGCGATGGGGGGTGGAGGGTCAGGGGGTGTTTCTGCCAAGTGAGCCCGGAGTCACAGTCACAAACGTCCTCTTCTTCCTGAATAAAAGTGAGATTATGCTGCATACTTGTTCATATTTTAAGTAGTTCGCACAGACCCACATTTTAAAAACAATAAAGTTCCTAATACCCACCTTCTCTGAACAGTTAGCTTGCTGCCCCATCCACCTCCTCCCTATCCTCTGTTGTCTGAATCCATGGACTAGCCTCCTCCCTCCTGCCCTGCATGGTCTGATGTGCTGCCACTGCCCTCCATTTAGCATGATGTACCAGTCCACTCCTCCTGCCCTCCATTGCCCAATTCTATGGCCCATCATTGACCTCCTGCTTAGCCTCTGTGCTTAGCTTGCTGCCCCTATTCTCCTTCCCCTTACCCTCCGATGTCTTTGTGCATGCCCCTGCTCCATCCTGTTTGCCCACCATGTTCCATGGACCTGCCACTCCTATCTTCTCTAGAGTGTTCTGTTGAGCTGCCACTCCCCTCCCACCTGCCTAGCATTGTCAGATGACTGTAACCTGTCCCTGCCACCTCCACCTTGCCTGTCCACATGCCATGCCCCTATCCCCTTCCTCCTGTCCTCCATGGTCCATTTTACTGCCACACCCTTCTGGCCTCCCTGGTCTGTTGTGCTGCAACTGCTCCTCCTGCCTGCCCCGCGTGGTCTGTTGTGAGGCCCCTTCCCCTGAACTCTCTGGTCTGTGCCCAGGTCCTGACCCTCCCTTCTATCCTCCATGGTCCTTTGTGCATGCCCCTGCACCCTCCTTCTTGCCCATCATAGCCATTGTGCTGTACTAACCCTCCCGCTTGCCATGCATGGTCTTCTGTGCTGCCATGGCCCCTCCCACCTTCCCTGTGTGGTCAGCTAGCTGCCCCTGACCCCCTCCCACCTTCCCTCCATGGTCTGTGTGTATGCCATCATAGTCTCACTGTTGCTCTCCATGGTGTGTCTTGTTTCTAGTGCCCATCCTGCCTGACCTCCATGGTCATCTTGCTGCTCCTGCCCTGCCCCCTTGCTCCCAGCCCTCTGTTTCCATGTGCAGACCCCTATTCCCTCCCTCCTGGCTTGTCTGTTCCATTGTAATGCCCCTGATCCGTCCCTCCTGCTCTTTATGGTCTGTTATGCTGCAGCTTTCTCTCCTGTCTGTCCATTATGGTCAGCTAGCTACCATTGCCTCTTTCCCCTCTGATCTCTGTTGTCCATGTGCATGGTCCTGTCCCATCCCTATTGCTTTCTATGGATTGTTGTGCTGCACTCCCGTCCCGCATGCCCTGTGTGGTGTATTGTGCTGCTGCAAACCCTGATGCCTGCCCTGTAGGGTCAGTTTGGTGCACCTCTCCATGTCCCTCCTGTCCTCTGTTATCCGAGTCAATGTCCCTACCCCAATTCCTCCTGCCTACCATGATCCAATGTACCATACTTGCGAACATTTTGAACTTGGTAAGAGGGAGATTTTGAAAAAAAACTGGGGTATTGATTTTCCCCTTTGAGTTACATTGAAAAAGAGGAGATTATAGACAGGCGACAGATCAAATACAGCCCATTTGAGCTTAAAAACATTGAACGTTTCCTGGCTGAAACGGGTCTGTTGGCATGTATGGTTGTACTACCACTGCCTCTTCCTTCTGCCCACAATGGTCTATTATATTGCCACAGCCTCTCTGGCCAGTCCTGTATTGTTGGTTTGTTGCCCCTGCCCCCCTTTCCACTGCCCTCCATAGTCTGTTGTGCTGCCACTGCCCTTCCTCCCTGCCCAGTGTGGTCAAATTGTTGCCTCTGCACTCTCCTACCTGCCTTCAATTTTCAGAGTCCGTGCCCCTGGCCTCTGCCTCTCAACAGCATCCCAATGAACAACTAGATTGCTAGCATTCTATATTTATTACAAAAGTGTGGAACGCCTGACGTCATCTTGATGTAATCAAAACTGTAATACCTAGAGCATTTCCTTTAGAAATTACATATATGAGAGGGTTTTATTTGCATCAAAATTATGGTTAGTGCTCTAAAAAACTAAAATGAGGACATATTTTCTGAGTTTCCAAATAGCGACAAAGAACTTTTAAATTACTTGTAATCTTTATGTTTTCTTATCCAGTTGACCACTTGATTAAATGTTTCACCTAGGGGAGAGCATGTGGTGTTACTTCCAGAGCTGCAGACTTTGCAACTGGGGAACCAGGTTGGAGTTTCTGCTTCAGCTCAACATTCTGTGATTTTGGTCAAATCACTTAATCTCCCCATGTCTACAACCAACATGAATTTGATCTTGTGTTGTGATGTAACCAATGCTCATGTAAAGCACTCCAATACCTGACAAGTCTGCACTATATACAACTGCAAGTACGCAAAAAATAAGTGTTTTGCACACTTCTGTCATTGGGCTACATGTGGGCTACATCTGGGTGATATTTGTACTGCATTTGGGCTCTTTTGTCTCTGGTGGCCATCTTGGGAGATTTATTTGCTATGAAGTTTCCTAATTTCCTCATTTACTGCAGTCTCCTCAGTAGGAAATGCTTTCAGTTTTTTACTTTGATTCCATCAAGAAGGTATTCAGATATGTCACACATTTGCCATAAATTCTGAATGTTAGCACTCTAGTTGCTCATTAGATCACTGTAGTAAAGCTACTGCTCACCACGGAAGTCTGCTGCTGGTATTAAAAGTGCATGTTTCAGTCTGCATATCAGAATTTTTTAATGAAATAGAAGAGGATTTGAGAAGTCACTCAAAATGTGCCCTCATTTTCTTTCTTCAGCACTAATCCTAATTTCTATGGCAAAATGAACCCCCTCATTGTGTTCCTTTTTAAATTAAATGTTTTAAGTGTTACCAGTTTATTCCAATCAAGATGGCTTCAGGTGTGCCATACTTTTGTCATAAGTAAGACAGTAAGCGCTCTAGTTGTTCTTAAGAACACTCTGGGACATTCTGTCATTGGGCTATACTGGGGCTACATCTGGGTGATATTTGGGCTACATTTGGGCTCTTTTGTCTCTGGTGACCATCTTCGGAGATTTATTTGTTATGAAGTTTCCTAATTTCCTCATTTACTGCAGTCTCCTCAGTAGGAAATACTCTCAGTTTTTTACTTTGGTTCCACCAAGAAGGCATTCAGATGTGTCACACATTTGCCATAAATTCTGAATGTTAGCACTCTAGTTGCTCATTAGATCACTGTAGTAAAGCTACTGCTCACCAGGGAAGTCTGCCGCTGGTATTCAAAGTGCATGTTTCAGTCTGCATGTCAGAATTTTTTTATGAAATAGAAGAGGATTTGAGAAGTCAAAATGTGCCCTAATTTTTCTTTCTGCAGCACCAATCATAATTTCTATGGCAAAATGAACCCCCTCATTTTGTTCCTTTGTAAATTAAATGTTTTAAGTGTTACCACTTTATTCCAATCAAGATGGCTTCAGGTGTGCCATGCTTTTGTCATAAGTAAGACTGTTAGCGCTCTAGTTTTTCGTTAGAACACTCTGGGACATTCTGTCATTGGGCTATACTTGGGCTACATCTGGGTGATATTTGTGCTACATTTGAGCTCTTTTGTCTCTGGTGGCCATTTTCGGAGACTTATTTGTTATGAAGTTTCCTAATTTCCTCATTTACTACAGTCTCCTCAGTAGGGAATACTTTCAGTTTTTTACTTTGATTCCATCAAGAAGGCATTCAGATGTGTCACACATTTGCCATACATTCAGAATGTTAGCACTCTAGTTGCTTATTAGATCACTGTAGTAAAGCTACTGCTCACCAGGGAAGTCTGCTGCTGGTATTGAAAGTGCATGTTTCAGTCTGCATGTCAGAATTTTTTAATGAAATAGAAGAGGATTTGAGAAGTCACTCAAAATGTGCCCTAATTTTTCTTTCTGCAGCACTAATCATACTTTCTATGGCAAAATGAACCCCCTCAATTTTGTTCCTTTTTAAATTAAATGTTTTAAGAGTTACCACTTTATTCCAATCAAGATGGCTTCAGGTGTGCAATACGTTTGTCATAAGTAGGACTGTTAGCACTCTAGTTGTTCTTTAGAACACTCTCGGAAGCTGCAGTAGAACACAAAGGAATCAACTGACAGTCTCTGCCCTTGTTGGATGTACATGTTTTACTGAGAATGTCAGACTTCATTCTCACATGACTGAGAAAGATAATGTGAATTTACAGAAAATATGCTCTCAGTTTAGCTTATAGATCACCTTCCAAACCTCTGTGGGGAAAAGCATGAGAAAATAGTTTTCTCTCAAACATGATTCATGATATCACAGCAGAAGGCTTTTTCACATGGTAAAATCACCTTAGAACACACCACAATTCCAAAAATGAGTATGGTACCGTCAACAAATGATTTATAATGTAACTATAGTCTTAAAACCTTCTATTAACTGCAATGCTTTTTAATGAGGTGCTATCATGTATATTGGTCCCAAGATGGCTGCCAACACTTCTTGGATGAAGTACTGACAGCCAATCAGATCTCACGATGAGATGTGTGGTTAGGCTCCGCCCAGATATATCTATCTTTTTAACTCTAATTTTCTCAGGAACTACTGAACGGATTTACACCATTTAAGCAAAAGGCACGAGTCTGATCTGAGGACTACCTCTTTGCCAAATTTGGTGTAATTCCGTTCAGCAGTTCGGGCTGTAGCTGCGTAACAGGTCCTATGGGAAAATGCATGGGGAAAACGCGTTTTGGGACCCTCCTTTTTTCTCGGCCCCCACATGACAAATCACCGTGAAATTTTCAGGATAGGAGCGGACCGGAGCTGGCCAAAAGTTTGGAAAATTTCGCGAAGATTTGTCAAAAATTAGGGGGCAGGCCCTGGGGGATGGTGTCCCCAGGGCCAAAAAATAAGAAAAAGAAGGGGGGCTACACAGCCCCCCTTCTTAAAGAAAAAAATATTTTTTTAAAACGGGATGGGGAAGAGGCCACGTCCCCTTCTTTCATCACTCTGCAAACGCACCCCCTGGCGCGTTTGCAGAGGGGGAACGAATTCCCCTTCAATACTGGGGTTCCATGGAGGCCAACTAGCCCACCAGGAACCTCCAGTATGCGCCAGGGGGCTGTGTTGCAGAGAGGTGTTCTGAGGCCACGCCCCTTTTTACACCTCTCTGCAACGCAGCTCTGTGGCGCTTATTGGAGGTACCTGGTGGGCTAGTTGGACCCCAGGGACCCTCAGGATTCAAAGGGACTTAATCCCCCAACTTAAAACGTGCCACGGGGCGTGTTTGCACAGTGGTGAGGGTAGGGGGCGGGGCCTGAGGTGATATGTGTGCAAACACGCCCTGTGGTGCGTTTTAAGTTGGGGAATTAATTCCTCTTCAATCCTGAGGTCCCCTGGGGGCCAACTAGCCCACCAGGTACCTCCAGTAAGCGCCACAGAGCTGCGTTGCAGAGAGGTGTAAAAAGGGGTGTGGCCTCTGAAAACCTCTCTGCAACGCAGCCCCCTGGAGGTTCCTGGTGGGCTAGTTGGCTCATAGGGGACCTCAGGATTGAAGAGGAATTAATTCCCCAACTTAAAACGCGCCACAGGGCGTGTTTGCAGACATGTCACCTCAGGCCCCGCCCCCTTCCATCACCATTGTGCAACCGTGCCCTGTGGCACATTTTAAGTTGAGGAATTAATTCCCCCTTCAATCTTGAGGGTCCCTGGGGGCCAACTAGCCCACCAGGTACCTCCAGTATGCGCCAGGGAGCTGCGTTGCAGAGAGGTGTTCAGAGGCCACGCCCCTTTTTACACCTCTCTGCAACGCGGATCTGTGGCGCTTACTGGAGGTACCTAGTGGGCTAGTTTGAACCTAGGGACCCTCAGGATTCAAGGGGACTTAATCTCCCTACTTAAAATGCACCATGGGGCGCGTTTACACACTGGTGAAGGGAGGGGACGGGGCTTGAGGTGACGTGTGCAAACACGCCCTGTGGTGCGTTTTAAGTTGGGGAAAAAATTCCTCTTCAATCCTGAGGGACCCTGGGGGCCAAGTAGCCCACCAGGTGCTTCCAGGAAGTGCCACTGCGCTGCGTTGCAGAGAGGTGGTGCAGGGCGTGCGCATTTTAACATCTCTCTGCTACGCAGCTCTGTGGCACTTACTGGATGTACCTAGTGGGCTAGTTGGTCTCTACGGACCCTGAAGATTGAAGAGGAATTATTTCCCCAACTTAAAATGCGCCACAGGGCGTGTTTGTACAGTGGTGAAGGGAGGGGATGGTGTAGGAAAGTGGCTCTATATATACTGGACCAAACTAAAATCAGCCGAACTACGAATTCCGATTTACTCACCTGTTATCAGGAGAGACCTCAGTGATGCATGTTTGAGCCCAGTACTGATCCTGAAAAGTAATTCTAACCGTACTTTCCAGTAACTTCAATTTCCTTCCATAGGATAGCATTGCCTGCTTTTTGCTGAAAAAGTTTCTAAGTGTCGATTTTTTAAACTTACAAATATTCCTCTAAAATCAGCCGAACTACGAATTCCGATTTAATCACATGTTATCAGGACAGACCTCCGTGCTGCATCTTTGAGCCCAGTACTGATCTTGAAAAGTAATTCTAACCGCACTTACCAGTAACTTGAATTTCCTTCCATAGGATATCATTGCCTCCCACCCCTGTTCCTGTTTAACAGTACTTCCGTGAGTAATTGAGCTGACGAGCTCATGGATGAAGCACCCGCATGCCTGTGAGAGGTACCTGACCTGAGAAAGATGTTGGCAGCCTACTCGACAAACCCCAAATTTCAAAGAGTGTAATCTCTACTGATGACGGTTAAAGAACCAGAAACACGTGTCTAGAGATCAGCACTACCTGCGCCAACTGTGGCGAAGCACTCGAACACTCTTAAAGCAAGCAAGTAACTGAAACTGCATTTACCACAATGCCAGGGTGCGAACCTTGCTGGGAGGTGAAGCGGTGTGCTCCCACCCTGTTCCTTTTTAATAGTACTCCCGTGAGTCATTGAGCTGACGAGCTCGTGGATGAACCACCCGCATGCCTGTGAGAGGTATCTGAC
The DNA here is from genome assembly GCF_964204655.1 of Triturus cristatus. Lineage (NCBI taxonomy): Eukaryota > Metazoa > Chordata > Amphibia > Caudata > Salamandridae > Triturus > Triturus cristatus. The sequence continues at coordinate 464,709,763 of NC_140579.1, read as the reverse complement.
CTCAGATTGATGTACGCAGCCTACTCAGCAAACTCCACATTTGAAAGACTGTAATCTCTACTGATGCCAGTTAAAGAACCAGAAACACATGTCTAGAGATCAGCACTACCTGCGCCAACTGTGGCGAAGCACTCGAACACTCTTGAAGCAAGCAAGTAACCGAAACTGCATTTACCACAATGCCTGGCGCGAACCTTGCTTGGAGGTGAAGCGGTGTGCTCCCACCCCTGCTCCTGTTTAATAGTAGTCCCGTGAGTCATTGAGCTGACGAGCTCGTGGATGAAGCGCCCGCTTGCCTGTGAGAGGTACCTGATCTGAGAAAGATGTTGGCAGCCTACTCAGCAAACCCCAAATTTCAAAGACTGTAATCTCTACTGATGACGCTTAAAGAACCAGAAACACGTGTCTAGAGTTAAGCACTATCTGCGCCAACTGTGGCGAAACACTCAAACACTCTTGAAGCAAGCAAGTAACTGAAACTGCATTTACCACAATGCCAGGGGCAAACCTTGCTGGGAGGTGAAGCAGTGTGCTCCCACCCCTGTTCCTGTTTAATAGTACTCCCATGAGTCATTGAGCTGATGAGCTCATGGATGAAGCACCTGCATGCCTGTGAGAGGTACCTGGCCTGAGAAAGATGTCGGCAGCCTACTCAGCAAATCCCACATTTGAAAGACTGTAATCTCTACTGATGACGGTTAAAGAACCAGAAACACGTGTCTAGAGATCAGCACTATCTGCGCCAACTGTGGCGAAACACTCGAACACTCTTGAAGCAAGCAAGTAACTGAAACTGCATTTACCACAATTCCAGGGGGCGAACCTTGCTGGGAGGTGAAGCGGTGTGCTCCCACCCCTGTTCCTGTTTAATAGTACTCTCGTGAGTCATTGAGCTGACGAGCTCGTGGATGAAGCACACGCTTGCCTGTGAGAGGTACCTGACCTGAGAAAGATGTTGACAGCCTACTCAGCAAACCCCACATTTGAAAGACTGTAATCTCTACTGATGACGGTTAAAGAACCAGAACCACGTATCTAGAGATCAGCACTATCTGCTCCAACTGTAACGAAACACTCGAACACTCTTGAAGCAAGCAAGTAACTGAAACTGCATTTACCACAATGCCAGGGGCAAACCTTGCTGGGAGGTGAAGCGGTGTGCTCCCACCCCTGTTCCTGTTTAATAGTTCTCCAGTGAGTCATTGAGCTGACGAGCTCGTGGATGAAGCACCCGCATGCCTGTGAGACGTACCTAACCTGAGAAAGATGTTGGCAGCCTACTCAGCAAACCCCACATTTGAAAGACTGTAATCTCTACTGATGACGGTTAAAGAACCAGAAACACGTGTCTAGAGATCAGCACTATCTGCGCCAACTGTGGCAAAACACTCGAACACTCTTGAAGCAAGCAAGTAACCGAAACTGCATTTACCACAATGCCAGGGGCGAACCTTGCTGGGAGGTGAAGCGGTGTGCTCCCACCCCTGTTCCTGTTTAATAGTATTCCCGTGAGTCATTGAGCTGACGAGCTCGTGCATGAAGCACCCGCTTGCCTGTGAGAGGTACCTGACCTGAGAAAGATGTTGGCAGCCTACTCTGTAACTCCACATTTGAAAGACTGTAACCTCTACTGATGACGGTTAAAGAAACAGAAACACATGTCTAGAGATCAGCACTATCTGCGCCAACTGTGGCGAAAGACTCGAACAGTCTTGAAGCAAGCAAGTAACTGAAACTGCATTTACTACAATGCCAGAGGCGAACCTTGCTGGGATTTGAAGCGGTGTGCTCCCACCCCTGTTCCTGTTTAATAGTACTCCCGTGAACATGGAGAGACCTCAGTGCTGCATCTTTGAGCCCAGTACTGATCCTGAAAAGTAATTCTAACCGTACTTACCAGTAACTTGAATTTCCTTCCATAGGCTAACATTGACTGGTTTCACTTGGAAATTTTTCTAAGTGTGCAGTTTTGGAACTTTAAAATATTCATCTAAAATCAGCCGCACTTCAAATTCCGATTTACTCACCTGTTATCAAGAGAGACCTCAGTGCTGCATCTTTCAGCCCAGTACTGATTCTGAAAAGTAATTCTAACACTTATAAATTCACCCAGGCACTCTCCTTGCATTACTCTAATCATTCAGTCAGTATCCAAGTACTCATGCAGCGAGCCAGGCATTAGCACATGGACTGCCTCAAACACCTATCCACTATGCATGCAGTATCCTAACTAACCAACACACTTATAGTTCTGCACTTATACATTCAACAAAAAAACAATATTTCAGTTTCAATATTTTAAAAAACATTTTTATTTCCATTTATATTAAAAATATATAATGTAATTTAAAAATTAAAATATGTAAAATAAACAGTCAAAAAACTGTAAAAATCAGTATAAAAAAATACATATAACTATTATTACACTTAAAAATTATCATTTAAAAAACCTTCGAAATTCACTGAAAAAACCATAGGTTTCAGGGCTGTTATAGTTAGCTGGACATTTCACTCGTACAAAACCATTGAAATTCCTCCGTTATAGTTAGTTGTACTCAATCCACTGCTGATGATGTCACATATTACATCATTCATGACATGGTCAGTGACATCACTGATGACATCTCAAATGACATCACTGATGACATCACTGATGGCATCATCCAAGTGACAATCAGATACACATCATCATACACTAGTATAACCTTTCATCACTCACTGTAAAATACAGAGTACCATATTTGAATCCATTGACACACCAATACAAGTTTCTAAAAACCCACTCAGTGATTCCTAGATCTACACACACATCTAATCACTTACCTATAGATTAACTCATACATGCTGTCAATGATCAATAGAACACTATCAAATATACCTATACACCTATATCGACATTACACACCAGCACACAACCTATTCACTTATGCAGTCATCCTACTCATTTATGCAAACAACAAATCCTACTTACATTTACTCAGCTACACACTTATACAAACACCACTTCATTTATTCATATAGATAGTAACTCATACTTAGTGTGTTATAAAATCACTATTACAAGTATACAGTTATCCATACAGTCACTCATACAAGTCTTATGTATACTTATTTATATACAACTGTCACATACACTGCCTTTTATTTTTCTAGTTTGTTAGACATGTACCATTAAGAGATATATTTGCTCATCAGCACACCCATAAAGATATTCACTCACCCAAACAACTGTTATAACATGTAGTCTTAACCTCATATACCTACTGAATCAACTATTCACACATCTTTCGGCAGTCTCACACCCCCCACCGAACCACACACACATTCACTCTCCCATACACTCAGTTAACTAATCAACAACTAATATAGACTTTCACATAGCTAGTAACCAACTGGTACAGCAGTTTACACAACAACTGACAAAGTGATACAGATATTCACACAGTTTAGTCACTATCCAATATATTTAGTGAGACACATAAAATATTCAGGTAAACAGTCAATCACACTGCTACTACATCCTCCATCCAGATATTTATATTTATATATCCACTCATTCTTCAATGCAGATTGCTATATATATCTTACATTTTTAACTAACAAACCAAACCACATTCACTGGATGATGTCATCAGTGATGTCATCAGTGATGTCATTTGAGTTGTCATCAGTGATGTCATCAGTGATGTCACTGACCATGTCATGAATGATGTAATATGTGACATCATCAGCAGTGGATTGCGGGCGCACGAGTTATAGTGAGTACAACTAACTATAACGGAAGAATTTCAATGGTTTTGTACGAGTGAAATGTCCAGCTAACTATAACGGCCCTGAAACCTATGGTTTTTTCAGTGAATATATATATATATATATATATATATATATATATATATATATATATATATATATATATATGTGTGTGTGTGTGTACCCCTTTAAGTCACTCCACAAGGACCTAAAAAAAAGGTCACATCTTCCATTAGAAATATATAGTGTAATATAGTTCTATTACGGTCAATTTTCATTTATAGTAGTTACCTGTGTTCGTTATGTGGTCAACCACTGTTGCATAAATAATATAGAAAAAAGGTTCAGCACCTGCAACAATCAATGAAAAAGTGACTACATTCCAATGCTAACCAGACTAATACCTCCGTAGAACTCTGAAAAGTACTCCATTTTCAAATTGGAGAAAAGATAGGACACACCGGAGTCCTTCTCGATGGAAGAAGCTCCTTTATTAGAATTTTCAATGAGCAATAAAAGCATATGATACCTATTTACAACTCTAATCCCTAGAACAATCTGGGTTTTATGTAAATTAGGCGAATACAGACTGTTCAAATTGGGGGAGCCAGACATACTTCCTCCCTCTCGGACTATACAGTTCCAAAAGGTTTCCTCAAATCCAGTCCCTTCACCACCTTTCCAATTCATAGGTGAGCAAAAACGCTCACAGACAAATATCTCCTATATGAAGAGATATACACCTATGCCATCACTAACCATCTGTCCCAAACAGGTACCCCAGTCCCCTTATACTGAACTTTATTACTTATGCAATCCCAGTACCTTCAATAAATTTGAACAAAGGACCGTCCCCAATAGATGTATAATATGGCCTCCATCTTGGAACGGGTTGTATTCAGACACCATTATGGGGCCAGTATTCACTTAAAAGCCCTTATTCCTTTTGACTACTGGCATTGTCTTACTAAGATCCCAACACATATATCCCTGACCAAGTTATCCTGTATTAGTACAGTATCTTAAATCTAACTAACCAAGCGGTCCCATTCCTCCCTGGAGTTTAGAACATTCCGAACTGTATTTAGTGTAGAGATGTACCATTGTTCTCTGGCTTTGCGTTTATCATTGATATTGCCCCCTCTTCTGTCACTGATAACCTTTTCCAAAACAAACTATTGGATGTCTTGTTCCCTATGACCCTGTTCTTCAAAATGTGCCACCAGAGGGGCATTGGTTTCTTAGTCCTAATACCTGGATTATGTTTCTGTACTCAAGTGCGTAGTTCCTTACTGGTCTCCCCCACATGCCCTTAAGGGCCCCTCTCTTTTATTGAGATTTATTGATACAACCTTTTGAGGTTGGAGAGTGTCCTTCTATAAGGAATTCAGAAACTTCCGTTAGGAGGTAATGGATCTATTCAAAACCTTTGGGTTCAGTGAAGACCAGTTCAATAGAATTATTAATGCCAAAAATGGCAATAAAATCATGGTCATCACTGGTAGAGGTGAAAATTGGGGTAAACTTGTGCATTTAAAGAAAAAATTATTCAGAACAGATTCTCATGCTGACTTCCTTATTGCGTATGTAAAGTCTGGCACTATACCTGACCTAATACACCTATCTGGAAAGAGAAGGCGCTCGACCTCTCAATCAACAGAAATTACAAGGCCGTACTGCCAAAAGTGGAACACGCTCGAGACATGGCACAAATCCATTGGAACAAATGTCATGGCCAAGGTGGCCGGAAAACCGAGACTCCACCACCAGTCTCAAGCCCCTTCTTGCCTACAGGCGAACCGCCTTTAGACTCCACAATGGCAGGTGACCTTACCACTTCCTTTCTTCAAAAATTGGGGCTAAAGATTGAAAGAACCTTGGAGTTAATCCCAATGCTGCTGGGGCTATTAGAGTTACCACGGCACACCCAGCTAGATTGCCATTTATCGAACAAAAGCGTCAATGAAGACTCACAATCAATGCCCATAAATGAATTACACAATTCTGTAATTAGACCATTACTGTGTCAATCAACAAAGATGGAGGTCCGAACAGACCTCCTGCAATCGCTAGTACTCCGCCTCGTCAATCTAAGCAGCATGGAGGAGGATCTGGAAAATAAGATTGCCAGGATCCTTGACGCCAAACTTCGCTCATGCTCTTGGGCAACACTCATTGATAAGTGGGCTTTCCTCCCGCAGGTCTTAGGGGACATAGTAGAGATGGTCAGAGGGAGAAGGGACACGCCAACATCCAGTACCACAGACTGTCGGGCGGCCCCAAGCAACCATCATCTGGCTCCAAGTGAAAAGGAAGTAGCCTCACCAGGCCTGAAGACAACTGACAGGAGATAAAGAGGTGGATGGAATTCTGATCGCACCTAAATTCAGACATTAAATCTCCATGAAACTAATAGAATATGGTTTAACACCTAGGGTTGGCTTAGTAGTTTTTGTGATTAAGGCCCACAAATCAAACGAAACAGAGGTATTCTATTCGTGGATTACATTCCCAGAAGGAGATGCTAGAACACAGATATTTCACTCCTACACAGAGGGAGATGCACCATTTGAATATGGTCCGTTCGAGGACACAGAGATACCACTCAAGTATCAGGAAAATTCTTACTTGTTTGTAGGCGCCCTACCCCACATAAGAAACAGAGTAAAATTAGGCCCGCTCGGAGGAGACGGAGCGACATGGCCAATAATAGCGACTTACATACCGTATGCTGACATTGATACAATGCCACAGCCAGACATACTCATACAACACATAGAATTAATTAAAATATACAGAAACATGACACAATATGTCATGAGGACTCTTACACTTCAACCAACACCAGTTGCAACAAATGCTCAATCTCAGGGTACAGCAACTAAAATCACTCCTCAAACATTACACGTAGTAATGGGCAAAATGCCCACGAAACATGAACAAATACCATTCTGGGTAGCTCAGAAAATAATTCAGCTCGAAGCAGTATTCCCAAATACTACCCCATTGGAAAAACACAGAATGCTAACAATCTGCTTGCCCATAGGGATCACACCACAAATAGAGGATTGTACCTCTTGGGGTACAGTCATTGCTGCTATATACACCAGAACTCATTGTGTTCCTTCATTAGCAGTAATACCAGATTATATAAGGACAGATACAAAATTAGTACGGAGCAGAACCTGCCCTAAATTTAGGGATGAAGTTATTACATAACTATGAACAGGTATCAGCCATTATACTAGCTAATATTAAAGGGGAAGCTGCTTCGGTGGCTATCCGCCAATGCCTAAAGGAGTTCGACTCAGAGGACCACAACATAAACTGTCCAAAATTACTGAAACTGCATATGCAGAATAGAAAGAGACAGTTTGGGTGGGAAAGCTGTGAAACCACAACTAATGGGCAGTCCTGAAAAGGACCCTACTAAGCAGACACCTTCTTCTTCTAAAAAGAAGTGGGAAAACAAAAAACAACAAAACTTTACTAAAAACAGATCTCTATCCCGTTGTAGATCTCCTACACAGGAGCCCTCTGAAAGGAGGTATAATCTCAGGAATAGGGATAATATTAGGAAACTTGACAGGTATCAGGATACTGATACATGTTCCTTTTGTTCCTTTCAGGGTTCATCGAAAAACTCAGAGAGGGAAGGACGGTCAGAACACAAAGAAGAGCGTACGAAGTCCAAAGACAAGCAACACACTCAGGATTACACTTCTAAAAAAGAGAAAAGCCAAAATCTAAACCTCAATTTAAGAAAAAGAAAGTTGCAGGCCTGAAGATTAGACATGCCCAGAATACTGAGGACGCAACTTCTGAACGAGGAATGGGTTCTGACGATGCTAGACAGCGCGGCAGAAGTGACAATAGCTCGCAAGAGCCTGAAGGAATTTCTGGTGACAGCAGACTTGAATGATTACATCACGGTGGAAACACCAGATACAAGGGTTAGCGCCCAAATAAGTTACACGAGATAACACTCCAAATGGAGGGGGACAAGCCCAGGAAAATTAAAGGTCTCTTTTGGGAAAATCTGTCATCTGGATATGACATCCGATTAGGGGAACAAGATTGGCCGTCAGCATTTGACATGGAGTGCCCTAGGAGAGAAACGATAATTTTTCCAGCCTTCTTCGACCTTGTTCCCATACATCTTGAACATGCATATGCACAGGTGTGGGCAGTAGCCCTAGCTCCAGCATTGTACAAAAACCATGCCGGATGGGATGAGAATTCAACCCACCACGTGATCCCGTTAAAAGTTTCACCAAATGCAATATCCTATAAAGCAAGAAACTAAAAAACAGGTCAGGGAGATCTTAGATCAACTTGAATATCAAAGGGGTGATTGAAACATGCACCTTACCAATGAACAATCCTTTGTTTCCTGTCATGAAACCCGACAATACACATCATCTAGTTTTAGATTACAGACATTTAAACACTTGCACAAAGACATTCGCTGTCCAAAATGCACATAGTGATGCATTAATGAATAACATTGTGCTAATAAAATACAAGACAACACTTGATATCTCAAATGGATTTTTCTGCCAAAATATCGCGCTTTCTCACCGTAAGGGTCACAGAGACAATTTTGTCGACTCCCCCAGGGGTATCAGAACAGCCCGGGGGTATCCACAGCAACTGAGTTACTCCAAATTTTTGATGAGGGAGCATTGTCCTAAGTGGATGATATTTATCTGAGGGACAATGACCTAATGAGGCACTTGACCAGGGTGAGTATCATTATTATGGGATTCGCCTCTGAGGGCTACAAATGTAACTTTAAAAAAAATCAAGATTTGCCCATCTCAATGTCCTGTTTTTAGGATATGAGTTGTCAAGTGAAGGGAAAAGCCTGGCAGCTGGCTTTTTAGAAAAGTATGTGCTGCTCCAACCTCCAAAAACATTGAAAATTTGCAGTCAATACTGGGATTCCTAAATTTTGGCAGAACATACATATTAGATTACTCAAAGAGATTAAAACCTTTCTACGACTTAATAAAACCTGACTTTTCAGCTAGACATTGGACACAGGAACACTCTAACATCCTGCGTTCACTACAAAAAGACATGATTGCTTCCAAACACTTACAGACATGCATAAACGTACGCAATTTGGTGATAAGTGTTATAGCGGGTCAATGCGGGTACACTTACTTAACCTTCAATGAAGGTGAAACGGTACCAATCGCATACAAATCACACCTGTACACAAACGCAGAAATGCGTTTCACATCAACTGAAAAAATCCTGACAGCAGTTCAGACTGCGGTAGCAGGAAAAAGAGCAATGGCTCAGGGGAAACGCATAATTGTCGTAACTACAGTACCGGCTTTAGAAGCTGTTACAAAGGCAAGCATTCTGAATGCAAAAGCCTTACATCTGAGATGGATACAATGGGCTAATTCTCTCACTGCAATGGATGTTGAATACAGATTTGATCCAAGTCTAAAAACACAAGCATTCCTGCAATACGAACAAGAATCTCCTCTACCAAATGAAATATTGCCTCTAGATCAGTATGAATATATTATTTACACTGACGGATCTGCTCAACCGGCCATAGGAAGTAGCAACAATATAGCGCAGAATATGCTTTCGTTAAATTCCTTCCAAATTGCACAAAAACGCAATCTCTAGAAGACTGCACTGCACAGTTGGCAGAACTAAAAGCACTATTACTGGCACTTGTAAATACGGATCACGAATTCCCCACACTAATCGTGTGTGATTCCTTTTACTGTTTACAGTCATACAATGAATACTTACATCATTGGGAACAGAGTGGGTTTAAAGATGCAAAAGGTGGCACAATTAAGCATAAAATAATTTGGGAACAGGTAGTGGAGTTGAAAAACGAACTACCAAGGGCTCACGTGATACATGCACTGAGTCATCAGCGTGATGGCGTTCACATTAAGGGGAATTCATTGGCTGATGGAGCCGCAAAAGGGGCTGTTTGCACGGCTTCCGTAGCTGCAATCACTCATTCTAAAACATAAATTGACAGTTAGATAATGGTGGCTATTATTGCCTCACGCAAAGGCAGCACAGCAGTACCAAAGACATTTCCGCTCAAGTACGCCTACAAGTTAGATGCACACAACATTCCAAATGCTCAGATTCCTGGAGTGGGGAATAGAGTAATAACAAATAGGGATCATAGGCTAGGTTTAATTTCAGCAGCACACAAGGGTGTTGGTGCTGCGCAGACAGGCGTCACAGCGACTATATCCTTGTTGAAGCAGCGCTACTGGTGGCCAGGTCTAACTAAACAAACTAAAGAATATGTCTTGAAATGTGACATCTGCCAACAGATGAAAGGCTCCATCATAACACGCCCGGCACAGACACCATTATTAAAATCAGACAAACCCCTCGCTTGTGTTTATCTGGACCACTGCGGCCCCTTACAATCTGAAGGGGCTTACAAGTATATCATGGTTGCAGTGGATTCATGCTCTAGATTCCTAAGGGTTTGGCCTCAGCGTACGGCTGACGCTCAAACTGTTATCAAAGATTTGCGAGTCTTTATCGGTACATACGCAATTAGCACGTTACATTCTGGCCTTGCCCCTGCATTTAGCTCTCGGGCATACAAAGAGGCCATGGAAGGTATGGGCGTAGCATTGCGGTACTCTTCTCCATACCATCCTGAGGGAAATGAGGTTGTGGAAAGGAAAAACCGGGACTTAAAGCAATCTTTAACAGCTAGGGTATTAGGCAAGGGCCGTAGTTGGGTCGATCACCTATATGGGGTTCAGAGAACACTTAACAACCAGCCAATAAGTTCTCTAGGGGGTGTCACTCCTTATGAGGTCCTGTTTGGGACAAGAATGTGGGTACCTGATCTTGACTGTGAAGGCACAGTGGCGGATGAGAAACCATTTGATATCCATGATCGTTTGGCTGTTTTACAGGATCTAAATGAATCCAGGACACAACAAAGCAATATCCACCTAAAACAGAACGCCACTGGGGAAGTCAAGGCAGTAACGGCAAGACCTGTCTGTATCCCAAAAGTCGGGGATCTGGTCAGAGAGAAAATAGCGGACAAAAAAGAATTTGGACCATTATACAGAACAGCTGTACCAGTCTTAGCAGTACAAGGAACAAGAATTGTACTTCTGCCGCCTCTTGCCAAGAAAAAGGAGAAAAAATGTGTCTCTATCGACTTGATCAAACCACACTATGTGGCTAATACTAAACAGTAGCAGTAGCAGATGCCCTCCTCTAGCTACAATCCAAGAAGTTCAAACAGAAAGACTCATCACGTTCGAAGAGCCTCCTGTACGGAATAAAGGACTATGCAACAATGCAATGGAACTCTATCCCCTTTAACCAAAAGTTCAACTTCAAAATAAAACTCAAAACAACCGTGATGGTGCTATAAGACCTAATACTGATGTTTACATCAACATGCCTCAACCAGAGCAATCTACGATTTCAACAAATCCTGATGGAATTCCTCCAATTGATCGAACTGCTTCTGGCTACTTCATGAACTTTGATATGTTTTCCTTGGATCCAAGTGAACCGGAAATTAGCGGTCTGTGAGGTGGGCGTGTTTTGCAGATGGTGGTAGTGGTGGCAGTGGTAGTAGCGGCAGCATCATTGAGCATTGAGCAGTGTTGTGCAGTGGGGAGGAGAGGCAAGCTTCCTGGCTTGCTGGCAGACTGGCTTACTGGCGGTGGGAGAGGCAAGCGCAGGCAGAGTGCGCAAAAGTTGGGAAGCGAAAAACCGTGTCTGAGCTCCTGAATTCTTGAGCTTAGCCCTGAGCTTATTCGCCGCAGGCACCGGCACCGGAGGTACAGCGGAAGCGGAGGGGAGGAAAGTAGAGGTAACAGAGGTCAGCGGTGAGAGCTTGAGTCCACTCCTCACCCTGAAACAACTGCACCTTGCTGTATCCTGCCATTTTTCACCATTCTGCACCCAGTAACAGCAGCAGCAGAAGCTGCAGAATAGTGCATAGGGAGCTGCTTCGTGCACCAGGAATCGGATTGGCATCGGAGTTCTGCAATCTACGGACTGCATTTCCCAGAAACCAAAGCAACGCTGTAATTGGGCACAGCTGACTGCTGAGAGGTCCTACAAAAGTCCTCGCCACTCCCGCTGCGCGGGAGCCGCTTCGTGCACCAGGAATCGGATTGGCATCGGAGTCCCGCAATCTACGGACTGCATTTCCCAGAAACCAAAGCGACGCTGTAATTGGGCACAGCTGACTGCTGAGAGGTCCTACAAAAGTCCTCGCCAATCCCGCTGCGCGGAACGGGCGCGGGCGCGTCCTGGGCGAAGCCCGGGCCAAGGGCGGGCCCGTTTGAGCCCGTTAGAGGCCGGACGAGGCTGGGATGGGACACCTCCCCAACAACAAGACAAAGGTCAGTGACATTTCAATACTGTCGTGCGTTTGAACACGTGCTATAGTGATCTGTTTGCCGCCGTTGACATCTTGTTGTACTGCATCAGCATTCTGCTCGATAATGACGGCTACGAAATCAATCGTGGGAACACTCGACCACTTCTTGGTGAGAGTATCTTCAATTCTAGATAAAGAAATCGATCAGACCGAGAAACGATTATCTTTGGGTTCTGTAGTAGAAAAACGCTCCTCCCTGGGACATTTAATTAGTGTCAAATCCCCGGTACCTATTACAAGAGCGAGACCTGGTAATGAGGTCACCTCGGAGTCTTGTGAGGTCGCAAATAACCCTGTTTACGACGAAGAGTTTTCTCGCTGTCTACCTCAATCTGAAGGACTAGACTTGAATTCAAGATCAAGAGCAGGTCAAGATAACCTCAGCAAAAACGATAGTGCCCCTTCTCGTGTCAAGACTCGCTCTGCTAAGTACTCTAAAGATATAATCTCAATGCCGATCACTAGGGGAAATAACAAGAACGAGAGATTTAAAAGGAAATGTGGTGACCCGCCAAATGGTGGGCAAAAAGCCAAGACCAGGCAGGCAATTTCCGATGATAATCGTAGGGAGAGCCAAGTCCTTACCGGAAAATCCATTCCCGTTACAGAAGAAGAAGGAGTAGCACACTTTTCCGTGATCCTATCTTCACAATTGCCGCAAGACCGAGACGCTGACTTTTGGGGGAAGATCGAATCTAATTTTTATAAAACATGTCTCCCAATTCATGACAGATTGGATGCTATAGAAAACAGACTGGTTTGTTTAGAGTTGTCTTATGCCTCAGCACTGCATAAGCAAAAAAATGTTAGTAATCGCCAAGAATCTGCTTCTGTGTCTGGTAATCTGCCAATTAGATGTTCCACTATAGCGAATATCGACTCTATCCCCACCCCAATTCCAATTAATCCCACTCCATTAACATCAGGGCAGGAAGCTCGGGACCCTAGTAGGGATATTACCTGCAAACCGATGAATGTAAGGGGGACAGCAATCAACAAAAGCCCTGTAGACACGCTTGCAAGGAGGGACTTATCAAGTAAGATAGCAAAAAAATCCATCAAATTACACCTCCCTCCAGAGTCCACTCCCTATGTAGTGGTCCTGGCAGGGGTTAAACCACTAGGTCGAGACAAAGGGGAAGACTACTGGGAATTGAAAAACAAGTGTATCTATTGGCTCAACTTAAATCACCCCCTACCCCAGAATGTTTCAACGGAGATACTTTTTGCTAGAAGAGTGGATTGGGTAGGTCCCAAGAGCAAAATGATCAAGGGGGATTGCATTGTAATTAACTTTAGAGACAAGAGGGCAGTCGAACACATTTGCAACTGGCAGAGGTTAAACTCCAATACACCTATCCTTTCATTACCCCTGTCCTTTTTTTATTGTGGTCACCCACAGTCTACCCTAGATGCGTGTGGGCAAATTGACCTAGTTAATGAAGATAGGTCCCATAGTCACTCGAATGCACAGTGTGGGTTTGGTAAGTCCTCTGGTTTAGAGGACTGTGATTGACGACGACCAGGGGCCGGGAAAAAGCCACCTAAGCTAGGCCAAGCTCTCCCTAAGAAAGATAACAGATGTAATCACACAAACATAAATGTAAATGATAGTGATTGCTGCTCTGGTAATGAACCATACCTGCAAATTGGACTATTATTATCAGATATGAGCCAGACGGGGGTGGCATGTGAAAAATCTATAGGGGACAAAGTGGGGTGTCTGACATACTCTCCAAGCGGTGTAAGTGGCTTAGGAAGAGTTGTCATAGAGAGCTCTAAGTCCAATACGGGTGTCAGCACGAAAGACAGCTTGGACCACCCTGAGAGAGGCAGTACAAATATTCCACTAGGGAGCCCAGTCATCAACATGAGGGAAAGTAGAGAGAAGGGAATCCTGTCTATTTTATCGTGGAATATTGCTGGACTAGGTTCCAAAACTGATAATCCAGATTGGATGGGTTTTCTGACAAAACATGATGTTTGCCTCTTTCAAGAGACTTGGTCGATTGACCCTATACATCGTAATGGTTACCTTAATTTTTATGTCCCTGCATTAAAAAGCACAAGAGGCCGCCCTTCTGGTGGGCTAACTATATGGGTAAAGCAGGACATGGGAAGCCATATAAAAGTAGGTCTGAGATCCAGCAATGATATATTATCAATACGAATATCCTTGCAGTCTGGACTTAAAGTGGAAATTTTTAACGTGTATGCACGTGGTCTTCCGGGGGGCAAAAAGTCTCCAGTCATACAAGAACTTGAAGACACTCTGGACCTCCTGCCATCTAATATATTACCTTTAGTAGCAGGTGATTTTAACACCTCCTTTGAGCCCCTCGGCCATGATATATCACAGTTCACTGTAGAGGAAGACTATAGCTGGGGAATTCCTCCCCTAGAGATTGCCCCCATAAAAAGATGGACAGAGGCAGCAATCCAGCTAAAAGGTCTGTGCCTTGGTAATCATCTGAGGGCAGCAAATGGTAGAAGTAAGTCAGACAAACTTGCAAAGAATACTTTTGACAATGGTCGCAGGGTGAGTCGTATAGACTACCTACTTGTCCATGTAAAGTTATGGGCACATCTCATTGATATGAACGTTATTAATCGAATTGAAAGCGACCATCATCCACTTGCAGCATTGTTTGATCTACCTCTCCAAGGTGGACAACCGGCTCGGCAAGTGAACTCTGTGTCGGATCAATTTTTGTCCAACAACCTGCGTTATCTAAAATGGGATAGGGTCATAGAAGATCCAACATCATTGATTGCAATAAATAAAGAAGTAACTAATGCTTTAGAACTCCCTGATACAATGGCAGAAGACATGAGTTCTCACCAGTCTGTGGTGGTAGTACACACTAAACTCTTTGAGGGTTTGAAGAAATATTTTGTCAAAACCACCTTCAAAAGACGTTCCAAGCACTGCAATACTGTGGGTTGGTATAACATTGATTGCAAGAAAGCCCGAGCTGAACTTGGCAGTGCCTTAAGGACGAAAGATGTGCTTTCGGTAAGGCTGGCCAGGCTGCACTATAGGAGGACAGTGAAAGAAGCAAAAGGAATGTGGGATAATGAAAAGTGGAAAGATCTCCTTGATGCTTGCAGGTGTAGGAACAGCAATCAATTCTGGGACATATATATCAATCAATCAATCAAAGCATTTATATAGCGCACTACTCACCCAGAGGGTCTCAAGGCGCTAGGGGAGGGGGGTCCGCTACTGCTCGAACAGCCAGGTCTTGAGTTGCTTCCTGAAGGCGAGGTGGTCCTGGGTCAGGCGGAGGTGGGTCGGGAGGGAGTTCCACGTCCTGGCGGCGAGGAAGGAGAAGGACCGTCCCCCTGTGGTGGCTCTTCGGATGCGGGGGACGGTGGCGAGGGCGTGGCCGGTCGAACGAAGCTGGCGTTTGGGAGCGTAGAAGTTGAGGCGGCTGTTGAGGTATCCTGGGCCTTGGTCGTGTAGGGCTTTGTGTGCGTGGGTGAGGAGACGGAAGGTGATTCTCTTGGTGACCGGGAGCCAGTGCAGGTCTCTCAGGTGTCCGGAGATGTGGCTGCGACGGGGGATGTCCAGGATGAGTCGTGCTGAGGCGTTCTGGATCCGCTGAAGTCTTTTCTGGAGTTTGGCGGTGGTTCCGGCGTAGAGGGAGTTGCCGTAGTCCAGACGGCTGGTGACGAGGGCCTGGGTGACCGTCTTCCTGGTCTCGGTGGGGATCCACCGGAAGATCTTTCGTAGCATGCGCAGGATGTTGAAGCACGACGAGGAGACTGCGTTGACTTGTCTGGTCATGGAGAGGGTGGAGTCCAGGATGAAGCCCAGGTTGCGTGCGTGGTCTGTTGGTTTGGGTGCACTGCCTAGGGCGGGGGGCCACCAGGAGTCGTCCCAGGCGGAGGGTGAGGATCCCAGGATGAGGACTTCCGTCTTGTCCGAGTTCAGTTTCAGGCGGCTGTTCTTCATCCATTCGGCTACCTCTTTCATTCCTTCGTGGAGGTTGGCTCTGGCGATGGCGGGGTCGTTGGTGAGGGAGAGAATCAGCTGGGTGTCGTCGGCGTAGGAGATGATGTTGAGGTTGTGCTGGCGTGCGATGTCTGCGAGGGGGCTCATGTACACGTTGAAGAGGGTTGGACTGAGCGAGGAGCCTTGAGGAACGCCGCAGATGACTTCGGTGGCTTCAGATCTGAACGGGGGGAGGCGGACTCTCTGTGTCCTTCCGGCAAGGAAGGAGATGATCCACTCCAGTGCCTTCTCCTGGATTCCGACGTTGCTGAGTCGCTGCACTAGTGTACGGTGGCAGACAGTGTCGAAGGCCACGGAGAGGTCTAGGAGGATGAGGGCCGCTGTTTCTCCGTTGTCAAGCAGAGCTCGGATGTCATCAGTGGCTGCGATCAGGGCGGTCTCGGTGCTGTGGTTGGCCCGGAAGCCAGACTGCGAGAGGTCGAGGGATCCGTTCGTCTCGAGGAAGGCGGCCAGCTGCTTGTTGACGGTCTTCTCGATGACTTTTGCAGGAAACTGGAGCAGCGAGATGGGGCGGTAGTTCTTGAGGTCGGTGGGGTCGGCTGATGGCTTCTTTAGTAGAGCGCTGAGTTCGGCGTGCTTCCAGCTCTCCGGGAAGGTAGCGGTGTCGAAGGAGGTGTTGATGATGTCCCGCAGGTGGGGTGCGATGACAGCGTCGGCCTTGTTGAAGACGTGGTGAGGGCAGGGGTCGGTAGGAGATCCGGAGTGGATGGAGTTCATCGTGCGGACGGTGTCTTCGGTGCTGATCGGGGTCCAGGCGCGGAGGGTGGTGGTGGGGGGCGGTGGTTCGGTCGTGGCGTGCGTCGGTTGAGTGCTGAAGCTGTTGTGTATGTCCGCGATCTTGTTGTGGAAGTAGGAGGCGAGGGAGTTGCAGAGGTCTTATGAAGGGGTGATGTCGTTGTTACCGGCGTTGGGGTTGGAGAGCTCTTTGACGATGTTGAAGAGTTCCTTGCTGTTGTGTGCGTTGTTGTCCAGTCGTTCCTTGAATGCGGTTTTCTTGGTGGCGTGGATGAGTTGGTGGTGTTTTCGGGTGGCGAGCTTGAGGGAGTCATGTTGTCCGGTGTTGGGTCTCTGCGCCAGGTTCTCTCGAGGGCTCGGCAGTTCTTCTTGGAGCTCTTGAGTTCGTCGGTGAACCATGGGGCTTTCTTGCTACCGGGTCTGCTAGTCGGGGTCTTCAGAGGGGCGAGGTCGTCTGCGCAGTCGCCGATCCACTTCGTGAGGTTGGTGGCCGCTTGGCTGGGGTTCGTTGCGCTGGTGGGTGGGTTCTTTCTCAGGTCGGTCGCGAGCTGGTCGGCTGTGATCTTGTTCCAGCTTCTGCGTGCAACCTGTTGCTGGTGGTGGTGGATCGTGGTCCTTCTGAAGCTGAAGTGGACGCAGCTGTGGTCCGTCCAGTGGAGTCCGGTGGCGTGGCTGAAGGCAATGTCCTTGCTGGATGAGAAGACGGGGTCGAGTGTGTGTGCGGCGTAGTGGGTGGGGGTGGTGACCAGCTGCTTGAGTCCGAGGTTGGCGAGGTTGTCCAGCAGGGTGGTGGTGTTGCGGTCGTTGTTGTTCTCCAGGTGGAAGTTGAGGTCCCCGAGGAGGATGTAGTCAGCGGAGGGGAGGGCGTGCGGGCTGATGAAGTCGACGATGTCTTCGCTGAATTGTGTGCGTGGTCCCGGGGGTCTGTAGATGAGGGTGCCTCTGAGGGTGGTCTTGGGGTTGATGTGGACCTGGAAGTGCAGGTGCTCGGCGGGTGCGAGGGTGTCATCGGTGTTGGTCGTGATGCGGATGGTGTTCCTGTGGATGATGGCGAGGCCTCCTCCGGTGTGGTTGATGCGGTCCCTTCGGATGATCTTGTAGCCGTCTGGGATGGCGATGGCAATGTCGGGCGTTGAGGAGGCGTTCATCCAGGTTTCCGTGAGGAAGGCGACGTCTGGGGCTGTGCTGTCGAGCAGGTTCCAGAGCTCGACGGCGTGTCTGTGGATGGAGCGGGTGTTGAGCAGGATGCATTTCAGGTGGCTGCTGCTGTTGCTTGTCTTGGTTGGTGCTGGAGTAGTGCAGGTCCGGATGCAGGTGAACTTGCAGGAGTTGCAGCAGAAGGGTCCGTGGGTGCGTCTCGGGGTGGCTCGGTAGCATCCTGGGCTTCAGCCGGCGTTGAGTGCGTTGAGGGTGGCGGCGTCGTACGTCCGGCAGGTGGGCTGGGGTCTGGGGGGGCCAGGGGTCCTGGCGCTGGGCGCGGTCCAGGCGCGGACGGGCGTAGACGGGCTTACCTTTGGCGCACCTTCGGCGCTCAATCGGTGCTCCCGCTGCGCGCGTCCGCTGCGTCGTCGCTCTGGGGACGTCATAAGAAGGGAGCCGGTCGGGAGGGTCTGCGGGGAGGCGGGAGCGCGAGCCAATCGGCTGGCGGGGGGCAGGGCCACGGGCTGGGGCGGCGGGAAAGCTGGAGCGGGCTTGGCAGCCTTCGGGTGGCTGGGGCTGCGGGAGCAGGCACAGGCACAGGAGCGTGGGGGTGACCAGGCCGGAAGGCGCAGTGGTCACTCCCTGGTTCTGGTCAGGCTCCCCTTAAGAAGGGAGCCGGTCGGGAGGGTCTGCGGGGAGGCGGGAGCGCGAGCCAATCGGCTGGCGGGGGGGCGGGGCCACGGGCTGGGGCGGCGGGAAAGCGGGAGCGGGCTTGGAGGCCCTCAGGTGGCTGGGGTGGGCTTGGCGGCCCTCAGGAGGCTGGGGCTGCGGGAGCAGGCACAGGCACAGGAGCGTGGGGGTGACCAGGCCGGAACTGACAGGGGGGGGTTACCAGAGCGTCCCCAGAACAATGTGGCTAAGAACGCGTGGGTTGACTACTTCAAACCCCAGTATGCAGCCCCCAGTGATGAAGTAAATTCTGGTGTTACCTACTGCCACGTGCATTATGAAGAAGCAATATTTCTTATAAAAGACGTGGAACAGGCTTTAGACAAAGTAATCAAGGGTAAAGCTCCCGGCATGGATGGAATACCTGCAGATGTATTTATTGGCGATACACACCTATGGTGCAGGAATATCATGCGCCTTGCAAATGCAATCGCCCAGGGTGCTGACATCCCCGATTCGTGGAAGGGAGCAGAAATAGTCCCTGTATTTAAAAAGGGGGACAAGTCTATTGCGGCCAATTATAGGCCAATTAGCTTAATAGACTCAATACAGAAGATTGTGGCCCGCTTATTCTTAAACAAGATTCTACTATGGACTGAAGAGCAGGATATTCTAAGCCCTGTGCAGGCAGGCTTTCGCCGGCGGACAAGCAATATTGACCAAATCTTCCGCTTTGCCATCTTATATTGGAAGACGGTGATTCTAGGTAAGGGCGCATTATATGCAGTGTTCGTGGACCTAAAAGCGGCATTTGATTTGGTCCCACGAACTAAACTTTGGGAAGTTATGCGGGAGATGGGAATTGCATCCGAACTTCTTTCTGTAGTCATTCGCTTGCATGAGGGTAATGTAGCTCGGGTCCGCTGGGGGGATGTGGGAGAGGTGACGGAAAACTTCCCTGTTGGCAGGGGTGTGAGGCAGGGGTGTGTCTTGGCACCAACCCTGTTTTCGCTCTTTGTCAACGGGGTGGTCGACTTTCTCTCGCAGACCCCCACTGATGCACCTGGTTTGGCTGGATCACGCGTTCCCATCCTCATGTTTGCGGATGACACGTTGATTATCTCTAAGACCCCAAGTGGTCTGCAGAAGGCCCTCGGACGCTTTGAAGAGTTTTGTAAGATGAGGGGACTGGTAGTCAACACTGAAAAAACAAGTTTATGTCTTTTGATGCACACAAATCATTTAGGGGGAAAATCCTTATGAATGATCTCCCCCTGGAGGAGGTAACCTCTTTCACATATTTGGGTATCACAATACAGAAGGATATGCGTTGGGATTCCCAATTGGATCGAGCAGCACTACTACATAAACAAAAATCGGGTGCTCTCTTAACCAGATTCAAAAGCTCACATACAAAACCAATTTCACCAGTCCTTGAAGTATATGGGACAATGGTACTGAGTACATGCTTATATTGGTCTGAGCTATGGGGCTTTAGTAATTTGAAAAAACTGACGACGCTTGAAAACGCCTTTTTACGCAAAATTACAAGCCTTCCTGTTAGCACACCACTGCGCCCCCTAGTCCATCTTGTGAAGCTTCGTCCACTACTCTACTGGCGCCGGCTCTGGTGTACAGATGAACTTATACACTACAAGAGCGCCTTCAGCGATATATTAAAATCTGATTTATCACATAATATGCATTGGTTGCGTAGCATTAAGTCCCTCTTGGGCAGCATAGGATTGTTCGAACTATGGAATGACCCATTAAACGCTACTTTCCGTTCCAAGGATAAGCTGAAAGCTATATATTGGGAATGGGTTTTTATGATAGAAACTGCGCAAGGACTTTCCTCCCACTTAACAGGTCGTTTTCTCGATCTAAAAGCTAGTCCATTGCTTGAGAGGTATTGGGATATAATAGAGAGGCCCTCTGACCGTAAGTTGTACTTTCAGCTACGGGTGGGTACCCTCCCGGTTGCAGAATTTACCGCTGGTTGGGGGAGTCCCCAAAATAAAAGTGACAAATGCTACAGATGCACAGAGGATCGCGAATCTGTAGAACACTTGTTATTTTTCTGGCCAATGTACATGTTACCCCGGAAAATCTGGATAAAACCCGTTTGTAAAATATTGGGTATTAGGAACTATCGCATAGCCCTTCGTATTCTGAGCACTGATACTGCTCCCTTTATCTGCATAGCAGTGGCTAAGTTCCTAGGGTGGGCCTGGGGCATACGGACTAAAGCCTTGAGATATGACGGTAATTTGTAGAAGAAAACTGAAATTGCACAAGCTTCATCTAATGCTCATCACAAGGTTGGAAATACAAACAGTAATTTTAACATATGTGTTATTTTATCTCGTGAATACTTGTATAGGTTTTAGACTGATTTTAGCTTTTGCGATGGTTGTAATAGGAATTTAATTCTAGTCTTAACATTTTTAGGTAATTTATACGTTATTTGTGTTATGATTGTAATGTGCTTTTATGACTCAACTGTCGAATAAAGCTTGATTGATTGATTGAACCGGAAATAACACGCAAGAAACAAGTTATAGACTTTCTGAACTTTCTCAAACAGACTTACCTCATATTGCCTTGGTTAGAACTCTGGGTAATTACTGGGATACTATTCTTTCTTTTTTGGCTAGGATTAGTTTTAACTTTTTGCATGCTTATTAATGGATGATACCTTCAACAAAGCTCTACAGCCCAAAATGTTAAATTGATTTTAAAACCACATCAATCGTCTCATCGTGAACAGAGAGACTTGTCATCCGTGAACATCACAGCGGTTCCTATACCAGACGGTATAGTTTGGGACAAGGTTGATTTCGAAATATTCGGTCCGACTGAACTTTTAAAACGTAATCATGTGTTTACAATTTCATTAAGTGATATCATTACCTCCAGTACAACACGTTGTCTGATTTAGAAAAAAACTGCTGCATTTCCGAACACTGAAATATTAGAAGGTAATTCAGACTATGACACGTTGTACTGTTACCAACATTATGGTCATAATTTCTTACACACATCTATATCACCCAGAGATGTTTTTGAGTACCACCAGTGGGAACATTGCCCTACTCCACCTAAAGGTAGTTTGCAAACGTTTGCACAGAAATTCCCATATTTTTCAGGATTCAACACCAGTGACCGGACCTCATATTATTATAAGGTTACACCAACATCAGCACTGAAAATTATGTTGACAAACACCAAACAGATTTACTCTGCTTCCTTTATTGCCCAACTATCTGAACAGGGTTTTGACCTATGCAAGGACACAATAGAATTAAAATCAGTATGGGGTTCTAGGGACTGGCAAGTCCAGGGAACAGAAGCGCTATTTAGAGCATGCCTCATTCCACAGCAGATAATATATCTAAATGACAATGTGCAACAGACATCCTGTCTTGGAAAAGCCAGGCACAAGGACCTGAACACACCTCGGTTTCCAACACCATCACAGATGGGAGGTTGGCAAAATTCTACTTCAAAGGCAGGGGCAACAATAGATGACATTTTACAGTACAATAGAACAAACCCAAATTGGAAAGAATAGGTGGTTTGGCCCTTAGACACGGAACAGATGTCAGAAAAGATTATGGGATACAATCGAAGGGTTTACTATCTATAGGCCAGATCCACGTTATGTACAACAAGAACATCCAGAGGTAGTGACATCCTACGGTGTTGGGAAGTTGTGCCTTGATTGGCTATAAACCTCAATACTCACAGAAGTGAAACAGCACTTATCACTTCTCACACCAGACATGTACCTTAGGGACTTTTTACTAGGCCCCAGAAACCAGGTCCAAAACGTTTCATATATACTGGCATTTATGCTGCCTACAATGGAATCTGGAAAATATCCCAACAAGAGGTGCCGAGAGAATACGGGAAATAGACCGTATTAATTTAGAAAAATCTCTAGCAGTGGTTGACAATGGGTTAATAACCTTGTCCTCCAGAATATATTCCTTAGGCAACATTGTGTCTTCTGCAATAGACATACTGGAACAAGATCTAGCCATATTACAACACAGGCAGTCTCAGGTACGGTCTATTATGTTATTGAGCTGGGCGCTGCAATCTTTGCGAGCAGGGTCTGTACCTTGGCGTTTTATGAACAGTACGTCTCTGTTTTCTGAATACAATCTAACAGACAAACAGGTTGAGATGGCACAAAGAGAAGCTAAATATACAATGCTGTGTATCGAAAAACTGGACAGACTACCATTTTCAGTAGCGGAATCTCCGTCTACGGAATGGCTTATCCATGGCCACATCACTCTGCTGGTCACTACTTTTCAGTTTCAATATTGCCTTGAGCAAAGGCAGGTGGGCAAATATGAAAAAATGGGTATGGAATACATTAAGGAATCCTGGGAATTACCAAATAGATTTCGATGCCGTAGTGGGGATCGAGAAGTGTTTCTAAGTGGTACAAACAGCAAGAACGCTTTAAGAGGTTCTCTCATGTGCCAAGACAATTTGTTGCACGGAGCTTGTAATGGTTCAGTAGCAAACTTGTCGTGCCACATGAAAGGGACTCCAGCTGCCGTGATTTCACCAGTATTCAAGCTACTCTCAAATGGGAATTATTTTATGCTGAGTGATCAAGGTTGCTGCGGTATGCTTCTGGGCATTGCCAATCTGGTCACTGTTAACTCCAGGGTTACTTGCTGTATGCAAGTATTGTTTTCCCTGACAAGTACAGTCAGGGAGGCGCCGTTATGGCCTTCATTGAATGTTTCTTTTATACAATTTGTTACTCTGAGCAGACTTAAAGCCATGCTTTAACATCAATCTGTACCCCTGACCTCCGCTTGAGAGACCTTTGATTTTCAAATAGCAAGGACCTCGACTGTGATACAGGCGCTTATACGTACAAACTGCCTGTTAGAAATGAGGGGGCCCTGGTTGACGCAGGTGTGTACCCACAACAAGCAGGGACCCTTTACTTCTTGTCAGGGCGAAGGATGACTCCCCAGAATAACCCCTGCTCACCCTCTAGGTGCGTGGCGCGAGCAGTCTAGGCTAAGTCTCAGGCGTACACGGTTAAGCAAATGCAATTACACATACAGTAAACCCCTTGCATGCACCACAAACGGACACCAATCAGGAAGTATATAAAAATAAGCTTTTATGTAGATTCAGCAGATTAAAATACAAGGCCCAGTAACGTTAAACTGATGGGGCCACAACTCTTGGAAATACGGTAAAGTCTCTTTGTTACGGAAAGTTCTTTAGGCGGGCACAAGGTAACTGTGGGCCTCAGCGCACTTCGTGCTGAGGCGGCGCCCGGGAAGCACACAGCAGATGACAGGGAAATCAGAACGTTGCGGACCCTGGATCCGATGTGAGCTCGCGGTCGAGTTCGTAAGTACAGTACCTTGTTTCTTGACGCGAAGGCGGGTGCGGGATTTCAGCGGCTCTTCGACAGAAGGGCGAGGCGGCGTCCGGGGCTCCCACACTTCACGATGGGGGTCTGATCTTCAGGCTCACGACAAGAGCGGGGTGTTGCAGGTGGCGGGTGAACAAAGCGGGCCAGCCGGGCACGCAGGTTACGTCCGGGCCGTCAGAGGCTTGGAGATGCTCACAACGCCGATTCCGGCGGGAGGGTGAAGGTGCACAGCGAGCCTCCAGCGAGCGAGGTGACAGGGGCAGCCCAGCACAGCGTAGGGGGAGCGGCTCCGAACGAGCGAGGCTCTTCCCAAGGCGGGGGCGGCTAAGCGGTCCTGGTCACGGCTCAGGGAGGGACTGGGGCACGAGGGTCACAGCTCTGGCGAGGGAAAGGACACCACAGTCCAGCGGCAGGCGAGTGAAGATCAGGTAGAGCCCAATGGTCCTGGGGCTCAGTTCAGGGGGCAAGCTCAGTTCCAAGCCCTTGGAGATCGTTTTGGAAAGCACAAGTCTTGAAAGTAAA
This sequence comes from Triturus cristatus, assembly GCF_964204655.1. Taxonomy (NCBI): domain Eukaryota; kingdom Metazoa; phylum Chordata; class Amphibia; order Caudata; family Salamandridae; genus Triturus; species Triturus cristatus. The sequence goes on along the minus strand of NC_140579.1, from coordinate 464,685,082 downwards.
AATAAAGCAAAGTCTTCAGCAACAGTTTCTCTTCTCCCCTTTGGCAGCAGGGTCACCACTGCAGGCCAATCCCCCAGGACAGGGACAGTCTTCCTCCTACAGCTTTCCCGGTGCCTCCTCCTCAGGCAGAGATTCTTCTTGGTCAAAAGCGGATCTAGTTTCTTAGGAGCAGGGCTCCTACATTTATACAGCAAATCTTTTGTTCTCCCAGGCCAGGGGGGCCCTTGCCTAGTCCAGTCCGGTTTCTGAGCACTTTGTTTACGCGATGCAGGCTTCTTCTTTCAGAGTGCAGGGCAGAGTCATCAGAAGCTCCACAGGGGGCGGAGCCGGCATTGAGGTGGCAGAGCACTGTCCTATTCAGAGCCTAGGAGTACTCCTCCCACCCATCTACCTGTCGATCGTCCTATTCACCACCAGGCTACCTAGCCCTGCCCATCTGAGTTCCCCCAGCCCTGTCACTCACACCAGCCAGACATCAGATACACATCACGCAGAGGTGGGCTGAAATGTTTATGCAAGCAAAGGCCAGCTTTCTAAAAGCGGCATTTGCAAACGCGGAATATTAAAATAAACCTTGTGAAAAAATGTACCTTATTATTCCGAGTTCAGGCATACTAAACTCGATCTTCTACCATGTTCCCTGGGTCGGTTAGGATCATAGGATGTAACAATCCAAGCCGCCCATACTGGCCTATGAGAACAGGGTAGCCTTGCAGTAGTGAACAACAAGATGGCGGTAATTCACTACTAGGACAGGCCACGCATCTAGGCTTGTCCTACCTTATGCTTACAACGCACCCTGCCCGTGGGCCTACCAGAGGGGTGACTAACATGCAGTTAAGGGAAGGTTTAGGGACCGGCAAGTGTGGGCACTTGCCAGTCAGCATGTCAGTACCAGACTGCATGCAGGTTCTGCGATGGCAGACCTTAGACATATTTTACCGGCCGCTTCTGTGGGTGGCACAACCCGTGCTGCAAGCCCACCAGCGGTGTTTGCATTTACATGCCCTGGCGCTCCTGGCGCACTTTACTGGGGTCTGACAGTAAACCAAACAATCCAATCATGGAATCCAACCCACATATATAATTTACAAGGGAGCACTCGCACCGCGACTCTGGTTGGCAGTGGCACAGCGCGCTGAGCGGCCAACACCATAAAAGCACATGAGGCACAGCGACAAAAAGAGGAAGGGAGACTCACGCCAAGGTGCCAGGTCTAACACGTGTCCCCTCCAGCTGAAAAGTGGGGAGAACTACCCTACCCCAGGGAGTTCCTCATCACTAAGGCGGAAACATCTGGACAGACTGTCAGCATTGGCGTGATCTGTACCAGGGCGATGTTCCACCGTGAAATCCATACCCTGTAGGGAAATGGACCACCTCAACAGCTTTGGATTCTCACCCCTCATATGCATCAACCATCTGAGGGGCCTGTGGTCTGTCTGAACCCGGAAGTAAGACCCAAACAGGTAGGGTCTTAGCTTCTTCAGCGCCCAGACCACAGCAAATGCCTCACGCTCAATAGCACTCCACCTCTGTTCCCGTGGAAGTAACCTCCTGCTAAGAAAGGCTACGGGTTGATCTAGGCCCACCTCATTAATCTGTGAAAGAACAGCCCCCACACCATGCTCTGAATCGTCTGTCTGAACGATAAACTCTTTGGAGAAGTTGGGAGCCAAGAGCACGGGCGCCGTGCACATAGCAGTTTTCAAGGCCTCAAAAGCTTTCTGACAGGTGTCAGTCCAAATCACTTTCCTGGGCTGCTTCTTCGAAGTCAGCGCTTTCAAGGGGGCAACCATGTTGCCATACCCCTTGACAAACCTCCTGTAGTACCCGGTGAGACCTAGGAAGGCTCTCACCTCTGTCTGGGTTTTGGGCGACTCCCAATTCAGGATGGTTTCTATCTTGGGCTGAAGGGGTGCCACCTGGCCACTCCCAACTTGGTGTCCCAATTACACCACGGAACCCTGCCCGATCTGGCACTTACTTGCCTTGATCGTGAGGCTTGCTTTGCGCAGCGCCATCAACACTTCCCAGAGGTGGCGCAGGTGTTCTTCCCAAGTGGAGCTGAACACTGCGATGTCATCCAGGTAGGCTGCACTGAACGAATCCAGCCCAGCCAACACCTGGTTGACCAATCTCTGAAAGGTGGCAGGGGCATTCTTCATCCCAAAGGGCATAACCCGGAACTGGTAGTGCCCATCTGGGGTGGAAAATGCTGACCTCTCTTTGGCCCCCTCGGTCAAGGCGATCTGCCAATACCCAGACGTTAAATCAAACGTGCTGAGGTAGTTGGCAGCCCCTAGCCGATCTATGAGCTCATCAGCTCTGGGGATGGGGTGTGCGTCGGTCCTAGTGACCGAATTGAGTCCTCTGTAGTCCACACAGAACCGGAGTTCGGGTGTGGCTCCCGGCGCTGCAGCCTTTGGGACCAAGACCACGGGGCTGGCCCAAGGACTGCTAGAAGACTCAATTACCCCGAGTGCAAACATCTTGGAGACCTCCTCCTTGATGCATGTCCTCACCCTGTCAGTCACCCTGTAGGCCTTGTGCCGCACAGGTGTACTATCCCCAGTGTCCACATCATGGACGCACCAATCAGTGACACCAGGGACCAGGGAAAACAGATCAGAAAATTGTCCCAGCAACTGGCGACAATCATTCTGTTGCTCAGGGGTCAGGGTGGAAGAGAGGATGACACCATCCACTGACCCATCTTGCTCCTTGGCTGACAGGAGGTCAGGAAGAGGTTCTGTCTCCTCTTCCATCCCAGCATCTGTTGCCAAGAGCATGCCCACTTGGGACCTCTCCAAGTGGGGCTTGAGGCGGTTGACATGTAGGACCCTTAAGGGGTTCCTAGGAGACTTCAGGTCCACCACGTAGGTAACAGGACTCTTGCGCTCCACCACCTCAAAGGGACCGGTCCACTCATCCTGGAGCGCACACGGCTCCACGGGGGCCAAGACCCATACCTTCTGTCCAGGCTGAAGCTCTACCAGAGTGGCATTCTGGTCGTACCATCACTTCATCTCCTCCTGGCTGGCTTCCAGATTTGCCTCAGCAAGTTGCCTGAATCGCCTAGTCTGATTCCTGAAGGCCAGCATGTAACTATATACATTCTGGGGAGGTTTCCTGGGAGATTGCTCCCAGCCTTCCTTGACCAGACTTAGAGGTCCTCTGACTGGGTGACCATACAGAAGCTCAAAGGGACTGAACCCCAGAGACTTCTGTGGCACCTCACGGTAAGCGAAGAGAAGGCATGGTAAGAGGACGTCCCACTTACGCCTCATAGGTCCTTCTAGGCCCATTATCATGCCTTTGAGGGTTCGGTTGAATCTCTCAACCAACCCGTTTCCTTGGGGGTGGTAAGGTGTGGTGAACTTGTAGGTTACACCACACTCTTGCCACAGAGATTTCATGTACTTGGACATGAAATTGGTACCTCGGTCAGACACCACCTCTAGAGGGAATCCCACTCGGGAGAAAATTCCCATCAGTGCACGTCCCACCATGGGGGCCGTCACTGTCCTCAGAGGAATGGCTTCTGGGTACCGGTTGGCATGGTCCACCAGGACCAGGATGAACCTATTGCCCATCACTGTCCTGGGGTCCAGTGGCCCTACAATGTCAAACCCCACTCGCTGGAATGGGGTACCGACCACAGGGAATGGCTGGAGTGGAGCCTTCTGCTTCCTTCCACTCTATTCACTTGCCTGGCAAGTCTGGCATGTCCTGCAGTGAGTATCCGAACTCCTGCGCATTTGAGGCCAATAAAAGTGGGTGACAAGCCTTTCAAAGGTCTTGTCCTGCCCCAAATGCCCTGCCAATGGCACATCGTGAGCCAGCCCCAGTAGGAAGGCTCTGAAGTCCTGGGGTACCACCAGCGCACGGGCTGACCCAGGCTCAGCAACCTTAGGCTCTGTATATAGGAGGTCGTTCTCCCAGTAAACGAAATGTGATCCTGACTGATCACCTGTGGCCTGGTCTGCAGCCTGCTGCCGCATACCCACGAGAGAAGGGCACTCCTTCTGCGCCTTACAAAAGTCCTCCCTGGTGGGACCTCCTTCCTGCTGCCAATGGGTCAGCTCCGGCAGGTCTCTCAGTTCAGCTATCTGCTCCCCTGTAGGCTCCAGGGCATCCCCTTCGAGGTCTGCTTCCTCCTGGACCGTGGGAACTTCAGGGGCCGGCTTCCCGCGCCCCTTGCTCCTTCTCTCTGAGGCCGGTTCCTGGGCCTCCCTCTCAGGCTCCAGGACCTCTTGAGTCCCTCTACTGGCTGCCATGGACCGTGTGGTGACACACGCCCAATCCGGCATACCCAACATCTCCAGGTGAGCACTCCGCTCCACCTTAGCCCAAGGTGAGCTCTCCAAATCGTTCCCTAACAAACAGTCTACAGGCATGGCGGGCCTCACAGCTACCTGAAGAGTACCAGAGACCCCCCCCCCACTCAAAGGGAACCTGAGCCACCTTGCAGTGCCTCTCTGTGTTGTCAGCGGCAACAACGGGATAGAATGCATTGGGGACCACCTGCTCCTGAGACACCAGGTGACACCTGACAGCTGTCACACTGGCTCCTGTATCTCTAAGAGCTTCCACTCTATGGCCATTTATGGTCACCCACTGCCTGTACTTCTTAGTGTTCTCAGGCAGCTGGGTTGGAGGGACCACTTCACGGTCTCCTAGCGAGACAAGGGACATCTCTGCGGGTCCCCACCCACCTTGGATATCCCTCTCCTCCCCCAAGGCTACACTAGTCACCTGCCGGGGTGGAGCACCAGTGGGTGCTGGTTTACCAAACAATGGACACTTTACATCAGAGGCAAAATGCCCCAAATTGTTACACCTGTAACATCTGACGGGCCCCTTCTGAACAGGAGGACCTGTCGGGGCCCCGGTCGGTTTCTGGGGAGGGGGAGGCTGAGAACCCTTCCCTTGGTTCCCTTGGGGACTACTTTGGGGCCCTTTTGGGAACTGCTTCTGTTTACCCCTGTCCCCCCCACTCTTCTGCTGGGGACCCTGCCCACCTTTGGCGGAATCTCCCACGGGACCCTTGTGGACCCTGGTACTGACCCAGCGGTCCGCCTCCTCAGCAAGCTTCCTAGGGTTAGTCAGCCTACTATCTATCAGGTGCTGGCGTAGCTCAGGAAAACAATTACTGGACAAGTGCTCCCATGCCATTAAATCAAGAAGCCCTTGATAATCATTTACCTTACTACCCTTTACCCAACCATCCAGCGCTCTGCAAAAGAAAGTCACATACTCCACATACGTACTATTGGGAATCTTAGTGCAACCCCTGAACCTCTGTCTATATAACTCAGGGGTCAACCCATACCTAGTCATCAATGCTTCCTTCATATGGGCGTAAGAATTATGAACATCAGCAGGTAAATCTAACAGTGTGTCCCGCCCTTCACTCAGGAACCGTCCCCACAACCCCGCTCCCCAATCTCTCTCAGGGACCTGGTGGGAAGACATGGCTACCTCGTAGGCTCTGAACCACTGCCCGATGTCGTCATTCTTGAAGAACTCCTTCACTACATCCTTGGGAATATAAACTCTTGGTTCCGCCGGTGCTGGCGGTGTGCTGCCACCAGAGGGATTAAGCTCCAAACTTTTTGCTTTTAGCTCCAGCTCCCTCAGCTTCATGTCATGCTCTAATTGTAGTTTCTTTTCTTCCATGGCTAATCTTTGTTTTTCCATATCCATCTGCCCATGAAGTCTTGCCATCTCCACTTCGTGTGCCCGGGTTGCTGCCCTGTCTGCCAACTCTTCTGACGACAGGCCTCTGCCAAACTCATGGACACTTTCTGGTGGAACCATTTCCACCTGATTCTCTGGTGCCTTTGACTCATACCAGGCCCTCAGCGCCTTCACGAGTTGGTCCTTCTTTTTCAATCCAGTTTGGGCAATTCTGAACTTGGAGCAAAAACCTTTCAATTCTTCATTGGTATGATTCTGAAGTGCGCTTTCTTCCCAATCTATGTCCTCAAATCCAGAGATTATAGAAGCTGCCCTTCCGGCGGGAAGTGAACCAGGCATGGCTCTAACAACGGAGATTCTTGGCAAAACAAAACAGTGGCTAGTCTTGTGGCTGTGTTACTGGTCTGCTCTCACTACGTGGTGATCAGTGGTTCACTATACGCAAACCGCAAATGCAAATCCGTAAATCCTCACCGCTGCCACCAATGTTAGAAATGAGGGGGCCCTGGTTGACGCAGGAGTGTACCCACAACAAGCAGGGACCCTTTACTTCTTGTCAGGGCGAAGGATGACTCCCCAGAATAACCCCTGCTCACCCTCTAGGTGCGTGGCGCGAGCAGTCTAGGCTAAGTCTCAGGCGTACACGGTTAAGCAAATGCAATTACACATACAGTAAACCCCTTGCATGCACCACAAACCGACACCAATCAGGAAGTATATAAAAATAAGCTTTTATGTAGATTCAGCAGATTAAAATACAAGGCCCAGTAACGTTAAACTGATGGGGCCACAACTCTTGGAAATACGGTAAAGTCTCTTTGTTACGGAAAGTTCTTTAGGCGGGCACAAGGTAACTGTGGGCCTCAGCGCACTTCGTGCTGAGGCGGCGCCCGGGAAGCACACGGCAGATGACAGGGAAATCAGAACGTTGCGGACCCTGGATCCGATGGGAGCTCGCGCTCGAGTTCGTAAGTACAGTACCTTGTTTCTTGACGCGAAGGCGGGTGCGGGATTTCAGCGGCTCTTCGACAGAAGGGCGAGGCGGCGTCCGGGGCTCCCACACTTCACGATGGGGGTCTGATCTTCAGGCTCACGACAAGAGCGGGGTGTTGCAGGTGGCGGGTGAACAAAGCGGGGCAGCCGGGCATGCAGGTTACGTCCGGGCCGTCCGAGGCTTGGAGATGCTCACAACGCCGATTCCGGCGGGAGGGTGAAGGTGCACAGCGAGCCTCCAGCGAGCGAGGTGACAGGGGCAGCCCAGCACAGCGTAGGGGGAGCGGCTCCGATCGAGCGAGGCTCTTCCCAAGGCGGGGGCGGCTAAGCGGTCCTGGTCACGGCTCAGGGAGGGACTGGGGCACGAGGGTCACAGCTCCGGCGAGGGAAAGGACACCACAGTCCAGCAGCAGGCGAGTGAAGATCAGGTAGAGCCCAATTGTCCTAGGGCTCAGTTCAGGGGGCAAGCTCACTTCCAAGCCCTTGGAGATCGTTTTGGAAAGCACAAGTCTTGAAAGTAAAAATAAAGCAAAGTCTTCAGCAACAGTTTCTCTTCGCTCCTTTGGCAGCAAGGTCACCACTGCAGGCCAATCCCCCAGGACAGGGACAGTCTTCCTCCTACAGCTTTCCCGGTGCCTCCTCCTCAGGCAGAGATTCTTCTTGGTCAAAAGCGGATCTAGTTTCTTAGGAGCAGGGCTCCTACATTTATACAGCAAATCTTTTGTTCTCCCAGGCCAGGGGGGCCCTTGCCTAGTCCAGTCCGGTTTCTGAGCACTTTGTTTACGCGATGCAGGCTTCTTCTTTCAGAGTGCAGGGCAGAGTCATCAGACGCTCCACAGGGGGCGGAGCCGGCATTGAGGTGGCAGAGCACTGTCCTATTCAGAGCCTAGGAGTACTCCTCCCACCCATCTACCTGTCGATCGTCCTATTCACCACCAGGCTACCTAGCCCTGCCCATCTGAGTTCCCCCAGCCCTGTCACTCACACCAGCCAGACATCAGATACACATCACGCAGAGGCGGGCTGAAATGTTTAGGCAAGCAAAGGCCAGCTTTCTAAATGCGGCATTTGCAAACGCGGAATATTAAAATAAACCTTGGGTAAGATGTACCTTATTATTCCGAGTTCAGGCATACTAAACTCGATCTTCTACCATGTTCCCTGGGTCGGTTAGGATCATAGGATGCAACAATCCAAGCCGCCCATACTGGCCTATGAGAACAGGGTAGCCTTGCAGTAGTGAACAACAAGATGGCGGTAATTCACTACTAGGACAGGCCACGCATCTAGGCTTGTCCTACCTTATGCTTACAACGCACCCTGCCCGTGGGCCTACCAGAGGGGTGACTAACATGCAGTTAAGGGAAGGTTTAGGGACCGGCAAGTGTGGGCACTTGCCAGTCAGCATGTCAGTACCAGACTGCACGCAGGTTCTGCGATGGCAGACCTTAGACATATTTTACCGGCCGCTTCTGTGGGTGGCACAACTCGTGCTCAAAGCCCACCAGCGGTGTTTGCATTTACATGCCCTGGCGCTCCTGGCGCACTTTACTGGGGTCTGACAGTAAACCAAACAATCCAATCATGGAATCCAACCAACATATATAATTTACAAGGGAGCACTCGTACCGTGACACTGGTTGGCAGTGGCACAGCGCGCTGAGCGGCCAACACCATAAAAGCACATGAGGCACAGCGACAAAAAGAGGAAGGGAGACTCACGCCAAGGTGCCAGGTCTAACACTGCCCCATTCATTTCGCAGAAATGGTGGGTCGTATCTTCAATATGTCTGATACGAGTGGTATTGTACACCTATTTAAGACCATAGGGTCAGGATTTCTAAGTGCATTTCAGACCATCCTCAGAGTTAATCTAAACTCCAAACATTCTGTATTTGGAAGCATTTTTGGAGGTCTACCTCTGATCCTGCTATCAATAGCGGCAATCCTGATTGTCATCTATTTGCTACGAAATGGACGTCCCTATCAGCACCGATATCACCAACAATAAGGTGAAAGCACTCCTGGAGCGTAAATACTGTGAACGCTTGGTACAGCATCTGGGCACACCTCACCTACGGGAACTGAGCGCCTCTTGGTTCCTGTCATTTCAACCAGTCTGGATGTACTGCATCTTACCTGTACTTTGATGCCTGTTTTGTGGTCGATGCCTGTTTTGTGGTGACAAATGCATGTTGGATCTCTGTCTGACACTTGCAATGGACACGCCTGCGGACATCAATACCAGGTTGGCACCATTGAGGTCCCATGCTCAGCAGTGTCCCCAGCGTATTCCTATCCTGATGAATGCATTCCTCGAAAACCCACAGGTGCCTCTTACAACTGGGTTGATCATTAGCTCTTCTCCTAGCACCCTGGTATCAACTACAGCACCGGCAGTCACTACACCAGCTATTGGCAGTCGTGAATATCATCTGTGCTCTACTGACGTACTCTGCGAGGTGTTACAAGCACCGTCCCCTGCAGCAGCAAGCAACGATGATGTTGCGTCTCCCAGCCAGGACATCTAATCTAAAATTGGCTCGTCGTGTGCTGGGAAAGAATTTGGATTTTCTTTTTTTTCTAAACCTAACTAAATTTGGAACATTTCCTACAAATTGACACTTTCTCGCTGAAAAGCATGGCCTTTTGACGCTTGTTGAAATTCAACTTGTGTGCACTAACTTAATTAGAACTATAACTTTTAAAGCGACAATTCCAAACAACTGGTTTTCGCAGTAAATAAAAAAAATTCACTTGCACCTTTTTAGACTGTTTTTAAACTGATTTTTTTACAGAGCCCTTGATGATGGTTTTTATGCGCTACTATCTAGTAAATAGTTCTCTAGCTTTTTTATCATTGTTGACTATTCGGAAGAGGAGTGGGTGTTATGTTTCATATAGATACCTTAATATAGGCCCAGGAAGCATCAGACCCTTTCACCTACATTACCTCCCTTTCACTACACTGTAAATAAACCTTATTAGGACTGAACCTTTTACCTAGTTTTGTCCTGGGTGCAGAAGGAGTGTTTCCCTGAACAATGGTGATCTATGACTTCATCTTTAGACTGACATAGTATGAACGAATATTCATGAGGGTTCTTAGAAACCAGGCTGGTGCTACTCCACCTTCCACCCCATATCTACATACACAGTTCTTCCTGGACGTCATCCTTAGAGCCAACAATGGCTAATACAAGAGACAAGGGACAATAGAGCACTATATACTTTCTGTATAAATATAGCACCAGCTAGTATTAGGCAGAGGGGACCGAGACTTCCAGGCCGACACACTGACCACAGACGCTGAGGCTCCTGCAAGCAGACGCTCCAGCTGACAGTGGTCTGAACATCCCTTGCGGGGTGTCCAACTTGAGACCAAGATGGGCTCCTACATTCTCACTTCAGGTAATGGGGTTCGACTAAATCCTAGTATGATTCTTGGCTATATACCTACTCACATGCTAGGTACACTTAGGTACATCTAGATAGGCATGATAGGAGTCTGCACACTTTTATCCTGCATTTTATATCCCTGTATTTATTCATGCTTATTGCAAGATGGTAGAACTGAACTATCCTTTTATATTCACTGTACTGCTAATGATATATCTCTGCTTCTGTATAATGGTTGTTGCAGCTCATATATTCTACACGAGAATAGCAACTGTTCAATAAATCCCTATTGAAACACCCAGACTGTTTATTCTGTGTATCTCTGAGACATAATCAGTACGCACGAGGGACTGAGCGAAAAGTAGTACATTGTTTCCACGATTCTGATGGATCGGAGTTGTCATGTTCTGAGGTTGCAAGAAACTATTCTCTCCCTGATAAGAGGAAACATTAGTGGCACTGTGAGCTAGCTATTTGCAAACAGGCTAACATTTTCGGTGGAGGTGTACAGAATCAGTCTGACACCAATCCCACATTGTATGTTATCCAAATGTGCTGGTCCTGCAAGGGTACTATAGGAACTACACCACATCCCTTAGTCACAAAATAGGTACATCAGGGTGTCAGCAGTCTGAGCTTGCTTCTCACACAGCGGGAACATCAGGGCATCAGCAGTGCAGGCGTCCCTCACTAACAGAATAGGTACATCAGGATATCAGCAGTCTAAGCTTGCCCCTTATGGAACAGGTACATCATGGCATCAACAGAGCAAGCTTTCATGACTCACAGAGCAGGTACATCAGGGCTTTAGCAGTGCAGCCTTCCCTCACACACAGAACAGGCACATCAGGGCATCAGCAGTGCAAGCTTCACTCATTCAGAGAACAGGTACATATGGGGATCAGCGTCAAAGATTGTCTCTCACAGAACAGGTAAATCAGGGCATCCACAGTGCAGGCTTCCCTCACTCATAGAATAGGTACATCAGGGTATCAGCAGTGCAAGGTTCCCTCACACACAGAACAGGTACATCAGGGCATCATCGGTGCAAGCTTCCCTCAATCACAGTACAGGTACATTTGGTAATTAGTAGTGCAAGGTTTCCTCACTCACAGAACAGGTACATCACATCATCATCAGTGCAAGCTTCCCTTAATCAAAGAACAGGAACATCAGGGTATCAGCAGTGCAACCTTCCCTCTAACAGAACAGGTACATCAAGGTAGCAGCAGTAGAGGTTTTCATCTCTCAGAACAGGTACATCAGTGCATCAGTAGTAAAAGCTTCCCTCAAATACAGAACAGTGACATCAGGGTATCAGCAGTGCAACCTTCCCTCTAACAGAACAGGTACATCAAAGTTGCAGCAGTAGAAGTTTTCCTCTCTTAGAACAGGTACATCAGGGCATCAGTAGTAAAAGCTTCCCTCAAACACAGAACAGGGACATCAGGGTATCAGCAGTGCAAGCTTCCCTCACTCACAGAACAGGTACATCCGGGCATCAGCAGTGCAAGCTCCCCTCTCACAGAACTGGTACATCATGGTAGCAGCCATGCAAGCTTTCCTCTCTCAGAATAGGTACATCATGGCATCAGCAGTGCATGCTTTCTTCACACACAGAAAAGGTACATTAGGACATCATCGGAGCAAGCTTACCTCATAGAAAAGGTACATCAGGAGATCAGAAGTGCAAGCTTCCCTCACTCTCAGAACAGGCACACCAGGGCATGAGCAGTGCACGCTTACCTCTCACAGAACAGGTTCAGCATTATAACAGTAGTACAAGCCATCCTCTCTTAGAATATGTACATCAGGGCATCAGCAGTCCAAGTTTGCCCACCCATAGAGCAGGTACATCAGGGCGTCAGAAGTGCAGGCTTCCCTCACTCATAGTATAGGTACATCAGGCTATCAGTAGTGCAAGCTTTCCTCCTATGCAGAACAGGCATATTGGGGCATTAGCAGTGCAAGCTTTCCTTCACTCACAGAACAGGTACATCAGGGCATCTTCAGTGCTAGATTCACTCAAAGACACAGCAGGTACATCAGGGCATCAGCAGTGCAAGCTTCCCTCACTGACAGAACAGGTACATCAGTTCATTAGCAGTGAAAGGTTCCTTCACTCACAGAACAGGTACATCAGGGCATCAGCAGTGTAAGCTTCCCTCACACACAGAACAGGTACACCATGGCATCATCATTGCAGGCTTCCTTAACTCCCAGACCAGTACCTCAGGGCATCAGAAGTGCAAGCATCCCTCACCCACAGAACAGTTACATTAGGGCATCAACAGTGCAAACTTCCCTCTCACAGAACAGGTACAGCTGGGCATCAACAATGTAGGATTCCCTCCCTCATACAATACATACATCAGGGTGTCAGCTTCCCCCATACACAGAACAGGTAGATCAAGGCATCAACAGCGCAACCATCACTAACTCACAGAACAGGTACATCAGGACATCAGCAATCTAAGATTGCCCTTCACAGAGCAGGTACATTGGGGCATCTACAGTGCAGGCTTCTTTCACTCACAGAATAGGTACATCAGGATATCAGCCGTGCAAGGTTTCCTCACACGCAGAACAGGTACATCAGAGCATCAGCAGTGCAAGCTTCCCCCACTCACAGAACAGATGCATAGGGGCATCAGCAGAGCAAGCTTCCCTCACTCACTGAACAGGAAGATATCACCATCATCATTGAAAGCTTTACTCACTCAAAGACCAGATACATCAGGGCACCATCAGTGCAAGCTCCCCTCTCACAGAACTGGTACATCATGGTAGCAGCCGTGTAAGCTTTCCTCTCTCAGAACAGGTACATCATGGCATCAGCAGTGCAAGCTTCCCTCCATCACAGAACAGGTACATCAGAGCATCAGCAGTGCAAGCTTCCCTCACTCACAGAACAGGTGCATCCGGGCATCAGCAGAGCAAGCTTGCCTCACTCACAGAACAGGAAGATATCACCATCATCAGTGAAAGCTTTACTTACTCAAAGACCAGATACATCAGGGCACCAGCAGTGCAAGCTTCCCTCTCACAGAACAGCTACATCAGGGCATCAGCAGTGCAAGATTTCCTCAAACACAGAACAGGGAGATAAGGGCATCATCAGTGCAAGTTTCCGTCAAAAAAAGACAGGGACTTCAGGGCATCAGCAGTGCAAGCTTCACTCATTCACAGAAGTGGTACATGAGGGCATCAGCAGTGCATGCTTCCCTCTCACAGAACAGGTCCATCATGGCATCAACAGTGCAAGTTTTCCTCACTCACAGAGCAGGTACATCAGGGCTTCAGCAGTGTAGGCTTCCCGTACAGACAGAACTAGTACATCTGGGTATCAGCAGTGGAAGCTTTACTCACTCACGGAGTAGTCAAGTCAAGTCAATAAACTTTATTCGGTTGTGCGAATTGACAACCATAAAAGCATTTACACTACATTTAAAAAGAACACATTAATACATAAAGATAAAATACAGTTGTAAGATAAGCAGGTGAAGACAAATATACAACAAGCATTCAGAGTATTTTGTGGAGTCCATTATAAAAAAGAGGTAATAGCAATTCATATATTATTTTTATCCTTCCATACTATTTCTAAATTTTACTGCCAATTTTAAAAAACTACATAGATACAAGGTATATTCACAACTTAATAGCTGTAGAAAGTGCAGTGCAGGACGATATTGTATAAAATTTAGTTTTTTCAGACAGGGTTTTAAATATAGATTCCTCGGTACAGTATAAAAGGGACAAAAGAAAAGAAAGTGTGCCAGGTCTTGCGGAGACATATCGTCGCAGCCGCAAGCCGGCAACACTTGTCCACGATGAGATCCCCTAGGTACAGCCAGCAGAAAATGAAACAGATTAAACCTGAACCTGATCAGTAAGAAACGGTCATAACTGGACAATTGCCAGGATAAATAGGGTTCCATGAGCAAGGTGCTTTTTACTAATACATGATTACGAACACTTTCTTTTTTTAGCTCACGTGATTCCCTATCTTGGATTCTAAGATCAATAAAAGCTTTCTTGACCGTTATAACATCCTGTTTAGTGATCGATTCAGGGGATAAAAAGAGTTCAGGGCGACCTAGATCAGCAAAGCACTTAAAAAGATACTTTAACCAGGGAACCTTCATCCTGTTGTCCCATGTGAGTGACTCTCTTAAAATAAGCTGGGTTAGTGGAATGTTATCATTTAACCAACAATTCATCCAGCATAACATGGGATTAACAGCAATCTTGTCACTTACGAAGGAAACCCCCAGTTCCTCGTGCACGGAGAAGTTGGCCGTGCCCCTGGGAACCCTTAATACTAATTTCAAGAAGTTATTTTCAACAGTCTGTAAGGGATCCGGAGGAACATAACCCCAAATTTCACTTCCATAGCACGCTGTGGAGACACTTTTTGCTTGGTAAAGTTGGAGCAAGGCGGCAACTGGACTATTGCCCACTTTCTTAGAAAAGTCCATTATTGCCGCGTTTACCCTAGTGACTTCTCCCTTCTTTTTTTCAATCACGGGTCCCCAATTTAATTGACTGTCAAAGAGGACCCCGAGATAGGAAAATGTATGTGTAGTAGGAATACGTACACCATTTACATTTAGGCAGTTTACTTTTTTATTTCCCTGTCCGACCTTCATTATGTATGATTTAGAGTTATTAATGCTTAACTCTCTTGAGGTCATGAAAGAATGGAAGGAGTCTAGTAAGATTTGTAGTCCGTTTGCTGTTCTTGATAGGAGAACTGCGTCATCCGCATATAAAAGGACTGGCAGCCCCCTACGGCCTATGTACGGATAATCCGTATTGGTGCTTAAAAGATGCTCTTCCAGATCATTTATGTATAAGTTAAAAAGGAATGGGGCCAGGATGCAGCCTTGTCGGACACCACGATGCACCCCAAAGTCTTTGGTCACATTCAGGTCTTGGGTGAATCTGACATTTGCATTGGTGTCCGAGTGCATATCATCTAACAAATCAACTAAGTTTGGATCCACACCCATTTTTAGCATGGCGTCCCAGAGCTTCCCCCGGCTCACACAATCGAAAGCCGAGGAAAGATCCATGAACGCCATATGGATCGTTCCTCTTCGAGCCTTAGTATACTTCGCGATGATGAGGTATAAGTTGCACCAGCAGTGCAAGCTTCCCTCTCACAGAACAGCTACATCAGGGCATCAGCAGTGCAAGATTTCCTCAAACACAGAACAGGGAGATAAGGGCATCATCAGTGCAAGTTTCCGTCAAAAAAAGACAGGGACTTCAGGGCATCAGCAGTGCAAGCTTCACTCATTCACAGAAGTGGTACATGAGGGCATCAGCAGTGCATGCTTCCCTCTCACAGAACAGGTCCATCATGGCATCAACAGTGCAAGTTTTCCTCACTCACAGAGCAGGTACATCAGGGCTTCAGCAGTGTAGGCTTCCCGTACAGACAGAACTAGTACATCTGGGTATCAGCAGTGGAAGCTTTACTCACTCACGGAGTAGATACATCTGGGCATCAACAGTGCAAGCTTTTATGACTCAAAGAGCAGGTACATCAGGGCTTCAGCATTGCAGGCTTCTCTCACACACAGAACAGGTACATCAGGGCATCAGCAGTGCAAGCGTCAATCACTCACAGAACAGGTACATCAAGACATCAGCAGTCTAAACTTGCCCCTCGCACAGCAGGTACATTAGGGCATCAGCTGTGCAGGCTTCTATCACTCACAGAATAGGTACATCTGTTGATCAGCATCTTAGGTTGTCTCTCACAGAACAGGTAACTTAGGGCATTAACAGTGCAGGCTTCCCTCACTCTTAGAATAGGTGCATCAGGTTATCAGCAGTGCAGAGTTCTATCACAAGCAGAACAGGTACATTAGGGCATCAGCAGTGGAAGCTTCCCTCACTCACAGAACAGGTGCATCCGGTCATCAGCAGACCAAGCTTCCCTCACTTACGGAACAGGTACATATCACAATGATCAGTGCAAGCTTTCCTCACTCAAAGACCAGGTACATCAGGGCACCGGCAGAGAAAGCTTCCCACTCACAGAACAGGTAAATCATGGTAGCACCAGTAGAGAATTCCCTTTCTTAAAACAGGTACATCAGGGCATCAGCAGTGCAAGTTTCCTCACTTACAGAACAGGTACATCAGGGCATCAGTAGTGCAAGCTTCCCTCTCACAGAACAGGTCCATCATGGTAGCAGCAGTACTTGCTTCCCTATTTTGGAACAGGTACAGCAGGGTATCAGAAGTACACGCTTCCCTTACTCACAAAGTAGGTACATCAGGGGGTCAGCAGTCTGATTTTGCTTATCACAGAGCAGGTATGTAAGGGAATTAGCAGTGCAGGCTTCCCTTACTCAAAGAATAGGGGCATCAGGTTATCAGCAGTGCAGAGTTCTATCACAAGCAGAACAGGTACATCAGGGCATCAGCAGTGCAGGCTTCCCTCACTCATAGAATAGGTACATCAGGTTATCAGCAGTGCAGAGTTCTATCACAAGCAGAACAGGTACATCAGGGCATCAGCAGTGCAAGCTTCCCTCACTCACAGAACAGGTACATCCGGTCATCAGCGGACCAAGCTTCCCTCACTTATGGAACAGGTACATATCACCATCATCAGTGCAAGCTTTCCTCACTCATAGACAAGGTACACCAGGGTACCAGCAGAGTAAGCTTCCCTCTCACAGAACAGGTAAATCACGGTAGCACCAGTAGAAGCTTCCCTCTCTTAGAACAGGTACATCAGAGCGTCAGCAGTCTGAATTTGCTTATCACAGAGCAGGTATGTAAGGGCATCAGCAGTGCAGGCTTCCTTCACTCATAGAACAGGTACATCAGGGCATCAAAGACTGCAAGCTTTCCTCATACGCAGAACAGGTGCATTAGGGCATCACCAGTGCAAGCTTCCCTCACTAAGAATAGGTACATCAGTGCATCAGCAGTGCAGGCTTCCCTCACTGACAGAACAGGTACGTCGGAGCATCAGCAGTGTTAGCTTTCTTCACACACAGAAGAGGTGCATCAGAACATCATCAGTGCAAGCTTAACTCATAGAATAGGTAAAACAGGACATCAGCAGGGCAAGCTTCCCTCACTCACAGAACAGGTACACAGGGGCATCAGCAGTGAAATCTTTCCTCAAACATAGAACAGGTACATCGGCAGTGCAAGCTTCCCTGACACACAAAACAGGTGCATCAGGGCATTCTGCTTTGCAAGCTTCCCTTACAGAGAACAGGTACATCATGCTAGAAGCTGTACAAGCTTACCTCTCGAAGAACAGGTACATCAGGGAATCAGCAATGCAGGCTTCCCTCACTCACAGGATAGCTACATCAGAGGATTAGCAGTCTAAGCTTGCCTCTCACAGAACAGGTACAGCAGGGCATCATCAGTGCAAGCTTCCCTCACTCACAGAACAAGTTTATTAGGATATCAGCAATGCACGCTTCCCTCACTCACAGAACATGTATATTAGGATATCAGCAATGCAAGCTTCCCTCACCTCAGAATAGGTACATCAGGCCATCAGAAGTGCATGCTTTCCTCTCACAGAACAGGTACATCATGATAACAGCAGTACAAGCTTCCCTTTCTCATAAAAGGTACATAAGGGCATCAGTAGTGCATCTTCCGTCACTCACTGAATAGGTACATCAGGGCATCAGTAGTCCAAGCTCCCCCCCCCCCCCCCGTAGGGCAGGTACACCAGGACATTCGCAGTGCAGGCTTCCCTCACTAAAGAAATGTATACATCAGGGCATCAGCAGTCTAAGCCTGCCTCTCAAAGAACAGGTACCTCACAGCATGAATAGTGCATGCTTCCCTCACTCATAGTATAGGTACATCAGGGCGTCAGCAGTGGAACCTTCCCTCACTGAACAGGTAGATAAAGGTAGCAGCAGCAGACATTTTCCTCTCTCAGAACAGGTACATCAGGCCATCAGCAGTAAAAGGTTCCCTCAAACACAGAACAGGGACATCAGGGCATCAGCAGTGCAAGCTTCCTTCAAACAGGGACATCAGGTTATCAGCAGGGCAAGCTTCCCTCACTCACAGAACAGGTACAACAGGGCTTCAGCAGTGCAAGCTCCCCTCTCACAGAAGAGGTACAACATGGTAGCAGCAGTGCAAGCGTCCCTCTCTGAGGATAGGTACATCATGGCATCTTCAGTGCAAGCCTTCCTCACTCACGGAACAGGTACTTCGGAGCATCAGGGTGCATGCTTCCTTCACTGACAGATCAGGGCATCAGCTGTGTAAGCTTCTCTCATCCACAGACCAGGTACAATAGGATATCAGCAGTGGAAGCTTCCCTCACTCTCAGAACAGGCACAGCAGGGCATGAGCAGTGCACGCTTACCTCTCACAGAATAGGTACATCATGATAACAGTAGTGCAAGCCTCCCTCTCTCAGAATAGGTACATCAAGGCATCAGCAGTCCAAGCTTGCCCACCCATTGAGCAGGAACATCAGGTTATCAGCAATGCAAGCTTCCTTCATTCACAGAACAGGTACATCAGGGCATCACCAGTGCTAGCTTCCCTCAATCACAGAGCAGGTACATCAGGGCATCAGCAATGCAAGCTTCCTTAACTCACACACTAGGTACCTAAGGGCATCAGCAGTGCAAGCTTCCCTCACCCAAAGAACAATTACATTAGGGCATAAGCAGTGCAAGCTTTCCTCACTCACGGAAAAGGTACTTCGGAGCATCAGCAGTGCAAGCTTTCTTCACACACAGAACAGGTATGTCAGGACATCATCAGTGCAAGCTTACCTCATACTAAAGGTTCATCAGGAAATCAGCAGTGCAATCTTCCCTCGCTCTCAGAACAGGCACATCAGGGCATGAGCATTGCACGCTTGCCTCTCACAGAACAGGTACATCATGATTACAGCAGTACAAGCCTCTCTCTCTCAGAAAGTTACATCAGCAGTCCAAGCGTGCCCACCCATAGAGCAGGTACATAAGGGCGTCAGCAGTGCAGGCTTCCCTCATTCATAGTATAGGTGCATTGGGCTATCAGCGGTTCAAGCTTTCCTCGTATGCAGAACAGGCATATCAGGGAATCAGCAGTGCAAGCTTCCCTCACCAGCAGAACAGTTACATTAGGGCATCAGCATTGCAAGCTTTCCTCTCCCACAACAGGTGCATCATAGTAGCAGCAGTACAAACGTCCTTCTCAGAGAGCAGGTACAGCTCCGCATCAAAAATGCAGGATTCCCTCACTCATACATTAGGTACATCAGGGTGTCAGCAGTGCAAGCTTCCCCCATACTCAGGACAAGTACAGCAGGGCATCAACAGTGCAAGGTTTGATGATTCACAGAGCAGCCACATCATTGCTTCAGCAGTGCAGGCTTCTCTCACAAACAGAAGAGGTACATCAGGGCATCAGCAGTGCAAGCTTCACTCACTCACAGAACAGGTACTTCAAAACATCAGCAGTCTAAGCTTGCCCCTCACAGAACAGGGCCATTTGTGCATCAGCAGTGCAGGCTTCTCTTACTCACAGAATACGTACATCAGGATATCAGCAGTGCAAGCTTTCCTCATATGTAGAACAGGCACACAAGGAAATCAGCAGTGCAACCCTACCTCACTGACAGAGCAGGTACAACAGTTCATCAGGGGTGCAAGCTTCCTTCACTCACAGAACAAGTACAATAGGGCATCATCAGTGCAAGCTTACCTCATAAAAAGGTACATCTGGACATGGGCAATGCAAGCTTCCCTCACTCCCAGAACAGGCACATAAGGGCATGAGCAGTGCACGCTTACCTCTCACAGAACAGATACATCATGATAACAGCAGTTCAAGCCTCCCTCTCAGAACAGGCATATCAAGGCATCAGCAGTGCAAGGTTCCTTCACTCACAGAACAGGTACATCAGGATATCATCAGTGCTAGCTTCCCTCACTCATAGTATAGGTACATCAGGGTATCAGAAGTGCCATCTTTCCTCATATGTAGAACAGGCGCATCAGAGCATCAACAGTGCAAGCTTCCATCACTGACAGAACAGTTACATCAGGTCATGAGCAGTGCAAGCTTCCTTCACTCACAGAACAGGTACATCAGGGCCTCAGCAGTGTAAGCTTCCCTCACACACAGAAGAGGTACACCAGGGAATCCTCAGTGCAAGCTTCCTTAACTCTCAGACCAGGTACCTCAGGACATCAGAAGTGCAAGCTTCCCTTACCCACAGAACAGTTACATTAGGGCATCAACAGTGCAAGCTTTCCTCTACCAGAACAGGTGCATCATTGTAGCAGCAGTACAAACGTCCTTCTGACAGAGCAGGTACATCAGGGCATCAACAATGCAGGATTCCCTCACTCATAGAATAGGCACATCAGGGTGTCAGCAGTGCAAGCTTCCCCACATACTCAGGACAACAATCAGGGCATCAACAGTGCAAGCTATGATGACTCACAGAGCAGGTACATTAGGGCTTTAGCAGTGCAGGCTTCACTCACTCACAGAACAGGTACTTCAAAACATCAGCAGTCGAAGCTTGCCCCTCACAGAGCAGGTACATTAAGACATCAGAAGTGCAGGCTTCTCTTCCTCACAGAATACGTGCATCAGGATATCAGCAGTGCAAGGTTCCATCACAGGCAGAACCGGTACATCAGGGCATCAGCAATGCAACCTTCGCTCTCACAGAACAGGTACATCAGGGCATTAGCAGTGCACACTTTCCTCAAACACAGGACAGGTACGTCAGGCCATCAGCAGTGTGAGCTTCCCTCTCACCGAACAGTTACATCAGGGCATCAGCAGTACAAGCTTTCCTCAAACACAGGACAGGTACATCAGGCCATCAGCAGTGCTAGCTTCCCTGAAACACAGAACATGGACATCAGGGTATAAGCAGTGCAAGCTTCCCTCACTCAGAATAGGTATATAATGGTACCAGCAGTGCAAGCTTGCTCACCCATAGAGCAGGTACATCAGGGTATCAGCAGAGCAGTCTTTGATGACTCACAGAGCAGGTACATTAGGGCTTCAGCAGTGCAGGCGTCACTCACTCACAGAACAGGTACTTCAAAACAGCAGTAGTCGAAGCTTGCCCCTCACAGAGCAGGTACATTAAGACATCAGAAGTGCAGGCTTCTCTTCCTCACAGAATATGTACATCAGGATATCAGCAGTGCAAGGTTCCCTCACAGGCAGAACAGGTACATCAGGGCATCAGCAGTGCAAGCTTCCCCCACTCACAGTACAAGTGCATCCGGTCATCAGCAGAGCAAGCTTCCTTCACTCACAGAACAGGTACATCTGGTGATCAGCATCTAAGCTTGTCTCTCACAGAACAGATACATCATGTCATCAGTGCAAGCTTCCTTTACTCAAAGAACAGGTACATCGGGGCATATGCAGTACAAGCTTCCCTCTCAAAAAAGGTTGCATCATGGTAGGAGCAGTACATGTTTTCCTATCTCAGTACAGGTACAGCAGGTCATCAGCAGTGCAAGCTTCCCTCACTCACAGAATAGGTACATTAGGGCGACAGCAGTCTGAGCTGCCTCTCACAGAACAGGTACAGCAGGTCAACAGCAGTGCAAGCTTCCCTCTATTACAGAATAGGTATATTTGGGCATCAGCAGTGAAAGTTTTCCTCTCCCAGAACAGGTGCATATTAGTAGCAGCAGTACAAGCTTCCCTCTCACAGAACAGGTACATCGGGGCATCAACAATGCAGTTTACCCTCACTCATAGAATAGGTACATCAGGGTATCTGCAGTGCAAGCTTCCGTCATATACAGAACAGCTACATCAGGGCATCAACAGTGCAAGCTTACCTCACACGCAGAACAGGTACATCAGGGAATCAGCAGTGGAAGGTTCACTCACTCACAGAAGAGGTACATCAGGGCATCAACAGTGCAAGCTTTCCTCAATCACAGAGCAGGTACATCAGGGCATCAGCAGTGCAAGCGTTTATGACTCACAGAGCAAGTACATCAGCGCTTCACCAGTCGAAACCTACCCCTCACACAGCAGGCACATTAGGGTATCAGCAGTGCAAGCTTTCCGCTCCCAGAACAGGTAAATCACGGTACCAGCAGTAGAAGCTTCCTTCTCACAGAACAGGTACATCAGGGTATCAGCAGTGCAAGCTTGCTTCACTGACAGAACAGGTACATCACGTAATCAGCAATGCAAGCTTCCCTCACTCATAGAACAGGTACATCAGGGAATCAACTGTGCAAGCTTCCCTGTCAAAGAACAGCTATATCACAGTAGCAGCAGTAAAGGCTTCCCTCCCTCAGAACAGGTACATAAGGGCATCAACAGTGCAAGCTTCCCTTAAAAACAGAACAGGTACATCAGGGCATCTGGAGTACAAGCTTCCCTCTCACAGAAAAGGTGCATCATGGTAAGCAGTAGTACAAGCTTTCCTCTCTCAGAGTGGTACACCAGAGCATGAGCAGTGCAAGCTTCCCTCACTCGCAGACTAGGTACATCGGGGTGTCAGCAGTCTAAGCGTGACTCTCACAGAACAAGTACTTCAGGACATCAACAGTGCAGGCTTACCTTACTAATGGAATAGGTACATCATGGTAACAACACTGCAAATGTTCCTTATAACCAGGACAGGTACATCAGGGCAACTAGATTGCAAGCTTTTCTCATACAGAAAAGAGGTACATCAGGACATCAGAAGGGCAAGCTTTTCTCACTTACAGAACAGGTACATCAGGGCATCAGCAGTGCAAGCTTCCTCCACTCACAGAACAGGTATACTGGGGCATCAACAGTGCAAGCTTCCCTCACACACAGAACAGGTACATTGGGGCATCAGCAGTGCAAGCTTCCCTGGCTCTCAGAACAGATGTAAATGTAGGTGTACTTGTAAAGCGCACTGTGACTCCATGGAGTATCATGGCGCTGAAGACCGCTGGGGAACCCGTCCTGGTTTTCCCTGTGAGATGGTCCCTTCTGGGTATCTCCAAGGTGAAACCAGGCATCCCCAGCGTCTGTGGGGGGCCGTTGTAGAGATGAGGCAAGCTTAATGCCCAGAGTTGCCGAGTGTGTTCCTGGTTAGAGTAGGTACCGAGGCGAGAATTATCGAGTCCGTTTTGACCCTGGTCCACGACCCTGCCGCGTCGGGAATTGAACCCTGGTCCCTGGCCGATTCTCTGCTTGCGGGTCGGCCGCCTCTAACCAGTGAGCCACACCTCTCCACAGATACAGCGCAGGCAATAGTATTGTAAGTGTCCTTTACGTACAGAACAGACAATAACAGGCAGCAATATATTCTTTTGTTACACACAAAACTACTAGTTTACCGGCCTGACCAGCAATGTTATGGTAAGGCCAGTAAAAACATTGAGAAACAAGCAAAAGTTGGTATTTTTCAGCCTTTTAAACTGAAATTAAAATATAAATACAGGAAGAGAATTAAGTTTTATTGTTCAATTACTTAAAATCATTACAATATACTAGCATTGTTAAAAGGACATAATTAAAAATCCTGTGCATATTATTACAAATTGATGAAGCATAAAACCTTAAAATTAATGTCGACCCTGGCTATAAAGTGCAGATGCATTAGGCTTAAAGGAACTTTTTGTCAAGGTCTCTCTTGCTTGATGGCCAACTGGTTTCTTTTTGTAACTCTATATTCTGCCTCAAAGCGGCTCGAATTAGTTCTATAAATTTCTCCAGTCACGCTGCTGTTTGAGCTGTTTTAGCAGAAAAACACAAGTCGGAAATTTCACTGCATCGTACGAGACCATGGGTTCTGCAGATTGGAAGGACTAATCGATACCTCTCGTTAGCTAACTTAGGGCAACAACACAGCAGATGAAACCAGGATTCGCGATAGTAATTGCAGAGACGACATGATACAAGATTGTCCTGCCGGGCCCAGGCTTAATTAAAATCCGCAAGGGGTAGTGCAAGAAGTCTCATATAAGTAATTATTTTCCAGGCCGGGACTGACAGTGCTTGCGCAAAGTAAGGCTGTGGTTTACCCACTATGTAGGAGGAATCCAGTGCTAAGAGACTAGATTGATGGTGTAAACTGTCCAAATCTCTTTCATAGGACATTTTCTTGACTTGTCTGTTCACTGATCTTTTTCATGCAGCAACTGGAATATTTGAATTATGCAAATGTTGCTTGTCTATTCCCAACAATTTTGTGCCTGCTGTCAGCTGCACCTGCCATGGGGAGCCACTTTCTTAAAAAATTATTTTGATATGCGTTTTTAGAGATGTTGCTGGAGCTCGCAAGGTGCTAATGTAATATTTTACCGGGTCCCCTAAGCAGTTAATATCCGGAAGAGTAAGACCCAGCTCCAACCTTACTCTTGCTTTCCTTGCCTGACGTGGAATACCTAATACCTTCTTATATACAGAAATTTGGTGGCTCGTAAGAAGTTTATTGAAGGCACCAGGAAAGACCAAGCGGCCATAATTAAGGGAGGGCACTTTGCTTTTAAGACTTTCAGAATTGGTTCTACAGTCGGGCAATGTAGTTTTCGGTTGAGATTTCTCAGGCAATAGATAATGCCAGTCCCCTTAATTCTCAAATATTTCAAATGGGCTGAGGTTGTGGCCCTCTCCGATATCCCGAGACCCAAATAATTATAACTTTTGCAAGTTTTAATTTGCAGTTCTCCTAGGCGCCATTGAGCTGTCCTCTTTCGATGGTACTTCCCAAAGATTATTATCCTAGTCTTCTCCTGATTCACCAGGAGATTGTTCTTTTGATTAAATCTATGCAGCGCTTCTAAGGCTTTCTGTAGGCCTGTCCTAGTATGATCCATGATGACAATGTCATCGGCATATTGGAGGATTTGGAGCCTCACATTCCCCAGCCTTGGTGTTAGTAGATATGCCACCTCCAGGGCTTTCCCCAGATCAGCAGTGTAGATGTTAAAAAGTAAGGGGGCCAAAACGCACCCTTGTTTGAAGCCATTATTGGTTGGAACCTTGTTCGTTACGGACGTTTGGCTGGTTTTAATATGTACCCAGGTCCCCTCGTACAGGGCAATTATTGCTTTTAAAAGCATCTGTGATATCCCCCAGTTGCTAAGTTTTTCCCATAGCTTGCCGCGATTGACTCGGTCAAAAGCTGCGCTATAGTCCACAAAGCAGCAGAACAACGGTAGCTGTGATGTCTGGGTCGCACGTGATGACAAGTGTCCCAGTACTAGAATGTTGTCTATGGTGAAGCTTTGGAGCCTGAATCCAGATTGGAAAAATGGAAGGATATTATTATCTTTTACCCAGGTTTCTAGTTCCTTCAGCAATAGTCTGGCGTATGCTTTTGCTTCTATATCGAATAAAGCAACCAGGCGATAATGCAGCGCTTCTAAGGCTTTCTGTAGGCCTGTCCTAGTATGATCCATGATGACAATGTCATCGGCATATTGGAGGATTTGGAGCCTCACATTCCCCAGCCTTGGTGTTAGTAGATATGCCACCTCCAGGGCTTTCCCCAGATCAGCAGTGTAGATGTTAAAAAGTAAGGGGGCCAAAACGCACCCTTGTTTGAAGCCATTATTGGTTGGAACCTTGTTCGTTACGGACGTTTGGCTGGTTTTAATATGTACCCAGGTCCCCTCGTACAGGGCAATTATTGCTTTTAAAAGCATCTGTGATATCCCCCAGTTGCTAAGTTTTTCCCATAGCTTGCCGCGATTGACTCGGTCAAAAGCTGCGCTATAGTCCACAAAGCAGCAGAACAACGGTAGCTGTGATGTCTGGGTCGCACGTGATGACAAGTGTCCCAGTACTAGAATGTTGTCTATGGTGAAGCTTTGGAGCCTGAATCCAGATTGGAAAAATGGAAGGATATTATTATCTTTTACCCAGGTTTCTAGTTCCTTCAGCAATAGTCTGGCGTATGCTTTTGCTTCTATATCGAATAAAGCAACCAGGCGATAATTTTCAGGTTTGGTACGGTCGCCTTTTTTGTGGATCGGAACAAGTATTGAGCCTTTCCACGAGGATGGAACTGTAGACGTGACGAACGCGTACTTAAAGAGTGGTGTTAAATGGTCCGCCCAGAATCTGTGGGAAGCTTTGAGCACTGCTGCTGGGACTCCGTTGGGACCAGGGGCCCCATCTACCTTCATTTTTAGGTCTCGCCTGAGCCAGCGCATGCGCTGTCTCAGGCGAGACATTTTGTACACGGGATTTCAAAGTGCTACAAGCGCTGGCCTAACGCTTGCGTTCACGCGAGTGTGCACGCACGCAGCAGCCAATTACGGCTGCGCACGCACCACTTGCGTGCACCCGTCCTCGCGATCACTTTCAACTTTGATTGCGATCGCGATTACTTTCGCTTTCACGGCCGCGCGGTCGTTACTTTTACGGCCGCGCGGCCAATGCTTGTTGTTCATGCTCTCCGCATTCCATTCCTGGCCTGTCACCCACAAGGTAACCTAATGCTGTTGTGAGGAGAGCCCCGGTGATGGAAAGTGCCAGATAGTACAAATGCCTCAACATCGCATCATGTAACTCGCTTTATTAAAACAATAAGACTTAGTCGAGAAGGCGTGGCGGGAGATCTTTCAGCCCTGCTTCCATTGGATGAAACTGAAACGTGCATTCACGCAGCGTTTACCGAATGATTTTCCTCAAGACACCATATGCTGAAAGGGCGTTTTGCTAGACGTATTTGTTATTTAATCACATATCGTTATCGGATCCCCGCTCCTTGAAGGTCCTTTGTGTTCATTGATAATGCACGTGCATATATATTACTGGACTTGCTTTTCAGTGTAGCTTCAGTTCTCATGACTGTTAACTGCTGCAAAATTTACAAACTGCTAAATTGTTTTACTTCTGTAATTTCAGATGATAATAATAATCTTTGTAAAAGGCGGTTCGCACCATTTCCAGTATTATAAATGATTAATTTTTTTACAACTTTTTATTCAATTTTATTAATACATTTAAAAATGTAAAATGACACCATTATACAGTCTGGTTCAATTGATTACATACTCGTAATTCTACAAAGCCTTTCATTTTGAGTAATTTCAAATTGATTTCTGCATAAGGATGGCCTTCATGTTTTTTTGTTAGAATTCACCAGGCAATCTTAATTTTAGTTGGTCTCTTAATCTCCGATAGCTTTTGTCTTCCTGTTTTCCATAAACTGAGAACACACTCGGGTAAGCAGTCGTTCCGTAAAATACACTGGAAGTTGGATCCATTGATTTCTCTATTTATTATTTCCAATATTATGATATGAAACACCCAATGAGGTACACTGAAAGCTAAGACAGCAGCAGCTTCCCAATGGCTGCAATGCTTACATGCCTCTCAATTGATTTTGTGTTTTTTTTGTGTTTTTACAAACTGTTGAGTGCTATTCTTTGTAAAGCCTGGGACCCACATAAGAGTCATTATTGCAGTTTTATTCCATCCACTTTAACATTTTGGAAACCGAGTCTTGGGACTTAGATTTTCCGAATTTTGTTTCACGCTGCTTCTCAGTGGCTCCTAGAACTAACACTGCAGGTTCCAGAAACCAGCTGTACCACGTGGCATATCGAGTGCAGTGATGTTGGCACACTGCTATAGGACAGGAACGGTCTTCCATAGACATGAAGCTTCTAACGATAACAT
This sequence comes from Triturus cristatus, assembly GCF_964204655.1. Lineage (NCBI taxonomy): Eukaryota > Metazoa > Chordata > Amphibia > Caudata > Salamandridae > Triturus > Triturus cristatus. The sequence goes on along the minus strand of NC_140579.1, from coordinate 464,657,371 downwards.
GTCGGCCCCATAAGGGCATAGCAATGTGCCGGATTGAAGATTCTTGTTACCCTGTCCGCGGTGGGAGAATTATATGGTTCTGTCAACTTTTTTAGGCTAAGGTGGCTTCTCATACAGTGGGTTTTCTGCATGTCCTTGAGGAACAGAGAACCTCCAGTGAGTCTTATTGCCGTTATTGTCTAACTATAATCCCGGGGGCAGATTTATGAGCCCCTTGCGCCACTTTTGCGTCACTTTTCCCATGTTAAAAGTGACGCAAAAGTGGCGCAAAGGGCTCATAAATCTGCCCCCCCGGTATATAGGATTGATGGCTGCATTGCGAAAGAGGCTGTTTACTCCATCATACCCTCTGCGTAACTTTCAATCCTTGAGTTATCTTAAATCACTCTAATACTAGGCTCTTTAAAACCAGTCACGAACCACAAATATTTTCCTAAATTCTCCATAATGTAAAGGTATTTGACCCATTCCAAGTATTCAACTATAACAAGCATTGGCATAGCCAATAGGTCTCGCTTTTGGGACCTTATAAGTATTTAGTTATGCAGCACAATATCCCTGGTGCAACAACATCAACTGTTGCATGGCTAAACACTTCTAAGGTCCCAAAAGCGAGACCTATTGGCTATGCCAATGCTTGTTTTGTTTTGCATGCCCGTGCCGATTTCTAATCCCAATCCAACCCTGCAATGTACCATCCCCAGCTGCGTTTACTGTAGCTTTTATTGGATTTGGATGCAAGGGGGCATGACACGCATCGGAAACACACGATCCGCCTCCTTCCTGAAGCCCTCCCCTCTAGCTGTCATCGACCACCTCTCGTCTCCTTCTTCCAACCCGTGAGTGATTGGCACAGGAGAAGCGGGGCATTCGAGTGGGCGCTGCTGATGAGGCCCCATGCAGAACGTGTTAAAGAGTTGTCCCCACCCTTCTCGTTTCTGCGAGCATCTCCTTTCAGAGTGTGTGTTTAATGCTGGGGAGGGGCCTGCAGGGGGAAGGGTGCTTATGGGCGAGAGGTCGGTGTGCAGACACCTTGAGTACACGAACTCGAACTCGCACAGCGGCTCTCGGCTCGGATGCGAGATACGAGCGCCACCTTCAGGCTGTTTCTCTGCGCATCTGTTTGTGAATTTATGGATTTAGGTAATTCTTTCTTAACTCCTAAGCAGCTAGAAGTGTTCTTTAGCCTGGTGTAGCCTGCGCACAAAGCAACTCTGAAGCTAATATAACAACAATGCACATTTCTTACTGCCCTACTTGTGCCTTGTTTAATTGGTCTTGTCGTTCTTTGATTTTTATTGGATGCTTTTATGTGTTGTCGAGCTAATATTTGCAGTTTGTGTCACTCATATCGTGCAGGTAAGCTCGTTTAACCCCGAGATGTATTATTTATTTACTTGTGCAAAATGCCCTGCGCCGATTAAACCATGTGTCTCCTCTTACCGCTCACTCTGCCTTCCCAAGTCTCTCCACCGTCCCTCCTGGCCATGAACGTTGACTTTTCTGTCCTTTCGCCGGAGTGGCTTGTCGCTGACCCAGGCATCGTATATGGGCTTACCAGGTGGCTTGGGGGTTCAGGTGGCAGCCGCAAGTAATGGGAGGGTGGTCAGCGCGGGTGAGCCCGAGGGATCAAGGGCAGGATGGCCAGGGAAGAGGTGCGTCAGGAGGGTGGTCAGCGCGGGTGACCCCGAGAGATCAAGGCGAGGACGACCAGGAACAGGGTGCGACAGGAGCAGGCATCAACGGCGGCTTGTGGCGCAGGTGAGCCCGAGGGATCAAGGGCAGGGCGACCAGGGACAGAGTGCGGTAGGAGGGTGGTGAACCCGAGGGATCAAGGCAGGATTGACAAGGGACAGAGTGCGGCAGGAACAGGCAGCAGCGGCGGCTGAGCACGGGGAGTGAAAGGGCAGGTTGAGGTGGGTTAGGTTAGCGCTGACCAAGCAGCGCTACAGCATGCAGCCCGATTGCCTCCGTACCCTGGAGCAGCGCCCATGCACCTTAGCGGACCCCGCACCGTCCACGAGTACTAACTCAGCTCCCTGGGGTCTTCACACCCGCAGGTCACCACCACGCGTGCTTTCACATCTCGAGCTATCTATCGCACACGGAAGAGCGAGGGTTTGTGGACTTCCATTGCGTAAGTGACAGCTGCCCCAAAATGCATGTGTGAAGGTGTTAGATTAGATTCAACAGAAAACAGAAACACGTTTCTTTCTCGAGCTCATTTATTTCAATTTAAGCGAGTCATTCCAGGAAGTAAAGTTAAACAAGTATTAGTGGCGAGGCTATGGCGCTGCTGACTCGAGAGCGGGAGATCCCAGCTCGAGTCTCTGCTCCATAAGATCTTGTGTTTCTGGGAAAATCACGTAATTTCTCCCTGTGACTTTAGGGCTACAAAGGGACAACGGAGGAACGAGGCAAGTATGCGAGGGAGAAGAGAAGTGGGATAAGGGATGGGGTGGCAAATGGTGATCACTTTCGCGGCCGATTTGATGTTCTCAGTGGCCGCGCGGCTCACTGAGAACATCAAAGCGGCCGCGAAAGTGATCAGGCAGGCTGACAAATGGTGCGCGCACCCGGCGCACATGCACTGCATTTGGAGGCCTAAAAAGCACTGGTTTGCACTTCCAAATCCCCCGTTTACAAAAGCTCTCGCAAGAGCAGCGCTAAAGCGCTGGCTCAGGCGAGACCTAAAGAAAGGACATCAAAGAGACTTTATGTAAGGGCTTCAAAAAATGCTACCGCCGGCTGTGAGAAGTTGGCCTGGTATATGATGTTCACTAATTAAAGTGACCACCTTGTACCATGCCAAGCAACCCTTATGGCGTGGTTGTAAGTCAACCTTTTCGGACCAGCTGCCCTAGTGGTAGCGTAGGCTAAGCAGTCTTTGAGGCTAAACTCGTTTAGCCATGTTAAGCAAGCTGTTTTACCATATGTAACCCCCCTTTATACCAATGAAAGGACACCCCACAGATATATATTCAAAATATATATGTATTTATTACTCAAAGTATCCCCTAGACTCTTTATGAGCACAGGAGCACAAATCGTTAAACAAGAAAGTATTACAATATACGAAAGTTGCACTTTATATGGATAGGCCCTGGTGGCCGCTCAAACCATATACTAAAATAGTGGTATAAGTGCCACGGACAGGAAAGGGAGAAGGCCTAGGGCCTCTAGAATCGCTGGGCCTACAATGAGCTAACTTTAGTTAGTGACCAGGAGGTCCACGGGTCGCGTGTGCAGTGAGGAAAGTTACACGCGGGCGCCCATAGGTTTTCAATGGGTGCGTAATTGTTCAAAAGTTACTGCTAGAAGGGTCTTCTGGTTGGACTACGAATTCAAGACTTCAAACCTAGACATTAGAGATGTTACTCTACACTTGTGCACCGGAGTGCCAGCTTTACCTCACCCACAGGAAGCGGGTGCATAGGGCTCGAAGTGCGTCGGGTTTCGTCTATCTGTTCAATGGAGCCTGACGACAAAGATGCTGCAGGCGGTCGGTCCAGAAGAGATGCGGTGGATCCAAGGATGGATCGGAAGTGTAGAAGACCTGTAAGCAGAGGGGACAGTGTTCACAGTCACTAGCCAGTGACCGGCGTGGCACCAGGTAGGTTCCAGGCGATGTCGGGTGCAAACAGGTGAAGAGGTGTAGCTTATCTCTGCAGCCACGTGGTCCCTGAAGGTCGACGACGTCCAGGAGTCGGTTCACGAGCTGTCCCACGCAGGCTCTCGCTGTCAGCGGTGTCGGCGACTCAGAAGAAGCAAACAAACCTTGGCAAAAGCAGGAGTCGCAGGAAGTGAAGAAAGCTTTTAGCTCTGACCAGCAAGGTCAGAGGGGCTGCTCCTTTGGAGGGAAGCAGGGGCCAGTCTGGAGCAACCAGACCAGCATTGTAGTTTTTCAAGATGGTCGCCAAGATGGCCACTAGTCAACGGACCAATAACCGGTTAGGCGCGTCAAGTCGCGAAGTGCAGAGGGGCCCCACGCAGATCGTGGAGAGGCTGGAGGGCTCACCTTTGGTGCAGATGCTGCTCAGATGTTGGGCTTCTCAGGACCCCAAGCACAACTTGGAGGGGGCCTCTGTTGTTGCTCTTTCAGCTAGTCGAGTGTCTTCCAAGATGGCCGGCTCCACGTGTCTCGGTGCCTCCACGGGTCCCCTCTTTGCAGGGACTGTGGATCGGGCGGTGAGAGGTCTGGAGGTCCAGTCCTCATCGGTCTCTGGGCTCGGGCTCCGGCGGGAGGCGGCGGCAAAGCAGACGTCGATTCGCTGGATGGTGCTTGCGTTAGCAAGATGGTCACTCCCTGACCATAGGGGAGATTTCCTTCAGTCTTCTGTGCAGCAGAACGTCGAAGTTCCCGTCTTCTTCTTAGTTTCAGGTTGATTCCAGGATGTCTAAAGTCTTTGGACACAGCTCCTACCTTTAAGCGGATTCTAGGGGCCGGACTACCTGCTAGGTCCCTCCCTAAGGGTGGGACCAGGAAGGGGGGTGGTTACACCCCCAATCCTTTGTCCAGCTCGCCCCAGGTCTGGGGCTGGTGTGCCCCAGGACCGGATTGAACTGGCATATGCACCGAGGCTCCTTGTGAGCCTCAGGCATGTCTGTTTCCTTTCAAGCCCTACCTGACCAATACACAAAATCCTGTCTGGGGTGGTGCTCGCACCTCCCCTGGCAGGAAACCCTTAGTCCACGTCTCCCAAGCTGGAAGGACTCCCAGCAGCAGGAGGGCAGACTTGTGTCTGTGGTGGCAGCGTCCATTTTGTGGAGCTGAGGCTATGTTTGATTTTACCCGGGTTTCAGGTTCTGTACATGTCGTGTCCCCCTAGGAGGGTGGAATACTAACCCCGGCGCCAGAATTGGCGAGGGGTTAGTATTCCAATTCGTATGACACCTTACTCGACATGTTTTGATAAAGCCAAACCAAAGATAGCATTTAACCGCGAGGTTCATAATGCACTTAAGAGTATATGGTATGGCGATATCTGAAAACGGTTGAAGGAAGTTGTTCCGACTTCTGCAGACAGGCTCAGCTCATGCCAGAGCACCATCTCACATGAAACCAAGCACTCTGCCTTCAGGATTGTTAAGGCCTGCCATAGGAGTGACTTATAGGTTAACATGTGTCCCTTTTAAGGTTAGGTATAGGCATACTACACCTAAGTAAGAGGTTGATACAACAACTTACCCCAGCTGAGTGATCAGCCAGTTGTGTCAAATTGCTAGGCCAGGCTAGGGGTGGCACAATACATGCTTCAGCCCCTGGTAGGCCTCAGATACACCAATGCCCTGAGTACCTAGGGTACCCTAGTACAGGGGCTCACAGGGTGATCCAGTTCCAATGGGTCATGCACCTAAAGTGCATAGTGTCAATTTAGCAGAGAGAACAGCAGGCTGGGGGTCTGATTAGCAGGCCCACAGCCTCAATACGTCAAAAACCAGTGAAGCAAAAAGCAAAAATTTGGGGTGACCATAGGATAGCAGACCCTACTCTCCTACACCAGCCGCAGCTTGCAGTGCATGTGCGCGGACGCGCGCTTGAGCAGAGGCGGCTCGCGCACCAATAGCGCACATGCACTGCAAGCTGTGGCCGGCGGTAGCATTTTTCCCCCGCACCCTTGTTATTAACGTTTTGTTTCAGGGTTCTGAGCATATTCGATTTGCTCAAAGGGCTGCAAACGTACAGAGCTAAGGCTCTGTGTCAGAAATTACCGCTGCACATCCATTCCGGCAGCGCCAGCCTTCTGGACAGCATACCCAGGGAAAAGGCAATTACTGGCCCGCCGAAAATAGAGTTATTTGCAAGTGACCCAGTTCAGTTATCACTAATATATATGTACCTCGAAGGGCTGCAAGATGCATTGGTAGCCAAAACATATGCGGGATAAATCAACGCAGCTTTAAAGAGCATTTTCTGACAGGTGCATTATGCAACGACATTATAATCCTGACGTCCTGCGGTTTCAAATTTACCTGCTATTGCTTTTAATGTCCTGATGCATTGCACCAAGATCTGCTTTTCAACAAAAAGTGCAGCTTCATCTTGCAAAATGCAAGGGACCCTCGCTCTCTATTTCCTGGTTATTTCCACAAACGTCAAGATCGGTGGAGGGCAAAGGTCAGAGTCCAGCCATCTTTATCCTGCAAAAGAAAACAGTTTACGTCAGAGTGCGTGCCATACACAGCACGGCGTTCGGCAGGGTCATTCGATGCTGTTTCCGTGGTGCACCGCCCTCACAAATCCTGTTTGGGGTATTTTATGCTCTGAGTAAATTAAATAGATCTGCAGCTAACTTCGTACAGATAGGAATTATTTTAATAACTTCTAGGCGCATAGAGGAAACAACGAACCATAGACAAACTTTGTGTGGATTATCGCAGATTGGCACCAACGAAAACAATCAATACGATTACGGGCTAGTATACCGAGCACACTACTAGGGAACCCTATTACAATCATTGTAAAATAAAATTACAAAATTATAGTGCGGAATTAGTGTTAGTCCAGTATAAATGTAGCCGCACAGAAAAGGCGCTATACACTTTATCAGATGTAGCTTTCTAGCTCCCAAACTAGAGTTTACCACAAAAGCATTGGCAAAGCCCGTAGGTTTGAGTCTCGCACTCCAACATTGACAAACGCTATATAAAATGCTGGCTGCAGTGCAAAGCAATTTAAAGCAAGCATTGGCAAACCCACACACACACAACCACACACACAACCAACCACACACAACTACACACACAACCACACACAACTACACACACAACCACACACATAATCACACATACAACCACACACACACACACACACACACACACACACACACACAACCACAACCAACCACATAACCACACACACAACCACACACACAACCACACACACAACCACACACACACACATAACCACACACACAACCACACACACACCCACAACCACACACACCCACAACCACACATACAACCAACCACACACACAACCACACACACAACCAACCACAACCACACACAACCACACACAACCACACACACAACCACACACACAAAACCACACACACAACCACACACACAACCACACACACAACCACACAACTGCAGCAGGACCTTCGGCTCGATCAGGACAGCAGAACCACCGGAAAAGGAACCCCTTGGCACGACCTGGGCAGCAAGAAGTTGTCACTGGAGACATCGTGATCTTATGAACAATAGTGTCATCAATGTTCTGATCCAAACTGTAAACTGTGACAAATAACAACCCAATCTATTGCAGGACCACAAAAACAGCAACAGGCATTGGCATAGCCAATATGTCTCGCCTTTGGGACCTTATAAGTGTTTTGCCATGCAACAGTTGTTGTTGCACCAAGGATATTGTGCTGCATAACTAAATACTTATAAGGTCCCAAAAGCGAGACCTATTGGCTATGCCAAAGCTTGTTTTAATCAGGTTGGTGATCTCAGCCTTAGTAATAACCGGTATTTTGTCGTTATTATAAGGAACTGGGGTGTTTTGTTGTATTTGAGTATCAGTCATATTCTGCTGTATCGTATATAGTTGTTTTGCATATTTGACCCACTCGGAAGCTGCCACTCCATTTTCCTTACTTTGACCGGTATGGCTCTGTTGTTTAATGTATCTCCAAAGTTGGATGTGACCCTTTTCTTTGAGAAAATTAAAGATTTTCAGCCACTCTGCCTCGATTTTCTTTGATCGGATTTCCCATATAGTTTTCCTGTGTTCCCTACGAAGCGCTTTTATATCCGTTAGATGGGAATTTATGGCTCCTGTTCTTCTTGCCTTCAAGGCCTTTGAAAGATTCCACTTGGTTTGCGCTAAGGCCCATGGTTTTAATTGTGACAACTGGTTTTGTGAGTAGGAGACCTGTGCTTTAGGGATTCCAGTAACTCGTCCGAAATTTTTTTTTAGGTCATCAAGGAGTGTTTTCCAGAGCTCCAATGGGGATACCGTACTTCTGTCTGTTTGACTTGACTCTTTGTATAAAATCCACTCCAAAAGCTTTGGGCCTAAGTTTGTGGTCCATTTTATTCTGCTCAGGACTTCATGATGCTCTTCTCCGGTTGAAGCTCCCAATATTTCCAGTTGTTTAGCAGGTTTCCCGTTTAGCTCAAAAGATACCCTCAGAGGTCTGTGGTCACTCTCATCTCTGTTTCCCACTTCAAAGTTGTTAAAATAGGTAAGCAAGTTGTCCGATATAAAGATGTAATCAATTGTTGACTTGTCCCTGAAGGTTGGAAGTGGATGCCAGAGAGGGTCCGAGGCTTTTTTGATATTAGAAACCATGTTTTGCGTGATAAGAAGCCGCTGCAGCGGGGCCGAAAGTGTATTGTTTAGAGGGTCCCGTGTTGCATGCCCCAACTCCCTGGTATTCATGTCCCCGACGATAATTGGGAAATGTGAGGCATATTTATTTATAAGGTGGTCCATTTCTCTTGTTAGTGCTTTTATTACTTGTTTTTTTTGCTGAGTGGCGGGGTTGACGTAGCAGTTGATTCTCAAAAGACGGATCGAGATGTTATTATTTTTAAGTCCGCCGATCAGTACTGCTTGCAAGTTAGAAGTGTGTGTTGTTACTGATGTTACCTCTATTTTACGAACGTGGTTAATGAAAATAGAGAGCCAACCGGATGCTCTCCCAAATATATTACGTTTTATGGCTGCAACATGAAGTTCATAAAAACCTGGGATAATTAGGGGTTCAGTAGCCCACGTCTCTTGTAGGCACAAGATATCATCTGCTTGAAGGTACGTACGTGCTACACAGGAAGAAAACACTTTAGAAAGTATTTTAGAAATGTTTATGAGAGGCTTAAAAGATTTTAAAAAGCGAACTTGCAGAGTTGGCATGTAAAAAAATAAGACAGAGGATTTTACAGAAACCCATATATAATCACATGACCGTAAATGGTGTCAACCCCAGAGGTATATCACAGGCAGCAGAGGAGGCAGTCCTCCTGCTCTGTGACTGTACCATGAGCCCGGAAGTCCCAACGCAGCCAGAGAGGGACAGACGCACAGACACACCCACATCATTAAGAGAGAGAACTGAAACTTACCTTTACTTCTTGCATTTCTGAATCATGGCGGCAGCAGCTCAGCTCGGGAACCTCCAGGAAGAGGCCTCTTGTTCCATCTGTTTGGAATATTTCACTGATCCGGTAACTATTGATTGTGGACACAACTTCTGCTGCTCCTGCATCACTCGGAGCTGGGAGGGAAGGGATGGAAACTTCCCCTGTCCTGAGTGCAGGGGAACATCTTCTAGGAGAAACCTCCGGCTCAACAGGAAACTGGGGAACATGGTGGGAATTGCAAAAAAGCTTCATCTACCCCCCGTGAAGCCCCCGGAGGAGAATCTGTGTGGGAAACATGAAGAGAAACTGAGGCTGTTCTGTGCAGAGGATCAGAGGATGATATGTGTGGTCTGCCGGGAGTCCAAGGACCATAGAACTCACTTAGCACGTCCTGTAGAGGAGGCTGCAGAGGAGTACAAGGTATGTGGGGTGTTTGTGTGTGTGTGTGTGTGTGCGTGCGTGTGTGTGTGTGTGTGTGTTCTGGTATGACAAGTGAAGACCAAAGGGTATGTCTGTGGAAATTCAGGGATCACAAAGTCCCTCTGTGAGCCCCATCAGGGAGGCAGCCTGAGAGCGGGAGCTATGTGTGCAAGTGTTCAGAGGTGACAACTCATTCAGTGTAAACCATATAGGACGCTGCAGAAGAGCACAAGGTATGTGTGTGGGTGTTCAGGATTCACAAGTGAATACACTACTGGAGGCTCATAGAATATGCAGTGTCTCTGGGTGTCAAGGGATCAAAGGCACCCAAGAGCACAAGGTATGTGCGTAGGTGTTCAGAGTTCACTAACGAAGACACACAATGATTCCCACAAAGGAATAAACAGTATTTAAATCAGATTTTAGAGATCACAGGTTAGTCGCGCCTCCTAGAAGAAGGCAAGGGATCTCTGTGATCATTCAGGGATCACAGTTCACTCTTTGGGTCTCCATGGGTCCCTGGAGAAGGGACATCTGTGATCATTTGTTGCAGGGATTCTGCTTATGCACAGAACTATGCGCAGGAGACCAGGACCTCAGAGAATTGTGGTGTACCAGAAACTCACCTCAGAACCAAGAACCCCTTATCCGACTAGCTTAGTATCCCATTCGTTAGCCTAGATCTAGCTAGGCGGTCCCAATGTATAGACAAACCAGAACAAGCGACTTAGATATTTCTCAGGAGTGGTGGGAATCCGAAATACCTGTTCGTATCTATTTGTTAGTCCACAACAGAATAATACAGACACGGTAAGGTTTAAAGAGTTTATTTTATAAACCTTGCGTCATAAGATGCAGTACTTTGGCTAACACTAGCAGACTAACGGTACAGATCAGAACCATAAGCATTGTTACAATACCATACAAAATGAACGGAGCAATCATACTAATAATGACAGTGGTATACAGCCACACTCCTTTCTCTAGAATCTAATACATTATTATTAGACTATTAGAAGGTCTCTTAGGTTAACAGGGGGGACCCCATACCGTATAGATCAGCTTAGTAGAATCACATCAAAGGATCAGCTAGCTCTCTCATGCATCAGCTCTTCTGTTCGAATGTATTCAAACTCAAACTGTTCTGCAATATTAAAGACGCTTGTCCTTCAGATATTGGCAGCTGCATGTATGATATGTCTAAAAAGTGGTACGATCAATCTAATCACAACACTCTGTACCGTCTAGTGACCCAGACTCGTTCTTTACATGATGTACAGACCAAGGGCACATTTCACTGTTAAGAATGTGAAACAACAGTTTGTTATCCTGTAAGGCAAAGTCGAGTCAGCATTTCTAAAATGAATAACACATAACAACAGTGTCGTGTGCCGTGCAGCAGAAACGACAAGCTGGCTTGCTAACAATTATCTCGGTTATGCTAACTTAGTGTTGTAAATAGGGCGTGGCTTAATCCATCCTACACATTCAGGGATCACAGTTCACCCTGTGGGTCTCTGCAGGTCCCTGGAGAAGGGACATCTGTGATCATTCAGGGATCACAGTTCACTCTGTGGGTCTCCATGGGTTCCTGGAGAAGGGACATCTGTGATCATTCAGCGATCACAGTTCACCCTGTGGGTCTCCGCGGGTCCCTTGAGAAGGGACATCTGTGATCATTCAGGGATCACAATTCACTCTGTGGGTCTCCATGGGTCCCTGAAGAAGGGACATCTGTGATCATTCAGGGATCACAGTTCACTCTGTGGGTCTCCATGGGTCCCTGGAGAAGGCTGCCCATTCACATTAGGTAAGTGTGTTAGTTTTAAGTGAGTTTCAAAGTGTGACCCATGTAAGAAACTGCAGAAGATCGCACTGGGTGTCTGTCAGAGCCCCGAGGTTTTCACCTCGCACCACATAAGCAGCTGCAGATAATCAGAAGTCCTATGTATGTGGGTGTTTTAGGATACCAAGACATACTGATAGGGTTTAATGGGTAGTGCAGTGTGTAGCGCCTGGGCTCTCACATTTGTCGGTTTTAGAAGACTTGGAGGTATATTTAGAAGGGCATTGCACCACAGGAAAGTCACCTTTAATGACCTGCCTGTGGCGCAATGCCCTGCTCCATATTTACGAGGTGGCCTAAAGCCACTTAATGTGGCGTACCGTCACCTTGTAAATATGCCCCTTACCGCGGCAGTCCGCTGCAGCAAAGGGAGGGGCTATTTGAGTTGCTGTGGGCTTTCCACCACAAAACCCATTGCTTTTTGACGCTGCCCCTTATTTATAAGTGTGGTGTAAATATGGGGCAGCACCAAAAATAAGACCAGTGAAAACCTGGTCTTAAACAGATGCAACGAGGAGGAATGATTGCATTCTGCAGCACACACAGAAACAGCAGTTCGCCATTAGTGATTGTTCATGTGCAGAAAGGTGTCCCTTCCTGCACATAAACATCTTTAGCAAGCAGTAACACCAAACAAAGGCACAGGTAGATGCTAGCTCTATGGTGACATTTTTTTTTTAAGTTTGAATTTGCGTATTTGCATATTTGCACAGACTCCTTAAATACAGGATTACTTAGTTGTTTGCACTGACCACTGACTTTAAGCAGTTTTTAACGTGACCTCAGTGTTTAAGCAGTTTCAACGTACCTTCAAGTGCTGGCTCAAAGTCCTTAACCTTCGGTCCGCGCCCTGGTCTGCCGCGGCTGCTTGTGCCGTTTGAGCGGAGGGCGGGACCTAGCCTCAGCACTCCCTTCCAGTTACGGAAGTTGGCGGTCCAGCCTTTGCGGCTATCTGCCTATTTCAGGAGCATGCTGCAGCAGACGCGCAGCGGGGGCGCCTCTGGCACACGGAAGGCGCGTCAAAGGCAAGCTCGTCCGCGCCAGGCTGTGACCAGAGGCCAGAACCCCTGCCGGTTGGAGGTCCCAACAAAGTATCAAATACTCAGCGGATGAGTTATTTAATTTGTCGCCGCCTAAGTCTTGTAGGCACAACATTAATGTAGATACTGAGTTGCTGATATGTGGAAACTGTAACAAGGATTTTACACCGAGAAAACACACAAAGCAGCAGGTGGCAAAACTGCATTTTCTCCTACTGAATTGTCGGTCTTTAACAAAACATAAGTACGAGATCTCTGAAATAATGAGGGAGAAAATGCCCGACATCCTGTTTCTTTCAAAAACATGGCTTAACAAGAGCTCTACCCCAGATATCCTGGACGCACTTCCGGAACGCTATGGGATAATGAGACAAGATCGGGTAGGACAAAGAGGGGGAGGAATCGCGATAATCTATAAATTATCAATTAAATGCTGTATAGATGAAGCTAATCTAGAGAAATGCAAAGCTCTCTTTTTCACCCTTTCTGCAGCAGAAAATAACACCATAGCGGGCTTTCTGATTTACCGTCTACCTGGCCCAGCAACTCCATTTGTGGCGAGCCTGGGGGGAGAAAGTGGTGCAACCAGCTCTATGTCACAACAATTACCTCATACTAGGCGATCTTAACATATATTTTGATGATATGGAGAACCTGGAAGTACAATCTGTATGTAAAGACCTTATGACTTTTAACCTATTGCAAAAAGTGAATGCCCCAACACACCAAGTGGGTCATATTCTAGACCCAATATTCACCAACTTAACAGAGATCGAAGTGGAGACATCATGGCCAGTCCCTTGGTCAGACCGCTACTTAGTCCCCTTCTCTATTCCCTCCCATGGTCCCTAGGCTGAGAGGCCTAAGCAGAAAATTGCACGTAGGAAATGGACCAGATTCAACCCGGAGACATTCTTACTGGCACTGCTGAAAAATGATCTTAAACTTGATAAAGAGATAAACATAGCTAATTGGGAAATTGAGACATGGATAACAGACGCACTGGGTGAGATAGCACCGTAGACCACAATGAACACTAAGAGGTCTAAAGCATCGGCACTATGGTCTAATGAATCCTTAATAAAGGCTAAAAGTGTAAACGGTTGGAGCCCAGGTGGCATAAGGACTATTGTATCAAGATAAAGGAGGAATATAAAATAGAACTAAAAAAATACCACGCGCTTATTCAGAAAACACGGTGTGATTTCTATTCAGGAAAGATTGAAAGGGCCTGTAACTCTTCCAAAGAATTGTTCTCCATACTGAAATCCCTCAAATCACTCGAAAATGGAACCAACCCAATAACCTCCTCAGAGGAGTCCTGCAATAAAGTGGCCGATTTTGTTGTAGGAAAAGTAGCAAAAATATATGGCGCATTCCCAGTGGAAGCACGTCAGGGCAGGAGCCCAGATTGCAGGCCGGATACAGCATTTAAGGGAGAAACCCTGGATGAATTCAAGGTGCCTGAGTTAGAAGAGCTGAAGAACATAGCTAGTGGAATTAAATCCGGATCTCCACTAGACCCAGCCCGCCCAGAGTTCCTAATGCAGGGAGGAAACGTCATTATGCCGTACATCTCTGAGCTAATTGCACTCTCCTTTCAGTTGGGGGAAGTTCCCCATAAATGGAAGCAAGCGATAGTACGCCATAAAAAAAAAGCCGTCAATAGATCACTCTGTGTTAGAAAATCTACGCCCCATTTCGTTACTACTCTTCTTTGCAAAAATCACAGAGAAAGTAACGAATAAGCAGCTAACCAATCATATCAACAAGCATGACCTATTTCACACCTCACAATCGGGTTTCAGAGCTGCGCACTCAACAGAGTCAGCGCTGCTCTTGGCTACCGAAACACTGAGACAATATGGGAACAATGAACAGACCGCTGTACTCATCCTCTTGGATCTAAGTGCATCTTTTGACACCGTCTCCCTCAGGTCCATGGACTCCTTTTCCAAAGATTAGAGACATGCTCTGAGCTGGAGGACATCTTTCCTCTCTTCGCGGTGTTTCCAAGTCGCACAATACACGCATACATCCAAGAGTATTCCCCTGTCACAGGGAGTCCCACAGGGATCCATCCTGAGCCCCATGTTGTTCAATTTATATGTGGGACCACTTGCAGAGCTAGTGGAAGGTCATAATGTGACCACCGTGTCATTTGCTGATGATACTCAGCTAATTGTCGCATTGTCTCAAAACCTGGAAAGGACAGCCCACCAATTCTCCCGATGTTTGGAGGAGGTAGCAGAATGGATGTCCAACCATTGCTTGAAGCTCAATGAAAACAAAACAGAGGTGTTGATCTGCTAGGTGGCCTGAGGCGCTAGGTCAACTACTAACCCCGAATGCAGAAGTAGAAAACCTCGACTACAAACTGACATTTGACAGCCAAATCCGGAAAGTGACGGGGAAATGATTCGGGACCATGAAAGTCCTGAGGAAAATGCTTGACCAATTACCTATCAATGCAAGGAAAACAATAGTACATGCCTTGGCCACCTCCCAGATGGACAATGGCAATGTTCTATATCAGGGTGCATCCAAAAAAGGGCTGGCAAAACTCCAATCGATACAAAACGCGGCAGCCCGCCTTGTTTTGGACCTCCCAAAAAGAACATCCACAACGAAAGCTCTGGCAAGCCTGCACTAGCTGCCTGTAGAGAAGAGAATCATGTTTAAGGCAATGTGCTACTGTTACGGAATCCTGTCAAAAAAAGGTCCAGATCCACTAGAACTACTGTCAAATGCCTCTAGTTTTTTGCGTAGAGTTCTTCACGGTGCCTCACTGAGAGTCTGCTTCTAGCGCGGTGACATAGCGGTGGTGTAACCAAGCACTTTACAAATGGATAAATAAATTAATTAATTAATTTAACAAAATGACGTTTTCCAACTTCTATATGTGCTGCATTCTTAAGCACACATATGAATTAGAAACCGCCATTAGGGATTGTTTATGTGCAATGAACAATCATTCCCGGCAACGCAGGCACCCTTGCAGCGCTAGGCAGCTAAATTTAGTGCCATCACTAGGGAAAGTGCAGGCGTGCACCGAATTCCTGCAAATACGGCGCATCCTTGCGTTTTGAAACTGTTGAAGCGTGGCGTTAGAAATTTTGGCTTAACACCATGCTCCAAACGTTTCTTGTAAATATGCTCACATGATGTGGCAATGCAGGGTTATCGTAGGAGCTCCTGTGGTTATGGTGCACAGCAGAAGCGGTGCAGTAATGTAGGGTTATCTTAAGAGCTCCTATGGTTATGGTGCACAGCAGAAGCGGTGCAGTAATGCAGGGTTATCTTAGGAGCTAATGTGGTTATGGTGCACAGCAGAAGCGGTGCAGTAATGCAGGGTTATCTTAGGAGCTCATGTGGTTATGGTACACAGCAGAAGCGGTGCAGTAATGCAGGGTGTGGCACATGATATGGAACATGGCAGAAGAGGTACAGTAACGCAGGTTGTAGCACAAACAGTCTCAGGGTCATGGTACACAGCAGAACAGGTGCAGATGAAGAGGTGCGATAATGCAGGGTGTGGCACACGCTGTCACATGGTCATGGTACACAGCAGAAGAGGTGCAGACAAAAAGGTGCAGTAATGCAGGGTGTGGCTCACATGGTCATGGTACACAGCAGAAGAGGTGCAGTAATGCAGGGTGCGGCACACGCTCTCACATGGTCATGGTACATTGCAGAAGAAGTGCAGTAATGCAGGGCGTAACACAGTGGCTCACATGGTCATGAGACACAGCAGATGAGGTGCAGTAATGCAGGGTGCAGTACAAAAGGGGGTGGTGATGGACGGAGCATCAGAACCAATCAAACACTCACACCCAGTCAACAGATCTGGGTTTGATCCATCACCGTTCTTTAGCCCACTCTGCCACCCCAGTTCAGACATGGTCATACGCAAATCAGTCTGATCCTGTGCCTCATGGGAACAGTCCAGCCCGAACTGCCAAACCATGCCTTCCCTGGACCGGAAACAAGCTTCCTAGGACCGGTTTCTGGCATTTCAGCCGTCTTCAGGCAGGCTTGCTTGAATCCAGTTGCAAAGTGAGCAAGGGACTCACGTCTGAGCATACCCTGCCAACTTATGGCGAACAACGCAGTACAAAAGGGGGTGGTGATGGACGGAGCATCAGAACCAATCAAACACTCACACCCAGTCAACAGATCTGGGTTTGATCCATCACCGTTCTTTAGCCCACTCTGCCACCCCAGTTCAGACATGGCCATATGCAAATCAGTCTGATCCTGTGCCTCATGGGAACAGTCCAGCCCGAACTGCCAAGCCATGTCTTCCCTGGACCGGAAACAAGCTTCCTAGGACCTCAGTCCTGGGGTCTAGGGCCTCCGGGGTCCTTCAGCAGCAGTGTTTCTTCCTCAGTCCTGGGGTCTAGCACCTATGGGGTCCTGCAGCAGCAGTGTTTCTTCCTCGGTCCTGGGGTCTAGCGCCTCCGGCGTCTTTCAGCAGCAGCAGGGTTTTTTCCTCAGTCCTAGGGTCTGGCTCCTCCGGGGTCCATCAGCAGCAGCAGTGTTTCTTCCTCGGTCCTGGGGTCTGGCGCCTCCGGGGTCCTTCAGCAGCAGTGTTTCTTCCTCAGTCCTGGGGTCTAGCACCTATGGGGTCCTGCAGCAGCAGTGTTTCTTCCTCGGTCCTGGGGTCTAGCGCCTCCGGCGTCTTTCAGCAGCAGCAGGGTTTTTTCCTCAGTCCTAGGGTCTGGCTCCTCCGGGGTCCTTCAGCAGCAGCAGTGTTTCTTCCTCAGTCCTAGGGTCTGGCACCTCCGGGGTCCTTCAACAGCAGCAGCAGTGTTTCTTCCTCGGTCCTGGGGTCTGGCGCCTCCGGGGTCCTGCAGCAGCAGTGTTTCTTCCTCAGTGCTGGGGTCTAGCGCCTCCGGCGTCTTTCAGCAGCAGCAGGGTTTTTTCCTCAGTCCTAGGGTCTGGCTCCTCCGGGGTCCTTCAGCAGCAGCAGTGTTTCTTCCTCAGTCCTAGGGTCTGGCACCTCCGGGGTCCTTCAACAGCAGCAGCAGTGTTTCTTCCTCGGTCCTGGGGTCTGGCGCCTCCGGGGTCCTGCAGCAGCAGTGTTTCTTCCTCGGTCCTGGGGTCTGGCGCCTCTGGGGTCCTGCAGCAGCATTGTTTCTTCCTCAATCCTCGGGTCTAGCGCCTCCGGGGTCCTTCAGCAGCAGCAGTGTTTCCTCCTCAGTCCTAGGGTTTGGCACCTCCGGGGTCCTTCAGCAGCAGCAGTGTTTCTTCCTCGGTCCTAGGGTCTGGCACCTCCGGGGTCCTTCAACAGCAGCAGCAGTGTTTCTTCCTCGGTCCTGGGGTCTGGCGCCTCCGGGGTCCTGCAGCAGCAGTGTTTCTTCCTCAGTGCTGGGGTCTAGCGCCTCTGGGGTCCTGCAGCAGCAGTGTTTCTTCCTCAATCCTCGGGTCTAGCGCCTCCGGGGTCCTTCAGCAGCAGCAGTGTTTCCTCCTCAGTCCTAGGGTTTGGCACCTCCGGGGTCCTTCAGCAGCAGCAGTGTTTCTTCCTCGGTCCTGGGGTCTAGTGCCTCTGAGGTCCTTCATCAGCAGTGTTTCTTCCTCAGTCCTGGGGTTTAGCGCATCTGGGGTCCTTCAGCATCCACAGTGTTTATTCCTCAGTCCTGGGGTCTAGCGCTTCCGGGTCCTTCAGCAGCCACAGTGTTTATTCCTCATTCCTCGGGTCTAGCGCCTCCGGGGTCCTTCAGCAGCAGTGTTTCTTCCTCAGTCCTGGGGTCTAGCGCCTCCGGGGTCCTGCAGCAGAAGTTTTTGTTCCTCGGTCCTGGGGTCTAGCACCTCCGGGATCCTTCAGCAGCAGCAGAGTTTCTTCCTCAGTCCAGGGGTCTAGCGCCTCCGGGGTCCTTCAGCATCAGCAGTGTTTCTTCCTCAGTCCTGGGGTCTAGCGCCTCCGGGGTCCTTCAGCATCAGCAGTGTTTCTTCCTCAGTCCTGGGGTCTAGCGCCTCTGGGGTCCTTGAGCAGCAGCAGTGTTTCTTCCTCAGTCCTGGGGTCTAGTGCCTCTGGTGTCCTTCAGCAGCAGCAGTGTTTCTTCCTCGGTCCTGAGGTCTAGCGCCTCTGGGGTCCTTCAGCAGCAGTGTCTCTTCCTCAGTCCTGGGGTCTAGCGCCTCCGGGATCTTTCAGCAGCAGTGTTTCTTCCTCAGTCCTGGGGTCTAGCGCCTCCGGGATCTTTCAGCAGCAGTGCTTCCTCCTCAGTCCTGGGGTCTAGCGCCTCCGGGATCTTTCAGCAGCAGTGTTTCTTCCTCAGTCCTGGGGTCTAGCGCCTCCCGGGTCCTTCACCAGCCACAGTGTTTCTTCCTCAGTCCTGGGGTCTAGCGCCTCCAGGGTCCTTCAGCACCAGTGTTTCTTCCTGAGTCCTGGGGTCTCGTGCCACCAGGGTCCTTCTGCACCAGCCGAGTTTCTTCCTCAGTCCTGATGCCTCGTGCCTCCAGGGTCCTTCTGCACCAGCAGTGTTTCTTCCTCAATCCTGGAGTCTACCACCTTTTGTGTCCTGCAGCAGCAGCAGTGTTTCTTCCTCAGTCCTGGGGTCTAGCGCCTCCGGGGTCCTTCAGCAGCAGCAGTGTTTCCTCCTCAGTCCTGGGGTCTAGCGCCTCCGGGGTCCTTCAGCAGAAGCAGTGTTTCCTCCTCAGTCCTGGGGTCTAGCGCCTCCGGGGTCCTTCAGCAGCAGCAGTGTTTCCTCCTCAGTCCTGGGGTCTAGCGCCTCTGGGGTCCATCAGCAGCAGTGTTTCTTCCTTAGTCCTAGGGTCTAGCGCCTCCTGTAGAAGGGAGACACCCAGGATCCCTGTCTCTGGCCTCGTCTTCCTCTTCAGTGCTGTGCAGAGCTCCTTGAAGTCAGCAGGAGCACCGGATGTGCTGCTGTGTTACGTTTATATCCGGTTCTACGATTATTGGCTGCAATCCAACTGTCCAATAAAATTCATTGTTCACCCCACATCTTTGAAGGGGACCTGTGAAGGTGTGAGTGAACCACAAACTATCTCTCCTCCATTCAGGACAGATATTCCAGACAGTGGTACGAGGCTTGAAACCTTCTAATAGAGGACAGGGGTTTGAGGAGCTTTGAGGGGGCCGGGGTGAGACAAAGAGAAGGGGGACTGTAGGCACTGACTACAACCAAGAGTTTGATACTCCCTAAAACAGAAAGCCTTTTACACACACGCCGAGGCCCCATCACCGCACATGGGAACCTCACAGGTACATGAGTCTGACAGCACTGTGAGGCCCTGCTAATGGCAATACAGCGCTATACACATCTGTGTCAAAACATGCATACATTCAGATGGAGCCCAGATATGACATACTACACAGTCAGAAGGTAGTGTCAGTAGGAGTTTCCATCTTCCTCTTTTTCCCTTTTCTTATTTATTTGTTTTTCCCTGTCCTACTCTTCGGAAATGTCTGATGGAAAGATACGTGTTGGTCCCCAAAAATGACTGCAGGTGGCCCGTACTGGCAACCACCAGCTCAAATTAAGCACTGGTGGTAGGTAGAGAGGTTGTAGGTGAAGAAGTGTGAAGGGGGAGGATACAAAGAGACCGGAGACTGTAGGTACTGACTACAGCTAAGACTCTGATACACCCTACAACAGAAAGCGTGTCTGTTCTCTGTCAAAGACCCTGCCTGGGGTTGGTGCCTGCACTCTTCCTGTGTCTGTTCTCTGTCACAGACCCTGACTGGGGTTGGTGCCTGCACTCTTTCTGTGTCTGTCTGTTCTCTGTCACAGACCCTGCCTGGGGTTGGTAACTGCTCTCTTCTTGTGTCTCTTCTCTGTCACAGACCCTGCATGGGGTTGCTGCCTGCACTCTTACTGTGTCTGTCTGTTCTCTGTCACAGACCTTGCCTGGGGTCGGTACCTACTCTCTTTCTGTGTCTGTACTCTGTCACAGATCCTGCCTGGGGTTGGTGCCTGCACTCTTCCTGTATCTGTCTGTTCTCTGTCACAGACCCTGCCTGGGGTTTGTGCCTGCACTTTTCCTGTGTCTGTTCTCTGTCACAGACACTGTCTGGGGTTGGTGTCTGTACTCTTCCTGTGTCTGTCTGTTCTCTGTCACAGACCCTGCCTGGGGTTGGTGCCCACACTCTTCCTGTGTCTGCCTGTTCTCTGTCATAGCCTGACTGGTGTTGGTGCCTGCACTCGTCCTGTGTCTGTCTGTTCTCTGTCACAGACCCTGCCTGGGGTTGGTGCCTGCACTCTTCCTGTGTCTATTCTCTGTCACAGACCCTGCCTGGGGTTGGTGCCTGCACTCTTCCTGTGTCTGTTGTCTGTCACATACCCTACCTGGGGTTTGTACCTGCACTCTTCCTGTGTCTGTTCTCTGTCACAGATCCTGCCTGGGGTTGGTGCCTACACTCTTTCTGTGTCTGTTTGTTCTCTGTCATAGACCCTGCCCGGGGTTGGTGCCTACACTCTTTCTGCGTCTGTTTGTTCTCTGTCACAGACCCTGCCTGGGGTTGGTACCTGCTCTCTTCCTGTGTCTGTTCTCTGTCACAGACCAGGGCTGGGGTTGGTGCCTGCACTCTTACTGTGTCTGTCTGTTCTCTGTAACAGACCCTGCCTGGGGTTGGTATCTGCTCTCTTCCTGTGTCTGTTCTCTGTCACAGACCCTGCCTGGGGTTGGTGCCTGCACTCTTCCTGTGTCTGTTCTCTATCACAGACCCTGCCTGGGGATGGTGCTTGCACTCTTCCTGTGTCTGTCTGTTCTCTGTAACAGACCCTGCCTGGGGTTGGTGCATGCGCTCTTCCTGTGTCTGTTTTCTGTCACAGACCCTGCCTGGATTTGGTGCCTGCACTCTTCCAGTGTCTGTCTGCTCTCCGTCACAGACCCTGCCTGGGGTTGGTGCCTGCACTCTTCCTGTGTCTGTCTGTTCTCTGTCACAGACCCTGCCTGGGGTTGGTCCCTGCATTCTCCTGTGTCTGTTTGTTCTCTGTCACAGACCCTGCCTGGTGTTGGTGCCTGCACTCTTCCTGTGTCTGTCTGTTCTCCGTCACCTACGCTGCCTGGGGTTGGTGCCTGCACTCTTCATGTGTCTGATCTCTGTCACAGACCCTGCCTTGGGTTTGTGCGTGCACTCTTCCTGTGTCTGTTCTCTGTCACAGACCTTGCCTGGGGTTTGTGCCTGCACTCTTCCTGTGTCTGATCTCTGTCACAGACCCTGCCTTGGGTTGGTGCGTGCACTCTTCCTGTGTCTGTTCTCTGTCACAGACCCTGCCTGGGTTTTGTGCCTGCACTCTTCCTGTGTCTGTTCTCTGTCACAGACCATGCCTGGGGTTGGTGCCTGCAGTCTTTCTGTGTCTGTCTGCTCTCTGACACAGACCCTTCCTGGGGTTGGTACCTGCTCTCTTCCTGTGTCTGTTCTCTGTGACAGACCCTGCCTGGGGTTGCTGCCTGCTCTCTTCCTGTGTCTGTCTGTTCTCTGTCACAGACCCTGCCTGGGGTTGGTATCTGCTCTCTTCCTGTGTCTGTTCTCTGTCACAGACCCTGCCTGGGGTTGGTGCCTTCACTCTTCCTGTGTCTGTCTGTTCTCTGCCACAAACCCTGCCTGGGGTTGGTGCCTGCACTCCTCCTGCGTCTGTTCTCTGTCATAGACCCTGTCTGGGTTTGGAACTTGCTCTCTTCCTGTGTCTGTTCTCTGTCAGACCCTCCTGGGGTTGCTGCCTGCTCTCTTTCTCTGTCTATCTGTTCTCGGTTAAAGACCATGCCGGGGGTTGGTGCCTGCACTCCTCCTGTGTCTATTCTCTGTCACAGACCCTGCTTGGGGTTGGTGCCTGCACTCTTCCTGTGTCTGTATGTTCTCTGTCACAGACCATGCCTGGTGTTGGTACCTGCTCTCTTCCTTGTGTGTTCTCTGTCACAGACCCTACCTGGTATTGGTACCTGCTCTCTTCCTGTGTCTGTTCTCTGTCACAGACCCTGCATGTGGGCGGCACCTGTATAAGACAAGGTCCTGATATGGTTATTCAGTCAATGAGATGTAGATGTAACATATTCAAGAACGGGGCAAAACAAGTGTCTGTGTCCTTCTCTATGATACTTAGGGCTGGTCCTCACAATCCTGATATGTGGGACTGTTACTTAGAATCTGGATATGTGTGGCTGGTACTTACATTATTAATGTATGACTGGTACGTTCAGTCTGGGCATGTGTCGCAGGTACTGTAGTGACAATTATTTTGTAAGTAAGAATACATTCCATGGGGGCGTGGCTTGTCCAGCCATCATGGTGGACGCATCCTAGAGAAGCTCTGACCGCCCAAGCCATAATCCGCAATAATTCGCCGATATTCCTCTGCTGAGTGATCCAAATCCACTGCTCTTGCACTCGGAGCCAAGAGGCATCCTTATCCTGGCACCGTGGCTTATCTGATGCCGAGGGCGGCCACTACAGGCAACGGAGGAGTCGTGGCCTACTGCCCAAGCCGGTGCCAGAGGGCGAGATCATGCTGTCGCGGGCGCCTGGGAGATCTGGGGCCTGGTCGCAGGTGCCTGGGAGATCCTTAAGGCCCTGCGGGGCTCGTGGAGGCCGTCATGTTTTTTAACGCGGCTGCGCACCGGGCTGTTGGGCCCCTGGTGGCTGGGTCCTAGCCATCGGCCCCCACACAGAAGACTCACCCACATCAGAGGGCCGCAGATGTGGGAGGTAGTGCAGAGTCCTCAAGGCCAACTCTGTGCAGCTCGAAGGGGTCCGGCAGACGCCTTGAGCCGTGGGTGTGCCCCACGGGACTGGGTGCTACCTCGGGGATTCCCGTCAACCCGGGAGCGCCGGAGCAGACTGTGATACTGACTGCCTGGGCCGACCCTGTTGACCCACCTTCGTGGCTAGCTGGGCCTGAGGGCCCGGAGAGGAGACCTGCTTGTGGCCGGGGTTGTGCCCGCTGGGGTGCTCGGACCCGCCCGTGCCTCCCATCCTGCAAGGGGCACTCGTGGGGCCCAAGAGGACCAAGACACAGTAGTGGAGGCAGGCATTGGGGCCCACTGGCTGGGGCCCGTGCCGCCCAAAAGACGACGCTGCAGCTGATCGACGACGACTCAGAGCCCGTGCTGATGGGGTTCGCGGCCCGGCTGGTGGTACAGCAGAGGTGGCGCTTCACATAAAGGGCCTGCTGAGGAGACATGCCACTATTCCCTTGGGCTGCCGGACAGAGCCAACTTCGCCTGCTGAACACATTGAATGCAGCAGGTAGGCCCGTGGTGCAGAGCATATACTTTTATCCCCTTGGGGAACCAGGCCTACTGGGGATCTCCCTGACATCAGGTGGAGCCCCCCCCAGAATGGATACTGAAGCCACCCCATCAAGGACTGGTGGAGTAGGCCATCCACACTTGAAGGTTGTGGGCCCAGCTTCAGCCGTTTTGCAACATCCTGGAGGGACTGCGGCTGGGGGCCCATGGGACTGAGCTGGTGCGAGAAGACCTGTGGGCTAGGGGTCCGGCGAGTCTGATCCCAGTAGGGGGTCTACTTGGCTGGCTGAGCCTGGGCTGCGGAGGAGGCTGAGCTAGGCTTAGTGCGGCATGTGGCCCAGGGGGGCCAGCTTCTGTGAGGCCGGCCCGCTGTAGTATACCAGAGTGTCCTCAACAGGGCACCTAAGTGGCGGGACGTCTAGCGGAGATACATGCCAGAATCCTCAACAGAAGGAAATACAATCAGGTGCGGGGTAGATACTGTATGTTGGCTCCCCCTTCCCCACCCTCCTTTTCCATCATGGCCAAGGATAAACCAGCCTTCCCCACCTCCAAGCAAAGCACCCTGGACCAGTTTGCCACAGCCCCTGGTGGTGCGAGCAACACGGACACCGGGAGCCCTGTCCCGACAACGCCGCTTTGCTGGCCGTGAGCACTCAGGCCCGTGGCACCCTAGTCGCAAAGATCAGTGCTGTGTGTTCAGAGGTCTCCTTTCTGCGTCAAGATCTTAGAAAGGCTGTGAATCACATCACGTAGGCAGAGACCTTTCTTTTTGACGGTAGAGGACACAGTGGCAACCCTGCAAAAAAAAGTGAACAAACTCACCGTCGTAACACAAGAGCTGGCGTCCAGCGTTGAAGATGCCGAGGTCCGCTCCCGAAGCAATAACCTGTGATTCATTGGCTTTCTGAAGGGGTGCGAGGGCTCCTCCATGGAATGCTTTCTCACACGGTGGTTGAGATCCCTCCTGCCTGAAGACTCCTTATCCTCCTGTTTTGTGGTGGAGAGAGCCCACAGGGCATTGACTAGGAAGCCCCCTTCGGGTGCACGCCCCAGGCCAGTAATAGCCAAGCTGCTGAATTATGTAGACCCGGACACCATCCTTCAATACACAAGAACCCATAGGGATAAACTGCTCTATGATTCACAGAACACTCTTCCCAGACTGCACCCGCCTGCTGCAGCAGCAGCGCCTGTCATTTACAGCCGCCAAACGCAGACTTAGAGAACTTAATGTGCAGTATCTGCTGTTGTACCCAGCCCGAATGAGAATAACATATAATTCTAAATCTCTCTTCTTTGATACGCCGGAAGCAATCTTCACTTGGGCCGGCGAGACAGTACAACTAAAACCACATACCCCGCTGCCTCCGGAGTCTGACTCATCACAGGGTACACATAGGAATCGTCTGAAGATGGTCAACTCCAAAAGGCGACACAGGTCGAGGTCCAACTGGCGCTCCCAGTCACAGGGCAACGAGTCATGAATGAAGTGGGACCACTCCTGCCTCTTCTGCCCATGGCTTCAACTGGGAATATTGATCACCCCTAAGACTATGGCTCACCTAGAGAGCAAATATGGCTTGGGGACCTGGGCCTGTAGCCACTAACACCCCCTGAACAATTATGTTTAAGTTTTGTGGGAAGCCTGGGTACTATTGGCGGGGGTACCCTGGGATCCCCTGTTGGGAGCCTCGGGCTCCCCCCAACCTCAACAGATACTCCTTGTTGGTTGAGGTATTAGGGTGGCGGGAGGGTGAAGGGTGGAGGGGACGTTCAGATTTCCTGGACTACAGTTATTTCAGTTCACTCATAGGCACGGGTAACCCACTACAATTTCACACGCTCACTGTAGCTGGCAACCTCCCTAGATGACAGATGACCTCGCACATATGTAATTCCCAGCCTGGCGGTCTGAACTTTATAATGTGGAACGTTAGAGGGATGCTCAATAAAATAAAGAGACGCGCTGTCCTTTGGCAAGCCAATCGCTGGGAAGAGGATATACTCCTACTGCAAGAGACCCACCTTCTAGGCAATAAAGCCCCATGTCTTGCCTGGTTTGGTTATGACACAGTATACCACTCAGGGTTCTCATGCGGCTCTCGTGGAACGGCCATTCTCGTGCATCCCCGGATCCCCTTCACTCTGTCCAAATCAGATCCAGGGGGACGATACACCATAGCGACAGGTACATTAGAAAGCGAAACAATAACCATAGGCAGCGTTTACCTCTTTCAATGACAAAATCACACAACTCTGGGGAGAACTCCCGGACGGTCTAATAATACTGAGCGGCGACTGGAATGACACCATGTCACCCTTGGACCGCCGGCGTGAGTCAGAACATAGGCCCCAATCAGGAGAATCTAAACTCCACCAGCTGGCCGCCACGCTGTGGTGGTCAGACGCATGGCGGGCATACCACCACATGGAAAAGGGTTTCACGTTTCTTTCAGCCATACATGGCTCCCTATCCAGAATAGACTACTTCTACTTACCATGCAGCCACATACGTAGGGCCTCACATGTCTCTATCCTGCCCAAAGGCCTCTCCGACCACTCCATGGTTCTACTTAGACTACACATTGACCCAAACAAACCCCCCTTCGGATGGCGAATTTCACCCTGGTACCTCCGTGACCAGAGTTACAAAGACTCTTCTCTGACAGGCAATTACAGACTATCTAACGTCCCCTCTAGTGTTATACTGTGGAAAGCTCTTGAACCCACTATCCGTGGGGTGGACATTAGCTTTCACGCATGCGAAAAGCGCAAGTGCCTTGCTCAAATAGAAGACCTAGAAAATCGCCAGAGGACTCTTGAAGCCGAAGCTGCAGAGACCTCAGACCCAATACCGCAACGCAACTTCCTCCAAGTACAACAACAAATCCATCAGAATCTCCCTAATGAGGCGCATGAGATCTGGTTAGCGACCCAACATAGGATTCATCGATGGGGTAACAAATCAAACAAAATACTTCATCGTTTGAGTCAGGGGCGATGTCTCCTGCCTCGGTGCCAGCACTGCGAAACGCGGTCTGAGTCCTTTGTACTACCCCTGACACAGTCGCCCAAGCGTTCACGGCCTAATATGCCTCCTTATACAAGCAGAAGGAACTCATATCGAGCGCGACGATAGGGGAATTTCTAACAGACATACCTCTCAAAAAGCTCCCAGACCACCGACACGACCAGCTAGATGCCCCCATAACCGCAGAGCAACTTGGTGCCGCTTTATCCAACATGCACCGGCTGCGTGCCTGACCCCAACGGCTTACCTTGTGACTTCCTACAGCCACACATGGCACAGCTCGGCCCACATCTATTGGATGCACTCCATGAGGTTCTGGAACATCTTACCTCCCGATTGGTGCCTTAAACCAGGCCGCCCGAGAAGAACCATCTTCTTATTGCCCCATCTCCCTCTTAAATTTTGAACCCAAACTCTTGGGTAAGTCCTTGCTGACTGCCACCGCGCATTTATCAAAAAACTGATCCACCCAGGCCAGGCTGGCTTCATGCCGCACCGGTCTACCCAGCACAATATTCAATGGGTTCACAATACCATTGCCAAGGCCCCAGAGCTAGGCTGCCCTGCAGCCATTCTTTTGGCCGACATAGATAAGGTGTTCGATTCCCTAAGTTTGACTTATTTATTTCAGCTCCTCCGATCTCTCAACTTTGGTTGTCCCTTTTTGTCTTACATACAATTATTATACACAGAGCTCTCGGCCTCTGTGCGGGTAGCAGGTTTCCGGTCAGCACCCTTCCCAATACGTGGGGTTACGAGGCAGGGTTGCCCCCTGTATCTATTGCTATTTGCTCTCGCCACAGAGCCCTTAGCTACATGGGTGTGGCGGAACCCATGAATTTGTGGGTATGAATGGTCACAGGACTGGTCCAACAGAATGATGCTATATGCAGACGACTTATTATTCTTTTTAACCAATTTTGGATTTTCCGGACCCTAGATTCTCCTGATACTTCGGGTGTTTGGGGAGACCTCTAGCCTTGGAGCCCATCCAGAGAAGTCAGTGCTATTTCCGGTATGGGGAGACTAGGGGCGCGGCTCCCGGGCTTCGCAGTTATCCCACGCAATCGAGGTCTTCAAATATCTGAGGGTCTTCATCCCCCTCTTGAGCCTCCTCCACAGTCGCAAAAACCTTGACCACTTATCCCCCGCTGCGGAACTGTCATTCAGCTCTGGTGTTATATCGTGAAAAAAATGGGCTGGGACGGGCTCCTGACACAGACAACCCCTCTGTAGCAGGAACCTACCGGTAACCTGTTGCCGAACTTTCAGGCTTCCGAGCATGGGACCTCATTGGAATCTCTACCATGAGTGACATTCTTCAAGGATTCACTCTCAAATCTTTTCAGCAACTGCAAATAGAATGCCACTTGCACCGGACACCGTTTTACAAATATCTGCTGCTGAGACACGCCCTGACTCCCCTAATCTGCTTGCTGGGAGGTCTACCAGAATATTCACCCCCTAGAGGGACGTTTACTAATGGGGGATCTTGGCGCGCATAAGATCCGGCAAATCTACCAGACATTGACTACCCATACCCAAACCACACTACACAAAACCTGGGATGCATGGGAAGCCGACATCCCCGACCTTACAGACGATGACTGGACTGAGGCTCTAGCTAGTCTCCGAGGTGCCACTATAGCCACACGATACCGCCTAATCCAGTTTAAATACCTCCACTGAGCATACTACACCCGCTCCCGCCTCTGGAGGATGGGCGTTATCCAGTCCCCCACATGTCTCAGATGCGGAGAATCGGAGGGGACCTTACTACACACGGTCTGTAGCTGTGGGGCACTGCAACCGTTTTGGCATAAAATATCGTCCTGTCGAGGTCTAGTCCTGTCCTGGCATCTTCCATTCGATGCCAAGATTTTCTTACTTCCCAGCACTGAGGGGATAGGAGGAAATCGCTATAAACAACATCTACTATTTTTGGGCCTCACACTTGCCAAGCGGGGCATTGCCCAAACGTGGAAGGGTACCTCCCCGCCATCAATGGGTGGGTGGACAAAGGCCATGGACAGATGCATGGGGGCTGAAATCGCAGTGTACCAGGCGTGTGGTTGTCCACAAAAACATAGGAAAATATGGCCTCGCTGGGCAACATACCACGGCATAGACCTGCCTCCTCTGTCGCCCTCAGACCCTCCCTAAACCAGGCAATCAAATCAAACTGGACCATATTTAGGTAAGATGAGTCGCTCTGTCATCTAAACATGTACACCTGGACATTTTACTTATAGTGAAACATGTAGTAACCTTTGCCAAGTTTAGTTATTGGGCCTGTATGTTCACAGGCAATGTTGTTGTTTGAATATAATTGGTACAATCTCATATAAACTGTATCCAAAATATATGCTTCGGGCACTGCCCGCTACATACCGTTAAAGTCAATAAAGTTTGTTAATAATAAAAAAAGACTGCACTCCATATATCAACACTTATTTCTTGCACTTTCATCTCTGCAGGTAAAACTTCAAGAGTGGCTGCGTCTTCTGAAGAAAGAGGAAAAATATTTTCAGGAGTCTAAAGTCAAGGAAGAGGAACAATAAAAAAACAATGAGGGTGAGTGGCTGCAGTGAGTGCTGTGTCTCTGTGTGTCTGTATATGTCCATGCCCATGTCTTTTTGTGGCCTCTCAGAGTTCAAGAACACAGAGGCTGATGAGTCACCCTACAAACTGGGTCATGGTCCCCACCAAATAAATATACTGCCGGGAGTCACTGCACTTGGATATTGGGGCTGAAATCGGCCAAGGGCTCATCCTAAAAAAATCATAAAATCAAGAATTACTCTTCTGATCCTAAGGTAGTACTTACATACTCACACAGGTGTGGCATTATCTGGCTGTGAGTATGTACCAGTGTGTGTGTGTGTGTGTGCATATGTGTGTGCATATGTGTATGCATGCATGTTCACACTTAGGTGTACGTATCTAAGTATTTGTTCAAGTATGGATGGTCCTGGATGTGAGAGGTTTTCCTGATATATGCTGTCCACTAGTTATAGTGGGCACCTTGTATCAGTCCAAACAACCCCTTATGGTGATAGGTTAAAGACAACCTTTATTGAAAGCTATAGTGGTAGCTATGGAGAGCAGCCTTCAGGCTAAGTCTTGAAGGAATGTAAAGCAGCTTGTTTTACCAGTCTATAATCTCTTGAGTCACTAAATGAAAGATATCCACACCAGGTATATATATATAAAATATATGTATTTATTACTAAACACACCCTCCTAGTCTCTTTATGAGACTAGAGGTCAAAACACATAAGTTACACTTCAATAATCACAGAAAAATAGCACAAATACATGTCAGGCCCTAGGGGCAAGCCAAACCATATACTAAAATAGTGGTATAAGAACCACGACTTAACTAGACACAAGGCCTAGAGCCTGTAGAATCACTGGGACCCCAAGGAACCACCCAAGGTAGTGACACAGGGGGCCGTGTGCAGTGTGTGAACACAGTCGCGAGCTCCCGTTAGCTTCTATGGGGAAAGTTGCGGATAGATTTTTAAAGATTAGGGACACTTAGAAATGAGTCAGGACCAAACCCTTTTGGACTTGGAAAGTTCTAAGGCCAGCACCCACGGGAGCACTGGAGTACTCGTGTTACCTCACCCAGGGAAGCCAGGTCCATAGGTGTCTTTTGGTGTCGGGTCGCGTCGTTGATTTCAATGGGAGCTGGCGAAGAAGTGCTGCTGCCGTGGAGATGCAAGTGTCCAAAGAGATCCAAGCCTGGATCGAAGATGAGAAGAACCTGAAAGCAGAGGGGACACAGTCTGGGTCACTAGCCAGTGACCAGGAAGGTGATGAGCAGATGCTCACCGATGTCTGGTGATTTCAGGTGAAAGAGTTGAAGCTTGACTCTTCAGCCGCGAGGACCAGGAGGTGTCGAAGATGACCATGAGCTGGATTCGAGCTGTGCCACAAAGGATGTCGAGTGCTGCAGTGTCGGTGCCCGGATTGGACGCAACAAGCCTTGGCAACAGCAACCCATGCAGAAACGAGAAAGATGCTTCGGTGGAGACCAGCAAGGTCTGTGGGACTCACCACTTGCTTGGGAGTTAGGGTACGTCTGGAGCAACCAGGAAAGCCTAAGGAAATACAAAGTTAGCCCCTCAGGGACCCACCAGTCAACGGACCAGGGATCGCGAAGGGACCTCGAGACGAAACACAAAATGTCGGCCCACGGGTCACTCAGAATGACCAGGCTGACAATCTTCAGTGGATTCAGTGCTCGAGGTGGGGGCTACAAGTCAGCCCAAGCACGACTTCAAGAGATGTCGAGAAGTCAATGCACTTGCAGAAATGCACGGTGACCAGGAGTTCCGGTTCCACGCTATTCACGAGGGCTGTGGGTCTCAGCTTTGCTGGGGACTCTGGTCGGCCTCTGAGATGTCTGGAAATCCTATCCTGGGCTGCAAATACTTCGGAGTCAGGCGGGAGCGTTGATAATGCAGACGGGCAAATTGCTTCTTTGGTGCCTGCCAAGCAGGGGAGTCACTCCTTGACCCCAAGGGAGATTTCTTCAGTCCTCTGGTCTTAAGCAGAGTGTCGAAGGTCCAGGATTCGGATTCAGAGCTTTGTCCAGGGTAATCTAAAGTTCTGGTTACAGAGGTTCCTTACTTATACCTAAGGAAGGGGTTGGACTAGCTCTGGGGACCCACCTATGGGAGGGTTTGGAAAGAGGCATGGCTACACCCATTTCCTTTGTCCAGTTTCATGCCAGAGCAGGGGCTGGAAGCCCCTGAACCAGTTTGAGCTGGACTATGCACAGGGACACCAAATGTGCCCCGAGTGCAGGACTTCAAAGCACTCAGAGAGTGCACCCACCCAGCCCCAATACACATAATCCTGTCTGGGAGGTGGTTACACCTCCCTGTGTCTGTGGCTGCAGCATCCATTTTGTGATGCTAGGTCTCTATTAAGTTTCTACCGGGTATACCAGTGCTGTCATGTCTCTCCCGCTATAAGGGTGGGATCATACTCCCAAACCAGTTACTGGTGTGGGGGTATGATTCCAAGGCGTTTTACACCAAACACAACATGTTTCCGCGCAGGCAGTCCAAAGTTAGCATTTACCGTTTGGTTATAATGCACTTAAGAGAATAGGGTCAGGCTGCACTACTGACAACCCTGGAGAAGAGATTCCGAAGGCTGCAGAGGGGCTCAGCTCATGCCTGGGCACCCCCTTCACATATAACCAAGCACCCTGCCTTCAGGGTTGATAAGGCCTGCCATAGGGGTGACTGATAGGTTTGTATGTGCAGTATATGGTGGGATATAGTGAACCTATATCTCAGTAAGGGGTGCATGCACCACGTTACTCAGGCTGCAGTAGCAGACCTGTGGTGTCATTTTGGGTGGTTTTCCAGGGGTGGCATAATATATGCTTCAGCCCCTGGTAGGCCTCTGGGGTACCTATGCCCTGGGTACATAGTATACCATATACTAAGGACTTATAAGGGCACCTCAGATCCAATCTGTAATGTACCTAAAGGACATGGAATCATTTTAGAGAGGAAGCAGCTAGGCTGGGGCCCTGAATAGCAGGGTCCCAGCCAGACTAAAGTCGAAAAACAGTGAAACACCAGCAAAAAGTGGGGGTAAACATGTGAAGCAGATCCTACTCTCCTACAACCCCCCCCCCTCCCAAACGCAGGGACATTAAACGAACCTTGACCAGTTGAGTCTTCATGTTCTAAGTGGAAATATCTAGAGAGTCCATCTGCATTGGCATGGTTACTTCCAGGTCTATGTTCCACTTATAGTCCATCCCCTGTAGGGAAATGGACCACCTGAGCAATTTGGGATTTTCACCCTTCATCTGTTTTAGCCATAAGAGGGGCTTATGGTCTGTCTGAACAATAAAGTGAGTACCAAATAAGTATGGCCTAAACTTCTTCAGAGCACAAACCACAGCAAAAGCCTCCCTCTCAATGGCTGACCAATGTTTCTCTCTGGGGACAACCTTCTGCTTATGAAAGCTACTGGTTGATCCTTACCTTCATCATTCAACTGTGACAGTACAGCCCCTACCCCAACTCAGATGCATCTGTTTGGACAATGAACTTTTTGGAGTAGTCAGGACTTTGCAGAATGGGAGCAGTGCACACGGCCTGCTTCAGGTCATCAAATGCCTTTTGACAGCTAGCTGTCCACTGAACCTTTTTGGACACTTTCTTAGAGGTTAAGTCATTCAGGGCTGTCACTATTGATCCATACCCCTTGACAAATCTCCTATAGTACCCAGTCAGGCCTAAGAAGGCTCTCGCCTGACTCTGGGTAGTTGGAGCAACTCAGTCTATTATGGTCTGGATTTTGCTCTGCAATGGTTGAACCTGGCCTCCACCTACAAGGTGGCCCAGGTACACAACCTGACTCTGACCTATCTGGCACTTAGTAGCCTTGATAGTTAGGCCTGCTTTTTGCAGGGCCTCCAAAACATTCCTCAGGTGGACCAGGTGATCCTCCCAGGTGGAGCTAAAGACATCAATATCATCCAGATATGCTGCACTATCATCTTCCAAGCCTGTAAGGACTTGATTCACCAACCTTTGGAAAGCGGCAGGTGCATTCTTCAAACCAAAGGGCATTACCACAACTTGATAGTGCCCACTAGGGGTAGAAAATGCTGTCTTTGGCTTTACATCATCAGCTAGTCTGATCTGCCAGTAGCCAGCTGTCAGGTCAAATGTGCTTAGAAATTTGGCTGAGGCCAAACTATCGATAAGTTCATCTGCCCTGGGTATTGGATGGGCATCAGTCCTAGTGACTGCATTGAGACCCCTGTAGTCCACACAAAACCTCATCTCTCTCTTGCCATCTGTGGTGTGGGTTTAGGTACCAGGACTACTGGACTAGCCCATGGGCTAACTGAGGGTTAAATAACTCCCAAATCCAACATCTTTTGGACTTCTGTCCTTATACAGTCCCTGACATGGTCATGTTGCTTGTAGATCTTATTCTTCACAGGCAGACTGTCGCCAGTGTCCACTGTCCACTTCATGAGTGCACCAGGTGGTCTGACTTGGAGTCAGAGAAAACAGTTTTCTGCAGTCAGTTTGCTGCCGGGCAGTGAGGCTGCCTGCCAAGGCTACACCATCAACTGACCCATCATCAGGGTTCTGAGAAAGCAGGTCAGGGAGTGGGTCACTCTCTTCCTCCTGTCCTTCATCAGTGGCCATGAGCAAGCCCATGTCTGCCCTCTCAACATATGGTTTTAGTCTGTTGACATGAAGTACCCTGTGGGGACTCATAGGGGTTCCAAAGTCTACCAAGTAGGTGACCTCCCCTTTCTGTTTAACAATTGTATGGGGGCCACTCCATTTGTCCTGGAGGGCTGCTGGGGCCACAGACTCCAACACCCATACTTTCTGTCCTAGCTGGTAGATGGTCAGTACAGCCTTTTGGTCATGCCAGGCTTTTTGTAATTCCTGGCTAGCCTCAAGGTTTTCGGTTGCCTTTTTCATATACTCAGCCATCCCGGACCGAAGACCAAGTACCTAGTCCACTATCTCCTGTTTGGGGGGCTTGAGAGGTAACTCCCATTCTTCCTTAACCAGACACAATGGACCCCTGACAGGGTGACCAAACAAAAGTTCAAAAGGGCTGTAGCCAACCCCCTTTTGAGGCACCTCCCTGTATGCAAATAAAAGACAGGGCAAGAGTATGTCCCATCTTCGCCTAAGCTTTTCTGGGAGTCCTTTAATCATGCCCTTTAAGGTTTTGTTGAACCTTTCAACTAAACCATTGCATTGTGGGTGATAGGGTGTAGTGAACTTGTAGTTCACTCCACACTCCTTCCACATAGCAGTCAAGTAACTAGACATGATGTTTGCTCCCTGTCAGATACTACCTCCTTAGGAAAGCCTACTCGTGAGAATACACCCAAGAGAGCTCTTGCCACCACAAGTGCTGTAGTGGTCCTCGGGGGAATTGCTTTTGGGTACCTGGTTGTGAGAAGTTGGCCTGGTATATGATGTTCACTAGTTAAAGTGACCACCTTGTACCATGCCAAGCAACCCTTATGGTGTGGTTGTAAGTCAACCTTTTCGGACTAGCTGCCCTAGTGGTAGCGTAGGCTAAGCAGTCTTTGAGGCTAAACTCGTGAAATGTGTTAAGCAAGCTGTTTTACCAAATGTAACCCCCCTTTATACCAATGAAAGGACACCACACAGATATATATTGAAAATATATATGTATTTATTTCTCAAAGTATCCCCTAGACTCTTTATGAGCACAGGAGCACAAATCGTTAAACAAGAATACGTTAGAATACACAGAAGTTGCACTTTATATGGATAGGCCCTGGTGGCCGCTCAAACCATATAATAAAATAGTGGTATAAGTACCACGAACAGAGAAGGGAAAAGACCTAGGGCCTCTAGAATCGCTGGGCCTACAAGGAGCTAACTTTAGTTAGTGACCAGGAGGTCCACGGGTTGCGTGTGCAGAGCAAATAGTCACACGCGAGCTCCCATAGGTTTTCAATGGGTGTGTAAAAGTTACAAAGTTACTGCAAAGAGGATCTTCCGGATGAACTATGAACTCAAGATTGGAAACACAGACACTAGAGATGTAACTCTACACTTGGGCACCGGAGTGCCAGCTTTACCTCACCCACAGGAAGCGGGTGCATGGGTGTCGAAGTGCGTCGGGTTTCTTCTATCTGTTCAGTGGAGCCTGAAGACAAAGGTGCTGCAGGCGGTCGGTCCAGAAGAGATGCGGTGGATCCAAGAGTGGATCGGAGTTGTAGAAGACCTGTAAGCAGAGGGGACAATGTTCACAGTCACTAGCCAGTGACCAGCGTGGCACCAGGTGGGTACCAGGCGATGTCGGGTGCAAACAGGAAGGAAGGTGTAGCTTGTCTCTGCAGCCACGTGGTCCCTGAGGGTCGACGACGTCCAGGAGTCGGTTCATGAGCTGTCCCATGCAGGCTCTCGCTGTCGGCGGTGTCGGCGACTTGATTGAAGCAAACAAGCCTTGGCAAAAGCAATTGTTGTAGAAAACGAAATAAGCTGATGGTTCTGACCAGCAAGGTCAGAGGGACTGCTCCTTTGGAGGGAAGCAAGGGCCAGTCTGGAGCAACCAGACCAGCGGTGTAGTTCTTGAAGTTCGTCGCCAAGATGGCCACTAGCCAGCGGGCCAGCAACCGGTTAGGCGCGTCGAGTGACAAAATGCAGAAGGGCCCCACGCAGATCGTGGAGATGCTGGAGGGCTCACCTTTGGTGCAGATGCTGCTCGAGGGTTGGGCTTCTCAGATCCCAAAGCACAACTTGGAGGGAGCCTCGGTTGTTGCGCTTGCAGCTTGTCGTGGTCGTTTCAAGATGGCTGGCTCCACGTGTCTCGGTGCCTCCACGGGTCTCTTCTTTTCAGGGACTGTGGATCGGGCGGTGAGAGGTCTGGAGGTCCAGGTCTTGTCAGTCTCTGGGCTCGGGCTCCGTCGGTAGGCGGCGGCAAAGCAGACGTTGATTCGCTGGATGGTGCTTGCGTTAGCAAGGTGGTCACTCCCTGACCACAGGGGAGATTGGCTTCAGTCCTCTGTGCGGCAGAGCGTCGAAGTTCCCGTCTTCTTCTTGTAGTTAAGTTGATTCCAGGATGTCTAAAGTCTTAGCACACAGCTCCTACCTTTATTCGGATTCTAGGGGCCGGACTACCTGCTAGGTCCCTCCCTAAGGGTGGGACCAGGAAGGGGGGTGGTTACACCCCCAATCCTTTGTCCAGCTCGCCCCGGGACTGGTGTGCCCCAGGACCGGATTGAACTGGCATATGCACCGAGGCTCCTTGTGAGCCTCAGGCATGTCTGGTTCCTTTCAAGCCCTACCTTACCAATACACAAAATCCTGTCTGGGGTGGTGCACGCACCTCCCCTGGCAGGAAACCCTTTGTCCACACCTCCCAAGCTGGAAGGACTCCCAGCAGCAGGAGGGCAGACTTGTGTCTGTGGTGGCAGCATCCATTTTGTGGAGCTGAGGCTATGTCTGATTTTACCCGGGTTTCAGGTACTGTACATGTCGTGTCCCTCTAGAAGGGTGGAATGCTAACCCCGTCACCAGAATTGGCGAGGGGTTAGTATTCCAATTCGTATGACACCTTACTCGACATGTTTTGATAAAGCCAAACCAAAGATAGCATTTAACCGCGAGGTTCATAATGCACTTAAGAGTATATGGTATGACGATATCTGGAAACAGTAGAAGGAAGTTGTTCCGACCACGGCAGACGGGCTCAGCTCATGCCAGAGCACCATCTCACATGGAACCAAGCACTCTGCCTTCAGGATTGTTAAGGCCTGCCATAGGAGTGACTTATAGGTTAACATGTGTCCCATTTAAGGTTAGGTATAGGTATACTACACCTAAGTAAGAGGTGGTTACACCAACTAACCCCAGCTGAGTGATCAGCCAGTTGTGTCAAATTTGTTAGGCCAGGCCTGGGGTGGCATAATACATGCTGCAGCCCCTGGCAGGCCTTAGATACACCAATGCCCTGGGTACCTAGTGTACACTGGTACAGGGGCTCACAGGGTGATCCACTTCCAATTGGTTATGCACCTAGGGTGCATAGTGTAAATTTATTAGAGAGAACAGCAGGCTGGGGGTCTGATTGGCAGGCCCACAGCCTCAATATGTCAAAAACCAGTGAAGCAAAAAGCAAAAATTTGGGGTGACCATAGGATAGCAGACCCTACTCTCCTACACAACCCCCCCCCCCCCAAACGCAGGGACATTAAACTAGCCTTGACCAGTCTCGTCTTCATGTCCTAAGTGGAAGTACCTGGAGAGACCATCTGCATTCCCATGGTCTGTACCTGGCCGGTGCTCCACTGTAAAGTCCATACCCTGTAGGGAAATGGACCACCTAAGCAGTTTGGGGTTTTCACCCGTCATCTGATTTAGCCACAAGAGGGGCTTATGGTCGGTCTGAATCTTGAAGTGAGTGCCAAACAAGTATGGCCTCAGCTTCTTCAGGGTCCACACCACAGCAAAGGCCTCCCTCTCAATAGCTGACCAATTCTTCTCTCTGGGGGTCAACCTTCTGCTAATAAAAGCAATGGGTTGGTCTTGACCATCTACATTAAGTTGTGACAGCACAGCTCCCACACCCAACTCAGAAGCATCTGTTTGGACAATAAACTCTTTGGAGTAGTCAGGACTTTTCAGGATAGGTGCAGAGCACATGGCCTCCTTCAGGTCATCAAATGCCTTTTGACAGCTTACTGTCCACTGAACCTTTTTGGGCATCTTCTTGGATGTCAGATCATTAAGAGGAGTCACAATGGACCCATCGTTCTTAACAAACTTCTTGTAGTACCCAGTCAAGCCCAAGAAAGCTCGAACTTGAGTCTGGGTGGTTGGAGGAGACCAGTCCTTGATGGATTGTATCTTACTCTCCAGTGGTTGAACTTGGCCTCCACCTACAAGGTGGCCCAAATACACAACCTTACTCTGCCCTATCTGGCACTTAGTAGCCTTGATAGTGAGGCCTGCCCTTTGCAGGGCCTCAAGAGCCTTCTTCAGGTGGATCAGGTGATCCTCCCAGGTGGAGCTAAAGACAGCAATGTCATCAAGATATGCTGCACAAAAGTCATCCAACCCAGTAAGGACTTGATTCACCAACCTTTGGAAGGTGGCAGGTGCATTCTTCAGACCAAAGGGCATCACCACAAATTGGTAGTGCCCACCTGGGGTTGAGAATGCTGTTTTGGCCTTGGACTCCTCAGCTAATCTGATTTGCCAATAGCCAGCTGTCAAGTCAAATGTGCTCAAAAACTTAGCAGAAGCCAGTTTATCTATGAGCTCATCTGCCCTTGGAATAGGATGTGCATCTGTCCTAGTGACAGCATTGAGTCCTCTGTAATCCACACAGAACCTCATCTCTTTCTTGCCATCTTTGGTGTGAGGTTTGGGGACCAGAACCACTGGGCTAGCCCAGGGGCTCTCTGAGGGTTCAATGACACCCAATTCCAGCATTTTGTGTACCTCAGCCTTTATACAGTCCCTGACGTGGTCAGGTTGTCTGTAAAGCTTGTTCTTTACAGGCAGACTGTCACCAGTGTCCACCACATGGGTACACCAGTCAGTTTGGCTAGGTATCAAGGAAAACATGTGTTGAAATGATTGTAGAACTTGTCTACATTCAGTCTGCTGATGATCAGTGAGGTTGCCTCCAAGGGTCACTCCTTCAACTGAACCATCCTCAGGGTTCTGAGACAACAGGTCTGGGAGAGGGTCACTCTCTTCCTCCTGTCCCTCATCTGTAGCCATGAGCAAGCCCATGTCTGCCCTGTCAACATATGCTTTTAACCTGTTAACATGGAGTACCCTGTGGGGACTCCTGGGAGTTCCTAGGTCCACCAAGTAGGTGACCTCTCCCTTCTTTTCCAGGATTGTATGGGGTCCAGACCATTTGTCTTGGAGTGCTGCTGGGGCCACTGGCTCCAACACCCATACCTTCTGTCCTGGCTGAAACTCAACCAAGACAGCCTTTTGGTCATGCCAAGCTTTCTGTAAGGCCTGGCTTGCCTCAAGGGTTTTGGATGCCTTCTCCATATACTCAGCCATCCTGGAGCGGAGACCAAGTACATAGTCCACTATGTCTTGCTTAGGCTTTTTGAGAGGTAACTCCCATCCTTCCTTCACCAAACACAGTGGGCCTCTTACAGGGTGCCCAAACAACAATTCAAAGGGGCTGTAGCCAACCCCCTTTTGTGGGACCTCTCTGTAAGCAAACAGAAGGCAGGGTAGAAGGATGTCCCATCTTCGCCTGAGCTTTTCAGGTAATCCTTTGATCATACCCTTTAGGGTCTTGTTGAATCTCTCAACAAGCCCATTGCATTGTGGGTGATAAGGGGTGGTGAACTTGTAGTTGACACCACATTCCTTCCACATAGCTGTCAAGTATCCTGACATGAAGTTGGTACCTCTGTCAGAAACCACCTCCTTAGGAAACCCCACTCTGGAGAATACTCCCAGCAGGGCCCTGGCCACAACAGGAGCTGTAGTGGTCCTAAGGGGAATTGCCTCTGGATACCTGGTGGCATGATCCACTACCACCAGTATAAATCTGTGCCCAGATGCAGTGGGAGGATCCATGGGACCCACTATATCTATTCCCACTCTTTCAAAGGGGACCCCCACCACAGGTAGTGGTATTAGGGGGGCCTTTGTTGTGCCACCTGATTTGCCACTGGCTTGGCAGGTCACACAGGAGCGACAAAACTCCTTGGTATCTTCATTCATGTGAGGCCAGTGAAAGTGAGGGACAAGCCTATCCCAAGTCTTGTTCTGGCCTAAGTGTCCTGCTAAAGGAATATCATGGGCCAAGGTAAGAAGGTAGCCCCTAAATTGCAGAGGTATAACCAACCTCCTGGTTGCACCAGGCTTGGGGTCTCTAGCCTCTGAATAAAGGAGCCCTTCATCCCAATACACTTTATGGGTACCTTGAGCATTCCCAGCAGCCTCAGCAGCAGCCAGCTGTCTAAGAGGTTCAAGAGAGGGACAGGATAACTGAGCCTGCCTCAAGTCAGCCCTTGAAGGTCCCCCTGTCCCCAGAAACTCAACCTGATCAGGTTCAAGCTCTTCAGGGACAGTTCCTTCAGGGTTCTCTAGATCAGCTTCCTGGGAAGGTTGATCATCACTCTGAGGCAGGGGGGAAGGCACAGCCTTGACCCTCCTGTTCTTCTTCTTGGTAGGTGCTTGGTCCATTGTTCCAGGATCCAAGACCTGAGGTTCAGTAAGGCACTTTTTGGCCTGTGACCTGGTCACAGCAAGGACATGTGGTGATATACCTAACATCTCTGCATGGG
Organism: Triturus cristatus; assembly: GCF_964204655.1. Classification (NCBI taxonomy): domain Eukaryota; kingdom Metazoa; phylum Chordata; class Amphibia; order Caudata; family Salamandridae; genus Triturus; species Triturus cristatus. Next base: position 464,616,905 of record NC_140579.1, on the reverse strand, counting down.
TCCTGTACTCCACTTCAGACCATAGAGAACTCTCTAGGTCATTGCCCAACAAACATTCTACTGGGAGGTCTGCACTAACCACAACCCTTTTGAGGCCAGTTACCCCTCCCCATGAGAAGTTAACAACTGCCACACTATGTGAAGTAGTGGCATTGCTCACCAGGTAATTCTCACCTGGTATGTACTGTCCAGGGTCCACAAAGCCTGGTGTCACCATAGTGACACTGGCACATGTGTCCCTGTAGGCTTGAGCCACTTTTTCATTAATGAAAGGAGTATGTCTGTACTTGCCCAGGTTACTGGGGCTCACAGTCAGGGACAAATCAATGTCCCCATCACAGATCAAGACTGCCTGTGTCAGGGTTCTGTCCAAGTCAGAATCTCCTTCAGTTCCCATAGTGATTCCCACTACACCCTTTGTCTGGGGACCAACACTGCTAACAGTAGTACTGGGAGCAGGTGCCTTAGGGGCAACAGTGTTGGGGGCTCCACCCTTCTTACAATCACTAGTCCAGTGAGTTGTATTCTTGCAATGATTGCACCAGGGTTTCTTTTGACCTTCTTTCTTCTTTCCCTTAGATTGTTGTTGGGACCCACCCTCCTTAGCAGTAGTTTGGGGCCCTGTTGAAGACTTCTGGTCTTTAGATTTCTGATCTCCACCCTTTTGGTCTGTTTTCTTCTGATCACCCCCTGGCCCTGGTTCTGGTTCTTTTGCTTAACCCTGGTTCTGACCCATTTGTCTGCCTTCTTTCCCAATTCTTGGGGAGAGGTCAGATCAGAGTCAACCAAGTGTTGATGCAGTTGCTGGTTTTGACAGTTATTTAAAATCTGTTCTCTCATCATCAAATTGTACAATCCTGTATAATCAGATACCTTACTTCCCAGCAACCAACCCTCCAAAGCCTTAGTGGCACATTCAATGTATTCAGACCAGTCCTGAGTCTGTGTCTTATGGGTGTCTCTGAACATTAACCTGTACTGTTCAGTGGTTAAGCCTAACCCATCAACTAGGACACTCTTCAGGACTCTGTAGTTTCTGACATCCTCCTCCCTAACAGTGAGGAGTCTGTCTCTGCCTCTTCCTTCAAAGGAGAGCCAGAGGATTGCTGCCCACTGGTCTTCAGGAACCTGCTGCACTTTGCAGGCTCTCTCAAGAGCAGTCATCCACTTGTGGATGTCATCCCCACTTTTGTAGGGGGGCACAACCTTAGACAGGTTCCTATTATCAAAGACCCTATCTTTGTCCTTAGGGACAATGCTGCCACCAGTGGGTATAGACCCACTCTCTTTAGGTCGCCTAGCCTTACTCAGTTTCTCTTCCATCAGAGCTACTTCTAGCTCCTGTTTCCTGATTCTCAGCTGAGCTTCCTGCATTCTGGCCTCATGTTCCCTCCTCTGAGGGGTGGTCATCCTTCTCCTGGCGTGACCTTGAGAGCCTCTAGAGGCATGAGAAGCATTAGAGTCACCTGAGTGATTCCTTTGCCTCCCAAGCCCCTGGTTAAGTCCACTAGGGAGATCCAATGGGGTGATCCCATTGTCAGTCCCCAGTAGCCTTAAGTTAGCTGGGCCACGTATAACACTTGGCACTGGGCTAGTTCTCCCTTCATCCTCACTACCTCCTGTATCCTCATCACTTTCCTCCTCTGTAGTATGATTCTCATCTAAGGGATGAGTATTGGAAAGGGGTACTTCAGTAGCATCTTCAGAAGGGGGGCCTCCTGTTCCTGTCCCTAAGGGGCCTAACTGGGAGGCTTTCCTGAGAGCTTTCTGATCTTCATCAGCCTGTAAAAGCTCTCTGAGTTCAGCAGAAGTAGGATTCTTGGGCTGTTTAAGGCCCCTGATATTTGCCAACTGCCTGAGCTCATTTTGATTAAGGGTAGCAAAGATGGATGGTGCCCTCTGGGGGTCACTCTCAACAGAGATGGGTACAGTGGACCCCTCTGCCCCAGCCATTGCTCTTAAGTGTGGGTGGATGTGTTGCAATCTACCTACACTTGGGTTTACCTACTAAACCTATCTAGTAGTTGTAGTCAGGGTGTGCTACTCCCTTTGCTCTACAACACTAAGTTCAGTAGAACTTAAGTATATCTAATCTTGTTTTATATGTACCTACAGGTACCTATGTGATCTTTCAATTGGTAACCAAGAGATTACAATGGTAAAACACAGCAAGCTCAAATCCAACCGCTGCTCACCAATGTGAGAAGTTGGCCTGGTATATGATGTTCACTAGTTAAAGTGACCACCTTGTACCATGCCAAGCAACCCTTATGGTGTGGTTGTAAGTCAACCTTTTCGGACTAGCTGCCCTAGTGGTAGCGTAGGCTAAGCAGTCTTTGAGGCTAAACTCGTGAAACGTGTTAAGCAAGCTGTTTTACCAAATGTAACCCCCCTTTATACCAATGAAAGGACACCACACAGATATATATTGAAAATATATATGTATTTATTTCTCAAAGTATCCCCTAGACTCTTTATGAGCACAGGAGCACAAATCGTTAAACAAGAATACGTTAGAATACACAGAAGTTGCACTTTATATGGATAGGCCCTGGTGGCCGCTCAAACCATATACTAAAATAGTGGTATAAGTACCACGAACAGAGAAGGGAAAAGGCCTAGGGCCTCTAGAATCACTGGGCCTACAAGGAGCTAACTTTAGTTAGTGACCAGGAGGTCCACGGGTTGCGTGTGCAGAGCAAATAGTCACACGCGAGCTCCCATAGGTTTTCAATGGGTGCGTAAAAGTTACAAAGTTACTGCACAGAGGATCTTCCGGATGGACTATGAACTCAAGATTGGAAACACAGACAATAGAGATGTTACTCTACACTTGGGCACCGGAGTGCCAGCTTTACCTCACCCACAGGAAGCGGGTGCATGGGTGTCGAAGTGCGTCGGGTTTCTTCTATCTGTTCAGTGGAGCCTGAAGACAAAGGTGCTGCAGGCGGTCGGTCCAGAAGAGATGCGGTGGATCCAAGAGTGGATCGGAGTTGTAGAAGACCTGTAAGCAGAGGGGACAATGTTCACAGTCACTAGCCAGTGACCAGCGTGGAACCAGGTGGGTACCAGGCGATGTCGGGTGCAAACAGGAAGGAAGGTATGGCTTGTCTCTGCAGCCACGTGGTCCCTGAGGGTCGACGACGTCCAGGAGTCGGTTCACGAGCTGTCCCACGCAGGCTCTCGCTGTCGGCGGTGTCGGCGACTTGATTGAAGCAAACAAGCCTTGGCAAAAGCAATTGTTGTGGAAAACGAAATAAGCTGATGGTTCTGACCAGCAAGGTCAGAGGGACTGCTCCTTTGGAGGGGAGCAAGGGCCAGTCTGGAGCAACCAGACCAGCGGTGTAGTTCTTGAAGTTCGTCGCCAAGATGGCCACTAGCCAGCGGGCCAGCAACCGGTTAGGCGCATCGAGTGGCAAAATGCAGAAGGGCCCCACGCAGATCGTGGAGATGCTGGAGGGCTCACCTTTGGTGCAGATGCTGCTCGAGGGTTGGGCTTCTCAGATCCCAAAGCACAACTTGGAGGGAGCCTCGGTTGTTGCGCTTGCAGCTTGTCGTGGTCGTTTCAAGATGGCTGGCTCCACGTGTCTCGGTGCCTCCACGGGTCTCTTCTTTTCAGGGACTGTGGATCGGGCGGTGAGAGGTCTGGAGGTCCAGGTCTTGTCAGTCTCTGGGCTCGGGCTCCGGCGGGAGGCGGCAGCAAAGCAGACGTTGATTCGCTGGATGGTGCTTGCGTTAGCAAGGTGGTCACTCCCTGACCACAGGGGAGATTGGCTTCAGTCCTCTGTGCGGCAGAGCGTCGAAGTTCCCGTCTTCTTCTTGTAGTTAAGTTGATTCCAGGATGTCTAAAGTCTTAGGACACAGCTCTACCTTTATTTGGATTCTAGGGGCTGGACTACCTGCTAGGTCCCTCCCTAAGGGTGGGACCAGGAAGGGGGGTGGTTACACCCCAATCCTTTGTCCAGCTCGCCCCTGGCCCGGGACTGGTGTGCCCCAGGACCGGATTGAACTGGCATATGCACCGAGGCTCCTTGTGAGCCTCAGGCAGGTCTGGTTCCTTTCAAGCCCTACCTGACCAATACACAAAATCCTGTCTGGGGTGGTGCACGCACCTCCCCTGGCAGGAAACCCTTTGTCCACACCTCCCAAGCTGGAAGGACTCCCAGCAGCAGGAGGGCAGACTTGTGTCTGTGGTGGCAGCATCCATTTTGTGGAGCTGAGGCTATGTCTGATTTTACCCGGGTTTCAGGTACTGTACATGTTGTGTCCCTCTAGAAGGGTGGAATGCTAACCCCGTCGCCAGAATTGGCGAGGGGTTAGTATTCCAATTCGTATGACACCTTACTCGACATGTTTTGATAAAGCCAAACCAAAGATAGCATTTAACCGCGAGGTTCATAATGCACTTAAGAGTATATGGTATGACGATCAAGCAAAAAACACAAGTCACTCTACCCCTATGCTTAAAAAGTACTACGTATCATATTTTTATTAAATCCCCAAAGGGTATGGCACTCAAGAAAAAGAAAGAGGGTGTTGTGACGAAATAACAAAAGAAAGATAAAGAAACAATACAAGTGCAGCAAAATATAAAGATGATCACAATAAATAGAAAAAAGTTTCCTTTTTATTTAGAAACATATTATCATAAGCATTAGATTGCTCGCTTATGTATTTTTTATATCAAAATCAATAATACATAGGACATACACAAAATTATTCACAAAACAAAAAAATATAATGCAAAAATAAGCCACAGAAAACAGGTTCCCAGGCAGGGGGGGGGAAAAAAAGGGAAAAAACTTTTCTATTTGTTATTATTATTCTTTCTCTTATCCTTATAGGTCCCAGCCTGTGTGTGGGGGTTTGTCTGCTACGCCCTGAGGAAGGTGGTACTCCTGGTTTGGAGTGTGTTTCACCGAAACGCGCGTCGGCGTTTTTCTTTGGGCCTGTAATTCCCGCCCTTGAGACTCTCCATACAGCTTGATTTCTAGCTCACTGTTACCATCTTGTCCTATTGTAAATAAAATAATGTGGTAAATAAAATAAATATTACCGGACTGAATTTCATGCGGAATCTTAAATTAAAGTAAATAGCTCAAAATAACAAGAGGCAGAATCCGTGGTATAAGAGGTTTTCTAATGGGCTTTATTCCATTCAAAATGGCCGACTCGAGTCGCGGTCCTCAGGTTCCGTCACCACGAGGGTTCAGGAAGTGAAGTACAATAATTCATTAACAGACATGTATTTTTATAATAAGTGCATTACAATGAAACGAATGTAGAAGGCGTAACATTTGATAAGAAAAGTGACAAAACAGTGACATAATCGAAACTAGGCGTAATAAGGAATAAAAGAAACATGATTGGTTAGAATTTATCAGACATAGGTGGATCTATAAGATAATACTTGGCATAGATGCGCGCGCGGCAGCATGACGTGTAATTGACGTGCAACTAGGGGGTGAAGGGGACTTGACATTTAGCTCTACATGTGGAGACGAGAAGTCTGGGGTCAAGTCAACCTAATCCCAAATCATATCTAACATCCTATGTTTAAAGAACTATGTTATCCACAAGGAAGAACTCTCGGACAGAATCTATTCTATACTGACTGTGTGCGTGTACAAGCGTCTAATTGTCTATATGAGATGCGAGGGGCAGAAAACTTTCCATGGCTATGAATCACTTGCAGGAGGACGGAAAGCTGAGTCCTTTGCTTGTGAGCTAAAGGAAATGTTTACCTAAATCACTGGACAGGAATGCATCGGCTGAAGAGAAAAATAGATAATTCGAAGGTGAAATACAACTTCTTGGCAGACAGGCGAAAACTGGCCGAGGCAGTCACCGTTAGCTGCACAGGGAGTAGGACAAAGTTCATGGATACAGATGCGAGCTCAAGCTGAAGCTGTCAAAGACAGAGAGCAGGGAAAGGCTTTGAGGACAGAATCGGGCCTACTTGCCTGAACTGTAAAAATGAAGTAACTTAGCCATATAAAGTCGGTGGCTTTTCATACTTAGGAATCGAATATCCAGCCCATTGATGGCGGATCTGACAGAGAACATGTCGACGGTAGACACACATATGTTTGCGTCTTAGAAACTGGAACTGGAGGGAACATACATGTACTTGTAACATGCATATAGAACCGTTGGGGTCCAAGATAGGGGACATAACTGATCAGGAAAATCCACATTTCCACATTCCCTCCTTGTCCCCTTCTTGCCCTTCACGAGACATCAATCTTCATCATTCCATTGATTTGCTCATGGAGCATCATTTCTTCTTCCTTCTTCTTCCGGTATTTTGAACGAAAACCTTGATGTGGAATACACGATGTGGCACACAGACCACAAATCGCTGGTCCACATTGTAGGCATAAACAACAACTGAAGAGCATAAGAAGGCCAATACCTAGGAAGGATAGAACTCTCCATCCCCAGGCTGATATCACACTCCAAAACCACCCGGACCACGTCCAAGTGCCTGGATTTTCGTGTATCTGGCTTACAATCTTATGAAGGCGTGTTATAGCTTTATATACAGATGGCGAATTTTCTGGTCAAGCTCCGCCCCTATCGGCCAGGATGACGTCAAGGACAAGACGATTCTGGAGAACAACAATTCTCATCACTGATTGTTCCTCTGTCAGATTGCCTAGGGCGGCTATAGTCTCGTTTACTACAGCTTCAAGAGTCTTGGTGAGTCTGCGTATCAGCTTACTATTTGATATTGTACCTATATAGGGAAAGATACCTTTATTGAAATCTACATACTTGTCCCATGCTGTTTCAGTATAATCGACAACTGGGAGATCTCTTTGCTCTCTATTGTGTACTAAATGAACATTTCGATAATAATCAGGGGGAGCTAGGAAAACAGGTGGCAAAAGGAATGCTATGTAACAAGTACCATCCCAATCTAGAGGCAGACGCATATATGCCGTCTGACCACATATAAAGTAAGAATGGCGAGAAGCTCTAAATGAAGATTTACCTTGATCACTATATTCTATTGTAGTAACGCATTGGCTATGGCCCATGTGTATGGAACCAACTTTTCTTACACATAATTCACCCTTAACTGGAAATACTGACATAGTGGGCAGAATTAGTTCAACTTCGGATTTGACATTCAAAATCATAAGATTAGGCGTAAAATTACCTAATTGATACACTTCATTTTCTAAATCAGTTCCTGTTCTACTGGGGTAACCCTCCTTATTAGGGTGACAGACTTTGAATAAAACTAAATTCAGATTTCCCCATATCCAGTGTTGTTGATAAACTGCTGTGTCTGGGTCTATGGAATTTAATAAACTAAACCATGCTCCACAGGAGCCATTGTGTGTGAATGGATGTGGAAAGAAAGGCAGAACTCCTTTGTTATTCTGATAGGGAGGGAGTCGGCCACACACCCAACAATTGGTGGCATTACTAGTCTGATGGGAATGATGTAACATACTAATGAATGTGTTATTACGCAGCGCAAGTCTATAGGACAATTCATGTGGCGGTAGGTCACTAAAAGAGTGTTCATCAGTTATATTGAAAACACGTTTAGAATCAGGATAATACATATGCAACAATATACTTGCAGCAACTATTAAAAAACTCAAGAAAAACAAAATTAATAAAGTCACAATACAGTGGCTACGCAGTGATTTACAATACGCCTGTCGTTTCAACATTTCTCGGGTATTTTCTCTACTCAGGTCCAAGGGATACATGTCGGAGACAATTCAACCGCTTCACCTTGGAGAGGACTTAAACAATCAAATTGCTCGACTGTTTGGGCCTAAGCTTTAATTTATAGCACTGAGAGTCATTCTTTTCAACAAAAGGAAGTTTTGAATCAGTCTGTGAGGGAGTGCAGGGCACAGTGTCTATATCTGAAGGTAGTCCATGGAATTTTTTGACGTGACTTGAATGAATCCACCCTTTACGTCCCTCGATCTTCACGGCTGTTCTTGTGGTCAACAGGACCAACTTCGGTGCTTTCCACCTGGGCTCCAATTGACTTTTCCTGTCGAAATTTCTCACAAAGACAAGATTACCCGGAACAATGTCATGGGGTTTCGCCTCAGTGTTGTCGGGAAAGGCTGCAGCTACCTGTGAACGAGAAGATTGTAGTGCAGACATCAAGGAAGCCAAGTAATCTGTCAGCATGTTACAGTCAATGTCAGTTATTTTGCGTGGTATAGGCGTCCCCCACATATTCGGTGGTCTACCAAAGATCACCTCATACGGGGATAGCCCTGTTCTAGAGTGTGCTACCATTCTCATATAAAAGAGTGCAACTGGTAATGCTACTATCCAGTCGACACCTTTCTCTCTACATATTTTGGACAGTCTGATTTTCAGTGTCTGGTTATGTCTTTCTACGAGACCTGCTGCCTCGGGGTGTCGGACACAGTGGAATTTCCACTGATATCCCAACAAGAGTGAGACATGTTTCATTAATTCGGATGAGAAAGGCTGACCGTTATCTGAATATACAACACGTGGTAAACCGTACCGTGGGAAGAATTCTCGAACTAGCTGCTTGGCAGTAGTCGGGGCAGTGTAATCTGATACGGGATACGCCTCTGTCCAACGGGAGAGAGCGCAGACAACTACGAGGACATATTTGAATCCTCGACAACGTTCCATCTGAATATAATCCATCTGGAGGACTTCAAAAGGATGGTCAGGAGGCTGAAATCCACCCTGCTCTACGGGAACACTCTTTCCTGGATTAAACTGACAACATATCATACAGGTACGAACTTTTTGTTTAGCTGCTGCTCGTAAATGTTTGTTGAACCAAATGTGCTGAATGCTGTCTAGCATAGCCTTCTCTCTTAAATGTGCTGGACTGTGAACTGTAGCTATAATGGCTTGAACCATGGAATCAGGGAGAAACCATACAGATTTCTCCTTTGTCATCCACCCTTGATCTGTCTGGATCCCTCCTAGTTCAGTCCACTTCTTTATTTCTTCTGCTGTGGCATGTGTCTGTATGTCAATTACATCAAGTGCGGGATCCTTAATTGTCATACACTGTGTTGGTGTCTGAACTATTGGCTTTGTCATGTCTAATGTGCGATTCTGAGCAGTCTGTTTAGCTGTTCTGTCAGCTAAATCATTGCCTTGAGAAATGGTATCCGTAACCTTCGTGTGTGCTTTACATTTCATAATCGATATAGCAGTGGGTAGATGTATTGCGTCTAACAAAGCATGAATGAGGGGTCCGTGCTGAATGTGGGCACCATGGGACGTTAAATAACCTCTCTCTCGCCACAGCACGCCGAAGTCGTGTACAACTCCGAATGCATAACGTGAGTCAGTGTATACATTAACTTTCTTATTTGTGGCTTGAATACAGGCTTGCGTTAGAGCAATGAGTTCTGCTGCTTGGGCTGACAAAGTATCTATACAATTTGTTTCAATAACTTCAGTGTCTGTTGTGACTGCATACGCGGCCACTAAATCTCCTGTACTTGCTCTCATGCATGATCCGTCTACATACAACGTCAAGTCTGGATCTAACAATGGAACGTCTGTCAAGTCTTGTCTAGGTTTCGTCTTTATTTCAATGATTTCAACACAATCATGAGCTAGTGGGTCTGTTCCAATTACAGGTAATAGTGTAGCAGGATTCAATGTATTACACCGTCGGATCTCTATGTGTGGTTGAAACAATGTCAGTTCATAACCGGTAAGTCTTGCTATGGTCAAGTGTTGTGTTTGTGTTCGGTTCACAAGAACCTCTACTGCATGTGGTACTTGAACTGTCAATGGGTGTCCTAATACTATGGCATCGCTTTGTCTGATTGCTAAAGCTGTCGCTGCCACTGATTTCAGGCATGCAGGCAAAGCCTGAGCTACGGGATCTAATGTACTGGAAAAATAAGCACATGGCTTGCATGATCCTGCTTGATCCTGAGTGAGTACTGACAAGGCAGTACCTTCGCGTTCTGTAACAAAGAGTGTAAAATGTTTGCTATAACATGGCGTTGCTAAAACAGGTGCTTGACATAAAGCTTCCTTTAGGCTTTCAAAAGCTTGTGTATGTTCCTGAGTCCAAGGGAGAACAGTCGATGTGGCTGCCTCCTGTGTGGTTAACTGAATAAGTGGTTTTGCTAGAAATGCGTACTGAGGGATCCACTGCCTACAATATGAAGTGAGGCCTATGAAAGCTCGCACCTCCTTTTGTGTCTGGGGTATTGACATGTTAGCAATTAACTGAATGCGATCTGGTGTAAGCTGCCTTCCCTCCTTGGACAGCGAGTGACCAAGATAAATAACTCGCTGAACACAGAATTGCAGCTTAGAAGGGGACACCTTGTGCCCCTTGTCGGCTAGGAAATGTAAAACTGTCAGAGAAGCTTTTTCACATTCTGACTCGCTTCTTGCGGTGATCAGCAGATCATCGACATATTGAAGCAGTGCAGTATTGACTGGCATGTGGATACTGTCAAGTTCTCTTTTCAGTGCTTGGCTGTAGATGCTGGGGCTTTCTGTAAATCCTTGGGGAGCGCGTGAGAATTTAAAACTGCGCCCATTTAAACTGAATCCGAACAAGTATTGGCTTTCCGGATCTATTGGGACGCTGAAAAAGGCATTCTTGAGATCGATTACAGTAAAGAATGTTGCTTCGGAATCAATTGCTGTCAACAATGATGATATATCAGGGACCACAGGGAATTGTGGTACAATACACTTGTTTAGTTCACGCAAATCAATAACCAATCGGTATACTGGCGGAGCAGTAGGATCAGTTCGTTTAAGAATCGGAATTATCGGTGAATTACATACATTGGAGTCTGTTTCTACAACTACTCCCTGGGCAATTAGCTCATCAATGATTTTCAACAAAGCCACTACAGCATCATGCGGTAACTTGTATTGTCGCATTCGTGGTAGTACCACTCCTGCTTTCAATGTAACTCGATAGGGTGTAATGTTCATGCAGCCAACATCCGTAGGGCCTTGTGCCCATAGATGTACTGGTAAAGTCTGTAGTCGGGGATCCATGTCTCTAGACACATAGTGACCTTTAAAATCACGCAAAAACAACCTTACTCCTTCCGGAGAACAACATATTATGGCTCCTAGTGCTTTCAGAGTCTTAATTCCTAACAGATTTTCTGGGCATGATTTAGTAAGCAATAAATCTGTAGTTCGTGTCAAAGGTCCTAACGTAAGTGGTAGAGGCTGTGATACTTCATTAACAATAGGTTTTCCTGAAAAACCAAGGGAAACATTTTGAGAGCCTGAGAGGGGTGCCCCTGGAACTTCACTACGTTTTATGGTTGTTCGACTTGCCCCTGTATCGAGTAAGAATTTTCTATCTTGACCTAATAATTCACTATGTACATAAGGTCCTTCTTGATCTACAGGAATCTCGATAAGCGGTAAGTCGACTTCCCTCTCTAGGCTGGTTCATGCGTAGCGCTGATACTCAGGGTATTCATACTGTGCAGTCTGATACATTTGTCGTGTTGTGGTTTGTGTGGCAGTAGCAGGCAACGGTGGTGCAGCTGGCACAAACTGTATGGGTTGCTGTGAGGCTGGCATAGACTGTTGCTGAACTGGCATGGACTGTCCATGCTGCATAGCTCCTTGTTCATTCTGATCTTGTCTAACTAATCGTGGTCTCTCTTTTGCAATACCTGTAGCTATATTACGTTTCAGGACTTGACAATCATGTACATAATGGCCTAGTTGTTTACAGTAATTGCAGGTTCCTTTTACAGGAACTGCAGAATCACCAGAATGTGTCACACCCTTTTTGTGACCATCTGCTGGTACTGTCTGAGAAACTAGCATTTTCATTTTTGTATCCTTCATGCGTCTATGCTCGTGTTCTTGTTCATCCCTAATTCTATTGTGATGATACTGTAACATTTGTAGCATTTGCGACGGAGTGTTACTTTGCCAGGTACTCTCGAATTTCAATATTCTATTCTTCACTGGAGGCAATGCATTTTCCACCAATTTTGTCACAAATAAATGTGGATATGAGTCACTACTTGCTTTTATACCACTATTTATACCAAAACATTTTTCAAATCGAGCATAATAATCGCTTGTGTCTTCATCTTGCTTTTGTTTGCAGGCTGTGATTGCACCCCAATCTTCCTTTTTTGTAGTTAATAAACGTGGCAGTACCTGTACTAGTAAACCTGGTAACAGTTTAACTTTATCCCCGAGCCCTGAACCTGCAGCTCGGCTCCTTTCTTCCTCTGCTAATGCTGTCCAGTCTATCTTTTGGTCTCCCACTTCCCACTCTTTTTCTTTCAGTTTTTCATATATGCCAGCAGGCAAAAGCACCTTTAATATCGTCATAATATCAGGAAAGGTGTACTCTCCCATCAGTAACATGTCTTTAATTTCTCGGTGGAAACCCGCTGGGTCTTTGTCATGACTAGGTACTACTTTCTTCATTTCTAATAATTCCATTTTTGATATGGGTGTGTAAACAAATACACGGTGAAACTCATTGTCTTCGCCTTTTATTGGGTGCACTTCTCGTAAAGGATTTTGTCTATCCATATAGTACGGCGTTCTTTCTCTGTGGGGCAGCGAGAGAGAATCCGGACTTACAAAAAGGACGTACTGCTTACGTGACACTAATATCTCTTTAATTAGCTTATTACTAGAACCTCTCCATCTGTTTGTGAGTAGTTCCGTTAATATATCAGGTAAAGGACCAGGGTCAGCATGTTGGCTCTTATATAATATGAGAAGTTGCTGAATCATATAGATTCCAGCTAAGCGTTGGTCATCTGTACTGAGGTTGAGAAACGTGTGTGCTACGGTCTCATCACCGTATTTTTCAGGACTGTCAATCCAGTGAACGGCTGATCTGGCTAATTCTTGCTCATCCATAGAATCGAGGAGGTGGTAACCTCTTCGTTCTCGTAGTATCTTATCTGCGGCTTGAAACAAATATTCAGGAGACTTCAGATTTATTACAGGCGTCGGATACGTTCTGCTATTATTTGGACATACGGAGTGTATGGGATCAGAAAAACATCTAGTATTTTCACAAGATCTTCCTCTGCCTACATAAGCTATGGTCTCTGACTGTCTTGCGGAATTCCCTGATTCGGACACTTCATCTTGCTCAAACTCGTCTGTTCCCAATCTCTCTTCATGAATACGCTCTATTTCTTTACGTATTTTTCGGCACATGGCTATTATACAATTTTGCTTATCGTGTCTCCCTTCTGATATATTCTGACTCCATCTTGTAAGAATAAGCATTGCATTCGGGTCTACCCCCGGACGATCTTGATTTCTGATTACACAGTTTATGAGGAAACGTAACAGTTCCCCCTGTATCTCTACTTTCTGGAATTCCATAGCTCTGTTAATACATCCTGGATCTCGTCCTGTTTGAACAAAATGATATATGTTATCTAGATGCGTAGTCATCCCTGGTAACCTTGCTAAATATTCTGCGGCTCGCCTGATACGTAATGATGCCAGGACCATTTCGTCCTCTTTACCAACCACTGGGTCATATCTACAATTTACAAGGAGTTCTTTAAGACAAGTTTATTTATTCTAGGTGGTGTAAAAGTACTGCTAGCACCTCCCGTGGCCCTATCTGGGGCGTCGGGTGTGAATGGGTTCGTTGAACGTGACACAGCAACTATGGGTGTCGATACCTCTGTAGAGTCGACTGCGGAGACAGATGCGGAAACAGATGTGCTTGCCGAAGCTTGTATCGGGACTCGCTGTTGCACGGGGACAGATACCTGATCCTGACGTTGGACCCCTCCGCCAGGCGGTCTATGTGGTGTGGCGTTAGCATACTCGGGAGCTGCATCGTCTAGATATGAGGAAAGAAAAACATCTTCTGCGGTTCTGGGATGCCCCTTTGGATGTACCTTAATTGGAAATAATGGGGGTGGCAAGTCTTTTGGTATCTCTGGAGCAGCCTTAGGTAGTCCTTCGGCTAGAAGGGGATACATACCATTCATGAGAGCATTTCTTTGTCTATTCACTTGTTCTGATTTCACTCGGATACCTTCCTCAATTAATAGATTTTTCTTGAACTTTATTTGAACTTTCTTTACTCCTCTCTTCTTGTCTACGTGCTTTTTCTGTTCGTCTATGAGATTCTTTACGCCATAACTCAACAGCGTCTTTCTGTGACTGTCTGACCTTTCTTTTCCATAACTCTTCCTCCACTTTCATGATGCACTCTGCATCCCAGGTTCCCGCTATGGGCCACCTTTGACTTTCCGGTAATCCTTTGGTATAATCTACCCATAGATCAAGAAACAATATGGCATCTAAGCCATGTTTATGGTACATGAAATGCCCTGGAGTATCCCTAGGAGGAATAGGAACTGCTTCTTCAAGCACCCCTTTTCTGGTAGTAATCTGTCTTAACTTCGAGAAGAGCGGCATATTTACAACTGATCTGATACTTACTCTTGAACTTGCTTAATACGAGAAACACAATAATGAACAGTGAACAATGAACAGTCATTCATACCACAATATGCAAGACATTTCTGAATACTTTAAACTTTAAACATTAAACATTATAACAATGGTCGACAATGATGACAGTCTGCTTAACTAATCACCACGCTGAATTCTTGACAATAACTGAATACTTCGGAATACTTGATATACTGCTAAACAGTACATATACACTGCTAAACAGTGCAGACCGGATTTGTGTACCCAAATCCGTCTTGACCGGCACAACCTATGTGCGCGTCAACACGCCTCCCCGGCGATGGTACTCACCGAGTAGCTCCTTGAAACGGAAGGCCTCAGAGAATGGACAGGACTCGATAACTGCGGACATCGGACCCTCTGGACGTCGGGATTTCGGAAAACCTGGTGGGCCTCTGTATACCTCGGATCTTGCTCTCTCAGCTAGGCTCTGGTCGGGATACTTCGCACTTCTCACCGCCTCGTCTGGGTTGATCGCAGCCTCAGTCGCCCCCGCTTGACCGGAGGGAGCTTACAGGAAATCCTGCTGGTACGCGTTTTATGGTCCGTCCAGCTGTGGCAGGAGACCGGGCCTGCAACGCACCGCCGGCGCGTGAGATGAGAAAGTGTCCCTGTTCGGGCGCCATTATGTGGTAAATAAAATAAATATTACCGGACTGAATTTCATGCGGAATCTTAAATTAAAGTAAATAGCTCAAAATAACAAGAGGCAGAATCCGTGGTATAAGAGGTTTTCTAATGGGCTTTATTCCATTCAAAATGGCCGACTCGAGTCGCGGTCCTCAGGTTCCGTCACCACGAGGGTTCAGGAAGTGAAGTACAATAATTCATTAACAGACATGTATTTTTATAATAAGTGCATTACAATGAAACGAATGTAGAAGGCGTAACATTTGATAAGAAAAGTGACAAAACAGTGACATAATCGAAACTAGGCGTAATAAGGAATAAAAGAAACATGATTGGTTAGAATTTATCAGACATAGGTGGATCTATAAGATAATACTTGGCATAGATGCGCGCGCGGCAGCATGACGTGTAATTGACGTGCAACTAGGGGGTGAAGGGGACTTGACATTTAGCTCTACATGTGGAGACGAGAAGTCTGGGGTCAAGTCAACCTAATCCCAAATCATATCTAACATCCTATGTTTAAAGAACTATGTTATCCACAAGGAAGAACTCTCGGACAGAATCTATTCTATACTGACTGTGTGCGTGTACAAGCGTCTAATTGTCTATATGAGATGCGAGGGGCAGAAAACTTTCCATGGCAACAGGGCTATGAATCACTTGCAGGAGGACGGAAAGCTGAGTCCTTTGCTTGTGAGCTAAAGGAAATGTTTACCTAAATCACTGGACAGGAATGCATCGGCTGAAGAGAAAAATAGATAATTCGAAGGTGAAATACAACTTCTTGGCAGACAGGCGAAAACTGGCCGAGGCAGTCACCGTTAGCTGCACAGGGAGTAGGACAAAGTTCATGGATACAGATGCGAGCTCAAGCTGAAGCTGTCAAAGACAGAGAGCAGGGAAAGGCTTTGAGGACAGAATCGGGCCTACTTGCCTGAACTGTAAAAATGAAGTAACTTAGCCATATAAAGTCGGTGGCTTTTCATACTTAGGAATCGAATATCCAGCCCATTGATGGCGGATCTGACAGAGAACATGTCGACGGTAGACACACATATGTTTGCGTCTTAGAAACTGGAACTGGAGGGAACATACATGTACTTGTAACATGCATATAGAACCGTTGGGGTCCAAGATAGGGGACATAACTGATCAGGAAAATCCACATTTCCACACTAGACTTCCCTGTGATCACCTCTCTGGGAATGGGCCCTTTAATGGCTGTTTGGCCAATGTTGAATGATTTTTTGGAATGATGTTTGAATGTGAGCTGTTTGAAGTTGAGTGTTTGTCCTCTGATTGAAAATCGTCCCCCCTTTTTCATATTTTCCCTTTTTTTCCCCCCCCCTGCCTGGGAACCTGTTTTCTGTGGCTTATTTTTGCATTATATTTTTTTGTTTTGTGAATAATTTTGTGTATGTCCTATGTATTATTGATTTTGATATAAAAAATACATAAGCGAGCAATCTAATGCTTATGATAATATGTTTCTAAATAAAAAGGAAACTTTTTTCTATTTATTGTGATCATCTTTATATTTTGCTGCACTTGTATTGTTTCTTTATCTTTCTTTTGTTATTTCGTCACAACACCCTCTTTCTTTTTCTTGAGTGCCATACCCTTTGGGGATTTAATAAAAATATGATACGTAGTACTTTTTAAGCATAGGGGTAGAGTGACTTGTGTTTTTTGCTTGGCTGTTTATTCCCCCATATCTCTACCCATATTGTGCTGTTTGGGGGTGCCCCTTGTTCTTTGGATACGATTTCCCGGCCCTGTGCCGTGGGGTGTTCTTTGTTTTTGGTGTTACCCTGTGAGGTTTGCTTATTTATTTAGTTTCAGTACACCTAGGATCTCCCTTTTCTTGTATCTGTGCTTCTCTTTACCTTTATTTCTTCCCCCTTTTATTTGTTATTATTCCTGATTCCCTCTTTTCTTATCTCATTCTTTTTCTATATTTGTTGTTAAATTCCTCCTCGTTTGGACACATTGAACCAGGGTGAGTTGTTTTTCTATTTGGTCTATTTTCCCTATGGATAGCATTAAGACATTTGGTTTCACAGATGAAGACTTTGCCCGCCTTTTAGGTCAGACCACTGATGGTGACCGCCCTTTTGCCTTGTCTAAAGGCCTGAATGACGATTGGTTAAAACTATTGGATCTAAAGAAGAAGACCAAGCGGACTGACTCACATGCAAACTTTATGCTAGAATATCTGAGAGCAGGGACAATTCCCATCGGCCTTCGGGTGAGAAACATTCCGGGCCTCTTTGTTGACATCAGAAAGTTCTTGGAGAAATGGGCTCTCATTTCAAACAGATGCTCTAGGGATTGGATGATCCTCATTATCGAAACAGCTAGAGAGGTCATCCAACTCCTTAATAAAGAGATTCTGGACTTGGAGGAGAAATTAAAACAGTCCAATCCCATAGACGAGTGCAAAAAGAGGCTTGAAGATATCACCGCTGAACTTGACTCCTTTAGTGAATATCTCCTGAAAAGAAAGACGGATAAACTGCGGAAGGACATCAGGAACTTTTCTCAGGAACGCGTTTATCCTTTCCTGGGAGAAAACTTTTACACCTACAACAACGAGGGTAAACCCAATGTTAATCACCCCAATTGGGGAAGCAAACGGATTATTACCTTCTCTGACACAACAGATTCGGACAGCGAGGGATCTCCCTATAGTAATCCCCCACAGGGGCATTTCTCTGAGCGGTCCGCTTCAGAAAATCGTTTTTTAGGGAATCGCCGGGGCAATTATCGTCCAAGGTTTCAAAATCGTTTTCAAAACAGGTCCCAGAGCTTCCAACAGAGGGGCCAATATCAGGACCCAGCACAACCTCAGAGATACATACAGACCCGGCAACAGCAGTACTGGAGAACCTAAACACTATTCCTATCTTCAATTTATCATCTCAAACCATGAACCATTCTGTTGTCTCACTCCTTTCGAAGGGTTTATCATTTGTTCCATCTACAAGACTAAACAAATTCGAGTTACTTCGAGATATTCATGCCTTCTTCCGTAAGATTAGGCTAAAAAAGTTCTTTCAGAATAAGAACTCAATTGATTCTAATGACAATCGCTCAGGTCTAAAACCCCCCTCGAATTTTACCCCGGGGCTGGAAGTACTGGGTCCAGAAGTTCAATTATTTGAGAGAGCTGTCATCAGCAAGATTGAAAAATCTATTAAGTTCGTTCCTGCTCCTTGTTTCAACACCTCGAAAGACGAGAATTCTACCCTCCTGTCTTTGAAAAACGACAGCAGTCTTACCATAAAACCATGCGACAAGGGTGGCGGTATTGTTCTGTTTGATTCTGCAAGATATAAAGAGAAGATGCTCGAGCTTCTTAGCTCTGTTAGACACTACTGCAAAATCACTCTTAACCCTGAACCAAGAATCAAGAAACGCATCCTACAGGAGGTAGAAAAAGGGATAGAAAGAGGTGATATCTGCACGTCGGAAGCTCTCTTCCTCACACCTACCTACACCCGCATTCCCATCATCTATGGCCTACCAAAGACCCACAAGAACCAGCTTGATCCCCCACTGAGACCCATTGTGTCTACGATTGGGTCAGCAACGGAGCCGCTCTCAAAGTATCTTGATAGGTTTCTTCAACCCTTGGTGGGCAGTCTGCCGTCATATGTCAAAGACACGGGACATTTTATCTCCAAAATTGAAGGTCTAGACTACAACTGTGAATATGAATTTCTTGTTACCCTGGATGTGGAATCCTTATATTCTAACATCCCCCAGGTTGAGGCAGCCAAAGTAGTCAGTAACATCATTCAATCTGATCCCTCATTATTAAACAAACCTTTTTTGGTGAAAACTCTTGAAATTGTCCTGGAAGAAAACTTCTTTGACTTTGACGGGCAGCTGTACCAACAAGTTACAGGTGTCAGCATGGGGGCGGCATGCGCTCCTAGTATTGCCTGCCTATATATGGGGAACTTTGAGAGACTTAACATCTTCAACGAGGTCGCGCCATTCTTTGAAAATGTGCGACACTGGTCGCGGTTCATCGATGATGTCTTTTTTATTTGGGCCGGCGACCAAGACTCCTTGGAGTTATATATCGAATGGCTTAACGCGGCGGATTGCAACATCAAGTTTACTGCCCATTTTAGCACCATGAGACTTGAGTTTCTGGACGTTTGGGTGGAACACCACGATTCTAAACTAGCGGTGTCTCTCTATACCAAACCGACCGCAAGGAATACCCTCTTGCATTTTGAAAGCTTCCATCCTAGGAGCCAGAAAGATGGGATCCCTTTCAGCCAGTTTCTGCGTCTTCGCAGAAATTGTACCTCTATTAAGGACTATCTTGCCAACGCTGAAAATATGAGACAAAAGTTCATTGACAGGGGGTATCCGCCAAGACTAGTCAGGAACGCCATGAAACGGGCTCGTTTCTATAACAGGGACTCTATGTTCCAGAATAAAAACCAGGAACCTATGGATAAACTTGTTTGTGTTACCAAACACTCTACATTCAATAATAGGATCAGACAGATCATAAATTCGGAATGGCATCTCCTAAATTTGGGCGAACAATCAGCAGCCATACCCAAACCGGTCTTTGCCTTCCGGAGGAACAAGAATCTTAGAAATCATCTGATTAGAGCTAAGACTCCTAACCAGGCAACATGGCTACAACGATCTATTGAGGGAACCACCCCTGTAAGAGGAAACCACAAATGCGGCACTTGCCACGCCTGTGCCAATGCAATTGTAGGCACCTCTTTTCACACTAATGGCTTCACCGCTAGCCTCGAAGGTATCACCAACTGCCGAACATCAAACTGCGTCTATGCAATCCAATGCCCTTGTCCATTGACTTACGTTGGCGAAACCTCGAGAGAGGTCAGAGTGCGCATTGGTGAACATAAGTCCTGTATTAGACGCCTTAAACACTCAGCCCCTCTAGTAGGACATTGGGCAGAGAAGAAGCACACGGAGGAAGATCTACGATGGACAATTCTGGAAAGAGTTCAAGCCCAAAAGGGCACGAATCCAGAAGACCTACGTAAAAAACGTGAGGTCTTTTGGATTTTTGTTCTTGACACCAAGACCAGAGGACTTAACGAGTCCCTACCATGGGAGAATGCCATAATTTGAGAATCGAACATATGGGATTATTTTGCAATACACATATTTCCCCTTATGTGTATACATTAGTCTGTTTTCTTATTTGTTATCTTTCAGTCTCTTCTTTATGTTTATTAATCTTACTTTGAATACTCCTCATGTACTCGTGTTGCATGCTTTTCTATTTTTGTATCTATGCGCCACTTTTCCCGTTTTCACACTTTTTCATTTTCTTTATTGTTTTGAACATCCTTTACCTTGGATTCCGTGTTGGCGTTTGTCTGTTCTAGGGCAATTACGTTGGCTCGTGTTTAGCCTCGTTGATTGGTTAGCCTGTTCATCTCGACCAAGCTAGTTGGTTGACGTTTTTTTGCAACTCGCCGGTTGATTGGCTATTCAGCAGAGAATGATTTTGACTCGAGGGGCTTAAATATTCGCTTTCCAAAAGAACCCGATGCTATGCGATCTTTTCCCGCGAAAAGCTTTTGCCGACCGGACCGCCTTTATCGAGTACGCTGACATTGTATCCCTTTCAGGTAAACTGTCCGTATCCGCGCTCATTACGCCTTTGTTCAATTTCGTGGAGCGTATACTCATACCTTAAGACTATCGCTCTAATTATCACCTTTTAGTTTATTCTTATATATTTTTTTGCTTTTCAGCTACCCTAGTGTTGGATTGTTCATACCTAAAGAAATCCTGACTTATCCGTTTACGCATTTGATAGCCCTTATTTCATCTAGGAAAGGCCCGTCTGAATCCAGGTGAGCGTATTTCTTTTCACCGGCTCTTATCCACACCCTTGCAGCTTTTTGCTCTCTCAGCTTTTTGACTTGATAGTGAGCAATGCATTTTTAGTCTATATGTTCAATTTTCCGTTACATGACCGTTACAACCTGACCATTTTTCTTGCCTACGATGTCGTGGTTTTTTCTAGACTCCGTCTTCATCTCTTGTGGAGACTTCCCCGATCCGAGTGTGTATGAAACAATCACAAGAGTTTTGCTGGCGGATCGGTGTGTTCCCAAAATACATGAATGGTTTCACCGATACACGGTCGACGGCTCTTTAATCTAGGTAACCCCGTTTTATAGCTTGTTGTTTGCCATTTTTTCATTTCTACCAATTCACCAGCGAGACGATTTTGGGTCCCTTTTTTAAAAACAGGATTGCAATCTCTATTACTTGATTATGATATTTTCTAATTGCTGGTTTTTATTATTCTTCTACTTTCACTCTTGCTTCACCATTTCTTTTACCTTTTAGTTTCATGTTTTCATACGTACGTTTCTTTTTTTCCCCTTTTTTATCCCGTTCTAGAGAGCGATACCAAAGGGTTTCTTCATTTTGCATGGATCTGCATCTTTCTTCTTTGATTATCACTTTTCACATACACAGGTAAATATATTCATTTATATTGTTGTCTGCAGCCTCTTGTTTAGCCTTCTTTTTAAATCCGTTTTGACTCTAGATTGGTTGTTCTTTGTGTCCTATGATGGATGGCCTATAAAAGTCCCTTAATGGGGTTTTTCTATCTATTCTTTTGGTCTGTTCTCAGAATTTTTTCATATTTTTGTCTTCATTTGTCTTTTTCTATTTTCCTAGGTGTAAACTATTCTACATCCTGATAATTTCGATGTTTTTGTTATCCTCAGAACTATAATTTCTAAATTTCATTGAGAATTTATAACCAAATAGCAATGTGTTTCCCCCTTAGGGATTATGGCACTCAGTCTGTGGACTTGTTTGTCTATTTTACAAAATATATCATTCTGTTTTTACAAAACTTTTCTATTTGTTATTATTATTCTTTCTCTTATCCTTATAGGTCCCAGCCTGTGTGTGGGGGTTTGTCTGCTACGCCCTGAGGAAGGTGGTACTCCTGGTTTGGAGTGTGTTTCACCGAAACGCGCGTCGGCGTTTTTCTTTGGGCCTGTAATTCCCGCCCTTGAGACTCTCCATACAGCTTGATTTCTAGCTCACTGTTACCATCTTGTCCTATTGCTAGACTTCCCTGTGATCACCTCTCTGGGAATGGGCCCTTTAATGGCTGTTTGGCCAATGTTGAATGATTTTTTGGAATGATGTTTGAATGTGAGCTGTTTGAAGTTGAGTGTTTGTCCTCTGATTGAAAATCGTCCCCCCTTTTTCATATTTTCCCTTTTTTTTTTCCCCCCCCCTGCCTGGGAACCTGTTTTCTGTGGCTTATTTTTGCATTATATTTTTTTGTTTTGTGAATAATTTTGTGTATGTCCTATGTATTATTGATTTTGATATAAAAAATACATAAGCGAGCAATCTAATGCTTATGATAATATGTTTCTAAATAAAAAGGAAACTTTTTTCTATTTATTGTGATCATCTTTATATTTTGCTGCACTTGTATTGTTTCTTTATCTTTCTTTTGTTATTTCGTCACAACACCCTCTTTCTTTTTCTTGAGTGCCATACCCTTTGGGGATTTAATAAAAATATGATACGTAGTACTTTTTAAGCATAGGGGTAGAGTGACTTGTGTTTTTTGCTTGGCTGTTTATTCCCCCATATCTCTACCCATATTGTGCTGTTTGGGGGTGCCCCTTGTTCTTTGTATATGGTATGACGATATCTGGAAACAGTAGAAGGAAGTTGTTCCGACCACGGCAGACGGGCTCAGCTCATGCCAGAGCACCATCTCACATGGAACCAAGCACTCTGCCTTCAGGATTGTTAAGGCCTGCCATAGGAGTGACTTATAGGTTAACATGTGTCCCATTTAAGGTTAGGTATAGGTATACTACACCTACGTAAGAGGTGGTTACACCAACTTACCCCAGCTGAGTGATCAGCCAGTTGTGTCAAATTTGTTAGGCCAGGCCTGGGGTGGCAAAATACATGCTGCAGCCCCTGGCAGGCCTTAGATACACCAATGCCCTGGGTACCTAGTGTACACTGGTACGGGGGCTCACAGGGTGATCCACTTCCAATTGGTTATGCACCTAGGGTGCATAGTGTAAATTTAGTAGAGAGAACAGCAGGCTGGGGGTCTGATTGGCAGGCCCACAGCCTCAATATGTCAAAAACCAGTGAAGCAAAAAGCAAAAATTTGGGGTGACCATAGGATAGCAGACCCTACTCTCCTACACTGGTGGCATGGTCCACCACCACCAGTATAAACCTGTGCCCAGATGCTGTCTGAAGATCCATGGGACCAACAAGGTCAATTCCAACCCTCTCAAAGGGAACCCCCACCACATGTAGTGGCATCAGGGGGGCCTTTGTGGTTCCACCTGCCTTGCCACTGGCTTGGCAGGTCACACAGAAGAGACAAAACTCCTTAGTGTCTTCAGACATGTGGGGCCAGTGTAAGTGGGGACAACTCTGTCCCAAGTCTTGTTCTGGCCCAGGTGTCCTGCTAGGGGAATATCATGGGCTAGTGTAAATAGGAAGCCCCTAAACTTCAGAGGTATGACCATCCTCCTGGATGCACCAGGCTTGGGGTCTCTACTCTGAGTAAAGGAGTCCATCATCCCAATAAACTTTATGGGTGCCACTAGCATTCCCAGCAGCCTCATCAGCAACATGCTTTCTGAGGGGTTCAAGAGAGGGGCAGGTCTTCTGCTCCTGGCTCAGATCAGACCTGGAAGGGCCCCTGCCCCAAGATCTCAACCTGGTCAGGTTCAAGCTCCTCTGGGACAGTTCCTTCTGCAGGCTCAAGATCATCTGTATTCTGAGTCAGGTGGGAAGGCACTGCCTTAACCCTACTGCTCCTCCTCTTGGGGGGCACCTGGTCCATTATTCCAAAATCCATGGACTGTCCAGTTTTAGACATTTTGGCCTGTGACCTAGTCACAACAAAGACATGAGCAATGATCCCTAACATTTCAGCATATGTCCTGAGCTCCACTTCAGCCCAAGCTGAAGTTTCTAGATCATTGCCAAGCAAGCACTGTACTGGTAGGTCTGCACTTATCACAACCTTGTTAAGGCCAGTTACCCCTCCCCAGGAGAAGTTAACAACTGCCAGAGAATGATCTGTTCTGACATTGGTAGCATTGGTCACTTGGTACATTTCACCAAGTATAATCTGCCCAGGATCCACAAGATCTTTTGTCACCATTGTGACACTTGCTCCTGTGTTACTGAATGCCAAACCTTCTATTCCATTTATTAAAGGCTGTTGTGTGTATTTGCCCAGATTACTGGGGCTCACAAAGGGGGACATATCCATGCCCCCATCACAGACTAGAACAGCCTGAGTTGGAACTAGGCCGGAGTCCATCTCAGAACCCAGGGTCAACCCTACTACACCCTTAATCTGGACATTACCACCACCAATTGTAACTGTACTAGGGGGAACAGTTGCCTTAGGGGCAATAGTGGCTGGAGTAGATTCTTGGACTAGGTGCAATCACTGGTCCAGTGAGTTTTCTGTTTACACATTTTGCATCATGGTTTATTTTGGCCTTTTCCCTTGTTAGACTGTGAATCCCCACCTGAACAAGGGGCCTTGTGAAGACTGGTCTTTACCCTTCTCCCCACCCTTATCAGAGTTTTTAGGATCTTGCTTCTTGGGTTCACCACCTTGGTTCTGTACCTTCTGCCTCACCCTGGTTCTGACCCACTTGTCTGCCTTCTTTCCCAATTCTTGGGGAGAGGTCAGATCTGAGTCTACCAGGTACTGGTGCAACAGCTCATTGTGACAATTATTAAGGATCTGCTCCCTAATAATCAAATTGTACAATCCTTGATAGTCATGCACTTTATTGCCAAGTAACCAACCTTCCAGAGCCTTAGTAGCACAATCTACAAAGTCTACCCTTTCCTGAGTCTGTGCCTTTTGGGTATCCCTGAACATTAACCTGTATTGCTCAGTGGTTAGGCCAAACCCATCAATTAAGGCACTCTTCAGACTGCTGTAATCATCTGACTCCTCCTCTCTAACAGTGAGGAGCTTATCTCTACCTTTGTCTGCAAAGGAGAGCCATAAGATTGCTGCCCACTGCTCCTGGAGGACCCTTTGTACTTTACAGGCCCTTTCCAGTGCAGTTATCCATCTGTGGATGTCATCCCCACTCTGGTAGGGAGGGACAATCTTATTCAGGTTTCTATGGTCATGAGACCTTTCCCTATCTCTAGGGATGTTGCTGCCACCAAGGGACTCTAGTCCCATCTTTTTTCTAGCTCTGTAGAGCTCCAGGGCCTCCCTATCTAGGGCTACCTGCTTTCTTCTGATTTCAAGCTCAGCTTCCTCATACTTAAGCAGTCTCTCCCTTCTCTCCGGAGATTGAGGTCTCTATAAATGAGTTAGAATAGTTAGACTCCACTGAGGGAGATCTTGACCTTCTTGGCCCACCACCAACTCTCCCAGGAGGGACAAAGAGGGGTCCATTATGTTCCTCTCCATCACTGTCTAGGGAAATTGGATTTTCCAGGTCCAGGTCATTGTTATTTGCCTGACCAGCCTCAGAGGCCAGGTCATGGGGAGTTACCTAGCCCTTCAGATCCTAAAGATCTGCTAAGGTCATCCAGCCTGAGTACCTCTATGAGATGCTGGGTGGTTGAGCTTTTGCCTGTCTTCAGTTTCCTAGTTGTACACAATGCTCTCAATTCCATGAATGGGAGTTTATCATACTGGGAATCTTGAAGCCCATTGGCTTCTCGCAAGGACCTACTGGTTCTTGGCCTTGAAGACATTACTAGTGTTGGTGTGGTGTATTGCACTACCCACTCTAGTGTGGCCTACTAAACTCTCTTGAGTTGTAGAAAGGGTGTGCTAAGCCCTTAACAGACAACTCTAAGTTCAGTAGAACGTACTGTATTCTAAAGCTTGTATTATATGTACCTAGGGTACCTTTAGTGGTTTTCAGTTAGATACTCAATTGAGATTATCTGGTAAAACAATAGCAAGCTGGAATCCCACACGCTGCACACCAATGTGAGCAGTTTTTCTGATATATGCTGTCCACTTGTTATAGTGGGCACCTTGTATCAGTCCAAACAACCCCGTATTGGTTATGAGTTAAAGACAACCTTTATTGAAAGCTATCCTAGTAGTAGCTATGGAGAGCAGCCTTCAGGTTAAGTCTTGAAGGAATGTAAAACAGCTTGTTTTACCAGTCTATAATCTCTTAAATCACTAAATGAAAGATATCCACACCATGTATATATATAAAATACATGTGTTTATTACTAAACACACACTCCTAGTCTCATTATGAGACTAGAGGTCAAAACACATACGTTACACTTCAACAATCACAGTAAAATAGCACATATACACGTCAGGCCCTAGGGGCGAGCCAAACCATATACTAAAATAGTGGTATAAGAACCACGACTTAACTAGACACAAGGCCTAGAGCCTGTAGAATCGCTGGGACCCCAAGGAACCACCCAAGGTAGTGACACAGGGGACCCACGGGGGCCCTGTGCAGTGTGTGAACACAGCTGCGAGCTCCCGTTAGCTTCAATGGGGAAAGTCGCAGTTAGATTTTTAAAGATTAGGGACACTTAGAAATGAGTCAGGACCAAACCCTTTTGGACTTAAGAAGTTCTAGGGCTAGCACCCACGGGAGCACCGGAGTACTCGTGTTACCTCACCCAGGGAAGCCAGGTGCATAGGTGTCTTTTGGTGTCGGGTCGCGTCGTCGGTTTCAATGGGAGCTGGCGAAGAAGTGCTGCTGCCGTGAAGATTGTAGGAGAGTAGGATCTGCTTCACATGGGTACCCCCACTTTTTGCTGGTGTTTCACTGTTTTTTGACCTTAGTCTGGCTGTGGCCCTGCTAATCAGGACCACAGCCTACCTGCTTCCTCTCTAAAATGGTTTCCATGTACATTAGGTACATATCTAATTGGATTCTGGAGTGCCTTATACGCCCCTAGTATATGGTATACTATGTACCTAGGGCATAGGTACCTCAGAGGCCTACCAGGGGCTGAAGCATGTATTATGCCACCCTTGGGAAGCACTCCAAAATGGCACCACGGGTCTGCTCCTGCAGCCTGGGTAAGGGTGTGCTTGCACCCCTTACAGTGGTATAGGCTACCTATATCACTACCTTATACAGACACATATAAACCTATAAGCCACTCCTATAGCAGGCCTTGACAATCCTGAAGGCAGAGTGCTTGGTTTGTGTGAGAGGGTGCCCAGGCATGAGCTGAGCCCCTCTGCAGCCTTCGGAACTCCTTCCTTATAGCCGTTCTGTGATACAGCCATACCATATACTCTTAAGTGCATTATGACCTTGCGGTAAATGCTAACTTTGGGATGGCTGTATCAAAACATGTCGTGTTTGGTGTCAAATGCTTTCGAATACTACCCCCCTGCCAGTTCTGGCAGCGGGGGTAGCATTCCACCCTTCTAGAGGGAGAGATGTTCACACTGGCTAAACCCGGTAGGACTTTCCTGAGCCCTGGCATCACAAAATGGATACCTCTGCCACAGACACGGTTCTGGCCTTCTGCTGCTAACCGAAACTCCTGCAGGGGAGGCCTGGACAATAGATTTCCTGTCGAAGGGAGATGTAACCACCTCCCCAGACAGGCAGATGTGTATTGGGGCTGGGCGGGAGCACTCTCTGGTGCTTTGAAGTCCTGCACTGGGGGCACGTTTGGCGTCCCTGTGCATAGCCCAGTTCAAACCGGTTGCAGGGGCTACCTGCCCCTGCTCTGGCACGAAACTGGACAAAGGAAATGGGTGTAACCACCCCTCTTTCCTGGCCCACCCATAGGTGGGGCATTAAAGTTAGTCCATTCCCTAAACTTACTATAAGTATAGGAATCCAGTCCCTAGGACTTTAGATTACCCTAGACGAAACTCTGCAATGCACATCCTGGACCTTCAACGTTCTATCCTGACTAGAAGACTGAAGAAATCTCCCTTGGGGTCACGGAGTGACTCCCCTGCTTGGCAGGCACCAAAGAAGCAACTGACCGGTCTGCATCTCTGAAGCTCCCGCCGGACGCCGAAGTCTTTGCATCACCAGTGGTGGATTTCCAGACTTCACCGAGGCTACCCTGAGTCCACAGTAAAGCTGAGGCCCGTGGCTATCGTGGGTGACGTGGAACCGTGACCCCTGGACACCATGAACCTTTGCAGCAACACTATCTTCCTGGTCCTCCTCGAAGTTGTGCTTTGGGATCCGAGTAGCCTCAGCCTTAAGCACCTCCTGCACCAGAGATTGTTGGCCTCCACTCCACAAGTGACCCGTGGGCCAGCTTCAAGTGCGACCCCTCGAGGCTCCTTCGCGATCACTAGCCCATTGGCTAGCAGGTCCCCACGAAGGCAACTCCTTTTCTACTTGGGCTTACCTGGTTGCTCCAGATGTGCCCTGACTTACCCTCACTGGGTGAGCCCCTCAGACCTTGCTGGTCTGCACTGCAGTCCTTTCTCTAAATTCCAGTGACTTGCCGTTGCCAAGGCTTGTTGGGTCCATTCTGGTCGCCGATACCGCAGCACGTGACAGACTTCGTGGGACAGCTCGAATCCGGCTCGAGGACTTTGTCAACGCCTCCTGGACCTCGTGGCTGAAGAGTCAAGAAACCCATCAACTCACCTGAAGCACCCGACATCTTTGGGCATTGGTCCATCCTGCCCTTGGTCACTGGCTAGTGGCCCAGACTCTGTCCGCTCTGCTTTCAGGTTCCTTACATCCTAGATCCAGGCTTGGATCTCTTCGGACACTTCTCCTCTTCACGGCAGCAGCAATTCTTTGCAGGCTCCCATTGAAATCGACGACGCGACCCGACACCAAAAGACACCTATGCACCCGGCTTCCCTGGATGAGGTAACTCAAGTACTCCGGTGCTCACGTGGGTGCTAGCCCTAGAACTTCTTAAGTCCAAAAGGGTTTGGTCCAGACTTGATTAGGAGTGTCCCTAATCTTTAAATTTCCAACCGCGACATTGCCCATAGAAGATAACGGGAACCTGCGGCTGTGTTTACACACTGCACACGGCCCCTGTGGGTCCCCTGTGTCACTACCTTGGGTGATTCCTTGGGGTCCCAGCGATTCTACAGGCTCTAGGCCTCGTTTCTAGTTCAGTTGTGGTTCTTATACCACTTTATTGGTATATGGTTTGGTACGCCCCTTGGGCCCAAAACGTGTATTTGTGCCATTACTGTTGATTGCTAACTTGTAAGTTAAGTACTTCGAACTCCAGTCTCATAAAGAGACTAGAGGGGTGTGTTTTATCTTAAATATATATATTTTAAATATATACCTGGTG
This sequence comes from Triturus cristatus, assembly GCF_964204655.1. NCBI lineage: Eukaryota > Metazoa > Chordata > Amphibia > Caudata > Salamandridae > Triturus > Triturus cristatus. Next base: position 464,587,490 of record NC_140579.1, on the reverse strand, counting down.
TGGTTGTCCTTTCATTTGATCATTCAAGCGATTATAGACTGGTAAAACAAGCTGCTTTACATTCCTTCAAGACTTAGCCTGAAGGCTGCTCTCCATAGCTACCACTAGGATAGCTTTCAATACAGGTTGTCTTTAACCTATTCACAATAAGGGGTTGTTTGGACTGATACAAGGTGCCCACTATAATTAGTGGACAGCATATTTCAGGCCATCTTCTCACAGTGTACAGTCTCTTAGGGGTGCCTCAGCCTCCAAACCTCTCTTCTTGGGGGGGAGGTCTACAAGATATCCACAGGGCTGCGGATTGGTCCAATTAAAGTATGTTTAAAAGTTGCTATTTTAGACCTGTTACAAGCGCTACTGACAATGTATTAAATGCACTTTAAACTTGCATAATGTCAGCCTCTGTGTCATCCCATAAAATTTAGATTTTTCATAGCCTGGTGGGCAGAAATCTGTATTCTATTAAAGACACAGAGACTAAAAATATCCCTCCACATTGGCACCCTCCATAATGGAGAAAAGTTATTGATTTTGTATTGGGTTTTTCTTTTCCAAAGTAAGAAGTTTTCACTGACAATGTTTTTCATTTGAAAGTTATGGATCTTAGAAACTATCTTGTTTGCAGCGCCAAAAAAGGGAGAACACTGCGTGCAGGGGAACTTTATAGCCTATTAGAATGTTATTGAAGTTCTATATTCTTCGATTGTTGCTGCTGTGAGCGGGCAATAAAGGAGATTTGCATAATCTTAGCCCCCGTGTCTTTAATAAAATACAGATTTTCTGCCCACCAGGCTATGAAAAATCTAAATTCTCTTTCAAATGTCATCTTTTTAATGTATCTCAGACAAATCCTTTGTGTAAGGTGATGCCAGTCACAATAAGCAGCCCCTCCCCCCTCCTCCTGGACTCCTACTCTCAGGACGGCTTGCAGGAAGCTTTATAATATCTAACCAGCTTTTCTTTGCTTTTGACAGAACAAGCTAAGAACTGAGAAGAAGAAACTTGAATCTGAAATTGAAAAACTGCCGCAACTCCTGAAAGAAAATGAGCAAACACTGCATGGGAGACTGAAGGAGATGGAGAATAAAATTACCATGGTAGAAGATGCAAATATCACCAAACTATCCAATCAAATCACCTCTCTCAATGCTTTGATAACGGAGATAGAAAAGAAATGTAAGGGGCCGGCTTGGGAATTCCTGAAGGTGAGATACTGTTTGGGCAATACAACAAAAGAAGGAAGTGAAAAATTCATATTTTGTGTGCATTATGAAATGTATGAGTGGAACACACATGATCTCCTGGCAGGGTCAATGCATAGTGACTCCACGCAGTCTGACAACTGCGCATAATATACAGACATGAATAATTTACATTGTCCTACTTGATGTTGAGAGCCCAATTCAATATACAAACAGTGGGATGTACAGTGACCTTTTGCAGTGTTATATACAATTAAATTACGCATACTATAAAATTCTGCTCAATATTATTTATTCATATTGAACATCAATCTGAATGTTCAAAACCCAGCAAAACATCTGGAACATACATATAAAAAAGTGCCACAAATGTGTAGACTGGAAAAAGGAAGGACTTGCGTGCAAAGTGAGGGTTAAATGAGGGCAGAAAGGGAGTGACAATATACACATCAACAATGATATTGGTATGTCCTACATGACAATTAAATACAAGCAAAATAGTTAACAGCCATTATGTCACTGAATAGGCACAATGAACAAAGCACTTTTGCCTGCATTGGCATATATACAACAATACGTAGACGTTTCGACCCCTGACAGACGTAGGTGACCTTGATCCTTACAATGGGGTCTTCCTCAGGACTGTAAAGGGACACCTGGAATTTCATAAAGGGAAATACTTAGAACTTGTCATAATTTGTAATGCAAAGTCTAGATATAAAAGGGAAACTAAAGTACTGTAAACCACCAATGGCTGGGTGGTTGAAATGATCGTCGTGGGCCCGTGGGCTCCTAGGTCAGAGAACGACCATACGGCAACCTAAAAAGAGGGGAAGGTTGGACACCATCAGTTATTTGCAAAGGGATTTAGAGTTGATATGGTGTATGTAAAACACAGAATATTTCTGGACTTACTTCTCATAAGGTAATGTCAAAATTCAACGATGTTCTTTTCAAAAGAAAACTTCCAGCGAGGAGGCAGAGTTTGAATCAGAAGGTTCCCAATTACTGTGAAGAGTAACAAACAAGCAGGGGACGAAGATATAACACCACTCCTCAAAATAACGTAAGGTTTTAAAATGTTTAAAGAAAAAAGCGTGACTGTAAAAATCGGTCTCATTACCTTGTGGAAAAGAGCTGTCATCATTACGGGATAAACAAAATTCCAAAAGTTCCAAAGGATCTTTGAGGTACCACGGGGCATATTATCAAGCACGGCGTTAAAGTTATCGCCACTTTAGCGGCAGAAAACTGCTGCGAAAGTGGCGATAATGGGCTTGTTAATATGCCCTTGAGAGTTCCAATAGAAGCCCATGTTGACACCAGAACATGGGCTTCTATTAGAATTCCCAAGGGCATATTATCAAGCCCATTATCGCTGCTTTAGCGGCGATAATTTTAATGCCGTTTCTTGATAATATGCCCCCACGTTTCTAAACAAAAGGATGGACAGGCAATAATTAACCCTCTGTCCAAAGTTCCACTCATAAAGCAATGAAAACTTGTTTAAGCATAGACACCAATAAGATTAAATCCATTACCTCGAGGCAAAGTGCATCCGTTCACTCCATCGTAAACGGAGCACTGAAGGGAAATTTCCTTAAGTGCTAAGTCATCATGACACACGTGCAGCCTGCGCAGTGACAGGCGACCGATGCTGCCGGGTGGAAGTCATATGGATGACAAGGCTTGAGCAAGGTGGACGAAAGAGTACTCGCAGAAGATGGTGATTTTGAAAAAAGAAAGTCTAATTGAGTTACGTGTGTATTGGCATTGTTTCAAACCAGTGAGAAAGGCAGTGTTTTACAATCCTGAAGTAAAAAGTCAGTTCTTGCAATTTCGGAAAAAAACACAATATGGGCTTACATTGTTGTATTTGCGCACAAAAATACTTTTGGAGCGATAACATCCTATGCGTACACAGAGCCCCGCCATTCTCACATTTCCATGACTACCAACAATAGCGGTTACACGTCACGAAATACAGACTGCATTACTGGTTACAGCGCTGGCTCCATTAGCAACCGCCCACATTTTTACCATTCTACATCACCGGAGCAGGCGGAGCGCACAGATTAGGCCCGTTTTCTATTTTTCTCTTTTTCTCATAGACGCTACTCACCTCTCGCACTAATTGAGCGCACCGGGCCAGCATTCGAGAGAATTTGGAACTCACTTCCGCCTCAGCTCCGGACCACCACCTCTTCCCAGGCCTTCAAAACTGACCTTAAATCTCTCCTCCTTCAAAGACACTTCCAAATTTAATTCACGCCCTATATTTTCTGAAGGAAGTCCTTCCATTATAGGAAATTCTGTTCTCCATGCCTATAGAAGTGCCTTCTCAGTGTGTTTTGTGTTTTGAGTGTCTGCCATATATTGCAGTATTATACTTTTACTTGTATTTTGATCGCTTTTGTAACTTGCACACATGTCACTTTCTCCTTTTGTAACGTATCGTATGCTACCTCTTGTATTTTGTATGCTTTTGATACATGCACTACGGCCACCACTGCCTCATGTAACATAACTTTTGTTTTAGTGTTCTGAGTGTCGGCCATTTATTGCAATTTTTTTTTCTTTTTACCTCTACGTGTACTTTGTATGCTCTTGTAACCTGCACACGGCACTTTTTCCGTTTGTAACGTATCGTTTGCTACCTCTTGTATTTTGTTTGCCCTTGATACTTGCACAATTGTCACTATTCCCTCATGTAACGTACCATTTGATTTTGTAACATGCTCACTTGTATTTTTGCTCCGTATGTATCATTACTGCTGCTATTGTGAAGCGCTCTGACACCTTCGGGTAAAGTCCGCGCTATATAAAAACTCATTAAATAAATAAAAATAAATAAAAAACTACAGGTTGAGAGGAGGGTCCTGAGCTCATACGCAGTAAGTCGATACAGAGGTACTACCACGCCGCCACTGATCTGGTAAGACCGTTCCTTTTCAGAAAACAACCAATGGCCAGCGCGCCACTTTCTCTTTTTCTTTCCTAAAGAGCCAGCACCCCTGCCAGATACTCATGGGGCATTCGCAGCAAAACGCTTGTGTGAGAACTAAGTCATTCCTTCTCACCATTTTGTTCCCGATATTACTGCCATACACTTTACCGCATATATCGGCCTTAAACAGTAAATACTTCACCCCGCCGCTAGTTCCGCAAACCACACGAACGTGACGGTTTTAATGATTTGACGTGATTATGCATACTTTGCTAATTCGCATCTCTGTATGTTTGTTGTGTCTTGTATGTTTTTATGTACAGTAATGCCTTGAGAGGGAAGCCCCCTCTTACATATAGTGCACCTTAGCGCGTGCAACACATTATTTTGCTCTATAAGATGATCAGTAGCATAGTTCATACCTTCACACATCACATAGGTCCTGAGGAAAGCCACTTTATAACATAACGCTCGGCTGAAACATGTAGACCACCCACTGGATGCAGGAGTACCCTAAATACTACTCCACCTACATCCAACGCCTTGCTTTTATTACTGCCAGAAGCCCAAACATTAAAGTAAATCCTTTGGGTAAATGGGACCGTTGGACAATTTTTAAACCTATCACCTCTCACGTCACTAACACTGCACACTCAATAACATACCCGCTCCGCTGTAACACAGGCGTTGAAGCACACCTGGGACACATTCAGTGTCATCGGGTGGGGCCCGATGATGAAGCATGCCACCAACTAGGTTGGTGGGTAAGGGCTTTATAAAAAGAAACAAGACTTTTTCTTTAAAATACATCATCAACCATACACCTTTGTGACTCCTATCATGTCTAGGTAGACTAGTTCTTCTTGCTTAGAAACATTACTCCAGGGGATCAGGACTAGTTCTCTCTTCCTCTCTCTCATTTTGATACATAATCATATTAATATAATTATCATGGGCCAGGGGCATTGCACCTATGGCTGTCATGTATTACTCATGCTGCTTTGGAGAGGCGTATTATTAATATTATTACCATGGGCCGGGGGCACTGCACCTCTGGCTGTCATGTATTATTAATATTACTACCATGAGCGGGGGCATTCCACAGGGGCGTGGCTAGCCAGCCATCATGGCGGACACGAGTCCCTAACGCTCGGACCGATATCCCCCTTGAATCCGGCAAATTTATCCTGAAATTGAACCATCCACGTTGAAAACAAGTGGGACCAGACAGCCAAGGAATCGCTGAGGTCAGGGAGCCTCGAATTGTGCTGCTAAACCCCCCAGGACTGCAGCTGCTGCGGTGAGGACAGCCAAGGCCTACAGACTGAGAGGTCGCGTGCGGACGATCGACGGTGAGAGGCAGCCACCCGCGCTTAAGCAGCAGCCCCCGCGGCGGCGGAGAACAGCCAAAGCAGAGTGACGGCGGCCTCCCCACAAGACCTCCGGAATCGAGAGCAGCGAGGCCGCGATTGGCGCAACAGCAAATATAAGACGCCGCTCTGCGGCGCTACATGTGGGAACTGACCTTGATGGTGAGAGCCCTGCGGACTACTAGACCCCTGGCGAACTGGACCCTTGATGCGGCCTTGCTGATGTGGAGCGTAGGTGCCCGCTGTGAAGTAAACCGGGTCCCTGCGATGGGAGCCGGGGCTACTGCGGTGACTCTGAGCAGCCTGGTAGCCATGCGGCTGATGTTGGCGCTGCCCTGGAGCCTATATGCGAGTACAACAAGGACCCCCTGTTAATTCCAATTCCTAGGACAGGGTCAAATGCATTTGACAGATAACAACCTAGGCAATCATGACTGATAAAACTGAATGTGTGTCACAAGGTCAAAAGGAGAAAACCGAAGACAACAATAAACATGAAATTACGTATGTATTTATTTTCTCAGTTAAAATCATTCATAGGAAACTGAATGTGAACAACAAGGTATTCTGCAGATATTTAAATTAAAATCATGACAATCATAAAAATTGTGTTATACATAAGAAAATAAACAATATAACAAAGTGACTAAATTAGAATCGACGCGCGTTTCGGCGTGAGTGACGCCTTCGTCAGAACAAAGTCACAATTCCTGTAATCGAAAAAAAGGGTATTTAAACAATAATTTAACAATTTGTTCTCATGTAATACATTTAACATTGTAGTCGTATTTTGACATGACCGACACATATTTATTATAGTTAATTTATGGTATGTCCTCATAGAGAATTACAGTGCGTATGGTGGAATTCTGCTATCAATAAGTGATATCCAGTATGAAGCGAACTTCTATAAAGAAGAGGGGAAAAAAAGCTGCCCTGGAGCCTCCCAGCGAGTCGAGAAATATGGCCAACCCCGGAGGATACGAACTGTGCGCGAGAGAGACTGCAGAGCGAGGAGTGGTGGCGGATGCTCGATGTTCGCCACGGGGGGGCCCCCGACGAAACTCTGCCAACGCCAGTGAGCTAAGGCGGACTGTGGGCACATCGATCGGCCGATGGGTGCGTGCCCTAGCGGAGGCCGGATGGTGAGTGGGAAAAAAAAAAAAAAACTGGGACCTAGGAAACATGCGGGCATCGCACGGATGAGGCGGATGTCAGGCGCCGGGGGTGGCCTGCCCTGATAACGACAGAGGGAAGATGTGTGATCTGCGGCCTACACGAGGGAGTCACTTGCAGCCTAGAAGATGCTGATCTTAAACAACCAGCCGCTCCGCCACACCACCTTCTGAGCGCCAAGGAGGGGAGCGGAGGAGGTGCTAGGTGTGAGTAGGCACTGGGGGACCCCCCATGTGAGAAGTTGGCCTGGCATATGTTGGTCACTAGTTATAGTGGCCACCTTGCACCAGGAAGGAATGCACACTGCCCCCTTCGATGCGTGAGGCCTACGTGGTGTCCTTGCTAAAGCCAGATAGGGACCCCGCAGCCCTGGGATCTTATAGGCCCCTGGTGCAACTTAACGCAGATTATAAGGTACTCGCTATAGTGCTAGCGGAGCGGTTGGCGCTGGTGGTCTCCGAATTGGTTCACGGCGACCAAAACGGATTTGTGCCCAAGCGTAGCACATCACTGAACTTGCGAAGGTTTTACAGGATGGCGTCGGACGATGTGCGGACGTGGCCCAGAGCGGGATGCCTTGTGTTATACCTGGAGAAGGCCTTTGGTTGCTTAGAATGGAGCTATCTAGCAGCAGTGCTGTCGAGATGTGAGCTAGGCCTGGGATTTCTTCAGATGGTTGACCTATTATACAAAAACCCTACTGTTCGGGTACGGTTAAGGCCATACATTTCTGATGCCATACCAATCCGCAGAGGTACCAGAAAGGGGTGCCCGCTGTCACCCCTCCTGTTCGCGTTGGCAATAGAGCCCCCAGCGGCGGCATTGCGGGCCATGCTGGGAGATGGAATACCCCTGGGCGATACGGTGCCCCAAGTGTCGTTGTACGCAGACGACCTCCTGATCTACGTGAGGGACATAGAGAATATACCAGCCCAGCTGGGATACACACTGTGCGACTTCGCCGCCAACTCGGGAGTAAACGCTAGCAAGTCCTGTATTTATGCATTCGGGGAGGGAAGCCAAGACCCGGGTTATACGCTAAATGGTACAAGGGTGCAATGGAGGGAAGACACCTTCCGATACCTGGGAATCCAGATATACCATCAACCGACAGACCTATTTGACGGCAACCTGGGAAAGGCCTTGACAGCAATCAAGTCACAGGTACACTTTTTGAGCACACTCCCGCTAACGGTCACTGGCAGGGTAGCACTATCCAATATGGTGATTCTTCCCCGCCTCCTATATTACTTCACTAATCTACCTATATATGTTCCGGCGTCCTTCTTTGCCACACTCACTAGACTACTCAGGGACTTCCTTTGGGGGAACGCTAGACATAGAATGGCACTAACAAAGTTGTACCTGCCTACCGACCAGGGCGGGTCTTGCTGCACCTTGTTTTGAGCACTACTTGTTAGCCGCACAACTGCAGTGGATAGCCCGCTGGCTTGCAGATAGGGGTTGCAAAGACACTGCAACCACGCTACCTCCTCGCTCCCTGGAACAAACAACCAAACTATTTCACCCGACCACTAAAGCCGCAACACCGGCGCCGCACCTCCTAGTGGTGGCGTACAAGTGCTACCGCCGTAGCCTTTATCTCACCAGAGCGCTAGTCCCCTATGCACCGGCAATACCATTGGAGGGTTCCCCAGGTGGGCCAGGGGTTCTCTCATCTCTTGCACTCACGGAATGGTGAGAAGCCGACATACAGACATTGGGAGATCTATATTGGGATGGCACACTTATACCATATGAATCCCTAGAAGAGGAAGTGGGACTGCCGCCGGGTCAATTCCTAAGACACCGCTTGCTAGTTGCGACGCTAACTTCTAGATGTGGGGACATGACCACAGAAACGAGCCAACACCTCACTATACAGTACCTCCATGTTATGGGGCAGGGCAGGCATTTGGTTCGTTGGTTCGCGGCTTCACTCTGAACACATGCAGTGATAAGTCTAGATCCACTCCGCCGCAAATGGGAAACAGATCTAGGGCGACAGCTGGAGGACAGGGAATGGGAAAAGATAATAAAGAGCCCAGTACGTATACCCAGAAACATGAGGTTCAGACAAATACAACTGTTCATATTCCACAGAGCATATCTTACACCCGAGACGATCAACAGGTACTTCCACCACACGGATGCAGTATGTCCTCATTGTGCAGAACCAGGGGCTGGACTACCAGACATGCTGTGGAGCTGTCACAGACTACATACATATTGGCGCACAGTCAATGGGCTACTACACACATGTACAGGCCACGACATACCCTTTGAATGGACAGTTTACTTATTACACCATTTCCATACAATCCTGGCTACAAAAGTCTCATCTCGGTTCCTTGACTTGGGATTGGTGGTTGCCAAGCGGCTTCTAACTAAGCGGTGGAAGGCACAGGACCCGCCACATATACATGCATGGAGGTACTCGCTTTTAGCATGGGCCAAAGCAGAGGGAATCGCCATCCTGCGGGAAGAAACATTGGGGCTGCGGAAGGAGCCCATAGCGGCCCAGTGGGAGGGACTTCTCCGGGCCCTACAGCAAAGGCAGGAGGACAGCCCTGAGGAAGTCTCAGGAACGGCTAAGACTTCAAGCTCTTCTGCCCTCAGCACTGGGGACTGTGTGTTTTGTGCTGCAACAGAAGAAAAGCAACTCGACGACATCTACGACGCCGCTGACGACTCAGTGTCCTGAAGGCACCACAGAGACCACCTGCTGACACCGCCACCGAGCCGCTGCTCGTACCGCGACCTGTTGGCACCGCACTCCGTACTGCCTCGCTGCATGATGACGCCTTGGCACCGCAGAGGGCAACGCCGCACCGCGACCGCTGACATGCACACTTACACATCTTTAGACCCAGACACTCTTCCGGTGCTGTCTATAATGATGCCACGCCCCCTCATAAATTGAAAGTCTGCCGCTTGCAATGTGCAGCGGGCCCGCGGCTGTAATATAAGGACCGCGGCCGGGAATATAAACTTTCTAAATGCATATTAGGGTCCAAAGGCTAGCAAATACAGGGGGAGCAATACCCCCATAGAGAAATCCGCTGGGTGGAATTACATCTAGTACATCAGGACTAGAATGTGTTGATTGTTGCCCCCTGTATGTCATGGTTTTTCTGCCTTATGCCAAGAAGCATCTCCAATGAGCTAGTGCCAGTATTTTTCCACAGTTACCCCCTCTGCCAACAATTGCCTCCAGTAGCAGTAGTTTTCACTGGTGCCTGCCCATGCCAACAATTGCCTTCAGTGTGCCAGTGGTTTTCACAGGTGCCTGCCCATGCCAACAATTCTCTCCAGTGTGCCAGTAGCAGTGGTTTTCACAGGTGCCAGCCCATGCCAACAATTGCCTCCAGTGTGCCAGTAGTGGTGGTTTTCACAGGTGCCTGTCCATGCCAACAATTGCCTCCAGTGTGCCATTAGCAGTGGTTTTCACAGGTGCCTGCCCATGCCAACAATTGCCTCCAGTGTGCCAATAGCAGTTGTTTTCACAGGTGCCTGCCCATGCTGACAATTGCCTCCAGTGTGCCAGTAGCAGTGGTTTTCACAGGTGCCTGCCCATGCCAACTATTGCCTCCAGTGTGCCAGTAGCAGTGGTTTTCACAGGTGCCTGCCCATGCCAACAATTGCCTCCAGTGTGCCAGTAGCAGTGGTTTTCACAGGTGCCTTCCATGCCAACAATTGCCTCCAGTGTGCCAGTAGCAGTGGTTCTCACAGGTGCCTGTCCATGCCAACATTTGCCTCCAGTGTGCAGGAAGCAGTGGTTTTCACAGGTGCCTCTTATGCTAACAATTGCCTCCAGTGTGCCAGTCTCAGTGGTTTTCACAGGTGCCTGTCCATGCCGACAATTGCCTCCAGTGTGCCAGTAGCAGTGGTTTTCACAGGTGCCTGCCCATGCCAACTATTGCCTCCAGTGTGCCAGTAGCAGTGGTTTTCACAGGTGCCTGCCCATGCCAACAATTGCCTCCAGTGTGCCAGTAGCAGTGGTTTTCACAGGTGCCTTCCATGCCAACAATTGCCTCCAGTGTGCCAGTAGCAGTGGTTCTCACAGGTGCCTGTCCATGCCAACATTTGCCTCCAGTGTGCAGGAAGCAGTGGTTTTCACAGGTGCCTCTTATGCTAACAATTGCCTTCAGTGTGCCAGTCTCAGTGGTTTTCACAGGTGCCTGTCCATGCCAACTATTGCCTCCAGTGTGCCAGTAGCAGTGGTTTTCACAGGTGCCTGCCCATGCCAACAATTGCCTCCAGTGTGCCAGTAGCAGTGGTTTTCACAGGTGCCTTCCATGCCAACAATTGCCTCCAGTGTGCCAGTAGCAGTGGGTTTCACTGGTGCCTGTCCATGCCTACAATTGCCTCCAGTGTGCCAGTAGCAGTGGGTTTCACTGGTGCCTGACCATGCCTACAATTGCCTCCAGTGTGCCAGTAACAGTGGTTTTCACAGGTGCCCGTCCAATATTTGATCTCCTTCAGGACTCCACACTGGATATACTCTTTTTGACGGAAACCTGGTTAACCACTGACTCCATGGCAATTCCGGCCTTAGCCCTCCCTATAGGCTATACGATGCTATCACAGAACAGACCTTGCGGTAGGGGAGATGGTCTAGCAGTGATATTTAAATCTGCTTTTCCCTGCACTCTCTCCCATCAGACTATCCCATGTTGTGAAAGCGCCCTGTTTAAAATCACAATATCACATAATTTCACTTTCACTGGGCTTCTTATTTACCGCCCACCAGCGCCTGCCAGAGCTTTTCAAGAATCCCTAGCACACACCGCATCTACTCTTGTCCTAGAGACAGCCAATCTGATCATTATGGTTGACCTTAATTTACATCTGGAACACCTTGACTCCCAGGATATCACCAACTTTGTGGGAGACATGGATGCCTGCCAACTAACTCAGCTAGTTGAGGGACCATCACATCTTGCAGGCCACTTACTGGATACAATATTTTCTAATATCCAATCTCTCAAAGCCCACCCCCTTCCTCCTCTGACCTGGACGGATCATTTTCTCATCCCCATGTGCCTCGGTCTTGCCGGTGCCCCTTTGCGGACCTCTCATCAGCCTTCCATGAGGCATCCCTGGCACAAACTGGACTCCTCAACCTTTGTTGTCCACCATTAAATCATCACGCCCTGATTGGCCTATTGATTTGGAGGCAGCTGATGGAGCCTTTAGGGGTTGGATTACCAACTCACTCGATCACTGTATTCCAAAGAAACTGACCAGCGCCAAGCGTGCGCAATCGCAAGCTTGCTATAACGAGACCTTGGTGCTGGAAAAGAAACATTGCAAAATTTTGGAACGAATCTGGAGGTGCACCTATGACCCCATTGCAAAAAATATCTATAGGAAGGCTATTAAAGCCTACCACAAATTAGTTTAAAAAACTAAAGCCGTGTTCTATACCAATCTGATCACATCGAGTCCCAACCCCTCTAAAACTATCTAATCTCTTATGAATGATATGATAAAACCCCGGCAGGAACTAACAATATCATATCCACCAACTTGCACTGTGAATCACTGGCACGTTATTTCATCAATAAAGTAGAGTGCATTTACAACGCACTCGAATCGAGGATGAGCGCCTCCAAATCCTGGGCGATCACTATTTCACCTGATCTCCCTTACTCTCTTCAAGATGCCAAGAAGCATCTCCAATGAGCTAGTGCCAGTATTTTGCCACAGTTACCCCCTATGCCGACAATTGCCTCCAGTGTGCCAGTAGCAGTTGTTTTCAAAGTTGCCTGCCCATGCCTACAATTGCCTCCAGTGTGCCAGGAGCAGTGGTTTTCACAGGTACCTGTCCATGCCAACAATTGTAACTAGTGTGCCAGTAGCAGTGGTTTTCACAGTTGTCTTCCATGCCAACAATTCCTTCCAGAGTGCCAGTAGCAGTGTTTTTCAAAGGTAACTGTCCATGCTAACAATTGCCTCCAGTGTGCCAGTAGCAGTGGTTTTCACAGGTGCCTGTCCCTGCCAACAACTGCCACAAGTGTGCCAGTAGCAGTGGTTTTCACAGGTGCCTGTCCATGCCAACAATTGCCTCCAGTGTGCCAGTAGCAGTGTTTTTCACAGGTCACTGTCCGTGCCAACAATTGCCTCCAGTGTGCCAGTAGCAGTGGTTTTCACAGGTGCCTTCCATGCCAACATTTGCCTCCAGTGTGCCAGCAGCAGTGGTTTTCCTAGGTGCCTGTCCATGCCAACAATTGCCTCCAGTATGCCAGCGGTAACATTTTTCCACGGGTCCCTTTATAAGCCACGATTTACCTTCAGTATGTAAGGGCCAATGGCAAACTAGCAAGCATTACATCATATTCTCACTCACATTTACTCAACCACACTCAATCATTCAATTATCACTCCGTCTACCTCACTCTCACTCATTCTTACTCTGACTCCAACATATGTACTCATACTCACTTGCTCTAACTGTCATTCTCACACACTCTATATCACTCATTCTCTCTCCTTCACACTCACACTCACTCCAACTTTTACTCACTCATACTTTTTCACTCATGCACTCTTATTGTCACACATTCTGACTCACTCATACTCATTGACACTCATCCTCACTTATTCTCACTCACTACCTTTTAGTGACTCTCACACACTACCTGTCAGTGACACTCACTGTTACTTACACACACTCATGCTCACATGTACAAACGTACTGACAAACTCACAAACACACTCCGATTCCCCAAGCACGTACCCTACATACATTTAAAAGCATTTGTTTATTTAAGACATCTGCCACAGAAGTTCTCTTTCTAGATCCTAGTGCCCCATTCACTAGCAGTGAATAATAATCTATCATTCACTATTAGTGTAATATAAAATTGGCTGAAAACAAAGGTGGAGCACGACCCCCATAAGAGCGAGCTTCCTCTGTGTTCTTGGTACTCATTTTGCTACCTCTGAAACCAGAGGTCACATAAGCTGTGCCGGGATCACAAAGGGCAAGCCTGGAGTCACAGATGTGACCCCTGGCAGTCCCTAAATGATGCCCGTGCATGTGACCCTGTTGAGAACATCATACAATGTGTCAAGTGACCTCATTCAGAATATCAGACTGTGCTCTGTTTTGTGACTCCATTCAGAATGACACTGTGCTCTGTCATTACCATTCTGAATATCAGTTTCTGTTATATCATGTGACCTCATTCAGAATATCACATTCTGTGCTTAGTCATGCGATACCCTAGAATGTGCTGTCATGTGACCCCCGTCACTGTTTTCTAACCGTAGATAGTTAAGTGCTTCACTCCTAAAAATACTGCCATAACTTTTAACATCTCCTGTGGAAACTGATTTCACTGTGTTTGTTTCTCTGTTTTTCAGGATGTCAGAAGCACCCTAAGCAGGTAAGGCCGGTTTATTATCCTCCTGTCAGTGTGTAAGGAGCAGGTCTCACTGTGCAGTGTGTGAATGCCACTACTGAGCTCACACTAAGTGTTAGGAAACTTTCAGACCCTCCTAAAATCACTTTGTATCCTCAAAAATACCTTTAAGTCCTCAGACTCCCCTGAAAACTTAATTCCTCGGGAAACTCCCATGCGTCCTCAGGAATCTCTCTTAAATGTTCATAAATCCCTGCGAGTTATCAGAAGATTCCTGTGAGTCCTGAAATAATTGCCACAGAAATGAGCTGCTGTCCTCACAATCCATATTTGTATCTTTAAAGCTTAACTGAAGTCCTAAGAAAAGTAAGCTGAACACACAGAAAACGCAAGCACATTCTGGAAAAGTCCCCCCAGGTTTATCTCAATTCAGAATTGTGCAAACACTAAGTCAACATTTCCTAACTATACAAACACAAATGGTGGCTATGCTCACAACAAGTGCAGATCCAATTTTCAGCACTATTGTTAGGGATGTTGGATCATACACCTATAGCTTCATGTGGGGTAGAGATGCTACCATGGTTCTACCTACACCCTGCCACCTAGGGTGTTCACCTGCTTAGGACAATGTCCTTTGCAAACACTATACAAAATAATAAGTATACTAGAGAACACACAGAAAGTCCATTGAATAAAGAAAGTAGTCCTAATATGAAGTCCATCAAATTATTTGCCCTTTTTGTGAAGTTATCTTATTCCACTTGTAGTTTCCACAATATTCGGATTATATACAAGCAGGAACAGCTAATATCTGGTCTATACGAGCAAAAGCAGCAAACACATGTTTCATCCATAGGACCCTTTCAAGGCTGGAGAAAATATACATACATCGGTATGGAACATCATCTCTCATGAAATCTTTTACGTAAACTCCATATGTGTCAACCTCATATATCATTGATGAGGCAAAGGAAAATAGTGACATGAAATTATATATGCCGGTCACAACACACTAAGGATATTGTAAAAAAAAATATTGTAGCTTCGGCTCACCCAAAGCCATAAAAAGCGGTACCCATGATAGGTGATGTTGACCGAAAGAAGAGAACCCATGGGGGCCACAGGGAATGCCAGTATATATTATAATACAAGTGAAAAACTAGATTTTACATGCATTGTGCTCTCTAAGATACAAAGAAATATGTGTATTTAGTGTTCCTTTTTCCATGCAAGGATAGAATAAATTAAATTATGAGATTTAATAAGAATTTAGAATACCTGAGCGTCCAGTAGTAAGGACAATGTTCAAATGTAGTCCGAGAGATACAGAGAAGATCTTGTCAGAATCTATTTAAAATATATATAAAATTGCATGTATATGCAAACATGCTGAGGAAAATATAGTATTGTGCACAAAAGTAAGAATCCGTACACCGTAAGGAGAGCAAGGTCTCCTGAGTAGTAAAAAGGGAAGTGCAAATAACAACATATAAAAGTAGACCAGTTTAGAAAGGAAACTAGTCACCCAGGTGAAACGAGGGAAGTGATTCCATGAGTAGCGGAATACAATGAAAAGGGCCAATGTACAAAAAGTTGTCTTGTGAAATTCCTGGTGTAGTGGGAAATAAGCAAGAAGCATTTTATGACTGACTGGTGGTGATCGGTTAGTATACTACCAATAGAGTAGTCAGTCCTCATACCGGGCGCAACCATGAGGACTGATCATATGTACAGTGGTGTTGGGATCGTTCGAAAGGGGAACGTGAAAGCATACTTTGAAAATTGTCCCTCTACTTGGGAGGCACACTATTATAATCAGCACATTTCTAAAGATGACATCAATGCTAGCCTGTTGCACAAGATGTCTTACTCGTGTAACTGAGCAAAGTCAAAAAAATGCTTTTTGGGCCTTACTGTACAGGCAATAGTACAGTTGCCTGGTGCAAAATATTTGAAAAACATACATGCATTAATAAAGCATTCTAGAGATCTCCTTAATTTTCTACATTGATTTATGAAATATAATGTTACGGTTTGTTTCATAATATTCTTACTGAGGTGCATTCACGTTTTATCTAAGAGTAATTTTCTAAAGCGAGTATTTTAACAGCAGTTAAAGGTGTTCTAAAATGCAACTTTGACATAGTGAATACGTCGGTTTTCTAAATTCATGCAAATTTCTCCCAAACTCCATCCCTTTTGATGATATATATAATCATAGTTAATTTGGTTTCACTTCAACAATTAAATCTAAAATGCAGTTTTGTCTTCCAGAGTATCCCGTTTGTTTCTTTTTATCCCCCTCGAGTGCTGCAGTGTTTTCATGTAATTGTCATTCATTATCCCCATTAAGCCCATGTCTTTTGAAACTTTTTCGTTGATAGGCATCATGTCTTTTGCGTAAGAAATGTCTACAGGCAAGATATAGGACATATAAAACTATTAGACATAATGCGATTACTAGTTTGGGCATTAATCTAGCTTTTATTATCTCTTTTCCAGCTGTCATACAGACTTGGTTTTCCAATTCCTGTTATTCAGGTCTCAGGTTTGATATGTTCCCTGCAAACTATTCTATTTTCCTACTCTCGTCCGGTATGTACGAACAGCAGTGAGTTAGCTTTAGCATGTGGCAGACCCCTCCTTTCTCAGCAAGAAGGATGTCTAAAGCAAGTTGATCTTGTAAAAGTATAGATAATATAGCAATTCATTATGTATTAATAACAAGCTGAGCTTGTACTAGTTGCCATTCTGTCCACCATAGTAGCTAGCTTCCTAATCTTTTTAACATTCAGTATTATTCCTACTGGTGGTATCACTGCTCCAAATATATCCTCCACTAATGAAACCACGCTTTCTGCATTGCGTTTATGTCTTTGTGGTGGTGTTAAAGTTAATGCTGCTATGCTGGTGGCATGATACATGTTTGTAATCAGTATACCTAAATAGTATGTTCCTTCCCAGTCAGCGGGTAATTGTAAGTAAGCATTTATTCCGTAAATGTAGTATACCCCAGGAATCATATTTTCTTCTCCTTGTGAAATTTGCCAAGTTCCCCCTATTAATTTACCCAATATTTGTAAAAAGCGCAAACTAAATCGCCCCCTTGAGGGTCTCCAGGCCCTGGGGGCCATCAGAAAGATTAAGTGAGCTATTGCCCAGAGTCACATGGTGGTGGGCTCATCTGCTACCGGCGCTGGGGATCGAACCGGGAGCCCCGTGCTTTGGAGTTAGCCACCCTGGCCGCTGCACCACACCTCTTTGATACCGCTTTGAAAGTGTGTTCACAGCTACTTATGCCTACATGCCGTGTTTGTTTCTGTGTTTGTCTTTTATGAAAACAGACTTTCACTTTATGTCGGCTCTCCAGTCTAAGTTTTGGATATATAATTTTCTTCCTAAACTCGTTCTCCTCCTTTTTCCATGCATTCTCTAATACATTTCCTTTCTGGTCTGCAGTCTTTGTTATGTTCTTATACCTTTCCTTTTGGGCCATAATGTAAGCTTTCTCTTCAGTATGCATGAGGCATGTCAAATTAGTTTTATACGGTTCTAAACTATTTATGGGTAAATGCGAGAAGAAATAATACCAGGCTGTGTCCATTGTTTTTCTTTATGGGTGTAAGTTCATGCTTTCTCTTAAAGGCACTTGTGACAGCACTAAGTCATAATTTGACAAAATGTCCTTGTCTATACCCCAATGAAAGCAGGATACTACATGAGATTGCATAAGATATAGGACGGTGATAGTAGGTGACTTCTTCTGAAACTGAACCTGGCAAAAGTGCTCAAACATAGCAATCTTTAACATTTAACCCATTCGGAGGGTCGTGGACTCAGGCAAGTGCCAGCTGCACGATTATTTTCTCTAAAGGATTGGTGGGCAGGGGTACGCGGCACACCAAGCTAGTCACTCAGTTCCTCACCTATGCATTGCACTGCCCTGTGTGCGTATGACCTTTTCCAGGATGCAGAAGGATATTTGGTGATGATCCGACCAGTCACAGGGTAAAAGCTCATCAAGTTGTCTCTAGCTATGATAAGGTCGATATGATGAGTTAGAAATAAAGGGCCCGATTCACAAAGGTAAACTGAGATGAAAGCCTAACTTTACAACTTTTGGTGTTCACAGAGGGCATTTACGAGTCGTAAAGTTAGACTTTTGTCTCAGTTTACCTTTGTGATTCGGCCCAAAGTGTCCAGCAAATCCCAATAAATGTATAAGTCGATGCTGATATTTTTGGGTCGACCCTAATTCAAAAAGGCTCGAAATAAGTAATTTAGAATCCATGAAGGTTTATTAAAATATTAAAGTGCAATACAGAAGGTAAAACAATAGATGGTCTCAATTGCATAATATATAAGTCCTTGGGAATAAACAGCATGAACACAATTTAAAAAATGGTCTAAGTCCAGAATATGCAGCAAATTAATAGAATATCAGGCAGCATTCCTAGCGGCTCGGGAAAGAGTTAAAAACATCTCTCTGGCTCACCCGCAAACAAGCATCCTTTTATAACAAAATTAACCATAACAGCAACTTAAATTGCACAGTTAGCATAGGGTGTGCCAATGTACTGCATATTGTCCAATCAGAATAAGTCAATTGAACTAAAAAGCAACGTATCAACACAAAGTATCAGGGTACATTTTGCTTTGAACAGTGTCACTGAGACATAAAAACATGGCTATTTCCCAATCCAAGATGGAGTCAGAGCCTAACTGAGGCCTAATTCACCTATGTCAAGAAAACACAGTTCTGTACTTCACTGCATTGTCATTTCAAATGAATAATGCAAATTTGACAAAGAAACATTATATAAACTGAAAATAACCCCACCAGGGTAATACATCTCCTAAGCAACACCTCAAACATTTTAAGTTTTGAAAAAGCTGCCTGAAGTGTGACCTATCATGTTTCTCACATAACCTTTAAACATGAGCATGCAGACTAGCAGTGTCAGATTTGCTGTGATGTGATTATACCTGGAGTCAGTACCACACTCAACTCTGCATATAAAAGGCATAGAAACAATCATACTCCTCCCAAACCATATTATGGCTCTTTCTGTAATCCATACAGAGAGTAACAAGGGCCACACTAGTGGCAGATAACATAACATGTCAATCTTGAAGACATCTATATTGCGTTGCCTTTCTCTTCCTGCTTAAATTCTAAATGTCTTCACGACAAGCGTAACATCACCCAGTTATGATTTTTATCAAGCAGCACTTTGCATTCGTCCACTTTTTATTTATTTTGTCCTGTAATGTTTGAGTAGTAAGTTTAGGTACGTGCTATGGAATAAAGTCGCCATGTAAAATGAGGTTGGTTAATATTCAATGCGCGACTTAAGGTGTATCACTCAAACCAGGCTACTTCTTAGCTGACACTTTACAACGTGTTTTGTATATTTTCAGTTACTTCATTACCATACATATATTGTGCTCTCATCATAAATTTACAGGTTCTCTGATCACAATTGCGAACTCTAATTAAAAGTGATAGTTTATTTGTTTTGTGGATATTTACAGTGGTGTAGCAAAGGTGCTTTGGGTCTTAATGCAAGCAATCAAATTGGGGCCCTTTTTACCCTGGCTTTTAGTAAAATTAATGCGTCCCTATGTAATGCAACTGGTGTTCATGCAAAGTCCTCTGATACCTTCCGGTCGAGTTTGCTCTATATAAAACTGCAAAAACAAACAAAAAAAACGCACAGCACTGAAGCATTCTTCGTGCGTGGGTCGGGTGAGTCATTTCCTCATTAACCTCTCGCAGTTTACAGCCAATCACTGAAGCGAGAAAGGTAGAATTTAGTTATTAGTAGTGGTTTCACGTCTACCTCAAAGTATGATACAGCCATACCGCCTGCACAGTGATGAACCCTTTCTGAGCACAATCTGTGGATGCCGGTGGCTCCTACAATGCTGCAGCTCTTGTAACTTGGCGGGAGGGGTAAGGGTAAGGACGGAAGCACCAGGCACAAGGAGGCGTGGGAGGGGCTGCAATGCCTCATGCCTTCTTACAAACAAGACTTCAACAAGCACAATAACTTTTCTAAAGGAATCCCAAACCAAACGATTATCCTACTTAAAGAGCCCAACTGACAGTGGACTTCGAAAAGTGCAAAAAGGCTAAAATAATACTAGCAACGGAGCTGGAGGCATGGCACGGGAGGCAGCACTAACACAACTGTGGCATTAAAAGAAGGTGGAAGGGAATCTGTAAATGTAAGCAGCAATGCCGCCGAAGCTGAACACAGGCAAATAGGAACAGAGTAGGAAACCAAGAAAAAAATAGTTCACCAAAAGAACAGATAAAGAACCATAGCAAAATAAGACAATACTTCGTCCCTGCTCCGTGGGAGGAACAGAAGGTAAAAGGAGGGGCAAAGAGGCAGGGCTGACCACTAGCAAGCAAGGTTTTTATAGGACACTGAAACAAACGCTGTGGGATGGCTTTCAGGCCACAATAGAAGTATACACGAGGTCGTACGCTTAAGTTTGACCTAAAAAGGAAGGTTTGGGCCTCGTGCAAGGTTTATTTTTCCAGGTCAGAATGTCAGTTTAAAACACAGTGGCAGGCCTGAGACATGGTTAAATGATAAATTAAATGTACCGATCAGGTTTAAACCAATCTTACCATGTTTTCGAGAGAGAATCAGTGAGAGCTGGGGGACGCAGATTGCACAATCCATGCAGATAAAAGTCCAATGAATTGCATCCTATTTCTTACCCATTAAAGTTAATCCGAAAATGTGTTTCTTAATTTTTTTTTGATGGCAACATAGGTCATATACAATTCCGACAAAACAGGAATTTGACACATAGGAGCAGGAATCCTTCGAGGGGTTAGTCTGTCACATCAGTCCCTGCCCATAATAACAAAAAAAGAGAGAAAAAATAGAAGTATAAACAGTGCAACTTCAGGGTCATAATATACCCACGGCGGGCGCGGGTGACATTACAGCAATAATAATAATCATATTAGCCATTGGAGAAGCGAGGGAGAGAAAACTGGAGACAATCACCGAAAGGAGGAGGAGAATCACACCAAACCATTCAAATGTAAAACATACAGTCTCTGCAGAGATTGCAGCTCCTTGGCTACTGACTTCCCGCACCCCTCACCTGGTCCCTCCAATGATGTACAATCACTGGGCGAGGGTGTGCCGGGGGCCTCCGTGAACTGTTCAGGGGGCGATTGGGCAGCAGTCAGCATGGGCA
Organism: Triturus cristatus; assembly: GCF_964204655.1. Lineage (NCBI taxonomy): Eukaryota > Metazoa > Chordata > Amphibia > Caudata > Salamandridae > Triturus > Triturus cristatus. The sequence goes on along the minus strand of NC_140579.1, from coordinate 464,566,192 downwards.
GGCCGGTTGATCCCCTCTCCCACAACATGTTTTTAGAGTAACTCTCCTTTCAATATCATGATTGTACAGTTTCGTAATCGTGTTGCCCCGGATCTCAAGGTCCCGTTCTGCGTTATTGTCTGTGCGGACTCTTTGGAGTCTGCCCTTCTGAGCCACCGACCACGCCAGGAGATAAAATACCCATTTAGTCCATGTCCGGGGATGTCGGGCTCGCCCGGTGTATTGCTATACACCCATGAGCTAGTACAAACCCCAAATGGACACATTTGTGCTAAAAAAAAATCCCCTTCTTGTGGAGAGGCACCAACCCTCATAAACAATGACGGATCATTAGGTATGCATTCACATGCGTTATTCTGCAGCCCTCACACAGCACCACGTCCCAGTAGGGGTGGAGCAATGGACATTTCCAAGTAACATAACTGAAATCAGCCGGGATTACAGCACAATGAATGCATCCCGCTGGTCTCTCCGGGTAGAACCTATGTAGGCGCTGTGGTGTCAGGTTAGCTTTATATATGTAACAGGCAAGCTGTGTGAGGGACTCCAGGAGTAGCAGCTGGGTGCAGCAGCACAGAGGATACAGAGTTCCCACCTCCTGGTATCACCTCCAGCTCTGATTTAAATCCACGGCCGTGGAGTTCAGATGCATGAGCAGGGATGGTGCCAGGCAGTCATGTGACTGTGGAGGCCATGCTTATAGTTCAGAGCTAGTTAACAGACAAAAATCCTACAGGAGGCGAACGCCAGAATCAATGGCAGGTTGCAAGTCACAGCCCACTTACCAGTCAATGAGACCGGCAACAGGAGTGTTGGTTCACGACCAGTCCAGTTCACCTCCACACTGCCAAGGCTGACTGTCTGTTTACCCTCTCCTCTCGCTCCTTTGCACAACCGTCAACCCCGGGGTGGGGCGATTAAACAGTTGCTGGCAGCCTCTCGTTTTTGTGTCGAGCTGCATTTATTATACCCTCCAGGCTTACCCCTGCACAGCACAAGGAGGGTGGGTGTTCAGAGTCCACAGAACAGCTCCGCCTCAAGCACCATGAATCCACCAGGGTCACCACCGAATCCATCCCCAGTCTCTCGCCCGCCGATGTTGGGCATTACCTGTCTACACAATTCAGGCCTCTGCATCATACCCAGGGCCCCTTGCTTCAACCAAAGCGCACCGTTGTCGCGGCTCATCTCCGCCACGGCTTGTAGGTGTGCCTGAAATGTCCCGGGGATCAGCGGTCACAGTCTCTCTTGCACTCGGCCTCAGGAGGGGGGTAAATCAATGCAGCCGCCATGTTGGGTGGTCTCTCTGTGGTGAGGCAGTCACCAAGAGCAGAAGCGCGATGGGGCTCCGTTCCAGGCTGCAGGTGCTGTCAGCAGGCCGGCCCACCACTATCGGGGTATCAGCTGTCCCGCTCTACCACCCACACTCCGTTCACCCCCTTGCGGCAGCTCCCCAAGTCCACCCCACAGCTTCGTCAGGCCGCCTGGGCTCCGACAGAGAGGTAGTGACTCGTAGGCCTCTCCTCGGGTTGTGCATCAGTGCGTTGCAGACAGCTCCGGGGGTGTCACTATTTCCATTCCCCCTGGCGATCAAGAGAGTCGAGGGGGCGGCAGGAGAATGTAGTATGCCTGAGTCTGGGCTGGAGCTCTCCATCCTGGCTCCCCTGGATGCCCATATAAATCTGCTGACTCACCCTTGCTTCAGTCTCCTTTTTCATGAGATCCTGGCTCCCCTGGATGCCCATATAAAGCTGCTGACCCTCCCTTGCTTCAGTCTCCTTTTTCATGAGATCCTGGCTCCCCTGGACCCCATATAAAGCGGCTGACCCTCCCTTGCTTCATTCTCCTCCTTCTTTCATGAGATACCGGATCCCCAGGATGCCCATATAAAGCTGCCAACCCTCCCTTTCTTCAGTCTCCTCCTTCTTTCACGAGATCCTGGCCCCCCTCGATGCCCATATAAAGCTGCCGACCCTCCCTTGCTTCAGTCTCCTCCGGAGCTTCTTTCATGGGATACCGGATCCCCAGGATGCCCATATAAAGCTGCAGACCCTCCCTTTCTTCAGTCTCCTCCTTCTTTCACGAGATCCTGGTTCCCCTCGATGCCCATATAAATCTGCCGACCCTCCCTTGCTTCAGTCTCCTCCTTCTTCTCTGAGATCCTGGCTCCCCTAGATTCCCATATAAAGCTGCCGACCCTCCCTTGCTTCAGTCTCCTCCGGAGCTTCATTCATGAGATCCTGGCTCCCCTGGATGCCCATATAAAGCTGCCAACTCTCCCTTGCTTCAGTCTCCCCTGGAGCTTCTTTCATGAGATCCTAGCTCCCCTGGATGCCCATATAAAGCTGCTGACCTTCCCTTGCTTCAGTCTCATCCGGTGCTTCTTTCATGAGATCCTGGCTCCCCTGGATGCCCATATAAAGCTGCCGACCCTCCCTTGCTTCAGTCTCATCCGGAGCCTCTTTTTTAAGATCCTGGCTCCCCTGGATGCCAATATAAAGCTACTGACCCTCCCTTGCTTCAGTCTCCTCCGGGGCTTCTTTCATGAGATCCTGGCTCGCCTTGATGCCCATATAAAGATGCCGACCCTCCCTTGCTTCAGTCTCCTCCGGAGCTTTCATGAGATCATGGCTCCCCTGGATGCACATATAAAGCAGATGACCCTCCCTTGCTTCAGTCTCCTCCTTCTTTCATAAGATCCTGGCTCCCCTGGATGCCCATATAAAGCTGCCAACCCTCCCTTGCTTCAGTTTCCTCCGGAGCTTTTTTTCATGAGATCCTGTCTCCCCTCGATGCCCATATAAAGCTGCTGACCCTCCCTTGCTTCAGTTTCCTCCGGAACTTCTTTCAGGAGATCCTGGCTCTCTTGGATGCCCATATAAAGCTGCCGACCCTCCCTTGATTCAGCCTCCTCCGATTTTTCTTTCATGAGATCCTGGCTCCCCTGGATGCCCATATAAAGCTGCCGACCCTACCTTGCAATTTCTGCAAAAGCTTTTTGGGGAAAGTAAGTAGTTTAGTGTTAAACAAGATGATCACCTTAGGAAGAGCCAGCATCTTAATGATGTTCACCCTCCCATAGATACCGTGGGGAAGATTCTCCCACCATCTTGTAAGGAGAGCATCTATATCACTGTGTTGCTTGAACATGAAATTCCTTTGAAAAACAAGAGACAAGATACATTTTCCAAATCAGGAACAGTACGTTTAATTAAACATAGCGGCCAAAAGAACAGTTACAGGCACAGGGTCAGAGGACTGTCTCAAATTACAATCGATCTGTAGCATTCCTGTATACACTTCGTTATAGGCAATAAAATGTTTCTAGAGATCCTTGTAGGGAGATGAATGTAAGTTGCTGCCTCTAGAGTCATAAATTAATTTTATTGGATAATCCAGGTGGGCCTCGACCTTGCATGGACAAAATGCGGCCAGTGGTTAAAGTGTCCAGATGTGTGGCACGGGGAGCACGTGATCACTGCGTGTGCTGCGATCTGATTGGCTTTATGTTCCTAACTCATGTGGCATCTGACTTTATGCTGTTTTGGGTGCGTGTACCCCTTTCAGCCATGCGTGCTGTATTTGGGCCAATCTCCCTTACCCATTGTAGTGTTGCTTCACTAATCTGTGGGATTTATCTCAGGTTTTTGGTCCATGCATTTGTCTGCCGGCTACGTGCCACCCCACCTGTGGCCTGTCAATCAGTAACCTTGTGCCTAGGTCTCAGTGGTTGCCAGGCTATGTATTTGCGAGTCGGGGTTGATGTAGCGTTCACAACAGGTGAATTTGTTAATAAGGACGAGATCTTCTTCACTTAAATGAATGTATCATTTGTCATATCAGCATCGATTTTTTTTTTCCTAATTAACAATGAGATTCCTTAGTTAAGTTTACATCCGATATTTCCTCCAAACTCTGAGTTGCGATGATCCCAGGATTCCTAATCTGGTTTCTGGTTTGAAGCCCTACCTTCTCTTTAGCCCAGGTCATAATCTCTGTCTTCCTTTTATTGATTAGATATCCTGACAGACTCCCAAAATCTCTGGCATGCATCTCCAGCTGTGGAACAGAGAGCTCTGGGTTCGATGTATACAGAACTATGTCATCAGTATACAGTGCTATTCTGGTTGGTAACCCTGCAGCTTCAAAGGGATGAATGGTCTAATCTTGCCGAATCATCTGGGAAAAGGGCTCAATATATACACGGAACAGAACTGGCGACAAAGGGCACCGCCGTCTAGTTCCCCTGTGTGAGAAGTTGGCCTGATGTATGATGTCACTAGTTCTAGTGTACACCTTATATCAGTCCAAATACCCTTATGGTGATTGATTGTAAAGTCAACCTTATAGACCAGCTATCCTAGTGGTAGCATGGACAAGAGCAGTCTTAGGCTAAACTCTGAATGGCATGTGAAGCCAGCTGTGATACCATATATAATCCCTTGAATACCAAATGAAAGGACACCACAACAGATATATATATAAAATAAAGTGTATTTATTCTAGTCAAACCCTCAGCACTCTTTATGAGATTAGAGGTAAGTACAACACAGTCTTATTTAAGCATACATTAAGTCACACAGGTAAGTAATACAGTTAGGCCCTAGGGGCCACGCAAACCATATACTAAGTAAGTGGTATAAGAACCACTGTCACGGAAATAGAATAGGCCTAGGCCTAGGGAATCGCTGGGGCTACACTACACTAGCGTTAGTTAGGAAGTGGGAGGCCCACGGGATTCGTGTGCAGAGTGGAAACACTCACGCGTAATGCGTAAAAGTCAATAGCAATAGTACAGTTTAGAAAACGGTAGATTTAGGACACTTCCGGAGTAGCTAGGAAGTTGAGACTTGAAAACTAGACACTAGGATAGTCACTATCCTGATGAGCACCGGAGTACCCAAGTTACCTAGCCCACAGGCTGCGGGTGCATAGGGGTGAAGATGCGTCGTTTTCGTCGTCGACTCCTATGGATGCCTGAAGAAAGATGCTGACAGGCAGTCAGTGAAGAGTGTCCGGTGGATCCCAAGGCTGGGATCAAGAAGAAAGGAAACCTGCAAGCAGAAGGGACAGAGTCAAGGTCAATAGCCAGTGACCACGTGGAACCAGGAAGGAACCAGGCGATGTCGTGAAGATTGCAGGTGAAGGTGAAGCTTGTCGCTGCAGCCAGGAGGACCAGGAAGCGTCGAGGACGACCAGGACCAGGAGGCGAGCTGTCCCACGAAGGCTCTTGCTGTCGGCGGCGTCGAAGTTGGACTAGGACTCACCAAGCCTTGGCAAGCGGAACCCACGAAGAACGAAGGACTGGCTTCTGGTGCAGACCAGGAAGGTCTGGGGTGCTTCTTCTTTGCAGAGAAGCGGGAGCCAGTCTGGAGGAGCCAAACCAGCGCAGAAGATTTCAGGGTGCGTCGTCACAAAGGCCACTAGCCAGCGGGCAAGCAACCGGACAGACGCGGCAAGCAGGAAAATTCTGAAGGGCCCCACGCAGGACTCGTGGAGTGTGGGGGGCTGATCTTCAGTGCAGATGGTGCTTGGGGTTGGGGCTTCTCAATCCCCGGTGCACAACTTCGAGGGTACCTCAGAAGCTGCGCTTTAAGTTACTAGCCACTTTTTCCAGGTAGCCGGTCCCACGTCGCTCGTCGCCTCCACGGATCTCAGCTCTGCTGTAGGTGTGGATCAGGGTCGGAGAAGTCTGGAAGTCAAGGCTCTGGTCAGGCTCTGCAGTCGGTTCCTCGTAGAACGTGGGCAAAGCAAAGGGTAGTCTCTTGATGGTGCCTGTTTGCACAGGGTAGCCACTCCTTGGCTACAAGGGAGATTCTTCAGTCTTCTTCTTTCGTCGAATGTCGAAGGTCCAGAGTTTCTGTTCAGTTTTGCAGGTTCAGGATAATCTAAGGTATTGAGGCCCAACTCCCACTCTTATACTAATCTGGGGGGCTGGGATACCTGCTAGGTCACGCCTTATGGGTGGGACCTGAGAGGGGGTGGTTACACCCACTTCCCTTTGTCCAGTTTCGCGCCAGAGCTGGGGCTGGAGTGCCCCAGCGCCGGTTTGAACTGGACTATGCAAGGAACACCTTGTGTGCCCCAGGCATGTCTCATTCCTTTCAGCCCACCCTGCCCCAATACACTAAAGGCTGTCTGGGGAGGTGCTAGCACCTCCCCAAGCAGGAAACCTATTGTCCAGGCCTCCCTGGCTGGGATCACTCCCAGCAGCAGGAGGTCAGACTTGTGTCTGTGGCAGCAGCATCCATTTTGTGATGCTGAGGCTTTGGTTAGAGTTAAACAGCAAAGTAGGATTTTAACATGTCTCTCCCTCTAGAAGGGAGGAATAATATCCTCATCACCAGAAATGGTATTGGGGTATTATTCCAAAGTGTTAGACACCTTACACAACATGTTTTGATAAAGCCAAACCATAGTTACCATAACCGTTTAAGATTATGAGGCACTTTAAGAGTATATGGTAGGCTATATCATAGAACAGCTATAAGGACATGGTTCCGAAAGCTGCAGACAGGCTCAGCTCATGCTAGAGCACCATCTCACATGTTACCAAGCACTCTGCCTCCAGGATTGTTAAGGCCTGCCATAGGAGTGACTGATAGGTACACATGTGTCTATATATAAGGGTAGATATAGGCATACTATATCTAAGCAAGGGGTGATTACACGACCTTGCCCCAGCTGAGTGATCAGCCAGTTGTGTCTGATTGGAAGGCCAGACCAGGGGTGGCATAATACATGCTGCAGCCCCTGGGAGGCCTAGGGTACACCTATGCCCTGGGTACCTAGGGTACACTGTACAGGGTCCAATAAGGTGATTCTTACCAATTGGTTATGTACCTAGGGTACATGGAGTCCATTTTAAAGAGAGAGCAGACAGCCTGAGACCCTGAATGGCAGGATCTCAGGCCAACTAAGTCGAAAAACCAGCTAGACACTAGGCAAAAAGTTGGGGGTAACCATAGTCAGATATCCACCTTCCTACACAACCCCCCCCCCCCAAACGAAAGGAGATAAGGCTGGCCTTGACAAGGTAAGCCTCTATTGCCTAAGTGGCCATATAAGGAAGAACCAGCACTGGCATGGTTACCCCCTGTCTCATGGGCCACTAAGCAATCCCTCATCCTAAAGGTATCATAGGGTCTCCACCATAGGGAATCTCTACCTTGGGTGTGTCTTTGCAAAGTAAAAGGCTGGTGTTGAGATGGAGTACTGAAGTGAGTGTCCTCAAAGTGAGGCCTCAGCTTCCTCCAATCATCCTCCACCATGGATGCCTTTCTTTCTTTCACTGAGTTGCACTGTGCTCTCAGGGTCAGCCTCTGGCTACCTAAAGCTGGAGGCTGGGTCCCTTTTGTGGGCTTACTGGAGGGACAGGTCAGGTTTGGGGCCCTAAGGTCCCAGGTTTGCCTGTGCCCAACAGAATCCCTCTGGGGGAGGTCCCTAACTACCTGTAAAGGGGATCCCTCAGGAATGTTTTTACCCATCACCTGGCTAGGGCTACTAGCCAGGCAATTCTCATTCTTTTGATGGGGGGGTTCTTGTGGACAGGGGCCCTCTTGGGGTCCACTGGCCTCCCTGACCTCTGCAGCCCTGGGCTGACTGAGGCAGGGTAGAGAGAGGCAGGCTACCTGCACCAGACTGGGTCCCACCTTGGAAGGGGCCACTGACATCAGGGGCTCTGCCAGGCCAGGCCTGGCTACCTCTGGGGCAGTTCCTTCACAAGGGGTGAGGACAGATCCCTGAGGAGGCTGACCTTTCCCTAATGTCTGGGGAAAGGGAGACTTTTCTTCCTCCCCACTACTCTCTGTTTGTGTAGAGTGATCCATAGTTTCAGGCTTCACTACACCTATGTCAGTCTGAGTATGGGCTGAGACCATTACAGCCTTGCCAACCTTTTCAGGGAGGCACTCAGTTTGGGTTTGAGCTGTGACTGTCACAGCTCTGCCAGTCTCTACAGGGAAGTCTGTCTTTGCCTGGGCTGTGGCTACCACTGCCCTTCCAACCTTTTCAGGGAGGAAATCTACTTGGACAGGGGTTGTGGCTGGCACAACCCCACTACCCTTTTGTGAAAGGCCTACCATTTTAGAATGGGTGTCTTGTTCAACTTCAGCCCAAGCTGAGAGTTCTAAGTCATTCCCCAGTAAGCAGTCCACAGGCAAGGTTGGAGACACTGCCACCCTTTTAGGGCCAGTGACCCCTCCCCAGCTGAGACATACCTCTGCCATGGGATGACTGTTCTGTTTGCCATCAATGTTAGTTACCTGGTATGAGAAACCAGGCAAAAGCTGCTCAGAGGGAACTAGCCTATGGGCCACCATAGTGATGCTAGCTCCAGTGTCTCTGTAGGCCTCAGCTTTTCTACCATTGATGTAGGGTTCCTGTCTGTACCTACCCAAAGTGTTGGGACAGGCAGTGAAGTTGGCAAACCCCATGCCACCATCACAGACAAGAGTAGCTGCTGTAGGGGAATTGGCTAAGCCAGGATCCCCCTGTGTTCCCCAAGAAAACCCAACCAAATTTTGGGGGGCACTCCCACCACCTGGGGGATTACTGCTGACAGTAATAGGTGGTGTGACAGGAGTAGCTGGAGGAACAGTTTTGTTTTTAGCCCTTGGGCAACTGCTGTCAGTTTTCCAATGCCCAGGAGTTTTACACTCATGGCAGTAAGGCTTTTTAACTGTGGTAGAGGAGGGAGATTGGGACCCACCACCCTGTGTGGAGTTTTGGGGCCCTGAGGAAGATTTCTCTTTTGTTTTATCCCCACCCTTCTCTTGAGGCTTGGTGGTATCTTTCTTTTGGTCACCACCCTGATTTTTAGGCCTAATCCTGGTCCTGACCCATTTATCTGCCCTCTTTCCCAAATCTTGGGGAGAGGTCAAATCTGAGTCTACCAGGTGTTGATGGAGAAGCTGGTTCTGACAATTACTAAGGATCTGCTCCCTCATAATCAAGTTGTACAATCCTGTATAGTCCTGCACCTTGCTGCCAGTTAACCAACCTTCCAAAGCCTTAGTGGCACAATCCACAAAATCAGACCAGTCCTGTGTCTGTGTCTTCTGGGTGTCTCTGAACAACAACCTATATTGCTCAGTGGTTAAGCCAAACCCATCTATCAGAGCACTCTTCAGGACTTTGTAATTGTTAGCATCCTCATCACTGACTGTGAGGAGCTTGTCTCTACCTTTGTCAGAAAAGGAGAGCCACAAGATAGCTGCCCACTGACTCTGGGGTACCTGCTGTACTTTGCAGGCCCTCTCCAAAGCAGTCATCCACTTGTGGATGTCATCCCCATTCTGATATGGGGGGACTATCTTGCTTAGGTTTCTATGGTCATAAGACCTATCCCTATCTCTAGGAATGTTGCTGCCACCAGTGGGTTCTGACCCACACAATTTTTGCTCTCTAGCCAGAGCAAGCTTCTCCTTGGCAAGGGCAAGTTCTTCCCTCTGAATCCTCAGATTAGCTTCCCTCATTCTGGCTTCATGCTCCTTTCTCTCAGGGGAAGTCATTCCCCTGTGAGAGGAAGCATTAGAGATGTTAGAGACATGGGAGTGGATGGATTCCCTTGAAGGGTATCTGTCCCTCCTGCTTCTCTGTGTAAGCCTACTTGGGGGTCTGTAAGGGGGGACCCCATGCAAACTCCCATGTAAGCTTATGATGCACACAGAATGAGGGTAGAGGCCATAGACACCGCACTTGACAAATGAACAGTGTTTTCTTTCAATAAAGCTCTTACAGTGCAAAGAACCAAGGAACACTGCCCTCTATGTTCCTTATCAGGACAAAAAGCCCTGTTACAACATTTCATTCAAAAGGGTTCAGCACCGTTCTAAAATAGTCAATAAGTGTTCAAAGAAATGTTCAAGACGTCAGTCATTTTCTTGAGAAGATTCTCTTTTTTTATTATTTTGCAGTCACATGGAAATGAAGAGTCATATTCACATTTGACATGAAGGATCTTAGCCGACGCGTTTCGTCTCTTACAAGGAGACTTCTTCAGGGCTAATAGAAAAACATATATGACATACAGTTATCACCATGAAAAATTAAACAACATGTGTACAGATGCAATTAGCAAACTACACATACCTAGAGTGTCAAAACTAGTAAAACAATTCCAATATGAAAAAAACAGAGCCAAGAGTATGTCTACGTCATAAATCATGTCTATGATACAACAAATCCAAGATCGAGATATATATCATGAGAGTATAAATGTTCAGATCAGAAAAATCTCTAAAACTAACACTATAAGATACGTTGATCATTTAGCACGTCAAATCATTTATCTTTCACCAAGTGTGTTTTCATTTTCATACCTTTCTTATAACATTAGTCTGGTTCAGACTGCAAATTATTTGAGAATAGAGCCTGTAATCCAGATTTTTCATGCTGGCAAAAGAAAATATTTTTCAATAATGATTAGTAGTTTGTGGGAATTAATGTTTAAATAGAATCAAACGTAAAAGATATACATAAAAACAGCATCAAAAAACGTACATATCATGGATTTCTTGTTATCATGGGTTCATTAAAATCAAACCGGTTACAATAAAGACCAGATTTGGCTTTCAAATATATAATGTCTATCCACAGTCTAGATAGAAGTTTACATAAGTAGAGGAACATTGAAGATACACCGAAGAAATTATAATAAAAGAAACCAACAATAAATGAGAGCAAGGCTTAATACATCATACCTGAGTAATTATTCCACAGAAATTAATTGCGTGGCAACTGTAGCCTAATGCTACCAATGAGGCAACAGTTACTAGCATCATATTCAAATGAACAATTTTCACCTAATACTAGCCGTATACGCCCTACCCACATATAGAAGCTGCTACAGTATTTTTACAAAAAGTTTAAAGAAATATTTATTTTATAAAAAAACGTCTATTTATTTGTTTGATCCTAATAAGGAAAACACATCCAAGAATCAAGGAGATGACAAAATGTCTTTTTCTTCTCCAGCGCTTACCTGTGAGGGTATGATAGCCCGTATCTCCTGGTCTCGTTCTTTTCAGTGGAGGAACAGAGTAAACGAAAAGCGGGCGTTTTTAAATCATCCTCTCCGAAATTCCATCCACCTGTGTGTACTTAGACATTGACGAAGGAACAAGAGTTTGCAAATTCCTGGTTTATGTGTCGGCCATTTTTGAGTGGTAAAGCGCGATATTACTCGAATACAAAGGCGATAGTTTCTAATTAAAACCCGAGAATTTAAACAAAATGGGTCTAATGTAAATTCTTATGTTGATTTGTTACTAAGAACGATATCAAATTATCTAATTAATCATCTGTGAAGGAAATATTATATACAGGTACAATATATTCGATCGTACTATATGGCACTGAAGTGTCGACACTTGCATGGCGGCCATCTTAAGAAAGTAATAGTGTTTCCCTCCACATGATGTTAAATATGAATAGAGTCTAAAGGGAAACCCTCTAAACACGAGGATTACGGGGATACCTTGTATCTCACAAGCAGTTCATGCGAAAAAACAGTGTTTGACAGATGTCAATACAACGGAACAGACTATCGTAAATAAGACAACCTTAGATGGCAAGCGTCGTTAGATTCGCAGAATCAAAATAACGTGAGTCTAAAAAGTAAATAAAGACTGCCTAAATAGACAGTTATTTAATTCTTAGAGCGATATTTCATATGTTTAGAAGTTTTCTAGGTAACTCTTAGTGTATCAGTGGCCATCTTAGTCTAGTGTCTTTCGATCTTGCAGTGAAAGGCAACTGGCGAGATGTTATAACGGGCAGTATTGCAGTAATCACTACGACATATGATCAGCTGGTAGTTTGGACATGCATCTTAAATCATAAGCAAGAGTGCATTGAGGGTCTTAAACTACTCAAATTTTCAATAAACGATAACTCATGGCTAATACAGAGAAAACAAAATTAAGTGTTAATAGAAAGGAAAACCACAATGGAGCATGTCAGCATCATGTGTTTCTTGCATATAAAGAATACAGTTAGATTTCATTAATACACTATATGGCGTGCATGCACAGGTAATATTGTACAAAGTTGTGACCACAATTGGATAATATGACTTGCATATCAATAGCCGCGGCCAAAGAGATTTTTACCATATGTAGATAACATCCCATTTGCCTATAGGAAATAATGTAGTTCATCGTTAGAATTTAGACCAAACTTATTCGTTCTCAAGCGGCATATCCAGCTCGCTTCCCGTTGTCTAAGCAGTAATTCTCTATTTCCTCCTCTTCTAGGCATTTTAACATGGTCAATCCCACTAAAGGAGATATTCTTTTCTCCTGGGTGTTCCTGGTATATGTGCTGTGCCATGGGATATTTTGTATCACAGTTTCTAATCGCCCGCACATGCTCCTGAATTCGCAGTTTCAAACAGCGAATGCTGCTACCAATGTATATCTTATTGCAGGAGCATGTGATCATATAAACTGTGAAGGTGGTGTTGCAATTAATGAAGCAGTTTATAGTGAACTCTCTTGATTGATTGCTCTTGAACTTCTTAAGCTTGTTATGCCCCAGTTTGCAAACACAACAATCATTACATGTATAGAAGCCTGTGGGTTTTTCAGGCAACCAGGTTTTAATGGACGTTTTGTTGCTGGTAACATAGCTAGGGCTAAGTATATCTTTGAGAGTTTTGCTCTTGGAGTAGACTACTGTAGTATCTTCCCCTTTCACAACTACCTTGGGTTTTTTTTAGATGATTTGGCGTATGTGGTCTTCTTTCTGCAAAAGGTGCCAATTTTTTCTTAAAATGTTATATATGTGGTTACTGAACACATTATATTCAGTAATAAATAAAACATCAGAAGTATGTTTAGTGACACGGTGCTTATTGACTGTTCTAGGAGTCAGTGTTTCTTTTCTATTTAGAGAACGAGCTCTTCTCTCTGCATTATCTAAGTATGTTTGATTGTATCCTCTTTTTGAGAAATTAGATTTGATGTGGTGTGTATTCTTTATGAAGTCTTTCTCCATGCTACAATTTCTTCTAGCTCGCACCATTTCACCGTATGGTATGGCTCTAATGGTTGATTGAGGATGAGCGCTAGTAGCGTGCAAGTAACTGTTGCATGAGGATTTCTTCCTGTATATGTCACTTTCTATTCTGGTACCATTTATGAAAAGTCTTAAATCTAGAAACTCCATATAGGTGCTGGAATATTGAATGGTCAATTTGACATTAAAGGTGTTAAAATTCAAATAGTCATAGTATGTATTTAGACTCTCAACTGTGCCATTCCAGATCATGATAATATCGTCTATGTACCGTCCATAGAAGATAATATTATTGTTCCAATTCTGAGCACCAGGACCCCAGACATGCTCTAACTCATACAATCCCATAAAAAGATTGGCGTATGAAGGAGCAAATCTGGAGCCCATGGCTGTCCCTTGCACTTGAAGGAACCAATCATCATTGTGCATAAAAGCATTCTTTGTCAAAATGATCTCTGTCATATCAAGTAGCATGTTAGTATGTTCAAGATGTTGAGCACCACGCTTGTACAAAAAGTGTTTGAGACCTCTCATTCCCTCACGCATTCGAATGCAGGTATAAAGACTTTCTACATCCATAGAAACAAAGAGTAGATTATTCGAATCCCATTGAAAATCTTCGAGTTTGCATAGAAGATCAGAGCTATCTCTAAGGTAGGACGGTAAATTCTTTACAATAGGTTGCAGGAAGTGGTCAACATACTGAGCAATGTGCTCTGTTGGTCCACCATTTCCAGAGATTATAGGTCTACCCGGGGGAAAAGAACCCCCCTTGTGAATTTTGGGTAGAACATATATACATGGTAATCTGGAATGATGAGACTGTAAAAACTTGTGTTCCTGGTCTGATATCAGACAGGATTCATGCCAATCCCAAAGTTTAGAGTTGATGTCATTTTCTATTTGTAAGATGGGATTAGTAGGTAACTTCTCATAGCACAAGGTGTCACTCAACTGTCTATCTATTTCTTTCAAGTAGTCGATGGTATTCATTAGAACTATGTTGCCACCCTTATCCGCTTCTCTAATAATCAAATCCTTATCTTCTCTAAGGCTCTGTAAAAGTTTATACTCATCTGCATTGAGGTTATTGGGGTGCATGCAGCCTCTTTTATTGTAATGTGAGTCTTCTAATTCATAAAGGTCACTGGTGACTTGTTTATGAAAGCTATCAATGGCTGAATTGTGTGTTTGAAATTGTGTGTTTGAATTTTTTTATTTTCAATTTGCGAGTGAATTTAAATAGGTCCGTATGTACATTAACTCTGTTTTTTTACAAGAGGTACGGCGGTACCGTTTGGGAAACCGTACAAAAACCTACAACGAAGAGGCAGGCGGAGGGGTGGCAAAAAACACAAGATCAGGCATGAGGGCAAGGGAACAGAACATGGGAAACAAGAAATAAATTGTCCAATACCGAATGAAACTACAAACCTTGATATTCTTCCCTCTTGTAATGCACTGACCGTTGTAAATTTGTCATCTAAATGTATGTCCCCCCAAGAGGAGTCTGTTCTTAGCAAAGGCCTCAACTTTTGTCCCACGAACAAATGTGACTTTGTTAATGTACATACGGACCTATTTAAATTCACTCGCAAATTGAAAATAAAAAAATTCTTTGAAGACAGACCTATTGCTCAATGTGCTTCCTTTGTGAATAGCAATGTTCATTGTGAATTTTCTATTTCTGATATACACAATACTCATTTGTTGGCATCACTGTATGGTGAAGAAGATGTTGGCAATGTCATGCAGGTAGCAGACAATTTAGGGGTTGTGCAGGATTATACTATAGATAGTGGACTGCGTCCCAACTCTAAGTTTATACCACCTCAAACACACAATTCAGCCATTGATAGCTTTCATAAACAAGTCACCAGTGACCTTTATGAATTAGAAGACTCACATTACAATAAAAGAGGCTGCATGCACCCCAATAACCTCAATGCAGATGAGTATAAACTTTTACAGAGCCTTAGAGAAGATAAGGATTTGATTATTAGAGAAGCGGATAAGGGTGGCAACATAGTTCTAATGAATACCATCGACTACTTGAAAGAAATAGATAGACAGTTGAGTGACACCTTGTGCTATGAGAAGTTACCTACTAATCCCATCTTACAAATAGAAAATGACATCAACTCTAAACTTTGGGATTGGCATGAATCCTGTCTGATATCAGACCAGGAACACAAGTTTTTACAGTCTCATCATTCCAGATTACCATGTATATATGTT
The DNA here is from genome assembly GCF_964204655.1 of Triturus cristatus. NCBI lineage: Eukaryota > Metazoa > Chordata > Amphibia > Caudata > Salamandridae > Triturus > Triturus cristatus. The sequence goes on along the minus strand of NC_140579.1, from coordinate 464,550,934 downwards.
CTACCCAAAATTCACAAGGGGGGTTCTTTTCCCCCGGGTAGACCTATAATCTCTGGAAATGGTGGACCAACAGAGCACATTGCTCAGTATGTTGACCACTTCCTGCAACCTATTGTAAAGAATTTACCGTCCTACCTTAGAGATAGCTCTGATCTTCTATGCAAACTCGAAGATTTTCAATGGGATTCGAATAATCTACTCTTTGTTTCTATGGATGTAGAAAGTCTTTATACCTGCATTCAAATGCGTGAGGGAATGAGAGGTCTCAAACACTTTTTGTACAAGCGTGGTGCTCAACATCTTGAACATACTAACATGCTACTTGATATGACAGAGATCCTTTTGACAAAGAATGCTTTTATGCACAATGATGATTGGTTCCTTCAAGTGCAAGGGACAGCCATGGGCTCCAGATTTGCTCCTTCATACGCCAATCTTTTTATGGGATTGTATGAGTTGGAGCATGTCTGGGGTCCTGGTGCTCAGAATTGGAACAATAATATTATCTTCTATGGACGGTACATAGACGATATTATCATGATCTGGAATGGCACAGTTGAGAGTCTAAATACATACTATGACTATTTGAATTTTAACACCTTTAATGTCAAATTGACCATTCAATATTCCAGCACCTATATGGAGTTTCTAGATTTAAGACTTTTCATAAATGGTACCAGAATAGAAAGTGACATATACAGGAAGAAAACCTCATGCAACAGTTACTTGCACGCTACTAGCGCTCATCCTCAATCAGCCATTAGAGCCATACCATACGGTGAAATGGTGCGAGCTAGAAGAAATTGTAGCATGGAGAAAGACTTCATAAAGAATATACACCACATCAAATCTAATTTCTCAAAAAGAGGATACAATCAAACATACTTAGATAATGCAGAGAAAAGAGCTCGTTCTCTAAATAGAAAAGAAACACTGACTCCTAGAACAGTCAATAAGCACCGTGTCACTAAACATACTTCTGATGTTTTATTTATTACTGAATATAATGTGTTCAGTAACCACATATATAACATTTTAAGAAAAAATTGGCACCTTTTGGAGAAAGAAGACCACATACGCCAAATCATCTCAAAAAACCCCAAGGTAGTCTACTCCAAGAGCAAAACTCTCAAAGATATACTTAGCCCTAGCTATGTTACCAGCAACAAAACGTCCATTAAAACCTGGTTGCCTGAAAAACCCACAGGCTTCTATACATGTAATGATTGTTGTGTTTGCAAACTGGGGCATAACAAGCTTAAGAAGTTCAAGAGCAATCAATCAAGAGAGTTCACTATAAACTGCTTCATTAATTGCAACACCACCTTCACAGTTTATATGATCACATGCTCCTGCAATAAGATATACATTGGTAGCTGCATTCGCTGTTTGAAACTGCGAATTCAGGAGCATGTGCGGGCGATTAGAAACTGTGATACAAAATATCCCATGGCACAGCACATATACCAGGAACACCCAGGAGAAAAGAATATCTCCTTTAGTGGGATTGACCATGTTAAAATGCCTAGGAGAGGAGGAAATAGAGAATTACTGCTTAGACAACGGGAAGCGAGCTGGATATGCCGCTTGAGAACGAATAAGTTTGGTCTAAATTCTAACGATGAACTACATTATTTCCTATAGGCAAATGGGATGTTATCTACATATGGTAAAAATCTCTTTGGCCGCGGCTATTGATATGCAAGTCATATTATCCAATTGTGGTCACAACTTTGTACAATATTACCTGTGCATGCACGCCATATAGTGTATTAATGAAATCTAACTGTATTCTTTATATGCAAGAATCACCTGATGCTGACATGCTCCATTGTGGTTTTCCTTTCTATTAACACTTAATTTTGTTTTCTCTGTATTAGCCATGAGTTATCGTTCATTGAAAATTTGAGTAGTTTAAGACCCTCAATGCACTCTTGCTTATGATTTAAGATGCATGTCCAAACTACCAGCTGATCATATGTCGTAGTGATTACTGCAATACTGCCCGTTATAACATCTCGCCAGTTGCCTTTCACTGCAAGATCGAAAGACACTAGACTAAGATGGCCACTGATACACTAAGAGTTACCTAGAAAACTTCTAAACATATGAAATATCACTCTAAGAATTAAATAACTGTCTATTTAGGCAGTCTTTATTTACTTTTTAGACTCACGTTATTTTGATTCTGCGAATCTAACGACGCTTGCCATCTAAGGTTGTCTTATTTACGATAGTCTGTTCCGTTGTATTGACATCTGTCAAACACTGTTTTTTCGCATGAACTGCTTGTGAGATACAAGGTATCCCCGTAATCCTCGTGTTTAGAGGGTTTCCCTTTAGACTCTATTCATATTTAACATCATGTGGAGGGAAACACTATTACTTTCTTAAGATGGCCGCCATGCAAGTGTCGACACTTCAGTGCCATATAGTACGATCGAATATATTGTACCTGTATATAATATTTCCTTCACAGATGATTAATTAGATAATTTGATATCGTTCTTAGTAACAAATCAACATAAGAATTTACATTAGACCCATTTTGTTTAAATTCTCGGGTTTTAATTAGAAACTATCGCCTTTGTATTCGAGTAATATCGCGCTTTACCACTCAAAAATGGCCGACACATAAACCAGGAATTTGCAAACTCTTGTTCCTTCGTCAATGTCTAAGTACACACAGGTGGATGGAATTTCGGAGCGGATGATTTAAAAACGCCCGCTTTTCGTTTACTCTGTTCCTCCACTGAAAAGAACGAGACCAGGAGATACGGGCTATCATACCCTCACAGGTAAGCGCTGGAGAAGAAAAAGACATTTTGTCATCTCCTTGATTCTTGGATGTGTTTTCCTTATTAGGATCAAACAAATAAATAGACGTTTTTTTATAAAATAAATATTTCTTTAAACTTTTTGTAAAAATACTGTAGCAGCTTCTATATGTGGGTAGGGCGTATACGGCTAGTATTAGGTGAAAATTGTTCATTTGATTATGATGCTAGTAACTGTTGCCTCATTGGTAGCATTAGGCTACAGTTGCCACGCAATTAATTTCTGTGGAATAATTACTCAGGTATGATGTATTAAGCCTTGCTCTCATTTATTGTTGGTTTCTTTTATTATAATTTCTTCGGTGTATCTTCAATGTTCCTCTACTTATGTAAACTTCTATCTAGACTGTGGATAGACATTATATATTTGAAAGCCAAATCTGGTCTTTATTGTAACCGGTTTGATTTTAATGAACCCATGATAACAAGAAATCCATGATATGTACGTTTTTTGATGCTGTTTTTATGTATATCTTTTACGTTTGATTCTATTTAAACATTAATTCCCACAAACTAATAATCATTATTGAAAAATATTTTCTTTTGCCAGCATGAAAAATCTGTATTACAGGCTCTATTCTCAAATAATTTGCAGTCTGAACCAGACTAATGTTATAAGAAAGGTATGAAAATGAAAACACACTTGGTGAAAGATAAATGATTTGACGTGCTAAATGATCAACGTATCTTATTGTGTTAGTTTTAGAGATTTTTCTGATCTGAACATTTATACTCTCATGATATATATCTCGATCTTGGATTTGTTGTATCATAGACATGATTTATGACGTAGACATACTCTTGGCTCTGTTTTTTTCATATTGGAATTGTTTTACTAGTTTTGACACTCTAGGTATGTGTAGTTTGCTAATTGCATCTGTACACATGTTGTTTAATTTTTCATGGTGATAACTGTATGTCATATATGTTTTTCTATTAGCCCTGAAGAAGTCTCCTTGTAAGAGACGAAACGCGTCGGCTAAGATCCTTCATGTCAAATGTGAATATGACTCTTCATTTCCATGTGACTGCAAAATAATAAAAAAAGAGAATCTTCTCAAGAAAATGACTGACGTCTTGAACATTTCTTTGAACACTTATTGACTATTTTAGAACGGTGCTGTACCCTTTTGAATGAAATCCCATGTAAGCTTAGGTTAGCCTGGCTAAGTCTTCCTACTTGGCCCTGGCTGTCTACCTCTTCATCTGAAGTCTCCTCTGACTCCTCTGTGGTGGGTAGACCCTCCTCTGTACCTAGGGTACCTGCCTGAGATGCCCTAAGAGTATCATACTCCTCTAGGAGTTGTCTTAACTGAAGGAGGGTAGGGTTTGCACCCTGTTTTATTCCTCTGGAGGTACACAAGTGTCTCATCTCCTGGAATGTTAAGGTATCATATCTAGAGGGGGTCTTTTGCAGACCTGATCCTCCTGAGAGAGCATCCACTTGATCTCCTCTCAGAGACATGATCTAGTGAGGGTGTGGTGTGTGCACCTACCTACACTAGTTGTATCTACTAAACCTCTCTAGTAGTTGTAGTCAGGGTGTGTTACTCCCTTCAACCTACAACTACAAAGTCCAGTAGGACTTAAGTATTATAATCTATGTTATATGTACCTAGACAATATCTGTGTGATCTTTCAATTTAGTATCTCAAGATTACAATGGTATTACAACAGCAAGCTCAGATCCCAACCGCTGCTCACCAATGTGAGAAGTTGGCCTGATGTATGATGTCACTAGTTCTAGTGTACACCTTATATCAGTCCAAATACCCTTATGGTGATTGGTTGTAAAGTCAACCTTATAGACCAGCTATCCCAGTGGTAGCATGGACAAGAGCAGTCTTAGGCTAAACTCTGAATGGCATGTGAAGCCAGCTGTGATACCATATATAATCCCTTGAATACCAAATGAAAGGACACCACAACAGATATATATATAAAATAAAGTGTATTTATTCTAGTCAAACCCTCAGCACTCTTTATGAGATTAGAGGTAAGTACAACACAGTCTTATTTAGGCATACATTAAGTCACACAGGTAAGTAATACAGTTAGGCCCTAGGGGCCACGCAAACCATATACTAAGTAAGTGGTATAAGAACCACTGTCACGGAAATAGAATAGGCCTAGGCCTAGGGAATCGCTGGGGCTACACTACACTAGAGTTAGTTAGGAAGTGGGAGGCCCACGGGATTCGTGTGCAGAGTGGAAACACTCACGCGTAATGCGTAAAAGTCAATAGCAATAGTACAGTTTAGAAAACGGTAGATTTAGGACACTTCCGGAGTAGCTAGGAAGTTGAGACTTGAAAACTAGACACTAGGATAGTCACTATCCTGATGAGCACCGGAGTACCCAAGTTACCTAGCCCACAGGCTGCGGGTGCATAGGGGTGAAGATGCGTCGTTTTCGTCGTCGACTCCTATGGATGCCCGAAAAAAGATGCTGACAGGCAGTCAGTGAAGAGTGTCCGGTGGATCCCAAGGCTGGGATCAAGAAGAAAGGAAACCTGCAAGCAGAAGTGACAGAGTCAAGGTCACTAACCAGTGACCACGTGGAACCAGGAAGGAACCAGGCGATGTCGTGAAGATTGCAGGTGAAGGTGAAGCTTGTCGCTGCAGCCAGGAGGACCAGGAAGCGTCGAGGACGACCAGGACCAGGAGGCGAGCTGTCCCACGAAGGCTCTTGCTGTCGGCGGCGTCGAAGTTGGACTAGGACTCACCAAGCCTTGGCAAGCGGAACCCACGAAGAACGAAGGACTGGCTTCTGGTGCAGACCAGGAAGGTCTGGGGTGCTTCTTCTTTGCAGAGAAGCGGGAGCCAGTCTGGAGGAGCCAAACCAGCGCAGAAAATTTCAGGGTGCGTCGTCACAAAGGCCACTAGCCAGCGGGCAAGCAACCGGACAGACGCGGCAAGCAGGAAAATGCTGAAGGGCCCCACGCAGGACTCGTGGAGTGTGGGGGGCTGATCTTCGGTGCAGATGGTGCTTGGGGTTGGGGCTTCTCAATCCCCGGTGCACAACTTCGAGGGTACCTCAGAAGCTGCGCTTTAAGTTACTAGCCACTTTTTCCAGGTAGCCGGTCCCACGTCGCTCGTCGCCTCCACGGATCTCAGCTCTGCTGTAGGTGTGGATCAGGGTCGGAGAAGTCTGGAAGTCAAGGCTCTGGTCAGGCTCTGCAGTCGGTTCCTCGTAGAACGTGGGCAAAGCAAAGGGTAGTCTCTTGATGGTGCCTGTTTGCACAGGGTAGCCACTCCTTGGCTACAAGGGAGATTCTTCAGTCTTCTTCTTTCGTCGAATGTCGAAGGTCCAGAGTTTCTGTTCAGTTTTGCAGGTTCAGGATAATCTAAGGTCTTGAGGCCCAACTCCCACTCTTATACTAATCTGGGGGGCTGGGATACCTGCTAGGTCACGCCTTATGGGTGGGACCTGGGAGGGGGTGGTTACACCCACTTCCCTTTGTCCAGTTTCGCGCCAGAGCTGGGGCTGGAGTGCCCCAGCGCCGGTTTGAACTGGACTATGCAAGGAACACCTTGTGTGCCCCAGGCATGTCTCATTCCTTTCAGCCCACCCTGCCCCAATACACTAAAGGCTGTCTGGGGAGGTGCTAGCACCTCCCCAAGCAGGAAACCTATTGTCCAGGCCTCCCTGGCTGGGATCACTCCCAGCAGCAGGAGGTCAGACTTGTGTCTGTGGCAGCAGCATCCATTTTGTGATGCTGAGGCTTTGGTTAGAGTTAAACAGCAAAGTAGGATTTTAACATGTCTCTCCCTCTAGAAGGGAGGAATAATATCCTCATCACCAGAAATGGTATGGGGGTATTATTCCAAAGTGTTAGACACCTTACACAACGTGTTTTGATAAAGCCAAACCATAGTTACCATAACCGTTTAAGATTATAAGGCACTTTAAGAGTATATGGTAGGCTATATCATAGAACAGCTATAAGGACATGGTTCCGAAAGCTGCAGACAGGCTCAGCTCATGCTAGAGCACCATCTCACATGTTACCAAGCACTCTGCCTCCAGGATTGTTAAGGCCTGCCATAGGAGTGACTGATAGGTACACATGTGTCTATATATAAGGGTAGATATAGGCATACTATATCTAAGCAAGGGGTGATTACACGACCTTGCCCCAGCTGAGTGATCAGCCAGTTGTGTCTGATTGGAAGGCCAGACCAGGGGTGGCATAATACATGCTGCAGCCCCTGGGAGGTCTAGGGTACACCTATGCCCTGGGTACCTAGGGTACACTGTACAGGGTCCAATAAGGTGATCCTTACCAATTGGTTATGTACCTAGGGTACATGGAGTCCATTTTAAAGAGAGAGCAGACAGCCTGAGACCCTGAATGGCAGGATCTCAGGCCAACTAAGTCGAAAAACCAGCTAGACACTAGGCAAAAAGTTGGGGGTAACCATAGTCAGATATCCACCTTCCTACACCCTGGATATCTGAAACGAAGCTGTAAGTTCGCCATCCAAAATCTTAGCTGGTGGCACCTTATATAGCATTTGCACAACTTCAGTAACATTGCTGCTGAAACCATAATCCTGCAATACCTTCCAAAGATAAAACCAATTAACCCTATCAAATGCTTTAGCAGCATCAATTCTTGCGATTGTCAACAGGAGGTTAGAGGCCTCGGCCATATCATTCGCACAATTGTCATTGGGTTGGTTCTTACAGCTTCCTTCCAAGCACAAACCACTTTTGATCGAAACGGATCAACTTTTGAAGGATATTTGATAACCTCTGAGCCAAGATTCCTGTAGTCATTTTGTAATCACTGTTCAACTAAGATATAGGTCTGTAGGAATCTGCTAACCTAGCGTCTTTACCCGGCTTAAGGATCATAACTGCAGTTGCCTCATATTTGGAAGGTGGAATTTAACAGCCTTCCAGAGAGATCTCATTAAAATAAGATACCCAGAAAGAGACCAAAGAGTGTAACAATTTTTATAGTGTTCAGATGGGATCCCGCCTGGGCCTGCTGCTTTCCCTTTACTGAGCCTCCTGACCTGTTCCCTTATCTCTCCCTCTGTGATCCTTCCCCTACGGCCTAAAATCTGCTGTTCCGTAAGACGTGGGAGTTTTTATTTTGCAACCAGTTTTTCATTACTAAGCGGTCTGGGTTCAAATCTTCCTTTTATGTCCCACTAAGGCTTTTCAATATCTTAGCTGTAGAGAATGGTGACGAGGTTTACACTGGCAGGGATTGGATGTGACAATGTTGTGTTGTGGGTGCTGTTGGGAATTCACGTGGACCTCAGGTATGAAGGTATTTATTAAGTATATACATGAGACCCCACCAGGATCAGAAGTAACCTGTCAGTCGGCCCCGCTTTCACTGAGCTAACCGCCGCTGCTAGAAGACCCACACAAGGCACTCCGTGGCATCACATGAAGCACGCTCGTCTCACTGAGCTATCTGCCTTAGAACACCCACATCCTATCATAAGATATGAAAGGTACTTTTGAATATTGTTAGAGCTTTGACTGTTGTGTATGAACAGTAACTTACACTGAGCTCCAGTCCGCAGGGGCTACTCTTAGTACTGAATCTTATTTCAAATGCAGGTTTTGTGTGATGTTCATCCTTTGTTCCTGTAGCTGTCATTGCTCTTTAATAAAAATATGGTGTGTGTTATTACAGGTGTAATAATGTGAAGGTTCAGTGCCCAGAGGTGGTGAAGAGTTATAAAGGTAAATATAATTGTGATGATTAGCTCTGGATCTTACTGTTCATGAAAATGATGTGGTGTGGTGTGGTGTGGTATGCTATGGTATAGTGTGGTATGGTATGGTGTGGTGTGGTATTGTGTGGTGGGCTATGGTATGGTGTGGTGTGCTATGGAATGGTATGGTATGTATGTTATGTTATGGGATGTTATGGTGGGATGGTGTGGACTGGTATGGTATGGAATCTTATGATGGTATGTATGGTGTGGTGTACTATACGGTGAGATCATGGTATAATATGGTATAGTGATATGGGATGGTTTGGTATGGTGGTAATGGATCGAATGGGATCGTGGTATGGTGTGGTATGGTATTGTATGGCATTTAGGGGTAACGTGCACTCACGTCAGGGTACAGTAACTTGATGTGTCTCTAAACTTTTTCTTTTCCAGATTTTTCTAGATTTCTACTCATCTCCATTCTGTATACATGCTGCCGCATTTCCTTTGTTTAAATCATTCTTCCCCTTGGACATTCATGCTAAGTTTATCGGAAATTCAGATGCGGTAATTTCACACCTCACATTAATGATACTGCTAGGCTTGACAACTGCGAGCAACTCAGTTACTGCAGTATTGTAGGACTATTGAATGGGAAATTACCTCAGAATTCGGTATTTACCACATAACACATTCTATTTTCCAGAGTTTTAGTACCAACAGGGACCTAGAGCATGCATCTAAACGGACCCAACTCATGAACCTACACTGACCTAACGCATGCATTTACACTGACCCAGCTCATGCACCTACACTGACCTAACGCATGCATCTGCACTGACCCAATGCATGCATCTACACTGACCTAGCGCATGCATCTACACTGACCTAGGACATGCATCTACACTGACCTAGCGCATGCATCTACACTGACCTAGCACATGCACCTACACTGACCTAGCACATGAACCTACACTGACCTAGCGCATGCATCTACAAGGACCTAGCACATGCATCTACACTGGCCTAGCACATGCATCTACACTGACCTAGCGCATGCATCTACACTGACCTAGCGCAAGCATCTACACTGACCTAGCGCAAGCATCTACACTGACCTAGCACATGCATCTACACTGACCTAGCACATGCATCTACACTGACCTAGCACATGCATCTACACTGACCTAGCGCATGCATCTACACTGACCCAGCGCATGCATCTACACTGACCTAGCACATGCACCTACACTGACCTAGCACATGCACCTACACTGACCTAGAGCATGTACCTGCACTTACCTAGCACATGCATCTACACTGGCCTAGCACATGCATCTACACTGACCTAGCGCATGCATCTACACTGGCCTAGCGCATACATCTACACTGACCTAGCGCATGCATCTACACTGACCTAGCGCATGCATCTACACTGACCTAGCGCAAGCATCTACACTGACCTAGCGCATACACCTACACTGACCTAGCACATACATCTACACTGACCTAGCACATGCATCTACACTGACCTAGGCATGCATATACAATGACCTAGCACATGCATATACAATGACCTAGCACATGCATCTACAATGGCCTAGCACATGCATCTACCCTGACCTAGTGCATGCATCTACACTGACGTAGCACAAGCACCTACACTGACCTAACACTTGCATCTACACTGGCCTAACACATTAGCCTACAGTGACCTAGTGCATGCATCTACTCTGACATTAAAGCATGCACCCACAAGGAATAAGTGCATGCATCTACACTGACCTAGCACATGCATCTACACTGACCTAGCATGTGTACCTACACTCTCCTAGCACATGCACCTACAATGACCTAGTGCATGCACCTTCACTGACCTAACGCATGCATCTACACTGACCTACCCCATACACCTACAATGACCTTATGTATGCAGCTACACTGACCTAGCACATGCGTCTATACTGAACTAGCACATGCACCTACACTGAAGTAGAGCATGCACCTACACTGACCTAGCACATGCATCTACATTGACCTAACACATGCATCTACCGTGACCTAGCGCATGCATCCACACTGACCTAGCACATGCATCTACACTGACCTAGCGCATGCACCTAAATTGACCTAGCGCATGCATCTACACTGACCTAGTGCATGCACCTACACTGACCTAGCATGTAGGCACCTACACTGACCTAGCGCATGTACCTACACTGGCCCAGCACATACACCTACACTGGCCCAGCACATGCACCTACACTGGCCTAGCATATTGTCACCGACACTGACCTAGCGCATGCACTTACACTGACCTGGCATATCGTCACCTACACTGACCGAGCACATGCACCTACACTGACCTGGCATATCGTCACCTACACTGACCTAGCACATGCACCTACACTGACCTGGCATATCGTCACCTACACTGACCTAGGGCATGCATCTACACTGACCTAGAGCATGCTCCTATACTGACCTAGCGCATGCACCTACACTGACCTAGCACATACACCTACACTGACCTAGGACATACATCTACACTGACCTAGGGCATGCATCTACACTGACCTAATGCACGCATCTACATTGACCTAACACATGCATCTACCGTGACCTAGCGTATGCATCCACACTGGCCTAGCACATGCATCTACACTGACCTAGCGCATGCACCTAAATTGACCTAGCGCATGCATCTACACTGACCTAGTGCATGCACCTACACTGACCTAGCATGTAGGCACCTACACTGACCTAGCGCATGTACCTACACTGGCCCAGCACATACACTTACACTGGCCCAGCACATGCACCTACACTGGCCTAGCATATTGTCACCGACACTGACCTAGCGCATGCACCTACACTGACCTGGCATATCGTCACCTACACTGACCTAGCACATGCACCTACACTGACCTGGCATATCGTCACCTACACTGACCTAGCACATGCACCTACACTGGCCTGGCATATCGTCACCTACACTGACCTAGGGCATGCATCTACACTGACCTAGGGCATGCTCCTATACTGACCTAGTGCAAGCACCTACACTGACCTAGCACATGCACCTACACTGACCTAGGACATACATCTACACTGACCTAGGGCATGCATCTACACTGACCTAGTGCATGCATCTACACTGACATAGCTCATAAACCAACACTGACCTAGCTCATGAACCTACTCTGACCTCGCTTGTGACCTTACACTGATCTAGCACATGCACCTACACTGACCTATGGCACGCACACAGTTTATATGATCTTCCCTCACAGTCTACACTCACACCATGCAATCGCAGTTAGGCCTATTGCATCATGCAAATATGCACTCATGCCATGCATGCACACACACAACACAAGGCAACAGTAGAGTACTGTTGCACTGATTTCTGCAGATAATTTCTGAATACTAATTGTCATCTTCCTGCTACAATTTCTGTAATTTGTGCCAAAGTGGAATGTGTCACCTGTAATATCTGGTTGAGTGGAACTGCATGTGGTAATCCTGCATATGGTAATCCTGCATGTGGTAATCCCTCATGTGGTAATCCTGCAGGTGGTAATCCTGCAGGTGGTAATCCTGCATGTGGTTATGCTGCACAAGGCTATACTGCATGTGGTAATACTGCTCGGGTAATCCTGCATGCGGTAATACTGCTCGTGGTAATACTGCTCGTGGTAATACTGCTCGTGGTTATGTTGGATGTGGCTAAACTGCATGGGGTAATACTGCATGTGGTAATACTGTGTGACTTGGAATACCAGTTGGGCACAAACTTCAATTTTTTGTCAAATTAGTGTTGACATAAAACTGGAAATAGGAATGTTTGGACTGTGGCTTCTGACAGGGCAGTGGAGTTTAGTGAGATATTCTGGCTCAGACCCTGTAGTGTTTCTACAAGATACCTGGGTCTCAAATAGGTCTGTAAATAATCAGACACCCAAATTGTAATCTTGCTTTGTTCCCACTTTAACTTTCTAACCCACAAATGATGTGCTGTGTTTTATTTCCCTAAATACTGGGATTTTAAAATACATTTATTGGGAAAAGTGAAAACCCTCCCACACAACACTGTAGTCTTGGCTTCACTAGAGCTTAGCTCAGGCAGGGGACCGGCTCCTGCTGGAAGTTAATCAGATTAAAATTATCCTCTCTCCGGCTGCACTGACCTGAGGTAGAAATGTTTATTCCCTCTCAGACATTCCAAAGGCTAGACAGAGGCCCTGGGAACATGGACCTGAGATTGGACATCCCAAGAGATGGACCTCGGCTTTCCGGCCTTCACGTCACAACCAAATGTCTTTCGTCCACAGCACTTCTGATCAGAACCTTAACTGTGACCCCCAAATCCAGGCTGAGGTCTAGTAGGAATGGGGAGGCGGCGTCTGTAGACAGCTAAAACCGAAGGCAGTGTCTGCAAAGTCTGTGGGAATCTAAAAGACACAGCAAGATGTGCAGAGTGGTATCTGTGCATCAGTTTACCTGCTGCGGACTCACACCTGGAATTACAGCTGTATTTACAATCACTACGTCTATCAATGCTAACCAATCGAAGCATCCCTAAAGGATGGTGTATTCCTGGGTCACTAAACTAGTACAGTACACCTTCTAGTAGCTCTCTCACTCTGTTCCATCTAATGCAGTATACTGACTAGCACAGTATACCTTGGGCTAGCTCTGCCACTCCGTACCCTCTAATACAGTGTACTGACTAGTACAGTAGACCTTCTAGTACCTTTGTAATTCTGTGCTAGCTAATTCAGTCTACTGACTACTACAGTATGCCTTTCAGTAGCTCTGTCACTCGGTACCATCTAATACACTGTACTGATTAGTACAGTATTCCCTGGAGTAGCTGTAATTTACTCTGTACCATATCATACAGTGTACCGACTAGTACAGTATATGTTCTAGTAGCTCTGTTGCTCGGTTACATCTAATACAGTGTACTGACTACCACAGTACACACTCTAATAGCTCTGTCATTCTGTACCCTCTGAAACAGTGTACTGACTGCTACAGTATACGTTTAACTAGTTTGGTCACTCTATTCCAACTAATACAGTGTACTGACTAGTACATTATACCTTCTAGTAGCTCTGCCACTCTGTAGCATCTAATGCAGTGTACTGAGTAGTCCTGTGTACCTTGGAGTAGATCTGTCACACTACACCATCTAATACAGTGTACTGACTTGTATATTTTCAAGTAACTCTGTGCCATCTAATGCTGTGTACTTACCAGTTCAGTACACCTTCTAGTAGTGCTGTCACTCTGTACCATGTAATACAGTGTACTGACTAGTACTGTATACCTTGGAGTGGCTTTTTCACTCTGTACCATCTAATGCAGTGTACTGACTAGTACTGTATATCTTAGAGTAGCTTTGTCACTCTATACCATCTAATAGAGTGTACTGACTAGTACAGTATTCCTTAGAGTAGCTCTCTTACTCTGTACTATCTAATATAGAGTACCGACTAGAACAGTATACTTGGGGTAGCCCTCTTATTCTGCAACATCTAATGCAGTCTACTGACTAGTATAGTATTCCTTCTAGTAGCTCTGGTACTCTGTTCTATCTAATGCAGTGCACTGACTAGCACTGTATATCGTGGAGTATTCTTGTCACTCTGTACCATCTAATGAACTGTACTGACTCCTACAGAATGCATTCTAGTAACTCTGTATCATATAAAGCACTGTACTGACTAGTACTTTATACCTTCTAGTACCTCTTTTACTCTGCACAATCAAATGCAGTTTGGTAACTAGTACAGTATGCCTTGGAGTAGCTGTGTCACCCTGTGCCATCAAATGCAGTGTACTGAGTAGTACTGTGTACCTTGGAATAGCTGTCACACTGTGCCTTCTAATGCAGTGTACTGGCTAGTACAGTATACCTTCTAGTAGCTCTGTTACTTTGTACTATCTATAATTGAGTACTGACTAGTACTGTATACCTTGGTGTAGCTCTGTCACTCTGTGCCATCTAATGCAGTGTACTGACTAGTACAGTATACCTTCTATAGTACAACACTGTGTACTGACCAGGATAGTAGACCTTCTAGTAGCTCTGTCACTCTGCCCTATAGTATAGTGTACTGACTAGTAAAGATTACCTTGGAGTAGCTCTGTCACTCTGTGCCATCGAATGCAGTGTACTGACTAGTACAGCATACCTTCCAGTAGCTCTGTCACTCTGTGCCATCGAATGCAGTGTACTGACTAGTACAGCATACCTTCCAGTAGCTCTGTCACTCTGTGCCATCGAATGCAGTGTACTGACTAGTACAGCATACCTTCGAGTAGATCTTACTCTGTACTATCTAATATAGACTACCGACTAGAACAGCATACTTGCAGTAGCCCTCTTACTCTGGACCATCTTATGCAGTCTACTGATTAGTACGGTATTCCTTCTAGTAGCTCTGGTACTCTGTTCTAATTAATGCAGTGCACTTACTAGTGCAGTATACCTTGGAGTAGCACTGTTACTCTGTACCATCTAATGCAGTGTACTGTCTAGTACTTTATACCTTCTAGTACCTCTCGTACTCTGCACCATCTAATGCAGTTAGGTAACTAGTACTGTATACCTTGGAGTATTCTTATCACTCTGTGCCATCTAATGGAGTGTACTGACTAGTACAGTATACCATCTACATTACAATGCTGTGTACTGACTAGAATAGTAGACCTTCTAGTAGCTCTGTCACTCTGCCATATATTAGAGTGTACTGACTAGTAAAGATTGTATTGGAGTAGCTATATCTCTCTGTACCTTCTAATGCAGTGCAATGACTAGTACTGTATACCCTCTAGTAGCTCTGTCACTCTGTATCATATAATGCAATGTACTGACTAGTACAGTACACCTTCAAGTAGCTCTCTTGCTCTGTATCATCTAATATAGAGTCCTGATTAGTACAATAAGCCTTGGAGTCACTCTGTTACTCTGTACCATCTAATACAGTGTACCGACTAGAACTGTACACCATCTAGTACCTCTCTTACTCTGCAACATCTAACGCAGTGCACTGATTAGTACTGTATACCTTCTAATAGTTCTGTCACTCTGTATCGTATAATGCAGTGTACTGATTAATACATTACATTGTTTGGGTAGGTCTGTCACTCTGTACCATCTAATACAATGTACTGAGTAGTACTGTATACCTTGGAGTAGCTCTGTCACTCTGTATCATCTAATGCAGTGTACTGATTCTTAATTTATACCTTCTTTTGAATAATCGTTATTTATTTTATTTTAAATACATGTTGATCCACCCCCTCCCGGACCCCCCAGCCCCCACCTCAGACAGGTAAAACTTAATTGCATCAAACATAATTAATCAAGTGCAAGTGCAGTGCAATACATGACATCATTTCATAATTAAAATACATATACACTCCCAAGGATCTGTCAATCCGATACAATCCTGTTAAAGCCCATCCATTTGAATATTTTTATTTGGCATATTTAACCATAAAAAAATTACACTTTACAAATACTTAATACATGATTTGTCCCAAGGTTTTACCATAAAACAGTATACTACACAATAAAAGCCTGCTAAAATATATCATAAAAAGCTCACATATAAGGGCACTTAGTTCATCACCAAGGCAGCAAGGGGTTGCTTATACATTAGCTATACATTTATACAAAATCTTGCATAGACCCCAGTTCATAGGTAAGATTGAATTTTCAACCTATGCCATTTCACTCATTGACTCCTGTATAGCAATTAAAAATCTTCCTATTGCACATGCCACATTTAAAAACCTCATATTTGTCAGTAAACTAAGTGCTTGGTCTCTACTGAAGCTTTCATAAACAATAAAAATAGGTTTTAAAAAAAAATTCCGTTCTTCTAAAATGCGCAAACAGTCCAGCAAAATATGTTCGCTACTGCATTTTACTTGTAGGCCACATGAGCACAGGCCTTGGTCGTTCGACATAAGTAATTTTATCTTCCCATTAATATTACTTGGGTTCAGGCCGACTCTAAATTTCAATATTACATTTCTGAGCTTTGGGTTAGGCATAGCTTCTATATAGGGGAAAACATCATCATTGATCCATCCATTTAACAGAAACCGGGCCGAAGATTTGCTCTTCAAGTAGCATAGTCTTCTTCTCGTGCCTCCGCGTTAACAATAGCCCGTAACTCCCGCTTAGGGATCTGCTGCATTGATTTCCAAAGCTCTTGCTCTAGAGTAAGTTTAACACATAACTTATCTAATTCGTTCCTTGCTTGGACCGCCCAAGTAAGATCGCTATTCTCTATTTCTTTCTTACAGAGATATGCTATTTTGGGGGGGCCTTCTCCATTCAATCTTTTCCAAAAATTAAATGTCGCTTGCATTCCCCGATAGTTCCAGGCTGTGAGATGACATTCTACTCACACAGCCTGTAACATAGTTGAAGATGGGAGGGCGAGAAGCTGTTTCACACATTTTCCCTCCTCTTGGTTCCAATCTGATTCACCCCCCATAAATAAAACCTCGACACCATATAAAAATTGTGATTGGACAGATGCAGTAAAGGCTGAGAGTATTGGTCGCAGTGATGGTCCTCCATACTTCTGTTTACATTGTTTAAGACCCCAGACTGTGGAAAGGGACCTCGCTTTTAAGGTCTGAATGTGGTCTTTCCAATTTAATCTACTATCAAACCACATGCCCAGATATGTATATTTATCTACTATACCAATTCTAACATCCCCCAGTCTCCAGTAGAAGGAACTTTTTCTTTTTCCAAATACCATTATTTTGGTCTTTTCTAGATTAACCGTGAGGCTTTTCTTATTACAGTATTCTAAAAAGGTATCTAGTTTCTTTTGTAAACCTAACTCTGTCATGTCTATTATCACTAAGTCATCCGCGTATAGCAGACATGAAATATGGGTTCCCCCCCCATCTTAGGGTTTAAACCTCCTGCTTTACTCAATGTAGTTGGTAGGTCAGATACAAACAGGGAAAATAACAAAGGGGCTAAAACACAGCCCTGCCTCAGGCCGTTCAATATTGGAATCTTCTTAGATAATGTCCAGGATTACTCTAGCCCAATTCTTAGAGTGCATATCCTGGATTAATGAAAGAACTGCTTTGTTGATTCCGAGCTTTACCAACATACCCCACAATATATTGCAATCTACCAAGTCAAATGCGGCTCGGAAATCAACAAAAAAGCAAAACAAGCTACCACGCACTTCTATTGCCTTTCTTGCTAATGCCCATAAACTGAGGCAGTGATCAATGGTCGAATGCTCTTCTTTAAACCCCCCATGTTCTATGGGTATCAGGTCATGCTGTTCTGCCCAGGCTTTCACTACCCCTAATAATATTTTGGAGAAGACCTTCTCTCCCACATCCAGCAAGCTTATGAGGCGATAGTTCTGGGGCAGCATAGCATCATCCTTTTTATAGATTGGTCTCATAATTGCTCCCTTCCAACTTTCTGGTAAAGACCCCACCCCAAGAATTTGTTGGAAGGTTGTTTTTAAGAAGCTCGCCCACCAATCTGTATTATTTTTCAGAATACTAGCGGGAAGATTGTCTGGTCCTGAAGCTTTTGTTAGCTTTAAAGATTAAATTGTTTTTTTTATATTTTGAAAGGAAAAGTGTTGTTTTAATTGTTCTAGCTCCTCAGGCTTTACTTTCAGGGTATTCTTCAAAACTTTACCCCTGTATAGATTGCTCAGATGGGTAACCCAATCATCCTCACCCACCAAGCATCGCATTTCCCCTTGTACCTTGCCCTCTTTTACCAAATGCCAGAAGGCTCTTATATTGTTTGTGTTTATCACTTCTAACATTGTTTGCCAATTTTGTAATTTATCTTCTAGTTTCCTTTCTCTTATTTTATTTTTATATTCCAATTTCGCCACTCGAAGGCTCTCCATTGTCTCCTTATCTGGCTTTTTCTTTAACTGTCTTTCCCATTTCCGTACCCTATGTTTCAAATTTCTGCACTCGTTATTAAACCAGTTCTTTAAATTTCCGTTGTTTTTATGGGTGGGCCCTTTTTTAACTTTTATTTTTAGGCAATTTACCACCTGCTCGATAGTCCGCTTGTACCATATTAGAATTTTTCCTTTATGTGGTACATTACCAACAGTAGTATAATCAATGAACAAATTATTAACCAATTGCAGGCTTCCCTCGGTTATACGGGTGGTTATGCGTCTGGGGTATTCAATCTGCAAGGGGATCACTCTTTCTCTTGCTGGATCCTCTTCCATCTTGATTAACAATTCTAAGGGCCAATGGTCACTACCCTCACTCTGCAGTACCTCAAGTTGTTCCACATCCTTAAAGTGCCATGCATCAATGAAAGCATAATCAATTGGGCAGTTCTGATTCCCTGAGCGGAAAGTCTTCTTTGCCGATCCAAGGAACTGCACCAAATATTTATCTCGTGCGGCACTACCTACGCCGCCAAAGTTAGCATGAGGAATATGTGAGGTAGCTAAAATTTCCTTAAACAATTTATCACTAAGGGATGATTCTAATTTATGGTTAAAATCTCCTAAGATCATTATCAAATATGCTGCTTTCAGCATACATATAGATTCCAAATCTTTCTCTAGCATGCGCAATTGAACTTCGTAATCTGTTATTACTCCTGGTTGAATATATACATTCATCACAATAATTTGTCTTTTTATCTCGGTCCCACTGTAGAGTTCTACCTGGCATGCCAGTAACCACCTACAATTCACATTTAGCTTAATTATTTTATTGGCTTTTTTTACTGATACCAGAGTAATTAAGCCCCCCGAGGGTCGGCCCAAGTTCATTCGTACTGCCTCCTTAGTTACCATTAAAAAACTATCTATTGGAATGGGTACCTCACACAACCAGGACTCCTGCAGACACAATATGTCGTAGACACCTAACATTTCTCTAAAGGTGTCTTGTGCTAGCTGTCTCTTATATCCCCCAATATTCCAAGACAGAGTCCGTAGGCTGTGCGAGTACCCTAAATCCTAGTCCACTTCACTTAACACACTGGACAGATTGACCTCCCAAGTATTTGAATAATCGATTAGGAGGTCATATCGGTTACTCAACATTGGCTCGTATGTGGTATTCGGTATTGTTACTTTTAACCCTCCTTGATCTTTATCTGTGCAGATTCTTCTATCGTGGACGCCTAATGCTTCATACTGTACTTGTTCCGGGCAAAGTCCTGCTTGGTGAAGAAGGGCCACAGAGCTCCCGGACTAATTCCCATCTCTCTCAATTTCATTGATCTGCACAAATCTTATACCCTCCTTTTCCAGATCTCTCTCTGCTTTTACCTCCGACTGCTTTACAAATTCTGAATAAAAAAACACCTTAGTTACCTCATTTCCTTCTAAACTTGTTACAAAACCTATTTGTTTTATATCTTCAGATGTAACCTCTCCTAGTGTTGGGCATTTAACCAGGATTTGCAATAGGTTTGCACGATTTAGGGGTTTTATTTTCCTTTGTCGCTTTTTCCCCACCCTCTGACCCCATGGTTCCATAAACACACAAAAGTCCTCAATATTGTCGTGCATCCTGTGCTTCTCTTAATTATGGAAGCGGGCTCTCTTCTCAATCCTGTTCTATCTAAGTGGGACTCACCCTTCATTCTTGACCCTGCTGTTACACCCTCCACCCTGCTCCCCATTCTTTCTGCTTTTTCCTGTGTTGCAAAGCCTTGGGTTTGCGCACTTCCACACAGGGTGTTCAACTTCTTTGATGTACTCATCACTTTCCTATTCTGAATCTTCCCTTGAGCCTTTATGTTTATGATCTCATCTGTCAGTGGTCCCTCACTTCCTAAAATTACGACACCCTTTTTTATACTCTGGCTTTGGTTTTGGTATACCTTCCTTGTCTTTCCTGACATTTTCTGTGACTTATTTATGAGCTTTCTGCTCTTCTTTATGGTCCTATCCCTTTTAGATCTTTTGTATGCACTCCTCTTTATTACCCGCATAGGGCACTTTGAGATGTATACTGTCGGGGGATTTTCAATCTGTATAACTTCATTCACCTGCGTGGCTTTATTCTCGTTGTTATATAGGGATACATTTACCTCCTGCTCCCTTTTTGTCTGCTACTGGGCGTACTATATTTGGCATACAGTTATTAATTTGTTTCAGCTCCTCTGCAATCAGTTGTAGTTGGAATTTATGGGATTTCCCTTGTCCATTATTCTCAACCAAAGCCTCTAATATTGCCTGGAGAGTTTTTTTGCATTAAAAACATCACCTCTAATAGAGATGATTCCGAGGACGCAATCATGTCAAGCGCCAAGGATGATTGTAGGGTATCTGGGGAGACAAAGCTTTGTTGGGGAGTTACAATTCCCCTCTTCTCCTATTAGATTCCCGTTGTGGTGTGTTATGTACTCTAGGGCTCTCCCCTTCCTTTCCATTACAGGATAAACGAGGTGAGGATGATAATCTGGGTTCCAGTTCAAACATATTCCCTTCATTTATTCCCCCTTGGTCCAAAAATAGTGGCTGGAAGGAATCATTTGTTACATCCATTATTACACCTGTTCCAGTTCCAGTCCGTTGGTCGCTCGTGCTGTCTCTATCATGAGTTCCCCCCCAATTGCGGGGAATATTCAGATATTTCAGGCTTCTTTTTATAATATTTCCCCACAAATTTCTTTATAGATTGCCCTAAGGAAGTTCCACTCGCTTCTTCTACTAGGGCTGGTGGACAGTCATGTTTATTTGGTGTTGATGTTTCCTCCACGGAATCGATGCTGATCCTCTCCAATGTCAATGACTTTTGTTGTAGGCACTTTTTATTTGCTTTTCTTGGCACTACAGCTTTCAGAGACTTTTTGATCACGCGTGACTTCCCTTTTGGAGGCATTTCCCTTTACTCTTCTCTACTCTACAACCACTTTCTTCAAAGTCCACAAGCGCCACTTATTTTTCTCAGGTTTCACAAGGGCCTGCTCCAATACCAGGCTCTTAGTGGTGCAAGTCCAGGTACTTAAAATATTGAGGTAACACAGGACTCACCGTGATCTCTCTATGGGGGACGATCCCGCTCTATCTTTATCCCACCATCTGACCACTCTTATATATTATAACAACAGGTACCTCAGGCTAAGGTCGACAAGAGTATATGTGTCTATAGAGTCACTCCATACACCGTCTGGCGCCACAACCACTAAAACCTCCGCGGTGCCAAACCCACTTTAAGTTCAATAAGTGTCAGGCAAAACACCTTACCATCTTGCCATCTTGCCAACCTTTGTTATTCGCCGGGTTTGATCAAAATTTAACAGCAACTTTACCTTTAGAGCTGTAGTAATGCCTGCTGCATTAATCACATCTGTGGCTCCTACTGCTCTCTGCCGCATTACACCCTGCAGTCGCAGTACAGATGGCTTGGTGGCAATCCCCCCTGGCAGGGGGGGGCTGGCTCCAGCTACGGCTCGGCCTCTATATCGTGGCTCAGTTACTTCGGTTTCTTCCACGCACTCTGCCGCTCCCAGCCCAGCCGCTCACAACCCTCTGACCTTGTTGCCGTCTCAACTCCGGTTCGCGGGGGCACAATTCTTACCTCCCATTTAGAGTATATCTGAAGGGCTTATCTTGGATGTCTCTTTCTAATGGGGCACCTTTCTCTATATGCGAGAAATGGAACTTTCTTACCCGGGCTTCTCCTGTGCAATAGAGGAAACTTCTTGCCCCTCCTGACTCTCCCTTCCTCAAAGCTTCCGGGGGTCGAGGTTGTATGCTGTTCTACTCCGTAAGAGGCTCTCAATACTGTGGGGAGCTGCAGCTTGTGCTGGCTCTGCCACCGGACCCCGTGCCGGCTTGCCTGCAACGCCGGAGCTCTCGCTCTGCCTCAACCCACCGGAGCTCCGCAAAACCTCGAGGCACAGCAGCCCCTACACCAGCAACCAGGAATCTCCGCTCCGCTCGAACCTTGGTTTGCTTCTCCGGCAGGCTTGCCGTTCCCAGATTTGCATCAGAGGGTATGCAGTCTTGTGTTGCTGTTTAAATTTGCACTGTCAGTAAATGCTCGCCGTGGCAGTTCTGTTCAATCGGTCCTCAAACCCCCTTCTCCGTTAGACGTAAAACGGACTCTCGCTCTTAGGTAATTCCTAGACTTTGCCGCAGCATACAATTAGATTTACTTTTTCGTTCATTCAGGATGGTGGCTAAGTGAATTGCCAGGGAATATGGGGTGCACACTGTTTATGTCCAGCCAAAGAAGTACCGGTATACTCTAATGGAAACCACGCGCCTCTGAAAAGACATGTGAGCGCAATTTGTGTAACGCCCATAAAAAATTCCTAAAGTGATGTGCATATTTCCTCTTACAATATAAACACCATTATTCAACATGAAAAAACCACAGGGGAAAATAAATACATATACTCTATCATGTCCCGCTTCGACCTTGAATCCAAGTAATCAGGGGGTCGCAGATTTTCATGCCTTTCTGGCGTAAGCAGCTCCCTTTCCGTTTATATATAGCTATTTCCATACTACACGTTGCTAATAATCTGGCTAGCCATTGTTGAAAAGCAGGTGACCCAGAGTCCAGCCAGGCGGTCGCAATACACATCCTTAAGACCGCCATAGATATAAAAATCAATTCATGACCCTTCCCCATTCGATTTGCTTCAGAAATCCCTAACAATATTACATCCTTTGACAATATTATTTCAGTTTTTAACACCTCCGATAAAAAATCTGATATATCCTTGATTCATTTTTGCAATACGTTACAAGACGCAAAGATGTGTATGATATCAGCATTATAAAGTGCACAACATGGACTGAATGTTCCCTTTCCAGCCCCCCATTCTGTTATCTTGTCGGGCGTATGGTATAAAGAAAAACAGGTCTTATAAAATTGTGCTTATAGCCTAGTGGACATTAAAATAGATTGTGACATCTCATACAGAAAAGTCTCGGCTGAAACCCCCAATTTCAGCTGCCATCTTTGAGAACACTTGTCCAAATCATCGGGCATAGCAGCATTTATAAGGCCATAGATCTCCCCGATAGAACTTACTTTATCTTTAACTATGCTTTCAATGGTTTCCCCTCTCTCAAACTTGGCCTGTCCACTTCCTTTTCATAAGAGAAAATCCCAAATCTGGAGAAACTTAAAAAAAAATCCCACCAATCAAGAGTATTTTCTTCTTTCATCTCATCAAAGCCCTGAGGGGGAGTAAAAACAGCCAATCTGATCTATTCCAGCCCTAATCCATTTATCCATAAACAAATTTCCAAAGAGCTCGGAAAGATTGCAATAATTAAATATAGGTGTATAAAAAGATATTCTACCAATTCCCAGGGTTCTATGTATAGCACTCCATACTTTAAAGGCTCTAAAAAGAGTTTTAAAGCAAACTTTTTTGTAATAAATGTCGTATTGTTGTCGCCAAAAACATCCTCCCATATCTCCCCCCAACATAAGTTAAAACGGAGAACGAACCTGCATTCGTCCTGAGCAGCTTGCGACTATATATCAGTGTGGAGGCCCAAAAGTATAGTTTCAGGTTCGGGTAAGCCAAACCCCCCCTGTCCCTCGGTAGGATGAGAAACCTAAGGGCTCGGCGAGGTCGCGAATATGCCTATATAAACTGGGAGAATATATATTTCCTATTGCTCTAAACCGTTGAGAAGTGAATTCTAAACAGATGGCCCTAAAAAAATATAAACATTTCGGGAAAAAGAGCATTTTTATCACATTACACCTACCCCCTATGGATAAATGTAGGTTATTTAACCTTGCAAGAGCTTTTTTAGTATTCTCCGTTAGAGGTTCCATATTGTCCTTGACCACATTATCCAACCTGGAGGTTATACTAATACGTGGCCTTTTCGACTACCCGGTTGGCTACTATTACTTGAGGAAGAGCCTCCGCCATCGCTACTAGCAAATAGGCTGGTGTCAGATACCTCTGATTCCTCAGTTAGAGGAAAAAACTTTTCCAAAGAATCCGGGGATAAACAACCAGTCTCCATAGTTTTTCTTTGAGAGTCACTCCCTCTAGATGCGCCTCGCTTACTTTTCCTTGCCATATCTGGTGTACTAACACCCTTTTTATCATTTGATTTATCAGTAGGTATATCGGGGGGCAGTTATCATTACTTCCAGTCTCATCCGCCAGGCAGGTATGTGAAGGTGCTTCCAGAATAGTATTATCACAGTTGGCCAGCCAAGGGGTCGCCCTTTTAGCTAGGGGATTCTCATTTTCCGCCTCTTGTATACCGGGTATTGCAGTATGTGTAGGGCTGTTCACAAAGTTACACACTTCCCCATTATCATCACCATTTCCTTGATTTTTGCTGACTTTCCTGCCCAGCCTTTTCCTTTTCGCTCATGTCTAGGGGTAGAAACATGCTTGAGATGGAAGGTTGCGACCTCTCTACCTCTCCGGACGCCTGTAAGCTTCGGGGAATTGTCTTTACGTGAGGCTCTATTTTTTCCTTTTCCTGCTTTTCCTGTTTGTCCCCCTTACCATCACGAGGGTCTCCCTTCCTGCCCTCCAATTTGGCATCTGTCCCTTTATGGCTTGATTGTATGGAGGTGGTAGCAGGGGCAGCCGTTCGTGGTTTCCCTTTTCCGCGAGCAGCCATCACTGCTAACTCTGCGGTCTGTGTTCCAGCCAGTGGAGCGTTGCTGTATCCAGGCTGTCAGTAGCATCCGCGTTAGAGCCTCCCAGCGGCCGAAGCAGGAGCCCGGTCTTCCCCAGCACGAACATGTCCAGCGCCCGCCTCGTTCTGCCGGAGTGGGCTCATAGAGCTCTCCTGTTAATCAATAGCCCCAGCACATAATCCGGTTTCACGGCACAGAGAAATATCCAGCGGGAAAGGAGAGAGGTGAGTGGTGGCCTCACTCAGACGCCATCGTGCCTCCTTTGTTCCAATAAAACTTTGGCGGTCCTATCCCACGTTGTGTCGTCCTCGCAGCAAGCAGCCCTTACTTTATACCTTCTAGTATAAACCATCTTCAACCCCAACCAATCTGGATTCCGCAGCAACCACAGCACCGAGACCGCTCTACTCACCGCCACAGACGACATCCACACCCTCCTCTGTAGTATCTAATATAGAGTACTGACCAGCAATGCCAACCAGCCCACCGAAGACACCACTTCAACCATGAAAGGCATCCACTCAGGGGCCCCCCCGGACCCCTGCCCACCATACATCTACCACAGAGCTGCCACCACCATCGCTTCAGAACTGCGACGCACCATCAACGCCACCTTCAAGACCGGCATCTTTCCCGACGACTGGAAATGCGCAGAAGTCAGACCCCTGCTCAAGAAGCCCTCAGCAGACCCCACGGACCTCAAGAACTACCGACCCATCACCCTCCTCCCCTTCGCGGCCAAAGTCACGAGAAGACCGTCAATGCACAACTAACGAGATTCATTGTAGAAAACTCCATCCTCAACCCCTCCCAATCCGGATTCCACAGCACCGAGACCGCTCTACTTGCCCCGCCACAGAGGACATCCGCGCCCTCCTCGACCAGGTACACACCACAGCCCTGATCCTACTCGACCTCTTGGCAGTGTTCAACACCGTCTCCCACCGCACTCTCATCGCCAGACTCCACGACACCGGCAAACAAGGAACCGCCCTCGACTGGATCCGCTTGTTCCTCACCAGCAGAACCCAAAGAATCAGACTGCCACCCTTCCTCTCCGAACCCATGGAAATCAACTGCGGAGTACCCCAGGGATCATCGCTCAGCCCCACGCTCTTCAACATCTACATGGCCCCCTGCTGCCATTGTCAGACAGCACGGACTCGGCATAGTATCCTGCCACAACGACACCCCTCACCAAGGACCCTTTCACCACCAGACTCAACTTCCAGGAAGGAATGAAGGACGTCGCATCCTGGATGAGAAGCAGCTGCCTAAAGCTCAACTTGGAGAAGACAGAGGTGCTCATCCTCGGACCCTCCCCCTCTGCATGGGACAACACCCGGTGGCCCACTGCCCTCGGCAGCCCTCCCACCCCCACAGACCACGCCCAAAACTTCGGCATCGTACTTGACTTCTCCCTCTCCATGAACCATCAGGTCAACGCCGTCGTCTCCAGCTGCTTCAACACCCTCCGCATCCTCCAAAAAACCTTCAAATGGATCCCCCCCCCGAATCAAGAAAGGCCGTCACCCACGCACTCATAACCAGCAGACTGGACTACGGAAACAATCTCTACGCCGGGATCAACAAGTCTCTGCTCCGCAAGCTCCAGACCATACAGAACACCGCAGCCAGACTCGTCTTCAGCATCCCTCGACATGAACACATCACCTAACACCTGCGGAACCTCCACTGGCTCCCCGTTGAGAAGAGAGTTACTTTCAAGATACTCAACCACACCTACAAATGCCTCCACAACATCGGACCCCAATACCCCAACGAGAGAATTTCCTTCCACGTACCCAAGAGAAACCTCCGATCTGCAGACCTCGCCCTCGCCGAAACCCTGCGCATCCGCAGAGCCAGAACAGATGGAAGAGCATTCTCCTACATCACGGCCAAGACTTGGAGCGAGCTCCCGATCGACATCAGCTGCTCCCCCAACCTGAACAGCTTCAAGGAAGACACTTAAGACCGGGCTCTTCGATTGAACGAAACTGCTCACCCCCAGCGCCTTGAGACCCTCAGCACACTTACAGTTCTCCTGACTGATTGATTGATTGATTGACCAGTACAGTATGCCTTGGAGTGACTCTGTTACTTTGTACATCTAATTCTGTGTACTGACAAGTACAGTATGAATTGGAGTGGCCCTGTTACTCTGTAACATCCAGTGCAGTGTACTGACTAGTACAGTACACCTTCTGGTAGCTCTGCCGCTCTGCACCATCTAATGCAGTGTACTGACTAGTACAGTATTCCTTCTAGTAGCTCTCTTACTCTGTACCATCCAGTGCAGTGTACTGCCTAGTACTGATTACCTTGTAGCTCTGTGCCTCTGTACCATCTAATGCAGTGTACTGATTAGTATAGTATACCTTCTAGTAGCTCTCTTACTCTGTACCATCTGATGCAGTGTACTGACTAGTACAGCATACCTTCCAGTAGCTCTTGTCACTCTGTACAAACTAATGTAGTGTACTGACTAGTACTTTATACCTTCTAGTTGCTATCCTACTCTGCACCAGCTAATGCAGTGTACTGACAAGTACAATATACCTTGGAGTAGTTCTGTCATTCTGTGCCATCTAATGCAGTGTACTAACTTGTACTGTATAACTTAAAGTAGCTCTGGCACTGTGTACCATCTACTGTAGAGTACTGACCTGTACAGTATGCCTTAGACTAACTTTGTTACTGTGTACTATTTATTGCAGTGTACTGAGTAGTACAGTATACCTTGGAGTAGCTGTTACTTTGTTCCATCTACTGCAGTGTACTAACTAGTTTAGTATACCTTGGAGAGGCTCTGTTTCTTTGTAACATACAATTCAGTGTACTGAGCAGTACAGTACACTTTCTGGTAACTCTGTCGCATGTAACATCTAATACAGTGTACTGACTAGTACAGTATACCTTATAGTAAAAATTCTAAACAACTATACACAAAATATACACAAGTAATCAATAGTCTAAAACCCAGGGGTAAAAGGTAAAAACCATACCACGAGAGGGAAACAGACTACACAAAGGAAGAAAGAAAGGTGAAAAGATAAATTCAAACTATCACCACCCTCCTCCTTTAATAAAACACAAAAAGAAAGATTAGCTCACTAACAGAAAGTGAGAAAAAAACACATGAGATACATGTGAAATAAAACGCAGAGAAATACAGTAGAAAAGGACTACAGATACTCTACACATTGACGAGACAAATGGTGAGAAACACCCGCAGAACAAATACACTATGGGTGGACCTCACCCATGTACGTACTTACTTAACTCTGTAAAACAAAAACTATGGGTGGACCTCACCCATGTACGTACTCCAAACTATGGGTGGACAGCACCCATGTAGGTATTCTTATGTCAGGAGCACTAGCCAGAAAACATGCCAAAATGGGACATAAATAAACCCATAATACAGACTGTAAATGGGACTGGAACCCATTATAAATTACATAGGTGGGACTAACACCCCCTATACATCGAGTAGGTGGGACTAAAACCCATCACTAATTACATAGGTGGGACTAACACCCCCTATAAACATAAACATGAGTCACAGCGTGACGAACACACACAATAGGAGATCACGTGTGTTCTGCTCGATTTTCCTGGCCTTCTTGTGTTAACAAGTGATTGAATGTGACTTCAGTCTCTTACCATTCAAGCCTAAGGGTTAGAGTAGTGAATGGAGCCTATTTACTAGGCACTTTGACATGATTCTGTGCTCTTCCCCATAGATCAGGGCTTGCACACATAGCCTAGGGGATAGATTCGTTAGTATTAGGGATAACCTGTCCTGTAGTGAGGGTATTTCATGGAGCTGTGCTGAATTCAGGCCTGGTAGGCCTCAAACGGGAGAGACTCCATCTTTCTTTCTGCTTCGGCAGCTTGGGATGCTTCTAGGCCAAGAGTTATGTTTTAGTTATGAGGTGTTATTCGCTTGGAGAGAACCGGTTCAGGCCGGCCCTTATCGAAGGATTGTATTTTTCTTCATGCCGAAGACACTACATCAGGCCGGCCGGCTGGGAACGTGTCCTTGGTACGGGGAGGTACAAGAATTTGGTGGGCGGCAGGTTACGGGCCGGAATTTTCCATGAGGAAATGCACCTCTATATTAGTGAAAGTCTGAGGCAGTTACATGTTCAGTCCGTAGGCGGCATCTAGCCGCTAGCAGTAAAGCTACTACTTATTCCAGGGAAGACAGACGCCATCTTGGAGGCGGAGAAGAACCGAGAGACAGATGCTCTCCTAGCAGAATAGCCAGAGAGGAGAGAGTAGCCGATAAGGAAGAGGTCCCAGTGACTCGAAGAAGGGTGATTCCAGGCGAGCCGAGATACAGACGAGAAGGGAACCTAGATGACCACTGAGTGCAGGCTACATACTACTAAGGTGATGTCGACCCTTTCTTATTAGAGTGTACAACTTAATCTTTCACTTTTCTTTGCAGGTTATGTGTTATATCGTAATGTTATGTGATTGTGTATGTAATGAGTAATAAAGTATCCAGTTCGTAGTGAACCAACGTGTGCTGCGTGTTCTTGTATAAGAGGGTAGCCTATTCTTCTAGTCAGCTGCGGCTACATGAACAGATGTTAACCCTGATCAGGTAAGTGGTAACTGAATAAGGGAAAGAGGAGCCCCTCGAACCTGAGAACAGGCTGTACTCAAACTGGCAATCCTTGTGTGATCTGATGAATAGTGAGCCCTTTTTGTATGTTATGGTGACCATAGGATGAACTGTCGTATGAGACTGCCATCTGGGTAGAGAGGTCTGGGTTCGTAGGGGACCGCGAGGCCGCCACTTGTGATACTGTCGTATGGGCAGAGAGGTCTGGATTCGTAGGGGATCGCGAGGCCGCCGATTGTGCTGATACTGTCGTCTGGGCAGAGAGGTCTGGGTTCGTATGGGACCGCGAGGCCGCCACTTGTGATACTGTCGTATGGGCAGAGAGGTCTGGATTCGTAGGGGATCATGAGGCCGCCGATTGTGCTGATACTGTCGTCTGGGCAGAGAGGTCTGGGTTCGTATGGGACCGCGAGGCCGCCACTTGTGATACTGTCGTATGGGCAGAGAGGTCTGGATTCGTAGGGGATCGCGAGGCCGCCAATTGTGCTGATACTGTCGTCTGGGCAGAGAGGTCTGGGTTCGTATGGGACCGCGAGGCCGCCACTTGTGATACTGTCGTATTGGCAGAGAGGTCTGGATTCGTAGGGGATCGCGAGGCCGCCGATTGTGCTGATACTGTCGTCTGGGCAGAGAGGTCTGGGTTCGTATGGGACCGCGAGGCCGCCACTTGTGATACTGTCGTATGGGCAGAGAGGTCTGGATTCGTAGGGGATCGCGAGGCCGCCGATTGTGAGATCTTGGTATACATAGTAGGAATCCCCTGTCCTTAGGTGATGGATATATGTGGTTGTAGGATTGTAAATAGGTTCTAGGGAGGGGGTAACGTTCTGGCTGGGTTAGTGAGGCCCTGATGAGTGGGTTCTATCTGATCCGAAAACCCAAGCAGAACATTTGGCGTCACAAACCGTTTACGAAACCTGTGTGCGTTGTGGTTGTATTGTGTTTGCCTTCGGCGCGTGCGTGGTTTTGTTTGTATATTATTTGTATCTACCTGCGTGTGGTTTTCTTTTCTCTTTCTTCTTTTTCTTTTTCTCTTTTTCTTTCTTTTCAAATATGTTTTCTAGAAAGTCGAAATCTACTTTTAAGTTGCCCGTTGATATTCCCGGCTGGGATTCAACGCCTTATGAAGCCTTAGCCCGTGAGTGGGCTGATTCTACTGGTTTGAGTGAGAATTGGAATTCTTTTTTGGAGCTGGCGGAGCCGGCTAATGTGATTACTTGTTTACAGAAGGCGCCGGTATCTAAGGGTGATGAGCTTCCCGTTTTGGGACGCAGAGGTTGGATTGTTCTGTCTGCGTACAGGATTCTCCATGAGAGGTTGTTGAAGTTACAGAATGTGCATAAGGATGTGGAAGCGAATTTTGTTGAGATTCAGAATGCTCATACTTTGTTGCGGTGTCAAAATAAGTTGCTTGCTGACAAACTTGAGACGTACCAAACTATTGCCGAGAGGGCGGCTGTGCGAATTGCTCGTTATAAATACAAAAATCGGCGTGGTCGGGTTTCGAAGCGAAAGGTGCGTCTGGTCGTGGCGAAAGCCGGTCTGGATTGGAATCCTGATGAATGGGATGGTAATATCTGGAACTCGAGTGATTCTCCTTCCTCGGGTGAGGAGTCTGCCAAGCGCGAGTCCTCTCGCTCCGGCCGTGATTGTAAGTCTGCTTCTTGCGCCTCTGATGGTGCACTCCATGATTGCGTTCGTCCTTCGAGTGGGGTCGATGCTTCTTACACTGATTGTTCCTCTACGTGTACTGGTCGAGCTCCTTGTGCTGCTCGTCCCGCGGTCTCGGTGCATCCGGTTTTTCGGCGGAAGTTGCAGCAGGCTCCCGGTGCTCCGAATGGTATTGCTTTAGACTCTTTGGAGGATTTTACTCAACAAGAAATTAGTGATATTTTACAAAGATTTCGGCAGCGAGCTGGTGAGTCCTTACTCACATGGATGGTGCGCCTTTATGAACTGGGCGCTGCTGGCATTATGTTGGATGCTGGCGATTGTTTGAAGTTTTGTTCCTTGAGTTCGGATTCTACTGTACAGGATCATTTTCGTAACTTTAATGTTGGTGGTCAAATTTCTTTGCTTCAATTGGCGACTGAGGGTTGTAATCAAAAATATCCTACTGAATCTGATTGGCCTGTGAATGATAAACCGTGGTATACTTTGCGCGATGCTACGCAACGTCTCAAAGAGGAGGTGATGAAAACGGCAATTTTTCTGAATACTGCTGACAGGTTGCTTGATGGTTTCTTGACATCTTCTGTGCGGAATCGTATTATTCGTTCTTCTCCTGTTGCTTATAAGCAGGTTATGATGACTTTATTGATTAATCAGACTGGTAACATGTTATCTGTGGTGCTGGAATCGGTACGCCAACTCGGTGAGTTGGGTGAGTGGTTTAAACCTGAACGGCAATCCCGGCCTGACACTCGTACTCCTGGTGACAATAAACTTACTAGACGTGATATGTTTTTTGGTCTTATGGCTGATGGTGTGCGGAAGGAGGACATTGATGGTGAGACCACTTCTCGTTTGTGGGAAATGTTTCGCAAACGTGGCTTGGATCGAAAGGAGGGTGCCCGGCGTGTTCGGACGACTGAGTGTGATCGTGGTTTTTCTGACGGTAGCGGTGATGACGACCGCCGTGGGCACTCTGATCGTCGTGAGGATCGACGTTATGTGCGTGACTTGTCCCCCCGTCGTGAGAGAGACAGGGAGAGAGAGGGGGAAAGAGAGAGGGGGAGAGATGATTATGTTAACAGCAGACGTAGAGATGATAGGGATCAATCCCCTGAGTTGAGAAGGAGAGAGGATCGACACATATTGGCCGATCGAAACCCACAGTACAATGCAGGGAACAGTAATCCATTTCGTAATGGAGATGGATATGAACAGGAGGTATCGATACCTAGGAAACGTGAGAGTCTTTATCCTGATTTATCCTGGTACACAGAACGCAGTAAAGATGACTAGGAAATAGGTCAAGCTCCAGTACACAGATGGGCTCACAGAGATAATAGACCCTATGTAGATATTGATATTTATTGGAGACATCGTAATGTCCAAAGGGCCCGAGCATTGGTAGATACAGGAGCGGAGGCCACTCTTATTCATGGAAAATCAAAGAAGTTTAAAGGTCAGCCTTTTACAATTACCGGATTAGGCGGAAAGGAAACTCCCGCAGTTCAAACCTTACTTGAAATGAGAATAGGTAGAATTCCTAGAAAAGAATACTCTGTATTAGTGGTGCCACTCTTAGAATTCATAATTGGAATTGATATTTTGAAAGGAATGACTTTGCACTTAGATGATGGATGTTACCAATTTGGAACTAAACATTATATATCGTCCAGGCCTGTACGGGTTGGTCGTTTAAGAATGCCCCCCATAAAAGTTCCCCAGGCGACAAAAGTGGTTCGTCAGAAGCAGTATCGTATTCCGGGTGGTCATGAAGAGATTAGTACCACTATTCAGGAGTTGGTGGATGCAGGTGTTATCACCCCAGTTACTTCTGTTTGGAATAATCCTGTTTGGCCTGTACGTAAGAGTGATAATTCTTGGCGCATGACTGTTGATTATCGAGAATTGAATAGACACACACCCTCTTTGACTGTTGCAGTACCGGATGTTATTACCCTAATTGAAAGAATCCAAAAACATCCAGGTACATGGTATGCGTCCATTGATATTGCTAATGCTTTCTTTTCGATTCCGATTGCCCCTGAGTGTCAGGAACAATTCAGTTTTACGTGGAACGGGCGTCAGATGACGTTTAGAAGTCTTCCTCAGGGCTATGTGCATAGTCCTACGATATGTCACCGGCTGGTGGCAGAGCATCTGGCTGAGGTACCGGTTCATCCACAAATTCAGATATGTCACTATATTGATGATATTTTGATCCAAGGCGAATCACGAGAGGAAGTTCAGACCCAATTGGATAGAGTCATTGAGTGCCTGCGTGAGAAAGGTTGGGAAATCAACCCGGATAAATTACAAGGTCCGTCCCAAGCTGTAAAATTTTTGGGTATTAATTGGCATGAAGGGCACCGAGAAGTGATCCCTCAGGTTAAACAGAAAATTCTTGATTTCGCAGTTCCGAGAAATAGGAAAGAAGCCCAAAGCTTCATTGGTTTGTTTGGATTTTGGCGCCAGCATATTCCTCATTTGAGTCAAATATTGGCCCCTTTGTACCGTGTCACTCGTAAAAAGAATGCATTTGAATGGGATAAACCACAGCAAGATGCGTTCAGTCTGGCAAAAGAAGCAATTCAGCATGCTCTGGATTTATGGCCTGTATGTGATGGTGATGTGGATTTGAATGTGTCTGTACAAGGCCTTTATGCGAATTGGAGTTTGTGGCAGAAACAAGGCAAGAGTAGAGTACCGTTAGGTTTCTGGACCAAAAAGTTACCTGATGCTGGTGAGCGTTATACACCTTTTGAGAAACAGCTGCTTGCATGTTATTGGGCTCTGGTGGATACCGAGCAGTTGACTTTGGGACATGATATAGTTTTGCGACCTGAAATTCCTATCATGCAGTCTGTTATGAGTTCGCCGAAAACTCACCGAATTGGACACGCTCAAGAGGCGAGTGTGATTAAATGGAAATGGTATATACAAGATAGGGCACGTGTGGGACAAAAAGGAGTTGCATCTTTGCATGAGCAGGTGGCACGGGCGCCATCAACTGAAATTGAGAGTGAATGTTTCGTACCTTTAGTACAGGAATCTCCTGTTAAGTGGGGTAAACCTTTTGATGATTTGTCCGCAGAGGACAGAAACCATGTCTGGTTTACGGATGGTTCAGCAAGGTTCATAGGGACGAAACGGCATTGGAAGGCAGTGTCCTATAATCCGATCACACAAAAATTGCTGAGTACAACTGGTGAGGGTAAGAGCAGTCAATTTGCTGAACTCTATGCTGTTTATCAAGTTCTGAAACAAGAGTTACCTGGCATATGTCATATTTTTACCGATTCCTGGTCTACTGCCAATGGACTGGCAGTTTGGTTACCGACTTGGCATTCCCATAGTTGGAAAATCCATTCCAAGGAATTGTGGGGAAAAGAATTATGGCAGGAGATTTGGGAAATGCTCCCACAGAGTACTGTTACAATCTTCCATGTGGATGCTCATACCCCGATAGACTCTCTTGACAAATTGTTTCATAATATTGCAGATGAGAAATCTAAAATTGCTGAGGCAGTGGTGGACACGCAAGATTATGATATTGCGGGATTGGCGAAATGGGCACACCAGAAAGCAGGACACTTTGGAGAGAAAGCCACTAGCAGGTGGGCTGCTGATCGAGGAATTTATATTCCCCTAGATTTAATTAAAAATGTTATTCTACATTGTCCCATTTGTCAGCATATCAGGCAGCGCAAAGTGCCCCAAATTGTTAAAGGTCATTTACATCGCGGGAAAGTGCCCGCTCAAATTTGGCAGATTGATTACATTGGTCCACTCCCTATGAGTAGGAATTGTCAATATGTTTGCACCATTGTTGATACATACAGTGGCCTGTTGGTGGCCCTTCCCTGTAAGCAAGCTACCCAACTGAATACTATTAAAACATTGGAATTGATTATGATGTATTATGGTGTGCCATTCCAAATTCAATCTGACAATGCATCCCATTTTCGTGGAAGATTGGTACAGGAATTCTGTGTGGAAAACAATATTGAATGGGTGTTTCATATACCCTATTATCCACAGGCCTCGGGTCTTGTGGAGAGGTTGAATGGCCTGCTAAAAGACCAACTGCGCAAATTAACAGATGACAAGTATAAGAATTGGCGAGATTTTTTGCCTCAAGCGCTATTGATTTTGAATAACCGTCCTTTTCTAAATGCTGAATCCCCACTTATGCGTCTGTTTCCTCCGAATGTTGTTGCTAAACCCAATGAGATCAGAGAGACTGTGATGTACTGGGAGATTACTCCCGGAGCTTTGGCTCCATGCAGAGCGACCCCAGGGTCGGCAGGTTTAGACTTGCATGCCATGGATGACACCATTATAAAAAGTAAAGATCGAGTCATCATTGAGACAGGTGTTGGTGTTCAGATACCACCTGGAAATTTCGGATTAATTGCCCCTAGATCGGGGCTGGCTGTAAAAGGCATTCAGGTGCTTGGAGGAATCATTGATAGTGATTATCAGGGAGAGATTAAGGTGCTCCTGCTGAATGGCAGTGAGGTTGATTTACTGATACATAAAACTGACCGAGTGGCTCAATTGCTAATAATGCCTGTCTTCAGTGGTGAGATGGTAAAAGGCACTGCCCCAACGTTGCTAACTGTACGAGGTCAGAAAGGTTTTGGCTCTACAGACAATCCTGGGGCCAGAGTTTGGGTGCAGTCACCTAAGAATCCCCCTGAACAAGCAGAGGTCATTGCAACCGGTCAAGATAATACCATTTTAGTTATGAGACCAGGTAAAGATAGCTGGGAAGCAGTCCCGGCTGACAAATGTTACTTACGAGAATGAATAATGCCTGTATTTGATTCTCTTTCAGATCATTCTTTGGACGGTTGCTGCGGGATGTGTCGGCATCGGACTGTTTTTGGGCTGGTGCGACGAGAGAGGAGGGATCCCATCAACCCGAGATGAGTTGAGAACCCGAGTGTCGCGTTCCTTCGCTGCGTGGGATTCGTCATCGAACTTTTGGATTTCACTAGCGAAACGGGTGACTAGCGCCCCTCATTTCTGCCTGACACCGATGAGATCAGTGAATGACATTTTGTCAACTTGTTTGGTTGCTGTTCCTGCCTCGTTGGAAACTTTGACTCATATTTTCAATATATCAACCGCTCGCCCCAATGTTCTTCTGGGCGATTTCGCTACCCATCAGTATTGCCCCTTGTGTACTGAACTGTCAGTCCCGATACCCCCCATCCAGTCCCAAATAGTTACCTATAATATCACACAAGGTGATTTGTGTTTTTTCCTTACGTGTAATCCTAGTGCAATTTCGGAATGTATGCGTTTAAAATTGAAAGGGGCCACCTCATTCACCGCTCATGAACGAACTTTGTGCCTTCAAAGGACGCCGAAAATATGTACTTCTGTTCAGAATAACATGACTTGCAAGAGTATGGTAGTTGCCCCCAGTCATTATCGCACGATGTTACTACCTGCCGGATGGCTTTTCTCATGTGGTAATACTTCCTGGCCATATGTCCCCGCAAATATTTCTGGAGGCCCTTGTTCCATTACTAGATTGAGTTTGTTAATGTTTTCCTCACATCCGAATGCCAACTCTCGTGTGATTCGAGATACAGTGAGATTACAGGAGGATTCTGACTCATCTTTGCATTTATATTCTAAGTCCGAATATCTTAGCCTGGCTATTTCAATTATTGGTGTTCCTGCTTTGGCAGTTTATAATGCCAAATCTATTGAGAAAATGGCCTGCTGGATGGTGAAATCCATTAATAATACTTCCACAGTCCTGTCGGACATGCTATTAGACGCCCAGGGTGAACGAAGGGCTATCTTGCAAAATCGAGCGGCCATTGATTATCTTTTGCTTAAACATGGACACGATTGTTCTGATTTTGAGGGTCTTTGTTGTTTTAACTTGTCTGATCATACACAATCCATTCGAGCTCACATTAACAAGCTACATGACTTGACAGAAGAAGTTAGAAAACACATTGATCAGGGCTGGTTTGACTGGCTCTTTAATTGGTTACCTGATTTGCATTTGTTACGTCAAATATTAGGAGGTATTCTGATTACTATCGCCATTTTGATTTCCATCTGTTGCTTTATTCAGTGTATTCCTTCACTACTTCAATTCTGCACACCTGGTACTAGACATAGATCAGTTAGTTTTGTTTCATATTATTCTTCCACAGATGTTAGTTCCATTTAATGAATGTATAATAGACTGAAGTCAAGGGTGAAATGTTCTGCTCGATTTTCCTGGCCTTCTTGTGTTAACAAGTGATTGAATGTGACTTCAGTCTCTTACCATTCAAGCCTAAGGGTTAGAGTAGTGAATGGAGCCTATTTACTAGGCACTTTGACATGATTCTGTGCTCTTCCCCATAGATCAGGGCTTGCACACATAGCCTAGGGGATAGATTCGTTAGTATTAGGGATAACCTGTCCTGTAGTGAGGGTATTTCATGGAGCTGTGCTGAATTCAGGCCTGGTAGGCCTCAAACGGGAGAGACTCCATCTTTCTTTCTGCTTCGGCAGCTTGGGATGCTTCTAGGCCAAGAGTTATGTTTTAGTTATGAGGTGTTATTCGCTTGGAGAGAACCGGTTCAGGCCGGCCCTTATCGAAGGATTGTATTTTTCTTCATGCCGAAGACACTACATCAGGCCGGCCGGCTGGGAACGTGTCCTTGGTACGGGGAGGTACAAGAATTTGGTGGGCGGCAGGTTACGGGCCGGAATTTTCCATGAGGAAATGCACCTCTATATTAGTGAAAGTCTGAGGCAGTTACATGTTCAGTCCGTAGGCGGCATCTAGCCGCTAGCAGTAAAGCTACTACTTATTCTAGGGAAGACAGACGCCATCTTGGAGGCGGAGAAGAACCGAGAGACAGATGCTCTCCTAGCAGAATAGCCAGAGAGGAGAGAGTAGCCGATAAGGAAGAGGTCCCAGTGACTCGAAGAAGGGTGATTCCAGGCGAGCCGAGATACAGACGAGAAGGGAACCTAGATGACCACTGAGTGCAGGCTACATACTACTAAGGTGATGTCGACCCTTTCTTATTAGAGTGTACAACTTAATCTTTCACTTTTCTTTGCAGGTTATGTGTTATATCGTAATGTTATGTGATTGTGTATGTAATGAGTAATAAAGTATCCAGTTCGTAGTGAACCAACGTGTGCTGCGTGTTCTTGTATAAGAGGGTAGCCTATTCTTCTAGTCAGCTGCGGCTACATGAACAGATGTTAACCCTGATCAGGTAAGTGGTAACTGAATAAGGGAAAGAGGAGCCCCTCGAACCTGAGAACAGGCTGTACTCAAACTGGCAATCCTTGTGTGATCTGATGAATAGTGAGCCCTTTTTGTATGTTATGGTGACCATAGGATGAACTGTCGTATGAGACTGCCATCTGGGTAGAGAGGTCTGGGTTCGTAGGGGACCGCGAGGCCGCCACTTGTGATACTGTCGTATGGGCAGAGAGGTCTGGATTCGTAGGGGATCGCGAGGCC
The DNA here is from genome assembly GCF_964204655.1 of Triturus cristatus. NCBI lineage: Eukaryota > Metazoa > Chordata > Amphibia > Caudata > Salamandridae > Triturus > Triturus cristatus. The sequence continues at coordinate 464,511,949 of NC_140579.1, read as the reverse complement.
GCCGATTGTGCTGATACTGTCGTCTGGGCAGAGAGGTCTGGGTTCGTATGGGACCGCGAGGCCGCCACTTGTGATACTGTCGTATGGGCAGAGAGGTCTGGATTCGTAGGGGATCGTGAGGCCGCCGATTGTGCTGATACTGTCATCTGGGCAGAGAGGTCTGGGTTCGTATGGGACCGCGAGGCCGCCACTTGTGATACTGTCGTATGGGCAGAGAGGTCTGGATTCGTAGGGGATCGCGAGGCCGCCGATTGTGCTGATACTGTCGTCTGGGCAGAGAGGTCTGGGTTCGTATGGGACCGCGAGGCCGCCACTTGTGATACTGTCGTATGGGCAGAGAGGTCTGGGTTCGTATGGGACCGCGAGGCCGCCACTTGTGATACTGTCGTATGGGCAGAGAGGTCTGGATTCGTAGGGGATCGCGAGGCCGCCGATTGTGCTGATACTGTCGTCTGGGCAGAGAGGTCTGGGTTCGTATGGGACCGCGAGGCCGCCACTTGTGATACTGTCGTATGGGCAGAGAGGTCTGGATTCGTAGGGGATCGCGAGGCCGCCAATTGTGCTGATACTGTCGTCTGGGCAGAGAGGTCTGGGTTCGTATGGGACCGCGAGGCCGCCACTTGTGATACTGTCGTATGGGCAGAGAGGTCTGGATTCGTAGGGGATCGCGAGGCCGCCGATTGTGCTGATACTGTCGTCTGGGCAGAGAGGTCTGGGTTCGTATGGGACCGCGAGGCCGCCACTTGTGATACTGTCGTATGGGCAGAGAGGTCTGGATTCGTAGGGGATCGCGAGGCCGCCGATTGTGAGATCTTGGTATACATAGTAGGAATCCCCTGTCCTTAGGTGATGGATATATGTGGTTGTAGGATTGTAAATAGGTTCTAGGGAGGGGGTAACGTTCTGGCTGGGTTAGTGAGGCCCTGATGAGTGGGTTCTATCTGATCCGAAAACCCAAGCAGAACAACGTGCAGCACAAAGTGACTGATACACACTACACAATCTAGATAACGTGGCAATACCCAGCACGTGTAAGGGGCTAAACACCACTCAAATAAGAAATAGGCTTACAAGAGATGCAATGCCAGTCCAGCAAGAGATGAAAGGGTGAAAAACATAAAAGCTGGCATAGAATTATGACCCCTCACTCATGACAAAGCAATTATAACCTAACAATACATGCGCCAGAGACTTTGTAAAACGCTTCACAGCATAAGAGAACATTCAAAAATGTACTTCTCACATGTGAAAAAAAAAACAACAAAAAACTTTGTTCAAAACTGAATGTTGAATGCAGCACTTCCACACAGTTCGATTAAAACAAAATATTGTTGATTCCCTGAGGCCAGAGAACAGCTGGAACCAACATCGGAACATTGCACTCGAGCTTTTTAAGTTCTGCCGTTTCCTCTTCAGCATAAAAACAAGCATTTGCATTGCAATAGGTCTCGAATTTGCGAGAGTTTGAGCTATTGGCATTGTAAATGACGATGCCTTTTATTTGTGCAGTTTGAAAAGCTGGAAGCGGTGCTTAAATACGCACTTTGTACTTCCAGGCCTTGCTTACAAGAAGCAAGGCTGGCAGTAAAAGAGGCGCAGAAATTGCCAGCTTTGCATCTCGTAAGCAAGGACTATATGTACAAAGAACGCCTTTGCAGCTTTTCAAAACACACAAATAAAATGCATTGTCATTTGCAAAGCCAGCTCAAACGCTCGCAAATGCAAGACCTATAGCATTGCAAATGCTTGTTCTACATGGCAGGCCATAAAACACTATTTGAGATTATCAGTTCAAGGTGTGGCCTGCAGCATGTAGGATGGGTGTAGCAGCAGCTGGGAGTGGCAGGCTGCCTGCTTAAGATGGCTGGATCAGGCACTTGTGCAAGCAGCATATAAAGCTTAGGAAGGCGGGACCGGAAGCAAGGGAGAATGGGCCACTTTCGGCCCAGGAAGGAGGCGTCACTCTGTGGCCTAAGGAGGCAGAGGCAACAATCTGCCCATGCACTCGTTAGCATTTTTGTTGTTGCGCGGAATCTGTACACGAAAGTAAATTATCCCCAACTATAAGGGCTTCCTGTTGTGTTATAAATCATTGACTTTAAATCCTATAAAAAGTAAGAAATTAGTTCGTATTAACAATTCCCCTTTTACAGTCCACATAACATAAAATAATTATGCAAAATGTACTAATTACTCAAATACGCTATGTTAAGGCCAAGTTCCTTCCTACCAATTTACTGTGGAACTCTTAGCCGATGGAACTTTGTTACCTGCTTAGAAGTGTGGAGGGGGAGACATAAATCATTAAAGCAGACTCAAAAATGTTAAGAACCGTGACTCTAAAGAATCACACACTCTGAATTCCAAGTTCGTGGGTTTATTACAAAGCCAAAAACAACTGGATGTACTAACACCTCATAACTATGTTTTAGAAGTACATGGGAACTAATGCAAATCCAAACCTACACACTAGTTTTATGTGATGAATCATAAATAGAATAACAATTTCCAGAAGCAGAAGGCAGGCAATGATTGCCCCCACGTCAAGTTCAGACTTCATCTGTGGCTCGTGAATAGAAAGCATTAGTCTGTCCCTACACTACCACTACCGTGACATCCCTACTTGCCCTTCCCCAGGCAAGATCAGGAAAAGGTGTCAGTGAATGAAGACTTCCTAAGAAGTACACTCACGTTGTATAGGCCAAGTAGCCAAAGCTACGGAGCTCGTTCTAAGAGCCTTTTTCTGTCTCCGTCTATCTCCTCACCTCCTCTCCTGACTCCACCCGGGGGACTGTCCCTAATACAAAACACAAAAACGTAGAACACGCCCACAGATCACCTCATTTCGCTGGACACTTTCCACAGGTGATTTTCAATTCGGGTCGACTTCCAGCTCCTGGCTCGATGACCTTGATTCCCAGGCCTCCCTCAGCTGGAAAGAACACTGTCTACCAATTATCAGCGTTTCTTAAACATAGTATTATCTCCTCCATGAGCCTAACTCCTTAAGCAAAAGGCGTTATTCTAACTAACAAAGACGACTTTCTCCACCTGCAACAGAAATGTGAGAACAGAAAAAATTCAGCATGCACATGAATTTCACTAGCAAACCTTGCCCGAGAGCTTCCAGGGAAAATACATTTCCGGCCTAAAGAAATCGGCCACCATAAGAGTGAAGCACATAGGCCCTTCAAATACACGCATAAGTGAACGTTTCATTTGGGCCTTTCTACACCACGTTACATAAACACATCAAATGCATTTCAATTGCAAGCACTTATGAAATCCTACACGTTAAACACAATTAGTCACATCTACGAGCAACTGTAATATGGTGCACATTTAAACCAAATGTGTTGTTACATATAAGCAACTTCGTTAAGCAAATTACATCAAATATTATGACTTACAATATTAAAACACGAATGCCATGTTTCTTTGCACGGCACGATACCTTTCTATCATTACACTTTCGCGTTATTACTGAATATGATCTAATAACCAATTGTTATCACGACAAATGAATATATATGTGGATGCGGACTATCCGTGATTATAATGCACCCCTACAAACGAAAGAGCACCATCGCGCTCCATCAGTCGTTAACAATAAAACTTGACAATATTATTTTCATGAAAAGGATCACGTTTGCCATGGACATATAGTGCAATTTAATTTGGATGGTGGGTTTATGGTTTAGTCGTGATTTCTCAAGAATAAAAAAATGTGCAAAAAAAAGAGAGCATTACATAACTAAACATTCAATGAAACCTCCACGGTTGCCATAAAACAAGGAGACAAACAACCATTACTTTGCCTCCCAACCCAAATCCTGTCTGTTACATGTTTCAGAATGAAATGAAACAATGTGTTCCTGACAACAGCAAGCAAGAGAGCAAATCAATTTGCTGCGCTTTCGCTTGGTTTCAGTCTGCACAATAGTCTAAAACCCAGGGGTAAAAGGTAAAAACCATACCACGAGAAGGAAACAGACTACACAAAGGAAGAAAGAAAGGTGAAAAGATAAATTCAAACTATCACCACCCTCCTCCTTTAATAAAACACAAAAAGAAAGATTAGCTCACTAACAGAAAGTGAGAAAAAAACACATGAGATACATGTGAAATAAAACGCAGAGAAATACAGTAGAAAAGGACTACAGGTACTCTACACATTGACGAGACAAATGGTGAGAAACACCCGCAGAACAAATACACTATGGGTGGACCTCACCCATGTACGTACTTAACTCTGTAAAACAAAAACTATGGGTGGACCTCACCCATGTACGTACTCCAAACTATGGGTGGACAGCACCCATGTAGGTATTCTTATGTCAGGAGCACTAGCCAGAAAACATGCCAAAATGGGACATAAACCCATAATACAGACTGTAAATGGGACTGGAACCCATTATAAATTACATAGGTGGGACTAACACCCCCTATACATCGAGTAGGTGGGACTAAAACCCATCACTAATTACATAGGTGGGACTAACACCCCCTATAAACATAAACATGAGTCACAGCGTGACGAACACACACAATAGGAGATCACGTGCAGCACAAAGTGACTGATACACACTACACAATCTAGATAACGTGGCAATACCCAGCACGTGTAAGGGGCTAAACACCACTCAAATAAGAAATAGGCTTACAAGAGATGCAATGCCAGTCCAGCAAGAGATGAAAGGGTGAAAAACATAAAAGCTGGCATAGAATTATGACCCCTCACTCATGACAAAGCAGTTATAACCTAACAATACATGCGCCAGAGACTTTGTAAAACGCTTCACAGCATAAGAGAACATTAAAAAATGTACTTCTCACATGTGAAAAAAAAAACAACAAAAAAACTTTGTTCAAAACTGAATGTCGAATGCACTTTCACACAGTTCGATTAAAACAAAATATTGTTGGTTCCCTGAGGCCAGAGAACAGCTGGAACCAACATCGGAACATTGCACTCGAGCTTTTTAAGTTCTGCCGTTTCCTCTTCCGCATTTGCATTGCAATAGGTCTCGAATTTGCGAGAGTTTGAGCTATTGGCATTGTAAATGACAATGCCTTTTATTTGTGCAGTTTGAAGCTGGAAGCGGTGCTTAAATATGCACTTTGTACTTCCAGTCCTTGCTTACAAGAAGCAAGGCTGGCAGTAAAAGAGGCGCAGAAATTGCCAGCTTTGCATCTCGTAAGCAAGGACTATATGTACAAAGAACGCCTTTGCAGCTTTTCAAAACACACAAATAAAATGCATTGTCATTTGCAAAGCCAGCTCAAACGCTCGCAAATGCAAGACCTATAGCATTGCAAATGCTTGTTCTACATGGCAGGCCATAAAACACTATTTGAGATTATCAGTTCAAGGTGTGGCCTGCAGCATGTAGGATGGGTGTAGCAGCAGCTGGGAGTGGCAGGCTGCCTGCTTAAGATGGCTGGATCAGGCACTTGTGCAAGCAGCATATAAAGCTTAGGAAGGCGGGACCGGAAGCAAGGGAGAATGGGCCACTTTCGGCCCAGGAAGGAGGCGTCACTCTGTGGCCTAAGGAGGCAGAGGCAACAATCTGCCCATGCACTCGTTAGCATTTTTGTTGTTGCGCGGAATCTGTACACGAAAGTAAATTATCCCCAACTATAAGGGCTTCCTGTTGTGTTATAAATCATTGACTTTAAATCCTATAAAAAGTAAGAAATTAGTTCGTATTAACAATTCCCCTTTTACAGTCCACATAACATAAAATAATTATGCAAAATGTACTAATTACTCAAATACGCTATGTTAAGGCCAAGTTCCTTCCTACCAATTTACTGTGGAACTCTTAGCCGATGGAACTTTGTTACCTGCTTAGAAGTGTGGAGAGGGAGACATAAATCATTAAAGCATACTCAAAAATGTTAAGAACCGTGACTCTAAAGAATCACACACTCTGAATTCCAAGTTAGTGGGTTTATTACAAAGCCAAAAACAACTGGATGTACTAACACCTCATAACTATGTTTTAGAAGTACATGGGAACTAATGCAAATCCAAACCTACACACTAGTTTTATGTGATGAATCATAAATAGAATAACAATTTCCAGAAGCAGAAGGCAGGCAATGATTGCCCCCACGTCAAGTTCAGACTTCATCTGTGGCTCGTGAATAGAAAGCATTAGTCTGTCCCTACACTACCACTACCGTGACATCCCAACTTGCCATTCCCCAGGCAAGATCAGGAAAAGGTGTCAGTGAATGAAGACTTCCTAAGAAGTATACTCACGTTGTATAGGCCAAGTAGCCAAAGCTACGGAGCTCGTTCTAAGAGCCTTTTTCTGTCTCCGTCTATCTCCTCACCTCCTCTCCTGACTCCACCCCGGGGGACTGTCCCTAATACAAAACACAAAAACGTAGAACACGCCCACAGATCACCTCATTTCGCTGGACACTTTCCACAGGTGATTTTCAATTCGGGTCGACTTCCAGCTCCTGGCTCGATGACCTTGATTCCCAGGCCTCCCTCAGCGGGAAAGAACACTGTCTACCAATCATCAGCGTTTCTTAAACATAGTATTATCTCCTCCATGAGCCTAACTCCTTAAGCAAAAGGCGTTATTCTAACTAACAAAGACGACTTTCTCCACCTGCAACAGAAATGTGAGAACAGAAAAAATTCAGCATGCACATGAATTTCACTAGCAAACCTTGCCCGAGAGCTTCCAGGGAAAATACATTTCCGGCCTAAAGAAATCGGCCACCATAAGAGTGAAGCACATAGGCCCTTCAAATACACGCATAAGTGAACGTTTCATTTGGGCCTTTCTACACCACGTTACATAAACACATCAAATGCATTTCAATTGCAAGCACTTATGAAATCCTACACGTTAAACACAATTAGTCACATCTACGAGCAACTGTAATATGGTGCACATTTAAACCAAATGTGTTGTTACATATAAGCAACTTCGTTAAGCAAATTACATCAAATATTATGACTTACAATATTAAAACACGAATGCCATGTTTCTTTGCACTGAGAGGTGGTGACCCGCTGCGTTAGCAGGTCACGCACGGGTTGCACAGCGTATACACATAGGTATTATCAAATTAATACTCATCCACCATAGTAATCCAAATGTTGTCTTATTTATTTCAAAAAGTTTTGACATTCTTTATCCATTTTGTTACAACTTCACGTCAAGAGATGCGTAATCCGTAACTTCTTAGTTTTTAAATTCAGTGTATTGCCCATCCAGGCCTATACATGAATGTAATTCGAATTTCCAAGCATCCACCAGATTCGGTACATTTCCTTTACTCAATGCATTTCGGTTTGTGAAAAACCTTCGTCAGGAGTATCTATAAATTGTAAAAATGTATTTATTAACATCGCAAGACATTTGAACCCCAAAACAAACTTAATGTCTCCATATCAAAGCAAATTACTGAACATTCCAATGCATCACCCCCGACCCAACTCCAAAACTTTAATTTCAAAAAATACCGTGTGTGACATGCAAACCTCCATTAATACGATTCTCCCCTTCCATCAAAATCTTGAAAAGAACCTGTGCTTTTAACCCACACGCTTATTTTGAAACCGCCTTTCAAAAGCAATCCCTCCTGAACTTAAGCCCCTCCGTGTCTAATTAACCAAACCCCCGTTACACTCCAATCCTCCCTCTAGCTCAGTTTAAACACCTTTACCATCCCCCTTTAGCATACCTGATGTAAAATTTTGCAACGCTTAAACCTCCTCTTTAGAACTCGTTATTTGTTAAGCGCCACCATGCTGTTTCTCCCAAATTTAAACTGATGTTACCCGCCCCACCTCTTAGGTCACAGGTGTAAACAGTCACGTGTTCTTCCACAGCCCACCAATCACAATATCCCAAGTGTCGATCAATATTAACAAAACTCGCAATGTGTTTCAAATCCCTGTGAACCCCCGTATCTAATGCAATTGATTTTGTGCTATTAATTATAAAGATCACATCTAATGCTTCAAACTTAAAACAATATGTGCTATTCGAAAATCCATGTCAATGACTTCACGATGATCCGAAAGTGGTGTACTCTTTTGACGTGAAGACTGAAACTTTCTTCTAACTCAGTTGTAACTTCCTCTTGGTCGGGTGCTGGCGGGTGGTGAAACGGTCAGTATTACGACATAATTGAAAATGTCCCGAAGCACACCTTTTTTGTTTGTTTCTTTAATCTTTTTTCAATGCTTTCAGCGAATCCACTTTTTCCAAATTTGCGTGCAGCACCCGTGAACGGTGCGCCGTTCCTGTCACACCGGGGCAATTATACTGAGAGGTGGTGACCCGCTGCGTTAGCAGGTCACGCACGGGTTGCACAGCGTATACACATAGGTATTATCAAATTAATACTCATCCACCATAGTAATCCAAATGTTGTCTTATTTATTTCAAAAAGTTTTGACATTCTTTATCCATTTTGTTACAACTTCACGTCAAGAGATGCGTAATCCGTAACTTCTTAGTTTTTAAATTCAGTGTATTGCCCATCCAGGCCTATACATGAATGTAATTCGAATTTCCAAGCATCCACCAGATTCGGTACATTTCCTTTACTCAATGCATTTCGGTTTGTGAAAAACCTTCGTCAGGAGTATCTATAAATTGTAAAAATGTATTTATTAACATCGCAAGACATTTGAACCCCAAAACAAACTTAATGTCTCCATATCAAAGCAAATTACTGAACATTCCAATGCATCACCCCCGACCCAACTCCAAAACTTTAATTTCAAAAAATACCGTGTGTGACATGCAAACCTCCATTAATACGATTCTCCCCTTCCATCAAAATCTTGAAAAGAACCTGTGCTTTTAACCCACACGCTTATTTTGAAACCGCCTTTCAAAAGCAATCCCTCCTGAACTTAAGCCCCTCCGTGTCTAATTAACCAAACCCCCGTTACACTCCAATCCTCCCTCTAGCTCAGTTTAAACACCTTTACCATCCCCCTTTAGCATACCTGATGTAAAATTTTGCAACGCTTAAACCTCCTCTTTAGAACTCGTTATTTGTTAAGCGCCACCATGCTGTTTCTCCCAAATTTAAACTGATGTTACCCGCCCCACCTCTTAGGTCACAGGTGTAAACAGTCACGTGTTCTTCCACAGCCCACCAATCACAATATCCCAAGTGTCGATCAATATTAACAAAACTCGCAATGTGTTTCAAATCCCTGTGAACCCCCGTATCTAATGCAATTGATTTTGTGCTATTAATTATAAAGATCACATCTAATGCTTCAAACTTAAAACAATATGTGCTATTCGAAAATCCATGTCAATGACTTCACGATGATCCGAAAGTGGTGTACTCTTTTGACGTGAAGACTGAAACTTTCTTCTAACTCAGTTGTAACTTCCTCTTGGTCGGGTGCTGGCGGGTGGTGAAACGGTCAGTATTACGACATAATTGAAAATGTCCCGAAGCACACCTTTTTTGTTTGTTTCTTTAATCTTTTTTCAATGCTTTCAGCGAATCCACTTTTTCCAAATTTGCGTGCAGCACCCGTGAACGGTGCGCCGTTCCTGTCACACCGGGGCAATTATACTGAGAGGTGGTGACCCGCTGCGTTAGCAGGTCACGCACGGGTTGCACAGCGTATACACATAGGTATTATCAAATTAATACTCATCCACCATAGTAATCCAAATGTTGTCTTATTTATTTCAAAAAGTTTTGACATTCTTTATCCATTTTGTTACAACTTCACGTCAAGAGATGCGTAATCCGTAACTTCTTAGTTTTTAAATTCAGTGTATTGCCCATCCAGGCCTATACATGAATGTAATTCGAATTTCCAAGCATCCACCAGATTCGGTACATTTCCTTTACTCAATGCATTTCGGTTTGTGAAAAACCTTCGTCAGGAGTATCTATAAATTGTAAAAATGTATTTATTAACATCGCAAGACATTTGAACCCCAAAACAAACTTAATGTCTCCATATCAAAGCAAATTACTGAACATTCCAATGCATCACCCCCGACCCAACTCCAAAACTTTAATTTCAAAAAATACCGTGTGTGACATGCAAACCTCCATTAATACGATTCTCCCCTTCCATCAAAATCTTGAAAAGAACCTGTGCTTTTAACCCACACGCTTATTTTGAAACCGCCTTTCAAAAGCAATCCCTCCTGAACTTAAGCCCCTCCGTGTCTAATTAACCAAACCCCCGTTACACTCCAATCCTCCCTCTAGCTCAGTTTAAACACCTTTACCATCCCCCTTTAGCATACCTGATGTAAAATTTTGCAACGCTTAAACCTCCTCTTTAGAACTCGTTATTTGTTAAGCGCCACCATGCTGTTTCTCCCAAATTTAAACTGATGTTACCCGCCCCACCTCTTAGGTCACAGGTGTAAACAGTCACGTGTTCTTCCACAGCCCACCAATCACAATATCCCAAGTGTCGATCAATATTAACAAAACTCGCAATGTGTTTCAAATCCCTGTTAACCCCCGTATCTAATGCAATTGATTTTGTGCTATTTTGTGCTATTAATTATAAAGATCACATCTAATGCTTCAAACTTAAAACAATATGTGCTATTCGAAAATCCATGTCAATGACTTCACGATGATCCGAAAATCCGGTTTCAAAATAAGCGTGTGGGTTAAAAGCACAGGTTCTTTTCAAGATTTTGATGGAAGGGGAGAATCGTATTAATGGAGGTTTGCATGTCACACACGGTATTTTTTGAAATTAAAGTTTTGGAGTTGGGTCGGGGGTGATGCATTGGAATGTTCAGTAATTTGCTTTGATATGGAGACATTAAGTTTGTTTTGGGGTTCAAATGTCTTGCGATGTTAATAAATACATTTTTACAATTTATAGATACTCCTGACGAAGGTTTTTCACAAACCGAAATGCATTGAGTAAAGGAAATGTACCGAATCTGGTGGATGCTTGGAAATTCGAATTACATTCATGTATAGGCCTGGATGGGCAATACACTGAATTTAAAAACTAAGAAGTTACGGATTACGCATCTCTTGACGTGAAGTTGTAACAAAATGGATAAAGAATGTCAAAACTTTTTGAAATAAATAAGACAACATTTGGATTACTATGGTGGATGAGTATTAATTTGATAATACCTATGTGTATACGCTGTGCAACCCGTGCGTGACCTGCTAACGCAGCGGGTCACCACCTCTCAGTATAATTGCCCCGGTGTGACAGGAACGGCGCACCGTTCACGGGTGCTGCACGCAAATTTGGAAAAAGTGGATTCGCTGAAAGCATTGAAAAAAGATTAAAGAAACAAACAAAAAAGGTGTGCTTCGGGACATTTTCAATTATGTCGTAATACTGACCGTTTCACCACCCGCCAGCACCCGACCAAGAGGAAGTTACAACTGAGTTAGAAGAAAGTTTCAGTCTTCACGTCAAAAGAGTACACTACTTTCGGATCATCGTGAAGTCATTGACATGGATTTTCGAATAGCACATATTGTTTTAAGTTTGAAGCATTAGATGTGATCTTTATAATTAATAGCACAAAATCAATTGCATTAGATACGGGGGTTCACAGGGATTTGAAACACATTGCGAGTTTTGTTAATATTGATCGACACTTGGGATATTGTGATTGGTGGGCTGTGGAAGAACACGTGACTGTTTACACCTGTGACCTAAGAGGTGGGGCGGGTAACATCAGTTTAAATTTGGGAGAAACAGCATGGTGGCGCTTAAAAAATAACGAGTTCTAAAGAGGAGGTTTAAGCGTTGCAAAATTTTACATCAGGTATGCTAAAGGGGGATGGTAAAGGTGTTTAAACTGAGCTAGAGGGAGGATTGGAGTGTAACGGGGGTTTGGTTAATTAGACACGGAGGGGCTTAAGTTCAGGAGGGATTGCTTTTGAAAGGCGGTTTCAAAATAAGCGTGTGGGTTAAAAGCACAGGTTCTTTTCAAGATTTTGATGGAAGGGGAGAATCGTATTAATGGAGGTTTGCATGTCACACACGGTATTTTTTGAAATTAAAGTTTTGGAGTTGGGTCGGGGGTGATGCATTGGAATGTTCAGTAATTTGCTTTGATATGGAGACATTAAGTTTGTTTTGGGGTTCAAATGTCTTGCGATGTTAATAAATACATTTTTACAATTTATAGATACTCCTGACGAAGGTTTTTCACAAACCGAAATGCATTGAGTAAAGGAAATGTACCGAATCTGGTGGATGCTTGGAAATTCGAATTACATTCATGTATAGGCCTGGATGGGCAATACACTGAATTTAAAAAATAAGAAGTTACGGATTACGCATCTCTTGACGTGAAGTTGTAACAAAATGGATAAAGAATGTCAAAACTTTTTGAAATAAATAAGACAACATTTGGATTACTATGGTGGATGAGTATTAATTTGATAATACCTATGTGTATACGCTGTGCAACCCGTGCGTGACCTGCTAACGCAGCGGGTCACCACCTCTCAGTATAATTGCCCCGGTGTGACAGGAACGGCGCACCGTTCACGGGTGCTGCACGCAAATTTGGAAAAAGTGGATTCGCTGAAAGCATTGAAAAAAGATTAAAGAAACAAACAAAAAAGGTGTGCTTCGGGACATTTTCAATTATGTCGTAATACTGACCGTTTCACCACCCGCCAGCACCCGACCAAGAGGAAGTTACAACTGAGTTAGAAGAAAGTTTCAGTCTTCACGTCAAAAGAGTACACCACTTTCGGATCATCGTGAAGTCATTGACATGGATTTTCGAATAGCACATATTGTTTTAAGTTTGAAGCATTAGATGTGATCTTTATAATTAATAGCACAAAATCAATTGCATTAGATACGGGGGTTCACAGGGATTTGAAACACATTGCGAGTTTTGTTAATATTGATCGACACTTGGGATATTGTGATTGGTGGGCTGTGGAAGAACACGTGACTGTTTACACCTGTGACCTAAGAGGTGGGGCGGGTAACATCAGTTTAAATTTGGGAGAAACAGCATGGTGGCGCTTAACAAATAACGAGTTCTAAAGAGGAGGTTTAAGCGTTGCAAAATTTTACATCAGGTATGCTAAAGGGGGATGGTAAAGGTGTTTAAACTGAGCTAGAGGGAGGATTGGAGTGTAACGGGGGTTTGGTTAATTAGACACGGAGGGGCTTAAGTTCAGGAGGGATTGCTTTTGAAAGGCGGTTTCAAAATAAGCGTGTGGGTTAAAAGCACAGGTTCTTTTCAAGATTTTGATGGAAGGGGAGAATCGTATTAATGGAGGTTTGCATGTCACACACGGTATTTTTTGAAATTAAAGTTTTGGAGTTGGGTCGGGGGTGATGCATTGGAATGTTCAGTAATTTGCTTTGATATGGAGACATTAAGTTTGTTTTGGGGTTCAAATGTCTTGCGATGTTAATAAATACATTTTTACAATTTATAGATACTCCTGACGAAGGTTTTTCACAAACCGAAATGCATTGAGTAAAGGAAATGTACCGAATCTGGTGGATGCTTGGAAATTCGAATTACATTCATGTATAGGCCTGGATGGGCAATACACTGAATTTAAAAACTAAGAAGTTACGGATTACGCATCTCTTGACGTGAAGTTGTAACAAAATGGATAAAGAATGTCAAAACTTTTTGAAATAAATAAGACAACATTTGGATTACTATGGTGGATGAGTATTAATTTGATAATACCTATGTGTATACGCTGTGCAACCCGTGCGTGACCTGCTAACGCAGCGGGTCACCACCTCTCAGTATAATTGCCCCGGTGTGACAGGAACGGCGCACCGTTCACGGGTGCTGCACGCAAATTTGGAAAAAGTGGATTCGCTGAAAGCATTGAAAAAAGATTAAAGAAACAAACAAAAAAGGTGTGCTTCGGGACATTTTCAATTATGTCGTAATACTGACCGTTTCACCACCCGCCAGCACCCGACCAAGAGGAAGTTACAACTGAGTTAGAAGAAAGTTTCAGTCTTCACGTCAAAAGAGTACACTACTTTCGGATCATCGTGAAGTCATTGACATGGATTTTCGAATAGCACATATTGTTTTAAGTTTGAAGCATTAGATGTGATCTTTATAATTAATAGCACAAAATCAATTGCATTAGATACGGGGGTTCACAGGGATTTGAAACACATTGCGAGTTTTGTTAATATTGATCGACACTTGGGATATTGTGATTGGTGGGCTGTGGAAGAACACGTGACTGTTTACACCTGTGACCTAAGAGGTGGGGCGGGTAACATCAGTTTAAATTTGGGAGAAACAGCATGGTGGCGCTTAACAAATAACGAGTTCTAAAGAGGAGGTTTAAGCGTTGCAAAATTTTACATCAGGTATGCTAAAGGGGGATGGTAAAGGTGTTTAAACTGAGCTAGAGGGAGGATTGGAGTGTAACGGGGGTTTGGTTAATTAGACACGGAGGGGCTTAAGTTCAGGAGGGATTGCTTTTGAAAGGCGGTTTCAAAATAAGCGTGTGGGTTAAAAGCACAGGTTCTTTTCAAGATTTTGATGGAAGGGGAGAATCGTATTAATGGAGGTTTGCATGTCACACACGGTATTTTTTGAAATTAAAGTTTTGGAGTTGGGTCGGGGGTGATGCATTGGAATGTTCAGTAATTTGCTTTGATATGGAGACATTAAGTTTGTTTTGGGGTTCAAATGTCTTGCGATGTTAATAAATACATTTTTACAATTTATAGATACTCCTGACGAAGGTTTTTCACAAACCGAAATGCATTGAGTAAAGGAAATGTACCGAATCTGGTGGATGCTTGGAAATTCGAATTACATTCATGTATAGGCCTGGATGGGCAATACACTGAATTTAAAAACTAAGAAGTTACGGATTACGCATCTCTTGACGTGAAGTTGTAACAAAATGGATAAAGAATGTCAAAACTTTTTGAAATAAATAAGACAACATTTGGATTACTATGGTGGATGAGTATTAATTTGATAATACCTATGTGTATACGCTGTGCAACCCGTGCGTGACCTGCTAACGCAGCGGGTCACCACCTCTCAGTATAATTGCCCCGGTGTGACAGGAACGGCGCACCGTTCACGGGTGCTGCACGCAAATTTGGAAAAAGTGGATTCGCTGAAAGCATTGAAAAAAGATTAAAGAAACAAACAAAAAAGGTGTGCTTCGGGACATTTTCAATTATGTCGTAATACTGACCGTTTCACCACCCGCCAGCACCCGACCAAGAGGAAGTTACAACTGAGTTAGAAGAAAGTTTCAGTCTTCATGTCAAAAGAGTACACTACTTTCGGATCATCGTGAAGTCATTGACATGGATTTTCGAATAGCACATATTGTTTTAAGTTTGAAGCATTAGATGTGATCTTTATAATTAATAGCACAAAATCAATTGCATTAGATACGGGGGTTCACAGGGATTTGAAACACATTGCGAGTTTTGTTAATATTGATCGACACTTGGGATATTGTGATTGGTGGGCTGTGGAAGAACACGTGACTGTTTACACCTGTGACCTAAGAGGTGGGGCGGGTAACATCAGTTTAAATTTGGGAGAAACAGCATGGTGGCGCTTAACAAATAACGAGTTCTAAAGAGGAGGTTTAAGCGTTGCAAAATTTTACATCAGGTATGCTAAAGGGGGATGGTAAAGGTGTTTAAACTGAGCTAGAGGGAGGATTGGAGTGTAACGGGGGTTTGGTTAATTAGACACGGAGGGGCTTAAGTTCAGGAGGGATTGCTTTTGAAAGGCGGTTTCAAAATAAGCGTGTGGGTTAAAAGCACAGGTTCTTTTCAAGATTTTGATGGAAGGGGAGAATCGTATTAATGGAGGTTTGCATGTCACACACGGTATTTTTTGAAATTAAAGTTTTGGAGTTGGGTCGGGGGTGATGCATTGGAATGTTCAGTAATTTGCTTTGATATGGAGACATTAAGTTTGTTTTGGGGTTCAAATGTCTTGCGATGTTAATAAATACATTTTTACAATTTATAGATACTCCTGACGAAGGTTTTTCACAAACCGAAATGCATTGAGTAAAGGAAATGTACCGAATCTGGTGGATGCTTGGAAATTCGAATTACATTCATGTATAGGCCTGGATGGGCAATACACTGAATTTAAAAACTAAGAAGTTACGGATTACGCATCTCTTGACGTGAAGTTGTAACAAAATGGATAAAGAATGTCAAAACTTTTTGAAATAAATAAGACAACATTTGGATTACTATGGTGGATGAGTATTAATTTGATAATACCTATGTGTATACGCTGTGCAACCCGTGCGTGACCTGCTAACGCAGCGGGTCACCACCTCTCAGTATAATTGCCCCGGTGTGACAGGAACGGCGCACCGTTCACGGGTGCTGCACGCAAATTTGGAAAAAGTGGATTCGCTGAAAGCATTGAAAAAAGATTAAAGAAACAAACAAAAAAGGTGTGCTTCGGGACATTTTCAATTATGTTTCTTTGCACGGCACGATACCTTTCTATCATTACACTTTCGCGTTATTACTGAATATGATCTAATAACCAATTGTTATCACGACAAATGAATATATATGTGGATGCGGACTATCCGTGATTATAATGCACCCCTACAAACGAAAGAGCACCATCGCGCTCCATCAGTCGTTAACAATAAAACTTGACAATATTATTTTCATGAAAAGGATCACGTTTGCCATGGACATATAGTGCAATTTAATTTGGATGGTGGGTTTATGGTTTAGTCGTGATTTCTCAAGAATAAAAAAATGTGCAAAAAAAAGAGAGCATTACATAACTAAACATTCAATGAAACCTCCACGGTTGCCATAAAACAAGGAGACAAACAACCATTACTTTGCCTCCCAACCCAAATCCTGTCTGTTACATGTTTCAGAATGAAATGAAACAATGTGTTCCTGACAACAGCAAGCAAGAGAGCAAATCAATTCGCTGCGCTTTCGCTTGGTTTCAGTCTGCACAATAGTCTAGTGTGTGGAGGAGGTTGGCCTGAAATGACACATGGCCAGCTGCCACATGTCACCAGCAGACACAATACCATTATGATCCATGCCGCATAGACAACAGTAAGCATCTTTAACCGCATGCCACATGCACAACATCGAACAATACGGTAGAAAAAACATAGCACACACATCCAACACAGCACAGATACACCATGCAGGCTCTCCTCGTGATTCTGGAAAGTGGGTTAAATCCGGACTCCAGTGCAATGTTTGCACCTGAATTAGGATTACAAATTGTGTTCTAATTTTGCACATTATTATTTCCCCCAAAACAACATTTTCCAGATTATAGTGCCTGTAGGAATTTGTGTATGGAAAACAGGTTTGAACAATGGAAATGATGTCAATTTCCATACAGTAACAGAAATTCCACACTATTCCCCTTCTTCCGTCCCAGAAAACTCAAAACAGAGTGGTTATATTGCCCAAGCGCTATAATGCAAATGCACTCGCTACTTCAAAATTCTTTGCATACATGTCATTCTGCAGGGCAATGGCCATGACTAGTCTCCTACAAGTTGCACAAGCGATTCGGTACAGCACACTAGTGTCACCCATAAAACACCAAGAGCATTCACCCACAATTCAATCAGTTGTGGCAACCCACTGACTTAGTTACTCTTACTGTCTCGTAGAACTGACACTAGTGTGGAGCTATAACATTTTAGAATTCCACAAACAATCCCAGAAATAATGAGAAAAAAATGCTTGTTCCCTTAAAAGAAGGTCGGTGCATGTTCAACAGCCCTCTTTTGAACCTTCAGACAACATATATCGAATACAGCAAAAGGTTTCTTGTTGTTTATTTCTACCTGCCTTATCCCTGCTCTCCTCTAACTCAAATGCATATCTGTATCGATCTCGGGCCACAAAGAAGAGGCGTCATTTTCCAAGGATTTTCTCTTGTTTATTTTCTACTGAGAGCCTTTTCCTATGCTGACCCTTTTACCCAGACAAGCTGTATGCCTACTCATACACAGCCACTACCAATGATCTGTGCAGCTCCATGCACCTCATTTTCAAGCTTACGATGACTTTTTACCTTAAGCATCGCAGATACTTCCATTTGTAAAGCATATCTGTTGTACGAACACTTTTAATACCGCACCCCTACAAAGCCGCCAGATCCCTAGCTGCATGTTCCATTTGGTGTCTACAGGTAACAACATTTATTGGTCAGCACTTTCGGGTTTCTCAAAAGGGAAAGTGAAAGCGTGGCATGCACGTATTGTCCTGAAAATCACGGGGGAGGGAGGGAAAGTGAAAGCACACCATGCACGCGTTGTCCTGAAAACGCAGCGAGCCGTACACGTGCACATCTCCTGTCCCCCTTCGGCAACCAAGTTGACGACAATAGATCTCGCCAAGCCGAACAGCGCATGCGCTGCATCGCTAGGCGAGACCTAAAAATGTGCTTTAACTTTCAAAGATGAATTCACACAAGCTTGACTCACCCCTCAGAGACAGTGGAAATACTCCGCCTCCTTATCAGATTTGTCTGCAAAAGATCCACGGCAAGAGTCAGGGGGCCCAGACTAACTTCATTAGGCTCAACGTGCTTCTCAGCGCACAACAAAGAGGCACTGGCGTACCTCCCCGGAACTTGGACTCCTCTTCATCCCCGATGGACTGCTGTGCAACACCTGTGAACAGAGGTGAAAACTCATACAGCTTAATAAACAGACGCCAAACCGGGTAAAGCAAAACGTGATAAATCCAAAATGGCGGTACGTAGATGACGTTGTGCCGGATTGCTCCAGCGTAGTTGTGCTGCAATGCGTTCAATAGCAGCAGAGATCCAGTCAGTGTGACACAGCAATGCAGGTAAGAGTGCGCACGCTTCCCACGACTCGCGCCTCCGATTTTCAAACAAACCAAGAGCAGTTTAACTGACATTGACATAAGGATGGCAGAAGTGACAAGTAACAATAATGGACGAAAAATGTCTCACCTCTCATGTCCCCATAAAGGCGTCAACACTACAGCAAATTATGAACCTTGCAAAAGTACTACATGTAGCAAGATGTGCCAAACCGAGGTCATCAAACACACTCCCAATTTGACGATAAGTGCTTGCTGTGCTCATGGTGAAAGACCAGCTGTAACTCTGACACTGGACAAGAGCCACGGGTTATGCTGTCTCAGACATTAGACTTAGTGCTTAAAACTGTAAACTTTCACAAAATTGAAAACCCAAAAGCTGCAGATAGATGCTCTTGAGCTCACCAGTTTGTACAATGCTGCACAATAATTAAAAAAAGAAGTGCAAATTGATGCTCTTGAACTGACTGGTGATAATAATAAGGAGTGCCAGAGTCACTGAATTTTCTGAACGATCCAGTACACACTTGCAGGTTCTGTTGAGCCAGACAAATAACACAATTTTCGTTACCTTACAGTTCATCAGTAGTGGAGTTGTAGAGCATAGCACGCCTTGGCTGGGGCTGTCCGGTGTAATGGACACTGGTGGGGCTGCGAGGCGTGTTGCTCCATTTTTCTCTTGTTTCTTGTTTCTCCATATAATTTTTTCATGAAGGTCTTTTTTTCTTTAACTCCACACTTCCTCAGTTGTCAATCAATCAGTCAGTACAAATGACTTTATTCGATTGTAAACCTTACAATCATAAAAGCGCAATTCATAAACATACAGTTAAAATCAAACCATCCATTTCATTTGTAATACAAAAATTTACATAAACAATATAAAACAAGAGTAACAGGCAGAATAAACATGTTAAGAATATAAATATTTATAACAAGGTAAAAAAGTTAAAAATACCTGACGGCAATAGCAGCATAATTATCCCTCCATACTTTTCCTGAAAGTAATTGCTAATTTCAGAAAACTGCATACAAATAAGGTGCAGTCACATTTCAGGAGTTGAAGGTAGTAAAGTGCTGGTTTGATCTGTGGAAATTTCAGTTCTTTCAGGCATGGTATTAGATATAGCCTCCGAGGTACTATGTAATAAGGACAAATAAATAAAAAGTGTGCCAGATCTTGCGGAGACTTCCCGTCGCAGCCGCAAGCTGGCAACACTTGACCTCGATGGGCCCCACTCGGTACCGCCAGTAAGAGATGAAACAGATCAAAACGGAACCTTGTTAATAGGTAACGTTCGTAGCCAGTCATAGGCCATGATAGATATGGTTCCATTTGTAGACAGGTTTTAAGTAGAACATGTTTCTTAACACTGTCTTTCTGGAGCTCAACCTCCTCCCGGGCAAAATACCTAGTTGTCATGAATGTATTTTTCACAAAAGTGACATCTGATTTAGTAATAAAATTTGGGGTTAAAAACAGATCAGGCCGTCCTATTTCAATAAGACGATCGTTAATATACTTCAGCCACGGGACCTTGAACCTACCATCCCATGTTAAAGCTTCTTTTAGTATATCATGGGTGAGAGGTATGTCATTATTTAGCCAACAGTTCATCCAACACAATAGGGGATTTGCTGCTATTCTATCACTAAGGTAGGGCACACCTAGCTCCTCGTGTACCGAGAAGTTTCCGGTTCCCCTTGGCAGCCTCAGTATCTTCTTCAGAAAGTTATTTTCTGCAACCTCCAGGTCCCGCGTCTGGCTGTAGCCCCAGAGCTCGCTTCCGTAGCAGGCAACGGCGACGCTCTTGGCCTGGTATAATTTAAGCAAGGCAGCCACCGGGCTATTGCCCATTTTTCTCGCGAAGCCAAGTATGGCTGCGTTAACGCGGATTACCTCACCCTTCTTCTTAAGAACAGCGGGGCCCCAAAATAATTGATGATCAAGAAGGACCCCGAGATATGAAAAGGTTTTGGTGGTTGGAATTTTTTCCCCATTTATGTTAAAAAGATTAGATTTTCGAGACCCTAGGCCTGTCTTCATAACATAGGACTTAGAGTTGTTAATACTTAGGCCTCGAAACTCCATGAAATCAAAGAAGGAGTTTAAAAGTGTCTGAAGGCCGATTGCTGTCCTTGAAATAAGGACAGCGTCGTCCGCGTAGAGCAGAACTGGCACGCCTTTTCGGCCTACATAGGGGTAATCCGCTCCAGTTCTTAGCAAGTATTCCTCCAACTCGTTAATATACAAGTTGAAGAGGAATGGAGCCAGGATACACCCCTGTCGAACACCCCGGTTAATTCTGATATCCCCCGTCACTTTCAGGTCTTGGGTGTATCGAACGTTAGCTCTTGTATCGGAGTGCAGGTCAGCCAGTAAGTTCATCAAATTCTGCTCAACGCCCATCTTTAACATGGTGCCCCATAGTTTGCCTCTGTCCACACAATCAAATGCGGACGATAAGTCCATAAAAGCCATGTGGATGTTTCCCTGCCGGGCCAAGGTGTATTTACCTATAATCAGATATAGGTTCAGACACTGAGTTACTGTCGAGTGGCCAGGTCTGAAGCCGTATTGTATTGGGGATATAACATTGTTCTCATTTGCCCATGCAGTTAACCTGTTCAGGATTACACCCCCTACCACTTTGGCTACAGAATTAATTAAAGATATTGGCCTGTAGCATAACGGGCTACTACGATCGCCCTTTTTAAACACGGGCACTATAGTCGATAGCCCCCACGACTTTGGACATCCAAAGGCCGCAGCTGCATTTACTACAGCAGTAAGGACGGGGGCCCATAATGAGATACAAGATTTAAAAAGGTCCGGAGGCAAGCCATCCGGGCCTGGAGCCTTGTTACTAGTTAGCCCTTGAATGCCCTTTTCTACTTCATTAACTGAAAAGCACAAAAGATTCTCCGTAGGAGTTAAAAAGTCATTTTCTGCCTGTTGCTCATTGCTTTTAAAGATTGCACTCAGTTGTCTCTTATGTAATATTTCCTCCAGGAAATGTACTTGCGCAGACTCTGTGTTCATGTGAGAACCACTTTTTGTTCCAGTTCCTCTCTTTGCTTCTAGTTTCCTTCCAAAAAGAAGACATCCATGGCTTGTCATCTTTGAGCTTCCTTGAGGTACCTTGTAAACCGTGGATAAGTCTCCAAATGCATTGCCAAATGAAGTAATCTACAGCTCCACCAGGAGCAGCCCCTCTTCCCAACTGTCCACACACACCCAGGCACCCAAGCATTCCAGTCATGTCAACAACCACACAGAACTCTCTCACTGGCTGAACACTAATAACATAACATGAAGATACTACAGTATACCTTGGAGTAGCTTTGTCACTCTTTGCCATCCCATACAGTGTACTGACTAGTACATTATACCTTCTAGTAGCTCTCTTACTCTGTACTAGCTAAAATAGAGTACTGACTCATACAGTATACCCTGGAGTAACCATCTTACAATGTACTATATAATGCAGTCTACTGACTAGTACAGTATTCCTTCTAGTAGCTCTGTTACTCTGTCCTATGTAATGCAGTGTACTGACTAGTACACATACCTTGGTCTAGCTCTGTCACTCTGTGCAATCTAATGCATTGTATTGACTAGTAAAGTATACCTTCTAGGAGTTCTATCGCTCTCTACCATCTAATGCAGTGTACTGACTAGTACAGTATACCTTCTACTCTGTCACTCTACCATCTAATGGAGTGTACTGAGTAGTACAGTATACCTAGTAACACACAAAGAGAAATAGGAGGTCCAAGGGAATAAGTTTAGAGACCTGCAAGAAGTTTTACCCCAATGAATAATCACAAAAAACACAAACAACTTCTCGGGTCTAAACAAGCTTCAAACATAAGCATGGAAAGGAAGAATGCAATGGTCAATCTGTGTCTAAAATAACAATACCCTAATGAGGAAAGAATCCCTTTCAAGGATGAATGCCCTCACTCACCAAAAGGTGACATGCTTCATCATTTGGGCTTTCTCCTCTCAGTGGGAAATCCTAGTCCCACTGAGGGCTACAACCACCTCACTGAGAGGTGGGAGCTCAGGGATGTTTTCAATTGTGTGAAGAAATAGGATGCTAAGATCCCAAAGAGGAGCAATTATGTGATGTGAGGGTGCAGCGCGATGTTTTTTTACATGAATCAGTGAATGTGATCTAAAACTGGCTAGTGCTAGTGAAAAATAATTTTTATTGGCTCATTAACCCTGCCAGGAATAAAAACAGTGCAAAGCAGTAACTATTGAAAACTGCTTGATGAAAAAGGTCAACATGTTTCAGCCAACAACCATCTAGAAAGTATGTCTGGCTTTCGTCAGGACCAAAACAAAGCTGCTGCAATGAAGTGTAAAAATATAACTAAACGTGAAGATATAGTTTGAAAAAACCAAACCAGTTATCCACTTGCGGATTCAATCTCGCTGGAACTTGTCTGGAAGTAGAACAGAAAAACACAGAAAGAAAACAGTATAAGCATTCTAATCTCTTACTGAATCATAATTCTGTTTGAGGATAATAATGTAAATGCCTCAAACGCAATTCATTAACGAGTCCTATGAGATGCTCAAATTATATTAACTCACCCAATCTGAGGGACAAGTAAGCCCACCTCAACCTGGTTACAACTCAGGAAAGGGAGCCCCGCTCTGAAAAAACAAGCAAATGTAGGGTAATCAATACGTTTTGCTATTTCGAGTGTGAGGATGTATAGGTAATG
The DNA here is from genome assembly GCF_964204655.1 of Triturus cristatus. NCBI lineage: Eukaryota > Metazoa > Chordata > Amphibia > Caudata > Salamandridae > Triturus > Triturus cristatus. Next base: position 464,488,383 of record NC_140579.1, on the reverse strand, counting down.
TGAGTGTTCACCAACAATGATGTTCAAAGGCAGAGGTATAAAGTCAAACAAAGGCAACACTGATTTAATCCATGGGACCGTTGTTGAAAAAGTACTAACTTTATCATGTTTAGTGGCGGTCACACAGATAAAAACAATAATTACAATAATTAGCTGAAAAACGTATCATTGTCCTCGACTAAGACATAACGGTATACGTCAGAGGACTGGAATTTAAGTGCATTCAATAGTCAAATAAATACCCAGAAGGCTCAACCTAAAATGTGTGTGCCCGTAAATAGCACGCTCGTCTTAAAAGAGGGGGAAATATGCTAATGAAATCTAGTGCTCTCATCGGGTATTTCATGTTGCCACGCAAGCCGCCAAGAAAAACAATCTCAAAAGGCAGCATAACACACGGCTAGCCCTCCCAAACTCACCTCTCCGTCGGTACTCCGTCGTAGTACAAAAGACACTTGCGTGAAGGTTTTTTGCTTCATAGTGACAAAAGCTAGTATGAACAAAAACTTTATCGCTTTCTAGTGTAGATAGAGTCCCAAAAATAACAATCACGGGACCAAAAGTGAATGACAATAAGGAATAGCCAAATCTTCACTGCCATCTGTCCAGAACTGTTTTTTTAAATGTTATATGAAAGCTTAAAAAACCATTCTCAGCCAAGTGGTCTCAAGTTCGGCTGGAGTTTTCAATCACAAAACAGTCACTTGCCAGACCTGCGGCATTTGTAAAGCTTTCCCACATACTGCGTGCAGCTGCAGATAAGACGCTGGCTAAACAAGTTTGGATTGAAATCAATCTCTAACGGAGGAACGGAGTCTACAAGAAATATTTGGAGAATAGCATTGTGCTCTTAGAACTGGGAGATCTTTTGAAGAGCTAACATTTCTGGCCAAGTGTTCAAGAGAAAATGGTAAACTAGTCGATAAAAATCCAAAGCTGGATTGCAGACAAAGACAAGCTGTCAAAACGCCTCCATGGATGGCTGGTATTGAAATCCTATTCAAGCCCAGGAGAATCTTCACTTTTGGAAGCATCCCACCATTGGAAGGTAAAACAGACATTCCTGGCCTTAATTGGTGAAATGCCTACACTAGATTGCATCCCAAAATGGAGGAAAGGTGGGGCAGAGGAGAACAAGAACTGCCGCCTATGCCATCAGGCGGCAGAATCTTTACAACGTGTCATATGTATCTGTCCTGTTCTGGTAAGCCAGCGAAAAGGCTTATTAAGACATGAGTTTAACGGCCTAGAAGTCAGGACTTGTAGGAATGCAATGCTGGGCTCATTGGACCCAAGAAACACAACGCTGAACAAGCGCAATTTCAGACAATTTTTTAAACCGTAATAGGAGCTTAAGTTTGGTTACGGGAGGTGGGGGTAGGGGATGGGGGATGGGGGGGGTGTAAAGTGACCGAATAACTGTTTCACACTGGGCTATTGATACGTATGGGACGGGCTGCTAGAGGAATACGCCATAACCTGTCCCTATCCTGTCAAACCACGTAAACATTTGCTTAATGCATAGCCACTCTTGGCACCCCCTCCCCCCCCCCCCCCCCCCCCAATTTGCATATTGGTGTTTTTATGGTATTATATTTTGCACATTGACAATTTATTTGTAAATCGACAACCTGCTCTATTATCTGTATTAATGATCCTATTCTCTCGACTCCACCTTGTACATTGACATTTTAACTGCGTCTCCCTGTATTGTATGTGTAGGCATTTTGTATGCTCGCTCCTTAAGTAAGAGATGAAAAAGTTGTTCTAAGATTGATAAATTCCTTTAGATTGTAGGCAGGTGTGGAGGACTACTTGACCTCTGAACCATCCTTAAATTAGCATATTGGTGCATACTCTGATTTATGATTATGAGGGGATGCAAATAATCAGATTGTCTATTAATTAAGATATGAAATGGTTTGCTGCTGATGGTTGAAATGTTTTTAACCAATTTCGGTAAATATTTTACTTTCTGAGGGTTTCTTTAATGTTTATGGTTTTAATTGACTAATAACCTACGTATTCATTCATTCACATACACTGATTTGAACATGTCTGATTCATTGTCTCTGTATGTGTGTGTGATATAAAGTGCTCCGACATCTTGAACTGATACGAGAAGGGTTATAAAACAAATGAAATACATGTGGGAGAGGGGCTACGGAGAGATGAGAGGCTCTGTTGGGGGGGGGGGGTTGATAATGAGGGAATCATTGAAGAGCCCCATCAAAGATTGTCGTATCCTGGTGCACAGTAAATCCATCAATGACTTTGCTTTAGAAGCTAATACAATTGAATTGACAAATGTGTTGTAGAATGCACCATGTTTTCTCAAATTTTCTTGGGGGTGCGAAAACAAAGGCTGTGAGCTGTCAGTTTGTTTGTAACACACATCAACTTTTAAATATCTGTAAATAAACTGTGCAATTGTTTCAAGACCTATCAGCAGTTAGGAAACCACAAATGGACCCCTTGTTTGTAATTCAGAAGTGTGCTGGAAACAGAGTGTTTAATAGGATTAAAACAATCAAGACACTTTACCTGGTGATGTTCAAACGATACATATTTGCTGAAACCACATTTCCATACATTAGTACTTGTGCGCTATATAGATTTATCATTAAAACTGCATGATGGCATTGTGCTTCCATTTCCAAATAAAATGTTGTGTGTGTGAAAGACAGTGCCTCCTTCTGCCCTACAATAATGCCTCAACAGTGTAGTGTGTACAGTTTCGAGTCTGTAGCACACTTCTGAGCATCGATGAGAATCTGCAGTTTAAAGAAATGAAACATCCGAAGCAGTATACTATTTCCCATATACAGGTAAAATAAGGAGGGCTGCTAATATATCGCTAGCCAGAGCATGATATAGCAACTCCTATCTAACCGCTCTGACCCACAATAATACGATAACACTCAGCCGTCCGCAGCCAGTTATAGCTCATGCCGGCGCGTTAATAACTCCCTTTTCCTGCTTAATGCTCTCACCCTCATACAAGACCTCTCCGCTATGGGTCTTATCCATTACTCAGCACTATACCAACCCCTGTACCACTCATCACCAGCTGAACACACATGGAATGCCGGAAGCGATCTGACCTAACGCTGGCCACTCGGAGGACTGCACTCCAGTCCAGCACTGCAGGTCCCAGTTAGCTGCATCCTATGCGTGCCGCTTTACATCTCACAATGTCTATCCGAGCAGAGCTTCCTGACCATTTCCCTCACCAAACATGCCTGCTCAGGACCATAAATTGTAAACAAAATATCAGACTGGACAACTCAGAGCAGTAACCATATGAATAGAATATTAGCATATAAAAAAAACACAAAAAGACCTGCACAGTTGCTCAAAGCTGCGAGCGGACTAAAAAATCGTGAAGTGCGCAATTGTCTCAACCTAATACAAGCTTATTTTGACTTGTACTTAAGTGGTTGTCTATTACTGACTTATATACTATTGCACGACCTCCTCGGATGCGTCTGTGAAACTTACCTTATATCCCTACGTTTTGTCCTGAATTTTGACCTGCTGTCCTGAATTTTTGTCCTGATTTTTTACCCTTTGTCCTCAATTTTTTACACTCACCGTCCTGAATTTGCACCCGTGCCAGTTGGTCACCCTATGCCACAGTGCTTGTTGCTGTGATGTCACACTTCTGAGTTGCCCCTTGATATGATGTCACAATCTTCATTCATGTGATAACAGTGTCCGATGTAATGATGTCATACTGTCTCTTGTTGTGATATGAAAGTGCTGCTTAATGTTATGTGACAATGCCCATTTATGGGTTATGAGTTGCCCTTGCTGTGATGTCACAGTTCTCAGTACTGTGATGTCACACAGCACTTTCAGTGGTGTCACAGTGCCTTTTGCTGTGATGTTGCAGTGTCCCTTCTGGGATGTCACAGCGTCCATGATGTCATGCTGCATTACTCCTTCTGTGATATAACAATGTTTGTTGCTGTAATTTTATGCAGCTTGGCTGCCCTTTAACGTGATGTCACAGTGCTCTTTGATGTGACGACATAATGGCAAATGAGACGATGTCACACCTACTCATGTGATGTTATAGTATTCTTTGCTCCGACACAGTTCTTCTTGATGTGATATCACAGTGGCCCTTTGGCGTGAAGTCAAAGGGCCCATCGATGAAGTCACAGTGATGGTTGCTGTGAGGTCACAACCCCTCTTGCTGTGATGACTCAGTAAGGCTTTCTATGATGTTATCAGTTCAGAAAATCTTTATTTGGCTGTAACCAGCCATAAAAGAATACATCGCAAAAATAAACCATTTTCATCAGATTTCATTTAAAGATACAAGTATCAAATAAGGGTTCCATAAATTAGTGGGGCAACTGCGAGCGTGGCACATATCAGCAGCGCATTTCATAATTAAGTTTCAACATTAATCACTGTGGGAAAAATAAATACATAAAATAATTTTCCGACAATGTTATGAGGCTGAACTGCAGAAGAAATATATTTATAAACCATTAGGCAAGGGAATTCATCATTTAAAAGCTGACGATGATACAGAGCGGCCCAACATTTTCTAATATTTAGGAATTTTAAAAGTGGTTTTAAAAAAGCACGTCTTTCATTAATATACAGTTTACAAAAAAACATAAAGTGCAAAGTGCTCTGGACCGATTCTGCATCACAGGGGCATGAATCCAGTTTAGCATCAGAATATACGTTTCGTGGATATGAGACCAAAAGATGGGAGATTCCAGACCTGAACCTAATAAGATAATACAATTTAGCATGGCTAAGGGAGAGCTGACTAAACGTGAGTGGTCAACAACCCTGTTTTTAGTTGTTTCCTGTAAACCTCTCAACGCATAGGAGTGAGCTAAAAGTCTCTCATCAACTTTGCCCTTGATATTTTTGCAATAGTTCCAGGGTTGTCGAAACAAGCCAACAATCCCAGGATCTCCAGTTGGGCCTTAACATAAGCGATCCATGGGATTTTGCTCCCCCAGTCCAGTTTTAAACAATCTGTAATAACGACCCGATTCAAAGCCGCTTTTTCCTTCACCCAGATGTTACGCCACAATAACATAGGGGCTAAATGTATACGGACGGACAGGGGAATCGGACCCAGTTCGCTCTGACAGATGGTAGCAGCGGTGGTTTTTGGTACACTAAGCAAATGTTTCAGAAACGTATTCTCAACTCTCTGCAAACATTCAACATTACAAGAACCCCAGGCTCCGGCACCATACAGGGTGACAGCACACGTACGTGCTTTGTAAATTTCAGTCATTACCTTAATGGGTCGACAGCCTCGTTTTTTTGTAAACCTGAAGATTGCCTCCAGGCTTTCATTGAAACTCCTGATCCTTGCCTCAAGTAAGTGAGACCAAGTATATTTTGATTCCAAAAGAATTCCTAAATAAGAGAAAGTGGGCACATAGAGCAATTTTTCATTGTTCATAAAACATTTCTTTAAAATTACGGGGGATTTACCCACCAACATGATGTGAGATTTAGCTACATTTGTCTTCAGGCCAAGGTCATCCATAAAATTGTTAAAACTAGTTAAAAGCCTTTGCAGCTCCACCCCGGTTCTGGACATTGAAACACAATCGTCTGCATATAGTAGCGCAGGTAACAACCTTCGGCCTATCTGGGGAGCGTCCACATTCCCACCTTCAATCTGTCTCTCTAGGTCGTTTATATACAGACAGAACATAAATGGGGCAAGGACAGAGCCCTGACGCACCCCGCGCTTCATTTCAATTGGAGCAGTAAGTTCCCCACCTGCTCCATAATGTACCCTTCCCGTGACATCCCGATGCATTGCTGCTAAAAAATGCACAATGTCCGGTTCGATGCCGATTTGCAGCATCTTCTCCCAGAGCCTCCCTTTCTGCACCCAGTCAGAGGCAGATGTCAAGTCCATGAACCCTGAAAAAAGGGATTCAGGCTTGGCTAGGGTGTATTTACCTATCACTAGGTGCAGATTGAGGCATTGTTCGACGGTGCCGAGGCCTCTCCTGAAGCCATACTGAATGTCGGAAAACTTACCGGTTTCCAGTACCCAATCCTCCAGCCTTTCTAAAATGACTCTGCCCATAATTTTACAGGTATGATCAATTAAGGATATTGGCCGGTAACATTTGGGATCCGCCCTGTCACCTTTTTGAAAGATGGGAACTATTATCACAGTTCACCAAGAGTCAGGGGCTCCCAGAATGGCATAGCAGCTCAAAATATTTATTAGCAGCAGGAGCCACAAGGGCATGTTAGCTAAAAACAGATCAGAGGGGATGCCATCGGGGCCTGAGGCCTTATTCCTCACAGTTTGTTTTAGGGCCCTGTCCACCTCATCTAATGTGGGGGGTGCCAGGGTTGAGGCCACATAGTTAAAATTAATACAAAAATGCAGGTCACTACCAGACTTATAAAGATCTGAAAAGTGATCGACCCAAATCTCGGGCATAATAGCCACATCAATCTTACTACTATGGTTCTCAATAAAATAATCCTGGTTAACTAGCCCACCAGGTACCTCCAGTATGTCCAGAGAGCTGCATTGCAGAGAGGTGTTCATAGACCGCGCCCCTTTTTACAATGCTTTGCAACGCAGCTCCGTGGCACTTACTGAAGGTACCTGGTGGGCTAGTTGGCTCCCAGGGACCCTCAGGATTGAAGAGGTATTAATTCCTGAACTTAAAATGCGCCACAGGGTGTGTTTGCACACATGTCACCTCAGGCCCCGCCCCCTCCCTTCACCACTGTGCAAACACGCCCCGTGGCGCGTTTTTAAGTTGGGGGATTAACTCCCCTTGAATCCTGAGGGTCCCTGGGGCACAACTAACCCACCAGCTACCTCCATTAAGCGCCACAGAGCTGCGTTGTAGAGAGGTGTAAAAAGGGGCATGGCCTATGAACACCTCTCTGCAGGTGCATAATGGAGGTTCCTGGTGGGCTTATTGGCCCACAGGGACCCCCAGTATTCAGGGGGAATTCGTTCCCCCTCTGCAAACGCGCCAGGGGGCGCGTTTGCAGAGTGCTGCAAGAAGGGGGCTTGGCCTCTGGCGCAATGCCGGCCTTTTTCTTTTTTTTTTGTTTTAAGAAGGGGGGCTGTGTGGCCCCCTATCTTATCCTAATGTTTTGGCCCTGGGAACCCCATCCCCCAGGGCCTGATCCCCTTTTTTTTTTTAATCTCATTTTTGAAGGGGGCAGCGTGGCCACCCTCCCGAGGCCATAATTGGCCCCGGGGACCCCATCCCCCGGGGCCTGGCCTTTTTTTTTCTTTTTCTTTCAATGTTAGGAAGGGGGCTGCTTTGCCCCACTCCTTAGGCCATTTATGGCCCCGGGGACCCGAACCCCCGGGGCCGGCCTTTGTTTTTTTATTATTATTTTTTTTATTTCCATTTTGAGGAGGGGGGGCCACTTGGATCCCCTCCTGGGCCACTAATAGCCCCGGGGACCCAATCCCCCGGGGCTGTCCCTCTCCGTTGGGGCCCGTGGGGGGGTCCCCAATCCTCCCCTGGTCCCGCCGGCTCCCCGCGTCCTGCGGGAGCCGGCATTGCTTTTCCACATGGGGAGCTGCTAAGATGCAGCTCCCCGTGTTGAAAAGCAATCGTCTTTGGTATTTGGAAGAGAGAGCAGGTTTCCTCTCTTCCAAATACCAAAGCAGTTTTCTATGGCAGGGTGGGAGCCACGAGGCTCCCGCCCTGCCATAGCAAACTACAGTGTCCCGAGGGTGGGCACCCCAGGACACTGCAGGAGCCGGCCCTGGGGTGTGGCGGTCCCCATGGCCATCGTGGGCTCCAGGAGGGGGGCCACGCGGCCCCCCTCCCACCATTTCTAAAGCCCCGGGGGGTGGCTGTCCCTGGGGCTGCGGGGGTGCCATGAGCCCCCCCTGCATATATTTCCACAAAGCCCCGGGGGTGGTGGTCTCCGGGGCTTGGGAGGGCCTTTGAGCCACCCAACCATGTTTGTTAAAACCCTGGGGGGTAGCGGTACGCAGGGCTGGGGGGGATGAGAGCCCCCCACATATTTCAGAAAGCCTCTGGGCCACCCATCACTATAATATATTGCCCCCCGAGACTTGGTTCCCCCGGGGGCTAATTAGAAATGAAGCGCAGTTTTTTTCTGCAGCGGGATGCGCAGATCCCAAGCGCATCACGCGTCCTTGTGGGACCCCCTGAGCAGGCCTAGAGGGTCAGGGTGTTTCTACCCTGCCTTCTTCTTGCGTTTTGCGTGTTTGTTTCACAGCTTAATGGCTGCCAACACTTCCTGGTTTGGAGTGTTGACAGCCAATTAGCATAAAGCTCGTGTTCGGGAGGATCCGCGGCCCTAGATATACTTTTTAATTTCTCAGCAACTACTGAACGGATTTACACCATTTAACAAAAAGGCACGAGTCTGAGCCAAGGACTACCTCTTTGCCAAATTTGGTGTAATTCTGTTCAGCAGTTCGGGCTGTAGCTGTGACTAAAGGTTCCTATGGGAAATTGCATGGGGAAAACGTGTTTTGAAAATTTTGTGAATATTCGTCAACCGGCGCCAAAGTTATTGGGAATAGAATCTTGCGGATTTCTTATGGAAAATAGGTCCTAACTGTAACTACCTACTGGCAACCGCCAGTAGGTAATGTATATATAAAAAATATGTTAGCTCCATTCTCACATGGAAGCCAGTGTGATGTGTTGAAAAGGGTCGATGTACTCTATGGATTTTGTAATCTTGGTGGTATTGGGATTCAGAACCTTTTCTTGTTTTGTTATCTCTACAACAACGTCTTTGAAGAGATTGCAAGTTTTTCTCAAGTTCATTACTTCTGCTTGACGGTAAGCTTTCAACTCGGTTTGAAAATGAAACTTGTGGTTTTCACTATACCACTGTAGAAAACTCTTTCTCCTCACGCAACATATATTCAACCTGGAAAACCAAAGGCTTTTGGCAACTTGCTCAAATATGTCAATTTTAGGAAATCGAAAAAAGAAACTAAGGGGCATATTATCAAGAAACGGCGTCAACATGGGCTTCTATTGGAATTCTTTGCAGCATATTATCAAGCCCATTATCGCCGCTTTAGCGGCAGTTTTCTGCCGCACAAGCGGTGATAATTTTAACGCTGTGCTTGATAATATGCCCCCAAGTCTCGACTTCCTCCTTGCCTGCCTTGATATCCTCCCTCCAGTAGTCACATGCTGTTGCAACAAACAATAAAGGCACATGACGACTCCTGATAAATATGAACCACCACTCCTCACCAGCTAGAGGCCGCGCCCAGTTTCCTCTTGTCAGACACCACCACCAATGTTATCTGAATCTCACCAGTGCTGTGGCCCAATTTTCTTGTTTTCCATTTATCTCCAAGAACCCACTCTGGTAGATTGAACCTTTTTACTTCTCCAATAGCGTGGAGGGAGCAAACACAAATATCAGAGAATATTTTCTGCCATTTTACATAATTAAGGACTCAAGACTCAATCTCCATTGCTCTCGGGATTTTATTATCAACATAAACATCTGCAGATATAGGCACCTTAGCACAAGGCACAACAGGTAAATAGGCACTAACACAAATGCTACTCTACGAAGAATCCGCATTCGACTAAATATAAACAAAAGTACAACTTCTAAAAGTATGAGGTAGATAACTACCAAGCCAATGTCAATCTTAGGAATCATTAAACAAAAGCATCTCTGTCCCTACTCTATGCTAGATGACATCCCTGCTTAACATTCCCTTAAGACCCAAGAAATCGTGAAAAGGTGTCAGAAGTGAAACTTCCTAAGAAGTCTTCACTTAGAGAGCTTGATCTAAAGTGCTCCTTCTAGCTCCTCGCCCACCTCTTCTCTGTCTCAACCCACGGGGCGCTGTCCCTAATACAAAACCCCAAATCATAGAACACGCCCTCCGGGACACCTCCTCGACCAGGTCTTCTTCCAGTAATTTTCCATCCAGAGCTGTCCATCGTCCATCAGCTTGGCCTTGGGTCCCAGACACCGTCCGCACTAGGAGTTGCAATTGGCACATTCCAAAGTACTCCCATGTCTGGCTTCCCCCATAATTCAACTCTTAGACAAAGACCTTTTCTACTAACGAACCAACTGTCCTTGTACCTGCGGTGAGATCATGGGATGGAGAAATACTTCGCATCTTTTAACTTTACAATATACTGCAGCCCAAAACCTCTACCAGAATAAATCATTGCGGCCTACCGCATTCAGCTAACATAAGAAATAACAGGCCTTTCTTCTCAACGATATATCATTCGGGCCTCTACTCGGTTAAACACGCTATTAAATCACACTCTAAGCATTAGTGCTTTTACTTTCATATACATGAATAAGCGACCTACATGAGTAATTTTAATCATGTCACACGTTTAACCTAATACATTGCATTGAACGAAAACTAATCGTCATGCATTTTACTGAATACATTCACAATATGTGTTCACATCTCTAACACTTCTATGTTGCGATATAGCTAATACATTTCTTAATACATTTCGCACGACACATCTAAATATACATTGATTATATGCGGGTGCCAACTAACGGTGAATATGATGCACCCCTACAAATTTCAAAACCTTTAGGCGCTACATCACCAGCTTGGAGTCACTGGTGGGTAAGGGACGTGAGATGCGGTGTATCTGACTACTCACGCTGACACTTCCTCTGCCAGTAGTGTCAGCTCAGAATCCTGCAGAGATCTGGGTTCATCAACAGCAGAAACAGGCAGGACCATAAAGAAGAGAACTGTGCTTCAGGCTTCACCAATGAACACAAGGCGGAGAAGGGTCTGTTCCTTCTTTAGACTAAAGAGAATCAGCCCTGGTTTTGAGGGAAAGTAAAATAATCTTGGGGCATAATATCAGGCCTCAGCCAAACATGGGTTCAGAATCCAGCTCCCATTTTTCACCCTTTCTGCCAACCTACGCTTGCCCAATCTTCACAAACCTATTACCAAGATCCCAACGGTCTTGGATCAAGGTGCTATAGAGCAGGTGCCAGTTTCACCAGTGATGCTGAACTTCTGAACTACTATTTAGTGATGTAGGATAGCAACAGGCTCATCCGCATGACCACCAGCATCCAATGCTTTCTGTTTCTTTAAGGTTATCAACCCAGCCTGTCATCCAGAAGGGGAATGGATTATTACCATATCTGGCAGAATAGGATGAAATATTCCAGAGTAACAGAGTTGGTGGGATAAAAAACACAGGCATGAGGTTAGTGGGCCGGATAAGAAACAAGGACATTTAAGAAACACGGATATTGGGTGGGTGGTTGGGATAAGAAACATGGACATTTAAGAAACACGGACATTGGGTGGGTGGGTGGGTATTATAAGAAACACGGACTTTGGGTGGGTGGGTGGGTATTATAAGAAACACGGACATGGGGTGGGTGGGTGTTATAAGAAACATGGACATGGGGTGGGTGGGTGTTATACGTAACAAGGACATGGGGTGGGTGGGATAAGAAACACAGACATTTAAGAAACATGGACATGGGGTGGGTTGGTGCGATAAGAAACACAGATATGGGGAGGGTGGTTGGGATAAGAAACACGGACATGGGGTGGGTCGTCGCTATAAGAAACACGGACATTGAGTGGGTGGGTGGGATAAGAAACAGGGTCACGGGGTGGGCGGCTGGCATTTTAAGAAACATGGACATTTAAGAAATACAGACATGGGGTCGGTGGGTGGGAATAAGAAATACACACATAGGGTGGGTGGGATAGGAAACACAGACATTAAAAAAACACGGACATGGGGTGGGAGGGCGTTCAAAGAAACGCGGATATGGAGTGGGAAGGCGGGCAAAGAAACAGGGACATCAAAGAAAAACAGACATTAAAGAAACAAGGACATGGGGTGGGTGGGCGGGATAAGAAACACAGCTTTATAAGAAACACAGACATGGGGTGGGTGCGTGGGATAAGAAACATGGACATGTTTAGAACAGGGACATGTAAGAAACACGTACATGGAGTAGGTGGGTGCTATAAGTAACATACTGGCACATGCATCAAGATATGCTTTTGCGAGTCCTTAATTGCGATTATTAAGGAATCGCAATTAAGGACTCACAAAGCCTATGCATGTAGGAATCGCTATAAAAATAGCGATTCTTAAACATTCCTTAATTGCGACTCACAAAAGAAACACGGACATTAAAGAAACACAGACATTGAAAGAAACACAGACTTGGCGTGGGTGGGCGAACAAAGAAACACAGACTTGGGGTAGGTGGGCGGCTAAACAAACACGGACATGGGGTGGGTGGGAGGCTAAAGAAACACGGACTTGGGGTGGGTGGGCAGATAAAGAAACACGGACATGGGGTGGGTGGGCAGATAAAGAAACACGGACAGGGTGGGTGCGTGGGATAAGAAACCTAGACACAGGGTGGGTGCGTGGGATAAGAAACCTAGACACAGGGTGGGTGGGTGGGTGGGATAAGAAACCTAGACACAGGGTGGGTGGGTGGGATAAGAAACCTAGACACAGGGTGGGTGGGTGGGATAAGAAACCTAGACACAGGGTGGGTGGGTGGGTGGGATAAGAAACCTAGACACAGGGTGGGTGGGTGGGATAAGAAACCTAGACACAGGGTGGGTGGGTGGGATAAGAAACCCAGACACAGGATGGGTGGGTGGGATCAGAAACCTAGACAGAGGGTTGGTGTGCAGGATAAGAAACCCGGACACTTTAAGAAACCCCGACACGATTTAAGAAACCTAGACACAATTTTAAGAATCTGGACAAGTTTAAGAAACCCGGACATGGGGTGGGTAAACACATTAAGAAATAAGGACACAGGTTGGTTGGGCGGGTTAAGAAAACCCAGACACAGGGTTTGTGGGTGGGTTAAGAAACCCAGACACACACTTTAAGAAACTCAGAGACTGGATGGGTGGGTGGCAAAAGAAACCCGGACATGGGGTGGGTGGGACATAGAGGAAACCCGGACACCGATATAAGTAACCTGGACACGGTGTGAGTGGGCAGGCTAAGAAACCCAGACATGTTTTAATAAACCCAGACATGATAATAAACCCAGACATGAGGTGGGATAATATACCCGGACATGGGGTGGGTGGTATAAGAAACCTGGATATGGGGTGGGTGGGATAAGAAACCCGGATATGGGGTGGGTGGGCAGAATAAGAAACTCAGACATTGGGTGGGTGGGCGTCTAAGAAACCCAGACATAATAAGAAACTCAGACATAAGGGTGGGTGGGCCGGATAAGTAACCCAGACATGAAGTGGGTGGGCTGGATAAGAATCCTTTTGCTCCATCACAGCCATTTGTCTGTGCAGGGATGTTGTAGCAGCCCTATGATGAAGCATGCCACTATTTGTAGTTGAGGTCATTTTTACAAAACCATGTGTGTTTTCCTAGGTGCTGTCTTAACACCCACCTCTTCCTTCTTTTCCTCTTTCTGTGGGTACTAGTGTCCTATTATAGGGAGGATGGAAAAGGAGTAGTACCTCTCTCCCCTTTTGATGAGTGTTGAAATAACGCAGAACTTGCCAAAAGGGCTTCGTAGCACTGTACATTAAAGGCATTATAGTACATAGAAAAATAGGTGCAGTGCATCGAGGGCCTCTACATAGGATGTTAGAAGCAATCACAGACAGTGATTTAATGGGAAGGTCCTCTTTACTTGCGAGTCTCTGCACTTCTTTCATTTGAAGAACTTCTTAGCACTGCTGCGAACCCTGGCACTTCTCAGGAGTAAACAGGTGCTCTGAACAGTGAGTCCCTGCACTTCAATTTTTCACTAAAAACCCTGATCACAGGAAAAAACTCATATTCACAATAAGGGATCTGTGTTATTATTACAATAGGGAGACAAGTCCTTGCACTAAGGGGTTCCCCGAGGCAACCATAAAAGAGATGACAACATCTTATGTACAACAGAATATTGAAAGATTCATGCTTACGGAAAAGGTTAGTGTCAGACCAAATTAGATAAGACCTGAGTGTTTGTAGGTTATGATGATGGTGAAGCAGAAATATAAAGTCTAAGCCCACCTTAAGGTTCCTTTAAGCTCAAAATGCGTTTAACTTAGTGACATTGCTCCTTGCTCAAGACATGTTTGAGCTTTTGTTTAAATACGTTGAGTGGGCATTTTCGGGGCTCCTAATGTCTGGGCCTCTCCAGTCAATAAACAGAAGTGACAGAGGGGAACAACAGAAGAACGTGGCGGGTGACCCAGGGAGCAAGGCAGACACACAACCACACACACTCTGTAACAGCCACAGACACAGACAGATAGAGACGACGAGTGTACACCAAGATTGACAGATGAGGAGAGGCTAGAAAAAGAAAAGACATGAGGCACAGTACATAGAATAAGATAAAAACAAGCATTGGTGAATGCATAACGTTTCGTCTGTGTGAATAATAATTCGCTGTTTTTTTGTTGTAAGTTGTAGCTAGGTGAATAGTTGTGCAATATAAGTTACTGAAAGTCTGTTTAAGTGTTGGTTTTGAAATCAAGGCTATGTATATTTTCAGGAAAAGAACGTGAAGCCATGAAGGCACAGGACAGGCTGAAGGAAGTGCTGTGTTGAGCCACATCAAAGAAAGTTATTTTGGGGGAGAAAATGGAGTCGCAGACTTGTGGCAGATGCTCGCTGTGGCTCACTTGTTTCTAAACGATCTCCCAACGGCCTCCGTTTATCAACACCACTGGGAAAGATTTATGGTCCCCGAATGTCAGAGGTGGCGCTGAGCTATAAGGAGCTTTCTGTCCATGAAAGGAACAGCAGGCAGCACGTACAAGAGACATTCAGGGAAGGGACTGGAAGTCGGAGTCCGCCTTCTCGTAGAAAACAGAGTTCTGTTGAAAACAAACCTCCTCTGAAAATTTGAGGGAAACCAATTTCCTTCAGTGAGATGGTAGACATTACTGCTGTGCTGCTCTCGGGGAATCCCTCAGCACACGGGGATTCCGCACCACAAAGTCACATGGATGTGGATGCCTGCTTTGGCCCAGGGGGCACCGGAGAGTACAAAAAGAAAAAGGGAACCCACAATGAGGTCCCTGCTTGTGCCCGGGGGAACGGTGGAGTGTACGCTTGATCAGAGCATCAAACTGACCTAGGCACACCCGGTATGAGCAGCGGCTGAGCCCTTCAGTAATCGGGCAGCACTACAGAGGCATAACAGTAGTTTGGAAGTAGTAAACAATCGATACTTACTGATCTTAGAGAAAGGGCAAGCGCTGCCTAGGCTCGACCGAAAAAGTCTCACAAAGCGGATGAAAACAGTACTTGAGCCTCAGGACACTGATAACAGAAACACATGAGAGGAACACCAGGAAAAGATATGCTACAGCCAATAGAAATGGAGGAAAAGTAAGTGGCAAGCACAGGAACCAATGAAATGCAAGGGGTTGGGATGTTAGCCCCTTTTAAGATTTATATTGATAACAATAGATTTCACAAGCACAGTGCAAGCAATGTGCCTTCAAAACCTCAAAAGAAGCAGACAAATGCACAGAGAAATAAGATGCAGACATGACAGAGGTTAACAGAGGAAGAAGAACGCCACGATAAAGAATACATAGAAAGAAACTGTGAAAAAAGCAGACAGCCAAAAGACAAATAGCAGACAAATACAGACAAACAATGACAAATGAACAACAGAAAAGTAGAAAAGCTGGAGAGGTAAAAGATATAGAAAATGAGTGCTTGGATTTGCTTATCGGCTGGGGATGCTAAACAGAATGGGATGACGGGAGGGCAAAACCCTGTGAATCTGGACAGATCACGTAATGTACCTAAACTAGATAGCGCAAAATAAAAAATGGAAAAAAAAGTTCCCTGAGGTATAGGATTTGGTGCGCTCTGTGCTGTGGTTTATGGCTTGTACTATGTGCACGTTGAGATTCATTCACTGCGATAGTCTATTTCCGTGTTTTACATTTTCCTGACAAGTGCACCATATGCCTTGCGTATTTTGTGCACAGTGCAGTGTTTCATGCTGTACTCTCCCCCACTCGCTAAGTTACATGAAGAAGTGTGTTGGTTTGTTTTAACAAATGCTCCCCATTCCCTTATGGCACAAATTCCTCAAGAAGCAACGATAGAATTATTTGTCACCTTGTCTCACTTTCAGTGTTGAGGTGCCATATTTCGGAATCTGCCTATTTGTTAGGCAGCTGCATGGCTGCAGGAGCCAGTATCAAGCACGCTCAAGACACTCCAGCAACACAAAGTCCAAAACATCTAGCTACCCCAGCCACTCACCACTCCTGCTGGAGCGGGTGCAGAGTCGCAATTGAACAAGGGGTGGATGGAAACAGTGCAGCCATTTTAAAGGGAGATATTACATTACCATGGAACTTAACATATTCATAAAGTTAAAAACCAAAAATGATTTTATTGAATGGTACTTTAAAAACAATGCACACATTGTTTGTACTAAAGAAAGCAAATTACTTTTTACAGTGATAAAAGTGCAATAACGTGCTTTTAAGCTCGAGACATTAATATTCAAGTAAACTCTCATGCTGTATGGAAATCATAGTTTACATTTTTGTCATGAATATAATTGTAAACAAAAACTGAAGTGGCTGTTGAATGACTACAGGCAGCATTCAGTTAAAACGGCTTCCTCCTGTTTAAGTTATGTTTTTAATTCAAAATGATAGTGAAATAACTACGTTGCAAGAGCCTTCATGCAGGGGAGGGGAGTGAAGGGAAGAAAGCAAGAATGAGCTGCAATAAAAAAAAATCCACGACTTCTCAGAAATTAGAGGGCGTGAGATAACAAGAGCAGCATCCAGGGAATTTGCCTCTTGCGTTTCTTTCTCATCGTTCTTGAAACAGCCTTTGACATTTGATCTCAGTCTTTGCATGCACTGCCAACGTGACAAGATATTAAGATTTACAATCCTTTTTAACCCCTTCAGTGCCACGCCCTTTCCCCCTCCTGTGCCGGGCGTTGCACTAGTGGGTGGGGTTCATGACGAGATAGTCTCGTCATGGGCACAGCGCAACCGTGCTCCATGACGAGACTATCTCATCATGGGCACTGAAGAGGTTAATGGAGTTTGAGCGATTGAAAACACATCTGCTCGTATTAAGTGCTTTGCAAGAAAAAAAAAAGAGTTCTAATAGCATTTACTAAAATGGGACAAGTGTAAGGCTACATGTAATGGGGCTTTGCGTCTTGAGAGGGACCAACTCATGCAAAGGAGGGACACATAGGGAAGATTAACCACTTGAAAGTACGGATTTACAACGGACACTCAAAGTTACCAACCAAAAGCAATGGGCGGGATGTAAGCCCACAGAATACATACAGCATGTCTTGAAGAGACAGCGCATGCGCTGCCTAGGCGAGACCTAAAAAAAGGGTATGCACAGGATGTAGAGTGAGGACAAACAAACCTGACACCACACGCATATCAGCAATCCCCTGCCTGATATTCAAGTGAGAGGCTAAGTTACAAAAGCAGTTCATATTTTTGTGCTCAGGAAGGGCTCTGGGTTGAATGTTTACTGCAGCAAGAACCAGAAAGAGGTAAAAATGATACAGGCAATCTAAAGTGCGGCCTTATGGGTGACTCCAGGGACAGGATACCAATGATGTCCTTTGCTTCTGCAAGGTAATCAACATTTAGTGCTGCACGCAATATGCACTTGCAGAAGACACAAGTCAGAGTATGTGAGTCCAAACACAGAAGCATGTTAGATGACTGTTAGAAATGGGAGTCTCTAGTTGGCAAGGGTTTGCACCTTTGTCCAAGTAGGGACCCTTCTTCCTAGTCAGGGTAAGGGAGTTACACTCCTAAAATAACCTCTGCTCACCCCCTTGGTAGCTTGGCACGAGCAGTCAGGCTTATCTCAGAAGCAGTGTGTAAAGCATTTGCACATAACCAACAGTAATACAGTGAAAGCACTAAAAAACACCACACCGGTTTAGAAAAATATCCAATATTTTATATTATATATCCAAAACTAGACCAAAACGATAAAATTCCAACATACAGTACTTTAAAAATATATACTTTGCAAGATATCCTTAAAATTGCAGAAATACCTCAACAACACAGTTCGTAAGAGTCAGTATCTCCATCCGGGGCTACCTCCATGCCAAAAAAGAATATAGTCTACCGGGTCCAGCCGACTGCATCGGTACGGGCCAGCGAAAGCGTGGACAGACACGGTAACAGTACCTTTCTCGTTGCGGCTGGCACGTTGGTGTGAGCCGGTCGTGGCCACCGTCGCGGTTGCGTTGCAAAATGGAAGCGGTGCAGAGTGCAGTGCCCTCTCGATACAGTGCAGGCAGCGGCTAAGTGATGATCGTCCAGATGGCGTCGGTGAGACCAAGGCTTATGGTGCAGGGTGAGGCGGTGCTCCATGTGGTGCTGACAGGTTGCGGTGCAAGCGACAGAAACGGTTAGCGGGAGCTTGCGTTGGTCGGACCAGACTGCTGTGTGGGATAAGGCGGTGCATCTTGAGACTTACGAGCGGTGCCCCCAGCCATGATGCAGTCGTGGGTGTCGAAATCAGTAGCAGCGACGGCGTCAGTGAGACCAGGATTGTAAAGTGAAGCGAGGCGGTGCGGAGTGTGGTGCCCACATGTCGCGGTGCAAGCAGCGGCTCGGTGGCATCAGTCATTGTCGTCATTGAGACCATGAATGCGAGATGCGGACGGTGCCTTCTGCCCAATGATGAAGCATGGCACCCCTCGTGGTGTATGAGGGCCCTTGCTCCTTATTGGAGCTATCCCAGTGCTATTACGCACTCTCTCTCTAGCGCCTGGTTTACACACACACCCTTCTCCCTCCTCTCTTCTTTTTCTCCCCCATAGGAACAGCATACTACTTTGTTTTGCATGATCTACTGATGCCAGATAGGAGCAGCTCCAGGGGACACTGAAACCTAGTGTGCTTTTTCCTCTTCCAATTCAATTGGGAGACATCGCCAGTCTCAGAAAATTCTTACTCGAGAAGTGTGGCTCATGGTGGGAAGGGAGCCATGTGTTTGGTATATATCCCACTAATCGGGAGCAAAAGATAAGGAACTTAGAAAGAATGTTAACTTTTGTAGTTTTGGCACGACCGACCAAACTTACAATTCATCTGGTTATAGTGTCAGTGCAACAGACCGAGGGTCAGGCCACCACTGCCTGCCTCTGTGCTTTCACAGACACTCCGACCATGCTCCTCAGCAACAAAGCTAGGAATTTACATTTTCTGGCAAACTCCTATGTCATTTACCCACTAAATCTCTCAAAAAATGCAGCAAAAAACATTAAGCATACTTATGAGTGTAACGTGTAACACCATTTGTGGATCAATACAGCAATCAAAACAAGATTGGACCCACTGCCCATCACTAACTCCGCCTTAGATTCAAGTTGAGACAAGGAATCGAGAGCAAAGCCCGGCCTCTTGCTGCCTCACTCGATGCACATAGAAAAGGAGGGGGTTGGGGGATGACTGAAGCAGCGAAGCGGGAGGGGGTTGAGACATGGGGAAATCCTCTCATTTTTAAGTCAGAGAAAGAAAATTAAAGATGCCCCTCGAAAACAGAGTCTCGGTCTTTGAATGCACAGCAAATTTAAAGAAAGAACAAGAATTTCAGCCCTGTTTACAGATCGTGGAGCTCGGCAACTGAAAACATTGACCACTGGTGTAAGTGCTCTTAGACGAATGAAAAAGTAGTCCCTAAACAGATGCTAGAATGGGACAAGTGTAAGTGTACAAGTAATAGGGCAGAGCTCCAGGGAAGGAAACAAAACATGAAACGGAGCGACAAATAGGAAAGAGTAACCACTAGCAAGCAAGCCTTTTTAACCCATTCCATGTCACGGTGGGTGTGTGTTTCGGTCAGCTCCCAGCATCTTGGCACCCATCCATCTTGGCACCGATCCATGGGGGAAGCGCTGTCGCTCCCCCCATGGGCCGCCCTTGGTGACGCCCCCACAAGAGATGGCAGCAGAAGCGCTTCCGCTGCCCCCCCATTACTCCCCTTCCATGGCATCTAATGATGTCAGCGTGCATCGACGTTATTAGTGCCTGCCGGACGCGTTGGAAGCCATTTGCTTCCAGCGCGTCTAGGGGAAAGGTAAGTTTCTCCTTGGGGCTGGGGTTTTTTTGTAACAAAGAGGCATCGGGGAAAGGAACGTTTTTTCTTTCCTCCGATGTCTCTTTGGAGCATTTCGGGTGCACAATCGCGCATGGAGCCGCGATCATGCAGCAGGAATGGCCACTAGCCACCAGGGATTGTCTTATTTTTGTCAATTTCGGCGATGTCGTGGAGCGGCCCCATGGGTAAGGGCCGCTCCCCTTTAGGGAGCAATTATTTTCACTGTTTCAGCCGATTTGCTGATTGGCATTAATGTGGTAGGTTCCTCACTAGGCCACCAGGGATTCTGACATTTTTTATTATTGTATTTTTTTGGTGTTGGGGAGCGGCCCCTCTGGCAAGGGTCGCTCCCCTTTAGGGGGTGAATATTTTGGCAGTTTTTACACCCTTTGGGGACATATCGGTCTTATGCTTTTAGGCCCATCTGTTTCCAAGGGGGCCAGAAGCCGCTGGACACCAGGGATTTTATTTTTGGTCTGTATTTTTGTTGTGGGGAGCAGCCTCTTGGGCAAGGGGCACTCCCCTTAAGGGGGTAAATATTTTGGTCATTACTGCCCACCATGGAGGCAGATCAGCCTTATGCTTTTAGGGCCACCTGCCCCCAAGGGGGGCAGAAGCCACTAGACATCAGGGATGTAAGGTTGTGATATTATTGTTGTTGTTGGGGAGCGCCACCTTTGGCAAGCGTCGCTGCCCCTTAGGGAGTGAATATTTTGGCAGTTTCTCCAACCCTTGGGGGCAGATTGGCCTTATGCCTTTGGAGCAGAAGCCACTGGATAACAGGGTTTTTTTTTTTGGCCAATATTTTTGTTGTGGGGAGCATTAGGCAAATGTCGCTCCGCTTTAGGGGGTGAATATTTTGTCCGTTTCTGCTTCCCTTGGGGGCAGATCGGACTTATGCTTTTAGGCCCACCTGCCCCAAAGGGGGCAAAAGTCACTAGACATCAAGGATATAATGTTGCATATATTATTGTTGTTGTTGGGGAGCTGGCCCTTGGGCAAGGGTTGCTTCCCTTTAGGGGCTGAATATTTTGGCCATTTCTGCTCCCATGGATGTGGATCGCCCTTATGCTTTTAGGCCCACCCGCCCCCAAGGGGGGCAGAAGCCACTAGAGACCAGGGATGTAAGGTTGCATATATTATTGTTGTTATTGGGGAGTGGCCCCTTGGGCAAGGGTTGCTGCTCTTTAGGGAGTGAATATTATGGTCATTTCTCCAACCCTTATGGGCAGATCGGTCTTATGCTTTTGGAGCAGAAGCCACTGGACACCAGGGATTTTATTTTTGGGCAATTATTTTGTTCTGGGGAGCGGCCACTTGGGCAATTTTTTGTTGTGGGGAGCGGCCCCTTGGGCAAGTGTTGCTCCGCTTTAGGGGGTGAATATTTTGGCCGTTTCCACCTCCCTTGGGGGCAGATCACCCTTATGCTTTTACCCCAAGTGAGCAGAAGCCACTAGAAACCAAGGATGTAAGGGTGCATATATTATTGTTGTTACTGTGGTGTGGCCCCTTGAGCAAGGGTTGCTCCTCTTTAGGGGGTGAATATTTTGGCAATTCCTGCCCCCCTTGGGGGCAGATCAGCCTTATGCTTTTAGGCCCATGTTCCCCCAAGGGGGGCAGAAGCCACTAGAAACGAAGGATGTAAGGCTGCATATATCATTGTTGTTACTGGGGTGTGGCCCCTTGGGCAAGGGTCACTGCCCTTCAGGGGGTGAATATTGTGGCTGTTTATACCCTCCTTGGGGGCAATTCGGCCCTGCGATTTAAGGCCCATCTGCTCCCAAGTGGGGGGCGGGGGGGGCAGAATCCACTGTACTTTATTTTCGGGCAATATTTTTGTAGTGGGGAGCGGCCCCTTTGGCAAGGGTTGCTTCCCTTTAGGGAGTGAATATTTTGGCCATTTCTGCCATACTTGGAGGCAGATCAGCCTTGTGCCTTTCGACCCACCTGCCCCCAAGGGGGGGCAGAAGCCACTAGGCACTATGGATGTAAGGTTGCATATATTATTGTTGTTTTTGGGGAACGGCCCATTGGGCAAGGGTCGCCTCCCTAAAGGGGGTGAATATTATGAATATGTCAGTCCACCTTGGTGGCAGATCGCCCTTACGCTTTTTGGCCCTTCTGTCCCCAAGGGGTGCTGACTCCATGTCCTGCAGTGGGCACCGCCGCACCACAACCTGGTCTCAACGACGAAGCCATCTGACTCCGCCACCAAGCCGCTGCTAGTACCATGACCTGTGGGTACCGCACTCCGCATCGCCTTGCTTCACATCGTCGCCTTGGGATCCCCGACGACGCCACTTCACAATGACATCGACACCACTGCTTGCACCGTGGTTTGAGGGCACCGCACGTAAGTTACACGAAGTACCGTCCTCATCCCGCACCACAGCCTTGGCCTACCGACGCCGGCGCCATCGGCTCCAGTTCATCAGCCGACAGTGCTTCAGCAACGACAACGCCGCTGCTTGCACTGTGACCTGCCAGCTCCGCGACGAGCAACGCATAACTTCGAAACGCAGCCCTGGTCTCACGACACTGTTGGGCGACCGTCACCGAGCCGCTGCCTACACTGCGACCTGAAGGCACAGCACGCCGCACCGCTGCACTTCACACCACCACACCCTACGCCTGCTGACGCTGGCGCTCCCGACTTCAACCGTGAGGAGTTCAATCTGCAACGCATGTGACTTCAAGGGCCGACGACTCCTGCACCGACCTCCAGAACCAACACCTGCGGACGCTGTGCTTTCGGACTTCAACAGGAGGTCACCGACGCCCTGCATTTCTAAAGGTACTATTTTGCGGGTCTTCCCGACACCGTAGCTGGCCCGCGACTCCGCTGTCAGCCAGAACTGCTTGGAATTTGTTGTTCAGGATGCCGTGATAGCCCCAGATGAAGCTATCGAGTTCAAGGAACTTTATTTCAAGTTTATTTTGATAACTGACGATTTCTAAGTACTGTATCGTGGATATTTTATTGTTTTTGGTCTTGTCTTAAGTATAAAAGAGTATTGGATAGTTTTCTAAACTGTTGTGTTGTCCTTTTGTAGTCCTTACAATGTTGCTGTTGGTTATGTGCAACTGCTTTGCACACTGCCTCTAAGATAAGCCCGACTGCCAGTGGCGTAGGAAGGGGGCTGCGGTGGGTGTGGGTCGCTCTGGGTGTCATCACTGAGGGGGTGCCAAAATGGCAAAAATATGTGTTTTAAACATATTTTTTCCAATTTGTCACCCCCTTCAGTGATGACACTTGTCAACCCCGGCGTGACAAAATGGCAGAAATATGTGTTTTAAACACATATTTCTGCCATTTTGTTAAGCCGGGGATGGCAAGAAAGTTTCTGCACCGAGTACCACCTGACCTTGCTACGCCACTGCTGACTGCTTGTGCCAAGCTACCAAGGGGGTGAGCAGGGGTTATTTTAGGAGTGTAACCCCCTTACCCTGATTAGAAGGAAGGGTCCCTACTTGGACAAGGAGCCAACTAGAGACCCTCATTTTTGAAAGAAAGAAAGAAAGAAAGAAAGAAAGAACAATAAAGTAAAAAGAAAGAGCAATAAAGTAAAAAGAGGATAAATGAATACAGAACTGTTTCAAATTTAAACAACCTTGCATGCTGTGAAATACCAGAAGCCGCAAAAGCAAAACCACTCCAAAAGGAATTTACAACAGCATTGGCAAGAGATGGGATCTGATAAAGATGGAATGTGCCCTGTGTTCACATCAGAACCCTCTAAATACAAAAGCAAGACTAAAGTAATTATGAAGTACAAACAAAAACACAGGCACTGAAGGGAACTGGCTTATGTGTGGATGTGCTCCTTGTGAGTGAGGAAATGCAGTCACTCAAATTGAAGTTTACCAGCAGCATTAGAAGGCCCCATTCTACGTGCTGTCGTGGGTGGAGGCAAAATGTGAATGCCTCAACAACAGACCAATGGATGTGAAGGGGTGGCTGAAAGCCCCTGTGTTTATTTATTTATTTATTATGACGGTTTTGTATAGCGTGAACAAGACCCTTGCGGGTATCAGAGTGCTTCACAGGGCAAATATAGGTGATTGATATGTACATATAAATACAATGAATTATGTTAATACAGTAGTGGTAACTATTACAAACTAGCACATTATTACAAGTGTATTAAAAAAAAAAAGAGTTCAGGTGAGTTTGGACAAGAGAATCGATTGCACTTCTTTTTTAAAAAAAGCCGCGGATGGATTAATTCTCGTTTCAGGGGGCAAGGCGTTCCAAATCCTGGGAGCCATTCCTGAGAAGGTACGGTGTACTTTTTCTTCTTGGAGAAACGTTGTGGTTTAAGTAGAATATTATCAGAACTCCTAGTAGATCTGTTGTCACCTGATAGTACTAGTTTCTCCGCCAGGTATCTCTGGGTTTTATGATACAATGTCTTGAGTGCCATACAGGTGATTTTCAAATGGATTCTGGCCTCCAAAGGTAGCCAGTTGAGGGCACGAAGGTCAGGGGAGATGTGGCAGTTTCTTTTGGAACCTGTGATGAGTCTAGCTGCTGTATTGATTGAGGCTCTTATAGGAGCGGTCGTTGATCTGGGAAGGCCGCCGAGAGCGGCACTCCCATAGTCCACTCTGGGAATTACTAGAGGTTGAACTGCCTGTTTAAAGTCATTTGCGGGTATAAAGGGTTTCAGTTTTCTCAGGGTGTCCATTTGAAAATGTGCTCCTTTAGTCGCAGCGCTGATGTGCTTCTGCATATTTAGTTTATTGTCCAGGGTTATTCCTAGCGATTTAGCAGAATCAATGATGAGAGGTTGACCGTCGAGTGCTGTCAGGTGCTTCATCCACTCGCGGATGATGGTTGTTTGTTTGGGGGGAGCGATTAAGAGGAATTCTGTTTTTAGGGTGTTTAGTTTTAAATGGTTCTTTGTCAACCAGGTCTGTGTTTTTTGGAGCGTTGAATTAAGGGACTTGATGTCTTCTAGTAATTGGACCTTAATGTAGAGTTGTGTGTCGTCGGCATACATGTGATATTGGATATTTGAGGAGTTGAGAAGCTCAGTGAGTGGTTCCATAAATAGATTGAAGAGTGTCAGGAAGAGGGAAAATCCCTGGGGTACTCCCAAAGTGACTGGGGTGGGGTTAGATAAACATTGGTTGATCTTGAATCTTTGTGTTCTGTTTTGGAGGAAGGAAGTAAACCAGTTTAACATCATTCCAGATAGTCCCATTCTATGTTTCAAGAGGTCTAGTAAGTTGTCGTGTTTGACTGTATCGAAGGCTGAGGATAAGTCAAGCAGGATTAGTAAGCAGGCGTTGTTTTGGTCCAGTATTTTTAATGCGTCATCTATTATGTGGGTCATGGCTGATTCAGTACTGTGCCCTGATCGAAAGCCTGATTGGAATTGACAGAGCAAGTTGAAGTGGTCTATGTGGTTACTAAGCTGCGTGTGGATACATTTTTCTAGTAGTTTGGCCAGGGTCGAGATGTTGGATATTGGGCAATAGTTATTTAGGTTTGACGGGTCCGCCGATGGTTTCTTTAAGATGGGGGATACCTGACCAGCTTTGAGGATGTCTGGGATGGTTTCTTGCAGAAGAGAGATATTTATAATCCTAGTCCATAGGTGTACAAATAGTGGAATGAAGGCTTTTAAGTGGATTGCTGGGTGAGGGTCTGTGAAGTGATTGGAGAGATTTAGAGCCGTGAGCGTATTTAAGATAGTTTATTCGCTGTAGAAGTTGAAGGCGGTCCAGGAGGCGTTGTTCTTGAGGTCAAGCTTTGCAGAGCAGTTAAGAGCGGTCCCTGGTGTGGTCAGTGAGGAGTTCATGTGTGGGTCGGTATGGGATAATAGATCGTTAAGTAGGTCTGTCTTTAAGTTTTCAGTCTTTGTTGTGAAAAAGGAGGCAAGTTCCTCGCAATTGGGGAGTGTTTCAGAATTAGCTTGGGGGGAGTGGGAGACACCATTAGATTGAGCTTTGATTATTTTGAATAATCTTTTGGGACGATTCCTGGCAGAGTCTAATTGTTTACATATGAAGTCAGCTTTTGATCGTCTAATCTTTCTGTAATAGGAATTTCTCGTGCTTCTTAGTAATTTGAGATGGGCAGTGGATGGTGCAGCTCTCCATTGTCTTTCAATTGCTCTTAGTGATCTTCTGTCTTCATTTAGCCTACCATCATACCAGGGGTTTGAGTCTTTTGTGCTGACTCTTTTCAATTGTAGGGGAGCTAAATTGTCAAGTACCCTGTTGATAGAGTGGATGTAGTGATTGGTCAGATCATGTACATCCTTTAGTCTATACGGTGGGGGTGTGAGGATATGACTAGCGGTTGCGAGTGAGGCAGGATTGACGTTTTAAGGTTCCTCTTCCAGATTTTCATTCTCGTAGGACAGAGAGTAGTTTAACTGCTACCTTGATATGGAAAGTGATTATTTGATGGTCGGACCAGTCACAAGGGAGGATTGATTCCAGCTGGGTAGAGTCTGCTTTGGAAATTACTAGATCAAGGGTTGAGCCTTTTTCGTGGGTGGGGCTGTCACAGATTTGGGACAAGTCAAGGTCGGACAGGAAAGCTTTGAGGCTATTGACCTCTGGGTCGTTAGGATTGTTCCAGTGGAGGTTGAAGCTCCCCAGGAAGATTTGAGTATTCTGTTGTCCGACATTTGTTGCTAGAATATCCATTACGTGTTCGATGAAGGTAAGGTTGTTACCAGGAGGATGGTAGAATGAATGTAGTGAGCATATTGGCTTGTTATTGTTCGTGATGTCTAGGCATAGGTTTTCACAGGAAGAGAGCACCGGGGAGTTGGAGCGGTTCACAGAGAGGTTTTTCCCATGGATGCAGGCAATACCACCGCCTAGCCTATCAAGTCTATCTAGTCTTGTGGTGTAATAGTTTGGGGGAACTAGTATGTCTAAGAAGGGTGTGGATGATTCGTTTAGCCAGGTTTCCATTAAAATTATACGGTCAAGTTCATTGGTTATTATGAGGTCAGCTTTATCAGCGGCATGACGTGCAGCCGATCTACAATTTAGTAGGATACATTTTAGCTGGGCCTTGGTCGGGGTGGTGTTCTGGTCGTGGGAGATGGGTACTCTCTTGAGGTTATTTTCAACAATACCTCAGGGAGTGTGTCTTGTAATTCTAGAGGCATTGGGATGGATGGGTTGGATTAAGGACAGTCCTCCGTGTGTGCAGGTTTAGAGGGTAGGGAAGGGAGTTCGTAGGGATGAAGTAGGGAGGTAATATCATTCTCTGATAGGGTTTTCTTTTCCCTGATTGGACGGGATGGGGCATTGGGGTAAGGTACTGTTTTCCATCTGGGGAGCAGCTGAGGCCAGGGGCTAGTGCATGGCCGATGAATGGGTTTGGCTTGTGGCTTGGGTTGTTGCCGGATCAGGTCATGAAGAGTTTGGATGTCCTCTTTTATTTGTTGTAAGGATAGTAGTATCTCATTTAGTCTGGGGTCAGATGTAGGAGTTGTCATATTGATAGCCTGGACTGTGGTTAAGTGAGGAGAGGTTATTGCTTGTGTGGTGTCCCGGGGGTGACGTGAGCTGGTTCGACGAGTGGTGGTTTTTCAGTGTGGTAGTCCGTGGGGAAGGGAGGGGTGGAGAAGGGACATGAAGGGGTATTGATGTGTGCTGTAGGAGGATCTGATTCGTTGTATGGAATTATTTCAGAGTGGATGTCACTGGAAAGGGGGTATTGGTGTGAGCTGTAGGAGGAGGGACGGTGAGATTAGTAGTGCGGGGAGAAGGAGAGGGTTGGCCCGTGGACTGATCGGGAGTAGTTGTGTAAGGTAAGATTGGAGCAGAATCTGCAATGGAGTTACTGGGGATGGCGAGGGAGGTGGGGAGGGGTGTGCTATCTAAAGGGTGGGCGAAGGTGTGGTTGTGGAGATGGGGAGTGGTAGTGGAGGGTGTATGGGAGGACTGGGGGCGAGGAGATGCGAGTGTGAGGCGAGGTGGGTATAGTAGAAATTATGGTGGTGCTGGGGGAGGAGTAGGGATTATGGAGATGTATGTCATTTAATGGGGTGTCGATTAGGCCTGGGGTGGGTGTATTTGTACTATGGGACACCAAGGGAGAATGTCTAGATGAGGAGTCAGGTAGGGAGTCAGTCATAGCGCTGGGAGAGTGGTTTGATGGGGAGGTGGGATAGGGTCTTGCAACCTTCGCTTTGATGATCAGGAAGATGTTATCCAGTATATTAAAGTTATGGTCTGATGCCTGCATGAGGATGATCCCATTATGATAGATGGTAATTGTAGCAGTCGCTTTGTAGAATGGGGATGGAATGATGGATATCTTAAGACCGTGTGCAGTTTTCTTAGTGGATGCAATCGAGAGAAAGGCTTTCCACCTTTGTGCTCTTCTTTTGGTGTAGAGGATGATGTCGTTCGTTATGTGCCCTTTGTTATTTGAGAAGTAGGGGTCAGAGATTGGGGTTTCTGGGTGGGATTTTAATAGACTATGTTTGAAGCCTTTGGCCGCTTTTGTTTAGAGGCTAGGGGGGTATTTGATGGAATAAGTGTGCAGGCCCATGGGCTCCATAGTGTAGGTGTAGTTTGTTAGGGAGGGGGGGGAGAAAGAGTCAGAGAGTGAGAGAGGTGATGTGAGAGGAAATATATTTGGAGAGTTTTTTTTGGGGGGATGGGGTGTAAAGGTCAGAGAGTATGAGAAATAGTAGGCCTCCCTGTTTGTTACAGATGAAGGCTCCTTGGGGTAAGTCCTCTCACCATTACCCTTAGTGGGTCACCTAGTGGTAGGTGGTCCTTGCTATTTTATTGTGGAGGAATTAAACTTGCATCCTGTGTCTCATTCTAAATAATGTCCATCCTTTAGTCATAAATCATAGCGGTTGCTATTATTTATATGAAATAACATCAATGAATTTGTGGGTTAGGGTGTCTAGGGAGGAAATCAATGGGCATGCTCTGGTATGATTACCTAATGTATCCGTCGTTCCAAGATGGCTGCTTGCTTATCCAGTGGTGGAATGGATCTGGGGATTAGTCCTATCACTCCTTCCATGCATCAAACCTTCTTGGGTATAGTCCTCTGTCCATTTCTATGGGGGCAGCTAACCCTGCTTGGCCCTTTGTTTCTGTTTGGTAGAGTGCTGTATCTATTAGTTCTATGTCTTTGTCTATGTGATGGTTTGAGGTGAGTGGTCCTTTCTTTATTTAACCCATAATGTCTGCCATTTTGAGGGGAAAATTGTAGGATGTTAATCAGTTCAAACACAAAATGGTGAGGCTTGTGCTCAACCGGTCCATCAAGGTGTAAACAAAGTGTAAGGGTGACCTCCCAAATCAACGATGAATTAAGGAAAGATATGAGGGTCTGTTTTCCACAACTCAAATAATGTGAGATCTAAAACTTATCTACGTGAGAGCCTAGCACAGAGCTTGCTTGTTCAAAATTAGCAGCTCCCTCGCATCTGTCTCTCCGTGCACTATCCTCCGTGCCCTTCACCTATCGCAGGGGGTGCCAGGGGTGGCACTTGCTACAGGCTTGGCCTGCCGTGAATCTCCTGTGTTAGGCGCGCGGCCAGGGAGTGGGAGGGAGGGAGGGTCAGTACCTGTGTCGCCAGAATCCTATAGCGGTGATCGCACGGTGGTCTAAAAGACTGCCTCCGGCTGTGTGGGGGATTCTGGGCGGAGGACGGGTCATCGATCCCGGAGATCAGATCCCTGCCAGCACCCCATTTCTGCGCTTTGTCTGTTGCAGCGGGATTCTCCTTGGGATCCTCAGCCCACCACCGGAGAAGTGGAAGAGCTTGGGTGTAGAGCGGTTCATTATTTTTTATTTTATTTTTTAAATTATTAGGCACTACAGCTACCCAAAAAGGGTTTCCCAGCGCCGAGACACAGCATAAGGATGTCAAGAGAATTTACTGGCTATTCTTGTTATTGTTCGAATAGCCAGGTCTTGACGTGCCTTCTGAACCTGACATGGTTTTCCTCCTTTCGAATGAAGGGAGGGAGTGCGTTCCAGAGGGATGGTCCAAGGTGGGCAAAAGATCTGCCTCCCATTCTTGCCAATTTAAATCTTGGTACACAGAAGTTGGCAGCTGATTGCGAGCGAAGATTACGCTTGGGAGTATAGGGGTGAGCCAGGGCTAAAAGGTATTTGGGTGCAGTACCTGCTTTGATTCTGAACATGTAGTTCAGGGCTTTAAAACGGATTCTGCTTTCTACCCTGAGCCAGTGGAGTTCCCGATGGTAGCTCGAGACTCCGGAATTTTTAGGGATTCTGCACAGTAGTCGGGCTGCAGCGTTCTGGACAAGTTGTAGTCGACTGACTACCGCTTTATTTGAGCCAAGGTACAGAATGTTGCCGTGGTCAAGCCGTGATGTTATGAGGGCATTGACTACGGTCTTTTGAGTGGAAGAGGGCAGCATCCAAATGATTTTCCTCAGCCATTTGATGATGGTAAGGCATAGGCCGACAATTTTGTTGGCCTGTTGGCTCATGGAGAGGGAGCTATCCAAGATGACTCCCAGATTACGAACTTGAATCACTGGGGTAGGAAAATTACCCATCTGGTTTGGCCAGTGTGAAGGATTCCAAAGATCTTGACGTTTTCCTAAGAGAAGAATCTCTGTCTTGTCTCCATTGAGCTTTAATTGGTTTCTTGTCATCCAATTAAGGATGTTTTGAAGCCCTGATTTGAGAAGAGATGGGGATGTCGGACAGGATTCAGATAGGGAGAATATAATTTGGGAATCGTCGGCGTAGGTCATGAGGGTAAGTCCAGATTTTTCGGCTAAGTCAGCTAGGGGTCTGAGGTAAAGATTAAAAAACAGGGGACTCAATATAGATCCCTGTGGCACGCCGTGGGGGGCATTGAAGGTGTCGGAACAGGCCAGTGAGGATGTTATTTGGAAAGTCCGTTCCGCCAGGAAGGATCGAATCCAGTTAAGCGCTTTTCCACGGACACCATTTCTGTATAATGCCTTGATGAGAGTTTCGTGGGATATGGTGTCAAAGGCCACGCTCAGATCTAGAAGCACGAGCGTGATCGTCTGACCTTTATCGAGGAGATTCCGGATGTGTTCCATAACTCCTAGAAGGGTGGTTTCTGTCGAGAAACCAACCCGAAAACCCGATTGTGAGGGGTGCAAAAGCGAGTTTTCTTCGGCAAAGGTGGATAGGACCGAGTGGACGTGTCTCTCCAAGCATTTGGAGAAGGCAGGAAGCAGGGATATGGGTCTGTAGTTGGCTGGAATTTCCGGATTTGCTGTGGGCTTTTTTAGCAATGGCGTTATCATGGCGTGTTTCCAGAGGGTCGGGACTGTAGAAAGTTCCAACGAGGAGTTAAGTGTATCTACGATGATTTCCAGGGAGCGATCGTCCAGTTGTTTAATTATTTTAATCGGGATAGGATCCCTGGGGGAGCAGGACTTGATGTTCTTAAAAATGGTTTTCAGTGTATCTACCGAAATAGGAGGCCAGGCTTCCAGGGTATTTTCACAGGAGGGAGCATGTTCCGAGTCAGAAAAAGGAGATGGTTCCTTATTGTTAGTATTAATGTCCCTGATGATTTTCTCGATTTTTTCAGTAAAGAAACATGCTAGATCTTGGCATTGTTGAGTGTTCAGTGGGGGAGCCGAGGCTGTGGTTTGTGCGCCTGCTAGTTCTTTGACTAAATTGAACAAAGTTTTCGGCTTATTTGTTGCTTCCGTGATAGTATTAGAAACGATTGAGGCTCGTGCTTTTGCACAGGCAGTATGATATAACTTCCTGGCTTCATGGTAGGTCTTTTTTGCGTCAGGGGCGTAGTCTTTTCGCCATTGACGCTCAAGTGCCTTGCATTTCGATTTTTCAGTTTTTAAAAAGTCATTGAACCATGGGGCAGGGTGGCGGTGTCTATTTCCTTTGAAATGAGGGGTGGGTAAACAGTGATCAGCGGCGTCGCTGAGCCATTTGTGAGTAGCTACCGCTAGGCTGTCCATGCTGTGACCGTTTCTAGGAGGGTTTTCATGGAGTGCAGAATTTAGTTTTGCCAAGTCCAGTAGCTTCCAGTTTTTCCTGGACGTAGCTGGAAAGTCAGATTGCATAGTGGAGGTAGGTGGGAGATTTATGCTGAATTTTATTAAATGATGGTCAGACCAACAAATGGGAGTGGTGTTATGCCATTGTAGCTCGTTGATATTGGAGATAATGGGGTCGAGCAGATTGCCCGCTTTATGTGTAGGTCCAGTATTGACTAAGGTCAAATTTAGGGCCTTCAGATCATCTAACAAATTAGAGCAAAAGGGAATGGAAGGGTCATCAAGATGTAAGTTTAGATCACCAATAAGTGAGAAATTTTTTGAGGCAATGTAGTATGGAGTGATATAGTTGGCTAAATTTGATGCCCATTGGGATGAATTTCCGGGGGGCCGGTATATCAATAAGCCTGACATCGTGAAGTTTGGGTTCAGAGAAATTTTGAAAAAGCCGGCTTCGCAGTCAGGGATGGCAACTTGTTCTAACGTACATTTCAAGTCTCTGTTAAAGATGATTGCTATTCCACCTCCTAGCTGTTTATTTCGATCTATCCTAGTGATTGCATAATTGGCGGGGAGGGCAGTAGCAACGTCTGGGCCAGCACTCTCCTGCAGCTATGTCTCTGTCAGGAAGAGGACGCTAGGGTTATCATCCAATAGGAGGTTGAAGATGTCCAATTTGTGTTTAGGTAGTGAGTGGCAGTTTGTACTGTAGAACACGTATTTTTGTGCCTCAACGTTGCAAGGCTGTTTGCGTTTCCTGTGCCTCCTAGCAGCGTCAGGATAGGGTTGGCGGATGGTGGTGGTAAGTTTGCAGTTTTTGCAGGAGGTAACTCCTGTTTTGTGGAGATTGAGTGTTGTGCACCTCATGTTAGTGATTGGGCGTAGCGATCTTAGTTCCGTAGGGGATCTTACCAGCCTTTTGTGGGCGGGGGGAGCATAGTCTTCTGCCCCATGCCCCGTACTGGCCCGGACGGGCACAGGCGGGCTAGTCTTTGGCGTGTCTTCGGCGTGCTGAGGGCGCGCCCGCTGCGCTCGTCCGCTGCGCTTCCGAGGAGTGTGCATAGTTATGGGGAGGAGGAGGGGGTGTGGCTAGTTGTAAGGGGCGTGGCCCAGTGTCTCGTGGGTGGTGATGGCGGCTGAGATTTCGCCCTTCCTACAACAGCGCTGGCTCCGCTGCACAGGAAAGTGTCATCAAAAGCCCAGATGCAACTGAATTAAAATGAGCAGCAAAAACGAAAACACAGTTTGTTTTTAAAATCAACAATGTGCAAATTACGCTGTATTTAAAAATTGAGGAGCGACACCCCCGGCTTCCGCCTCAAGGGTAGCTGTCTGTCAACACCGGCTTGTATCTCAGCGCGGCGTTATAAGCGTCAGGGAGGGGGCGTGGCTAGTTGTAAGGGGCGTGGCCCAGTGTCTCGTGGGTGGTGATGGCGGCTGAGATTTCGCCCTTCCTACAACAGCGCTGGCTCCGCTGCGCAGGAAAGTGTCATCAAAAGCCCAGATGCAACTGAATTAAAATGAGCAGCAAAAACGAAAACACAGTTTGTTTTTAAAATCAACAATGTGCAAATTACGCTGTATTTATTCATCCCAGGAGTCTCGGTGTTAATAGTGATGACTTTGTTGAGGGGGAACGATCCTGTGCTTGAGGGGAAGGGCGGATCCATTCCAGGAGTACCAATATCTGCCAGTCCTGTATTTCTGTGGCTCGACCGGCTGCAGCGGGGCTCACCTCGGGACCCTCAGCCCACCTCCGGGTGTTTGGCTCAGCACGGGACCCTCAGCTCACCTCCGGGGATATGAGGATCTTGGGCGCAGGGCTGGACACCTCCGACGTTCCGGTCACTGAGGCGATGCCGGAAGGGAGGGGGTAGTCCTTCTCTGCTCCAGGCATTTATTATACATATTTTAGTCAAATCAAAAGGTCTTGGCTAAAGCCAGACCTAAAAATAGAATGCAATTGAAACCTCACATCATGATATTTTTAATGAATGACTGAAATGCCTTGATAGAAACCTGCATGCATATTTTTGTATAATTAAATCATTTATATATGTGTCAGTAAATGTACACATGGCCCTTCTTGGTGAAGCCTGTTTGGACAAAGTTTAGAAGGGCATAAGAAGAAGTACTCTCTGGGATATTGCGCACACACATCTGTGGTTACTGCATAATTTAGTAAATAATACAGATTCTCAGGGGATCCCTGTTACATGGTAGACTGAGAATAGTTCTAATCACACACAGGAGTGGTGCAAGCTGCAGATATGCTGTGGAGAAATGTCCTTGGCACGCACCGAGTACAAAACTGCACTTGCTATTAGGAAAAGGGAAAGTATACACCCAAGACTGGGAACTTCTGGAACTCGCGTCCAAGGGAAATGATAGTAAATCCTTCTGGGATGCGGTAAATCTGATACGGTCCAGGAATTCTCCCACCAATCCCCCTCTTCAAAATAATATCTCCGGTGTGGGACTTGGTTACCCAATTTGCCTCTACCTACCGCACTGAGGAAGAGACAATTCTGTCCACTGCTCTTCATTCCACACTGCAGATTTCTCCCCCACTTTTGCTAACTTTGGAGGAAGTTGAGCTGGCCATCCAGCACAGTAAGGGAGGGAAAGCCCCAGGCCCAGATAGGGTACGGATGGTCCTGGTGAAATCAATGCCCAAAATATGGGGCCCACTTATTGGGGTGGGGAGCAAGAAGGCACTGACTCTCGAAATAAAGGGGTCAGTAGCCATGGAAGGATACAAATGATGATATAGCCGTCATAAGGTGGGACTAACAAGCCTAAAACAAATAAGAGGGCAGCATTTAGGAACGACAAAGACACACGCCAATGAAAAAGATGGGTGGAGAGTGGGCGGAGCTTTCACGGAGCTTCCACTCCATACTGAATACTGCATTCCACGCAAAGCAAGCAGCGCATGCCTGCTACCGCTATAGGCTCAACCTAAAAAGGGAGATCGATTGTCACGCAAGTGCTACCGAACAATTTTGCACAGACAGCACGATTAAAATCATTGGCAGTCATTTATGACTGCCTGGTCGAATTGGCAGCTGATAAGGACATACTCTCCCTTTTTCAATTTGGGTTCTGACCTAAACTAGGCACCAATGAACAATGCCTGAATTTGGCCCTGACAATCTCTAACTATACTAAGGCCAAGCGCTACCCCATATACTTAGATTTTATGGACTTATCCACTGCCTTTGATTCAGTGAACAGAACCAAACTTTGGTTAATGTTGCTGAATCATGGCGTGGATCCCCCCTGTGAACTTTTTATATTGTCTGTATTCGGATCTCACCTCACGGATCTGTTTAACTCCGCTCGGGGAGATTTCTCCTAAATTCTCTTTAAAGACTGGGGTGAGGCAAGGTTGCATATTGGCGCCTCTAATATTTATTTATACATCAACGGTTTAACAGCTCACCTAGCCTCTTCCCACACAGATATACCCAGAATCGCAGGTTTCTCAATTCCCGCTCTGCTATATGCAGACAATGCCATATTGTTGGCCCTCACCCGAAAAGCCTTGAGACATCAGGTGGACTGTATTGCTTCCTTCATGCATAATCTGAACCTTAACACCAATTATTCCTGCGGCCTTGGTAAACTAAGTGTAGGAGAGTAGGATCAGCCTCTTATGTTGCCCCCACTTTTTTTTTTATGATGTTTACACTGGTTTCTGGCTGGGACCCTAATAATCAGGGCCCCAGCCTCTCTGTTCTCTCTAAACAACTTGGAGTGCATATTAGGTGCACTAGTGATTGGATACTGTGGTGCCTTATGAGTCCCTAGTATATGGTACCTTAGGTACCAAGGGCATAGGTACTTCACAGGCCTACGAGGGGCTGAAGCATGTATTATGCCACCCCTGGGAAGCAGACTAAATCTGACACCACAGGCCTGCTACTGCAGCCTTGGTGAGGTGGTGCTAGCACTCCTCACTGAGATATAGGTTCACTATATCTCTCCTACACA
Source organism: Triturus cristatus (assembly GCF_964204655.1). NCBI lineage: Eukaryota > Metazoa > Chordata > Amphibia > Caudata > Salamandridae > Triturus > Triturus cristatus. The sequence continues at coordinate 464,452,294 of NC_140579.1, read as the reverse complement.
CCTATTTAAACCTATCAGTCACCCCTAAGGCAGGGCCTATCAATCCTGAGGGCAGGGTGCTTGCTTTCCATGTGAGGGGGTGCCTCTGTCTGGGCAGGGCCCCTCAGCAGCTCTCAGATTCCATTCTCTGGGGCGGTTTGTGAATGCGGTCAAACCATATACCCTTAAGTGCATTATAACCTCGCGGTAAATGCTAACTTTGGAATGGTTGCATCAAAACATGTCGTGTTTGGTGTCAAACGCTTTGGAATCATACCCCCACACCAGTAACTGGTGTGGGAGTATGATCCCACCCTTCTAGAGGGATAGACATGTACCCACTGTGGAAACACGGTAGAATCCTGAAGAGCCCTGGCATCACAAAATGAATGCCACCAGTCACAGACACTAGGCTGCCCTCCTGCTGATGACCGAAACTCGCAGTGGAGGAAGCCCAACAATAGGTATCCTGTCACAGGGAGGTGTGACCACCTCCTAGACAGGGTTTAGTGTATTGGGGCTGGGTGGGTGCACTCGTAGAGTGCTTTGAAGTTCTGCACTGGGGGAGCAGTAGGGTCCTCTGTGCATTACCAGTTCAAACCGGCTCAGGGGCTACCTTCCCCTGCTCTGGCGTGAAACTGGACAAAGGGAAGTGGGTGTAGCCACCCACTCCCCTGACCCCCCCATAGGTGGGGTCATAGAGCTAGTCCCTCCCTTCCTTCCAGTATAAGTTAGGGAACCCTTGCCATTGCAAATTAGATACCCCTGGACGACGCTCTGAAGACGAATCCCGGACCTTCGATGTTCCACTACCTCTGGAAGACTGATGAATCTCCCTTGGAGTCAAGGAGTGACTCCCCTGCTTGGCAGGCACCAAAAACTGCAATCCCCGGTCGCAAACTCCACTGCTCCCGCCGGAGCTCGAAGCCCCTGCAGCCCAGGAAGAGGATTTCCTGACTTCTCCAAGGTCATCGTGAGTCCCCAGTGACGCTGAGGCAAGTGGACCCCACGAGTGATGAGGAACCGCAATCCCTGGGTACCGTGCACTATTTTTGAGGTCAACCCCTTCACGGCGTTCTACGAACCTGTGCTTTGGGCCATGTGTGGTCCAAGCCTCTAGCAGGGATCCCTCCAAAGATCAGAGGCATACCCCGTCCGAGTGACCGTGGGTCCCTATTGAGGCGCCTTCGCAATCCCTTGCCGGCTGGCTTGTGGGTCCTCTGAAGACTTTCCTACAATTTCAAAGGGCTCCCCTGGTTGCTCCACGCCTGCCCTGACTTGCCCTCGCTGGGTGAGTCCCATAGACCTTGCTGGTCTGCACCGCTGACTTTTTGTCCTTTCCACAAGATTTGCTGTTACCAAGGCTTGTTGGCTCCAATCTGGTCACCGACAGCGCAGTAAGCTACAGACTTTGTAGGACACGCCGAATTCAGCTCCTGGTCATCGTTGATGCCTCCTGGACATCGTGGCTGAAGAGTCAAGACACCCGTGAACTTCCTGAAAACACCCGATGACTGTGGGCATCCATCTTCCTTTCCCCGGGTCACTGCCAAGTGACTTTGAACATTGTCCCCTCTGCTTTCAGGTCTTCCTTCTTCTGAATCCAGGCTTGGATTCTACCGGACACTTCTTCTGTCTTCACAAGCAGCAAGTCTTCATTGGCTCCCATTGAAAACGACGCCACGACCTGACACCAAAAGACACCTATGCACCCGGCTTCCGTGGGTGAGGTAACTCCAGCACTACGGTGCTCCTGTGGGTGTTGGCTCTAGAACTACTTACCCTGTAAGTGACTTGCTTGTAGACTCTCCCGAAGTACCCTTAAACTCTTAATTTCCAACCACGACTTGCACCATTTAAGTCAACGGGGATTCGCGGCTGAGTTAACACACTGCATGCGTCCCCCGTGGGTCCTTTACTTACCTGCCTTGGGTGGTTTTGTGAGGCCCCAATGCTTCTGAAGGCCCTAGGCCTTGTCCCTTTGCAAGTCGTTATTTCTAAGTCTCTTTTTTAGTATATGGTCTGGTACGCCCCTAGGGCCCCAGCCATATTTGTGCTTAATTTATTGTGAAACGTTGATTTGTGCATATGTTCCTGACTTCTAATGTCATAAAGAGATTAGTAGAGAGTTGTTTAGTAATAAATACCTATATATTTGATATATATACCTATGTGGTTTCCTTTCATTTGGTAATTCAAGAGATTATAAGGTAAAACAAGCTGCTTTACATTCCTCTGAGACTTAGCCTGAAGGCTGCTCTCCACAGCTACCACTAGGATAGCTTTCTTTAAAAGGTTGTCTTAAACCTACTACCATAAGAGTCGAATTGTACTGGTGCAAGGTGTCCACTTTAACTAGTGAACAGCATATACCAGGCCAGCTTCTCACACTAAGGCTAAATATATATGTATAAACGGGCATGTCTTGATGACCGTCGATACATTTTGTTACCTGGGACTACATTTTAGTTCCTCAGGGACCTGGAATTCCCATTGCGCTCAGGCCTGTACAAAGTTAAGCAAAACCTTGGGCACAGTAATTAACCTCATCAGACGGCAAATCAGGGGGACATTGTCTCCACCTCTGAAAGTGTTTAACTCTCAATGTATTAGTGTGGCTGCTTATCGAGCGGGAGTTTGGGGTTTTAGTAAGTGCAGCTCCATTCAGTCAGAGGGAATCCGATTTCTGCGAAGGATTTTAAGTGCACCGCCATGCACCCCTACCCTCATTACCCACTTTGAGTTAAACCAGGGTTTTATCGAGGATCTGATCCAGATGGCACGCTTTTACTATGGATTAGCATCTGGTCGAACCCAGCCGCCAAGCTCTGTAAGGATATCATATCCGACTGCATGACACAGGACAAGGCTTCCTCCATACCATGGAGTCATTTACGAGATACTTTTGGCTCCCTTGGCATACCCTGGTGGTGTTTTGCACCTAGCCACATCACCAACAATGCCAAGTTGGAGGTGGAAACCTTATTTAGGGCCCACAGAGCAAACATTAGGTTGAAATCCGAGTTATCAAAACCCTTAGTGTTTCAATATTATAGCCTTCTTTCCACTGATGATTCCCCTCTGTGTCTAGCTTTGGAGTTGACCAGATGGGAGCGGTCCCTACTTTCACACTGTTGCATCGCTCACCGTGCACTCACATGTGCCTGCTACAAAGAACCTGTACCATGCAGATCACAGAACTGAGTGTGAGTAACCTATGAGTAGTGCTATAAAAAAAAATGAAATGTTTGTCAGAAAGGTGGTATAGAGAGATGAGGTAGTGAGGAAATTCATGGAGAAGGTGGAAATGGGGGAGGGGGCACCAAAAAAGTCTGTTGCACTGTGTGCAACCAGTGCTAGGGCCAGCCCTGGTTGGTAGTTTTTGCCCTCCCGAAGTTCGGGTCTAGTTGTGCCCCTGCACGGAGTCATCTGGTCCCACTACCTGTGTATGTCATTGAGTAGGCTGCTGAAGAGAACAGGGTATGTCTGTGGATTTTCAGGGAATCAAAACGTACCCGAGAGTCCATAGAGGAGGCTGTTGAAGAGCTCTAGGTATTTGTGGATGTTTATGAATCATAACGCACCCGTGGACCCCAAAGAGAAGTCTGTGCACGGAGCGTACGTGGGTGTTCACGATTCACAAGTGAAGACACTGTAGTAAGTTCCACAGAGTGAGAAGCTGCAGAGGAGCACAAGGAATATGTGTGGATGTTCAGGATTCACTAGTAAAAACATTTGGACCACATTAGGTGCAGCAATGCAGGGTGTAGCACTCGGGCTCACATGGTCACAGACACAGAAGAAGAGGTGCAGCAATGCAGGGTGTGGCATACGGGCTCACATGGACATCAAACACAGCAGAAGAGGTACAGCAATGCAGGGTGTGGCACACAGGTTCACATGGTCACAGAGCCAGCAGCAGAGGTGCAGCAATGCATGGTGTAGCACACGGGCTCACATGGAAATCAAACACAGCAGAAGAGGTGCAGCAATGCAGGGTGTAGCACACGTGCTCACATGGAAATCAAACACAGCAGAATATGTGTAGTAATGCAGGGTGTAGTACATGGGCAAATGGGGTCACCAAACACAACAGATGAGGGGCAGCAAAGCAGGGCGCGACATGCACGTCACATGGTTATGGTACACAGCAGAAGAGGTGCAGTAATGCAGGGCGCTCGGGCTAACAAGGTCATCAGTCTGTTGCATGTAGTACGCAGGCTTTGGTTCACCAGACACAAAGGGACATGCAGGGTCCAGGCGCTAGACTTCATCGTCATTAGGCACACAGACCCTGTATGAGGCTGTTTTCTTGATGTGACTCTGTGGCAAACTCTGTATGGGGCTCATGTCAGCTCTCTCACTTTGACTGTCTGTTCTCTGTCGCCGACCCTGTAGGAGGCTGATACCTGCTCCCTTCCTGTGACTGTTCTCTCTCTTGTTGTTGAATGCTTTGTAAGTGATGCAAATGATCTGGGCTGAAAGGGGGAGCCTGTGTAGGTCTTTTAATGTGGTGGTGATTTCCTCAAGCCCTGATGAGCTGCGCCGCTTCATGTATGCGGCCTTTTAGGGGTGTAGGTTGGTGTTGGGGAGACCGTTGACCAGGGCCTTGTCTCTGCCCCCTTGGGAGAGGCCTTGTACGTGTGTTCCGAAGTCATATTCCAGGAGAAAGAACTTCTTCAAGAGACGACATTGGCATCAAGCTTTCTTGGCATTTTTTGTCAATTATTCAGAGTGTTGCTTCAATGAGAGGTCTGTGTCGAAGTGGGCATAAGGACCGATAGGTTTAGGTTGGAGAGCCAGGCTTAAATCTGGGGCTGTTCTGAGCTGGCGGTATACAGGAAGAGTTCAGTCTTTATGGGGTTTAACTTTAATACATTAGTTGGCATCCAAAACTGGATGAGATCAGAGCAGGATTTGAGGATGTCATTGTGTGAGGATATTTAAGGTAGAGTTGGGCATTATCTTCATATTGCTGGATCTTGATGCTGCCGTCTGTATGGATGGATCCCAGAGATCCCACATAGAGGTTAAAGGTGATGGGAGAAAGGATGGATCCCTGAGGTACTCTGCAGGAGACAGGGGATTTCTGTGATCTTGTAGAACCTATTTGCATCAACAGGTGCCAGTTGGTGAGGAAATATGTTCACCATTTCAAGACAGAGTCTCAAAATCCCATTGTGTTTTTCAGGGTGTCGATCAGGGCCGGCTGGTCACCCGTGTCGAAGGCTGCAGAGAAGACCAGGAGGTCAGGGGCCGTTCTGGTAGTTGAGGAGGAGGGTGTTGTCGACTACTTGGAGTGTGGCTGTGTCAGGCCTCCATACACCGTTATTGCACTTGTTTGCTTAGATATTTTCACTTGGGTCTGTGTTGTTCCAGAATGTTTGATGATGTCTCTAGGACAAAGTTTCTTCTTTTGTGCCAACTCTAACCATGCTTTAGGCATAAAGGGGCACAATGCCAAGTAGCAGCAAGTGCCAGTGATAAAGCTTGTCTCCTTGGAGCAGGGATTCTGCTGCTAGGTCCTTCCTGGCAAGAACAGGTCCAGAAAAGGGACATCATTGGCTGTGTCCTTGTCTGAGATACTTGAGGCTGGTGCTTGCAATCCTGATAAGTGTGACTGGTACTTGCAATCTGGATATGTGTGGCTGGTACTTACAATATTGATGTATGACTGGTACGTCCAGTCTGGGCACGTGTGGCAGGTACTGTAGTGACTTTTTTTGTAAGTAAGACCGCACTCTACAGATCTACGCTAATTTCTTGCACCCTCATCTCTGCAGGTAAAACTTCAAGAGTGGCTGTGTCTTCTGAAGAAAGAGGAAAAAAATATTCAGGAGTCTACATTCAAGGAAGAGGAACAATATAAAACCATGAGGGTGAGTGGCTGCAGTGAATGCTGTCTCTCTGTGTGTCTGTATATGTCGGTGCCCATGTCTTTGTGTGGCCTCTTAAAGTTCAAGACACACAGAGGCTGCTGAGTCACCCTACAGACTGGGTCGTGGTCCCCACCAAATACACATACTGACCGAAGCCACTGTGCTTGGATACTGGGGCTGAAATCAGGCAGGCAGTCATCCTAAAAAAGCATAAAATCAAGAATTACTCTTCTGACCTTAAGCTAGTACTTGCATACTCACAGTGTGTGTTAAAGTATGTGTGCAGTGTTGTGGCATTATCTGGCTGTGAGTTTGTACCAGCGTGTGTGTTCATATGTGTGTGTGCATGTTTACGCTTAGGGGTACGTGTCTAAGTATGTGTTCATGTATGGATGGTCCTGGAGTTATTTGGAAGTGTATGCATGTCTGCGCATCCCTATATCTGTCTGTTTTTTTGGGCTTGGACTGCTGCTTGTGTGTGTCTGCATATATAGATTTCGAGCCACAGAGTATGTAAATACATGTCTGTATCTATGTTCATGCGTGTGTTAGGGTTGTGTTTGCTTTATTCTGGATTTATTGGCTGAGCGTTTGTACCTACATATGTGAATGCCTGCCTATGGGTTTGTATATCACAAGGTTGGGTGGCATTTGTGAGTGTGCAAATACATATGTGCATCTGTGAGTTTGTGAAAGCATAATTCTGGAATTAAAAGTCAGTGAGATTTTATATGCATTTTTGTGTGAGTGTATATATATGTATGGATGAGTGTCACTATGAGTCTGTGCATGGTTTGTGTGTGAGTCTGCAAATTAATGTGTGCCTCTGGAGCAGTGTGTACCTCTGTGGGTGTCTGTATGTATGGATCTGAAGTTATCTATCCATCCATCAGACTAAGCAAGCCTGGTGTAGGCCCCTTCCTAAACAAAGGTTTTATTAACCCCTTCAGTGCCCATGACGAGCTGGACTCGTCATGGGCCGCGGTGGCGCTGTGCCCATGACGAGTCCAGCTCGTCATAGACCCCGCCCGCTAATGCAACGGCCGGCACAGGGCGGGGAAAGGGGCGGGCACTGAAGGGGTTAATGTAATCATGCTACTGTATTGTATATACATCATCAAACCACAGAACATGAAACATAGTTCTTCAAAGTGATAAAGCGAGCATTGGAACTCCAACATTGTGTAGATGAGTTTTAACCCATAAATAGGTCATCTAATCCAAATGCCCTCTAATCTTAGCACGTTTCGGTACATGTACATTCCCTTCTTCAGGACATATTAATTTCTTATTCTAGAAATAATAAGGGCAGAGCTCCTTTTCAGCCACTGACCTTGGGCATTGTCTCTTCTGCTCAATCCACATCGCAAGGTTTTCCTGCAACAGTCTCATTAATCGGCCATAGTTTGACGTGTCACATTTTATGCCTTCATTTGACCTCTCTTACAGGATAGGCCATAGCTGACTGGAATGTCCTAGGATGACTAGTGCACTTAACCCTGCCCCAGGATGGAAGAAAGGCAGGCCTGTAATGTGGAAGCACCATCAGCCATAGTGCACATGTATCACCACTCTGACACTGCCATTGGTTGTGTGATTTAAGTGTTCAACAGGGGTATCTATAGTGATAAAGTTAACAAGGGTGTCATTGCCATAAACATTTCATGGTGTCAGATAAACACTCTCAGAATGTTCGTGAAGTGTTTTTCCAAATGTTCACTCTTCATTCTGTAGTGGTTGTTACCTCACTTGTCTCTATACCCCCTGATATTATTGACCGCTGAGTGACCCGTTCATTGCTGCAAAACACGGTGCACCAGATCATAGCTCTATGCACCAGCCTCAGGTTTTGAGCATGGCCCGACCACGATCGGGGTGGAGGGACACAGGTCAGAGAGGTGCTAATGATCATGTTGGTAGAGGTTGTTTGCCTCTAGTGCCCTGAGGTCTGTACTACAATAGCTCCGAAACGGGCCAAGGACATCCATTTCTGCACTTGACTCCCAGGATAGCGAGGTCGAGCAATCAAAGGCTTCTGGGCAGGGCAAACACTCAGAACTCAACACTCAACAACAGACACAATAATGTTATGTCTAGCCCAGTGCTTATTTTTAGTAAGAAAGAAAATCTTTTAAACTCGCAACAAAAAATACTACCCTGTTCAATAAAGGTACAATTACAGGGTTGCACTGTACGATCCCCAAAATAGCGCAGCAGGCCTCGGGTGGCCTCTAGCCTCAGTTGGATTTCTAAGGACTACGGTCCCCTGTATGTCATATCGGCATAGGTATTAATCAAGTACAGACTCTGGGTTACCCCCTGGCTACTGCGTAGATCCGTTCAGTGGCTTTTGCATCAAAGAGTTCACAGGGGTAAAAACTATATTGTTTAGACTGCGGATTTCTCAGCCCTGCTATACCTACTCGGTGGTGGCCGCCTGCTCAGAGTACCGTTCCTGTACAGCAGGCTTCAGTTGTGTGGCGCTGTAGGACAGTCTCATTCAAGCCAAGGACTGATCGCTCTAATCAGTTCGTCAGGTCTCCATGGCATCAACTTTCTTTGACAGGTGTGGGCTTCCAGGACAGTTGCTCACAGATGATCCGTGATAAAAGTTGCAACCGCAGGGTCGAGACTTCAGCAAATGATCGTCATTGGCCGTTGCGACTCCCAGCCCTGATCAGTGGTTGTTGAAGGTGGGCCTTCTAAGGGCAGGTCTGATGTCACGAACCAGCGACACAATGTTGGTTCTCCCATGAATGGATTGGCTCAGTTTACTATGAGAACTGCTCAGGGCGTCTGGGAGAACCCATACCACACCCTGTCCTCTCTCTGATGCTCAGTCAACTTTCTCTGGGTGTTTCTCGTGCCGAGAATATGCTGGGCTTCTCTCTTGGACAGGCTGTACGCTTTCATCCTATGAATCTCCCCTTCCTTCTCTCACCAGGCAGGCTTCTAGGTGCTAGGCAGACCCTTGGCTCTCCCATCAAGCACTGCCGACCTCGGGTGATGTTCCTTCACCTCTGGGGGACTGATGGTATGCAGACACCAACCCTGGTCACACAGCAGTCCGAGTACCATACGAAGCACTCCCTTCCTTGGTCAAGAAGAACTTGGAATTCAAACAAAGAGGGGTGGATTGGGTCCTACTTCATTGTAGTCATTTTGCAGACGGGGAACCAGATCCTCTCTCTGAAGCTGTATCCACCCTCCATCTTGGACCATGCTAAACCAGAGGGTCAGACAAAATGGATGCCACTGGCTTCAATACTCAGACTCTTACCATACACAGATTCCTATTACCACATGTTCTGCACATCCACTGTACCTACATGTACTGGACATGCACACGGAAGGTCAGCGCAATGGTTTGGGGCTCACACTAAAGCAGTACAGTAGACTGCACTCTCATCTGACATAAGAAAAAGGTCTGGTCATAACTAATGCTGCCACCACCATTTTAGGTGGCTACCTCAGTACATGGGAAGTAGTGTCACCTCGGATATGAGGGCACACTTGGTACACCTCTCCAGAACACCCAACAGGTTCTGTTCTGGGCCTCGGGGAGCTATAACATTACAGTTTCACACAACACAGGAACACATTCTTTATTACGACTGGTGATACAAGGACACAACCCTCTACCAAGTAGAGAGCTAAGACGTGCAACCCTCTGCCAGGACTAGTGACACAATGCAAGAACACAACACTACCAGAACTGGGGTCACATCACAGGAGCACAACCCTCTACCAGCAGAGGAGACATAACTGACTACATACATTTTTTTAGCCCAGGACTTCTTAGTGATGGCAGAGAGACACACCTCGCTCCACAGCTGAAACCCTCCTGGAGTGAGATGTACCTCACCTCATAACACACAGGCTCCTGCTCTTAGGTACAAGGTGACATACCTCACATGATAACACACTGGCTCCAGCTCTAAGCTACAGTGTGGCATACCTCACCTCATAACACACAGGCTCCTGCTATAAGCTACAGTGTGGCATACCTCACCTCATAACACACAGGCTCCTGCTATAAGCTACAGTGTGGCATGCATCACTTGACAACAAACAGGCTCCCGCTGTAAGCTGCAGTGTGACACACCTCACCTGATAACACACTGGCTCCAGCTCTAAGCTACAGTGTGACGTACCTCACCTCATAACACACGGGCTCCTGTTCTAAGCTACAGTGTGTCGTACCTCACCTGATAACACACAGGCTCCCACTCTAAGCTACAGTGTGACGTACCTCACCTCATAACACACTGGCTCCAGCTCTAAGCTACAGTGTGGCATACCTCACCTGATAACACACAGGCTCCCACTCTAAGCTACAGTGTGACGTACCTCACCTCATAACACACGGGCTCCTGTTCTAAGCTACATGTGTCGTACCTCACCTGATAACACAGAGGCTCCCACTCTAAGCTACAGTGTGACGTACCTCACCTCATAACACACGGGCTCCAGCTCTAAGCTACAGTGTGGCATGCATCACTTGACAACAAACAGGCTCCCGCTGTAAGCTGCAGTGTGACATACCTCACCTGATAACACACGGGCTCCTGCTCTAAACCACAGTGTGGCATACCTCACCTCATAACACACGGGCTCCTGCTATAAGCTACAGTGTGGCATGCATCACTTGACAACACACAGGCTCCTGCTATAAGCTACAGTGTGGCATGCATCACTTGACAACAAACAGGCTCCCGCTGTAAGCTGCAGTGTGACATACCTCACCTGATAACACACAGGCTCCTGCTATAAGCTACAGTGTGGCATGCATCACTTGACAACACACAGGCTCCTGCTATAAGCTGCAGTGTGACGTACCTCACCTGACAACACACAGGCTCCTGCTATAAGCTACAGTGTGACGTACCTCACCTCATAACACACGGGCTCCTGTTCTAAGCTACAGTGTGTCGTACCTCACCTGATAACACACAGGCTCCCGCTCTTAGCTACAGTGTGACGTACCTCACCTCATAACACACTGGCTCCAGCTCTAAGCTACAGTGTGGCATACCTCACCTGATAACACACAGGCTCCCACTCTAAGCTACAGTGTGACGTACCTCACCTCATAACACACTGGCTCCAGCTATAAGCTACAGTGTGACGTACCTCACCTCATAACACACAGGCTCCTGCTATAAGCTACAGTGTGGCAGGCATCACTTGACAACAAACAGGCTCCCGCTGTAAGCTGCAGTGTGACGTACCTCACCTGACAACACACAGGCTCCTGCTATAAGCTACAGTGTGACGTACCTCACCTCATAACACACGGGCTCCTGTTCTAAGCTACAGTGTGTCGTACCTCACCTGATAACACACAGGCTCCCGCTCTTAGCTACAGTGTGACGTACCTCACCTCATAACACACTGGCTCCAGCTCTAAGCTACAGTGTGGCATACCTCACCTGATAACACACAGGCTCCCACTCTAAGCTACAGTGTGACGTACCTCACCTCATAACACACTGGCTCCAGCTCTAAGCTACAGTGTGGCATACCTCACCTCATAACACACAGGCTCCTGCTATAAGCTACAGTGTGGCATGCATCACTTGACAACAAACAGGCTCCCGCTGTAAGCTGCAGTGTGACATACCTCACCTGATAACACACAGGCTCCCGCTCTTAGCTACAGTGTGACATATCTCACCTAATAACACACGGGCTCCTGCTCTAAACCACAGTGTGACATATCTCACCTCATAACACACGGGCTCCTGCTATAAGCTACAGTGTGGCATGCATCACTTGACAACACACAGGCTCCTGCTATAAGCTACAGTGTGGCATGCATCACTTGACAACACACAGGCTCCTGCTATAAGCTACAGTGTGGCATACCTCACCTGACAACACACAGGCTCCTGCTATAAGCTACAGTGTGGCATGCATCACTTGACAACACACAGGCTCCTGCTATAAGCTACAGTGTGGCATGCATCACTTGACAACACACAGGCTCCTGCTATAAGCTACAGTGTGGCATGCATCACTTGACAACAAACAGGCTCCCGCTGTAAGCTGCAGTGTGACATACCTCACCTGATAACACACAGGCTCCCGCTCTTAGCTACAGTGTGACGTACCTCACCTCATAACACACTGGCTCCCACTCTAAGCTACAGTGTGGCATACCTCACCTGATAACACACAGGCTCCCACTCTAAGCTACAGTGTGACGTACCTCACCTCATAACACACTGGCTCCAGCTCTAAGCTACAGTGTGGCATACCTCACCTGATAACACACAGGCTCCCACTCTAAGCTACAGTGTGACGTACCTCACCTCATAACACACGGGCTCCTGTTCTAAGCTACAGTGTGTCGTACCTCACCTGATAACACACAGGCTCCCACTCTAAGCTACAGTGTGACGTACCTCACCTCATAACACACGGGCTCCCGCTCTAAGCTACAGTGTGGCATACCTCACCTGATAACACACAGGCTCCCACTCTAAGCTACAGTGTGACGTACCTCACCTCATAACACACTGGCTCCAGCTCTAAGCTACAGTGTGGCATACCTCACCTGATAACACACAGGCTCCCACTCTAAGCTACAGTGTGACGTACCTCACCTCATAACACACGGGCTCCTGTTCTAAGCTACAGTGTGTCGTACCTCACCTGATAACACACAGGCTCCCACTCTAAGCTACAGTGTGACGTACCTCACCTCATAACACACTGGCTCCAGCTCTAAGCTACAGTGTGGCATACCTCACCTGATAACACACAGGCTCCCACTCTAAGCTACAGTGTGACGTACCTCACCTCATAACACACTGGCTCCAGCTCTAAGCTACAGTGTAGCATACCTCACCTCATAACACACAGGCTCCCACTCTAAGCTACAGTGTGACGTACCTCACCTCATAACACACGGGCTCCAGCTCTAAGCTACAGTGTGACGTACCTCACCTCATAACACACGGGCTCCCACTCTAAGCTACAGTGTGTCGTACCTCACCTGATAACACACAGGCTCCCACTCTAAGCTACAGTGTGACGTACCTCACCTCATAACACACTGGCTCCAGCTCTAAGCTACAGTGTGGCATACCTCACCTGATAACACACAGGCTCCCACTCTAAGCTACAGTGTGACGTACCTCACCTCATAACACACTGGCTCCAGCTCTAAGCTACAGTGTGTCGTACCTCACCTGATAACACACAGGCTCCCACTCTAAGCTACAGTGTGACGTACCTCACCTGATAACACAGGGGCTCCTGTTCTAAGCCACTGTGTGTCGTACCTCACCTGATAACACAGAGGCTCCCACTCTAAGCTACAGTGTGACGTACCTCACCTCATAACACACTGGCTCCAGCTCTAAGCTACAGTGTGACGTACCTCACCTGATAACACAGAGGCTCCTGTTCTAAGCCACTGTGTGTCGTACCTCACCTGATAACACAGAGGCTCCCACTCTAAGCTACAGTGTGACGTACCTCACCTGATAACACACAGGCTCCCACTCTAAGCTACAGTGTGACGTACCTCACCTCATAACACACTGGCTCCAGCTCTAAGCTACAGTGTGGCATACCTCACCTCATAACACACAGGCTCCTGCTATAAGCTACAGTGTGGCATGCATCACTTGACAACAAACAGGCTCCCGCTGTAAGCTGCAGTGTGACATACCTCACCTGACAACACACAGGCTCCCACTCTAAGCTACAGTGTGACATATCTCACCTAATAACACACGGGCTCCTGCTCTAAACCACAGTGTGACATATCTCACCTAATAACACACGGGCTCCTGCTCTAAACCACAGTGTGACATACCTCACCTGATAACACACAGGCTCCTGTTCTAAGCCACTGTGTGTCGTACCTCACCTGATAACACACAGGCTCCCACTCTAAGCTACAGTGTGACGTACCTCACCTCATAACACACGGGCTCCTGCTCTAAACCACAGTGTGACATACCTCACCTGATAACACACAGGCTCCTGTTCTAAGCCACTGTGTGTCGTACCTCACCTGATAACACACAGGCTCCCACTCTAAGCTACAGTGTGACGTACCTCACCTCATAACACACGGGCTCCTGCTCTAAGCTACAGTGTGACATACCTCACCTCATAACACACAGGCTCCTGCTCTAAGCCACCTCAACTGCTAACACACAGACTCCTGCTCTAAGCCACAGTGTGACATACCTCACATGATAACACACAGGCTCCTGCTCTAAGCCACAGTGTGACATACCTCACCTGACAACAAACAGGCTCCCGCTGTAAGCTGCAGTGTGACATACCTCACCCATCTTCAATATGAATCGCTGAATTACCTGCATAAACCGGTGCAGTAACATTGATTTGTCTGGTAATTCTCCATTTTGTAACCGAATACACATAATTTCTTTATGATTTTGAATGTGAAATTACCTCATTAGTGATTCCCCATCACTCTGAATGAAGGCCAAAGCTAGAGCCCCTCAGCGTCTCCTTCTGTGCAAACACATCCATTGTGCTGGCAGGGCAGGGCCAGCCCGCACTCCCCAAATCTTGTGTCTTTCATCTTAAGGGCTGAAGCTTCCGGGCTGGACTTCTTTTACATTCTCTCCTGTCCGTCACATTGACTCATGCCTGACTTCAGCCAGTATCTCCACTCAGCCTGTCTCTGGGTCTTTGACTGTCTCTGCCTGCGGTGGGTCTTCTCCGTGGATCGATCTTCTCCGCAGCTTCACAAACTCTGACCTCTCTACAGTTCGTAAGTTGTCTGAGGGAAGGGGGAGGGCAGGAGTTGGAGAAGGATGGAAGTCGGTAGGAGGGAAGGTAGCAAGAGGCAGCAGTTCGGATTTTTGAAAGAATTTATTAACCCTACTCCCTCCTCCAGGACTTTTCCTCTAATGACGGCTTGTAGGAAGCTTTTTAATATCTAACCAGCTTTTCTTTGGTTCTCACAGAGCAAGTTAAGAACTGAGCAGAATAAAATTGAATCTGAGTTTGAAAAACTGCGGCAGCTCCTGAAAGAAAATGAGCAAATACTGCACAGAAGACTTGAGGAGATGGAGAAGAAAATTACCTTGGTAGAAAATGCAAATATAACCAGACTGTCCAATCAAAGCACCTCTCTCAAGGCCCTGATAACAGAGATAGAAAAGAAGTGTGAGGCGCCTGCGTGTGAACTCCTGAAGGTGAGGTACTATTTGGGAAATAAAACAAAAGAAGGACTTGAAATATTCATTTTTTGTGTGCATTATTAAATGTATGAGTGGAACACGTATGGTCTCTTGGCAGGTCAATGCACAGTGACCCCATGCACTCTGACAGCCGCACACAATATACAGGCGGGTAATTTACATTGTCCTACTTGATGCCGAAAGCCCAATTCAATTTACAAGCAGTGGGATGTACAGTGACCTCTTACGGTGTTTAAATACAAGTTCATGCAACACACCGAGCAATTCGAATGACAGTATTTAACATATGGAGACCAAGGAGCAAAATGTGAAAAAGCAGGAGAAAATGGAAAGCATAATGTGAGCCAACATCTTAGAGAATTGGAAAGAAACCAAATTCGTCCTTCTCTTAGAAGTTGGAAAACATTTCTGTTCTAAAGTCAATACTTTTCTCCTGATGCAAGTGGCCACTTACGTTCGCTTGCACCGATCTCTTGTTAAGGGTGAACAGCTATATAATAAGGCATTTGGAATAGGTAATGGCATGCTCACTGGGTTTTCTTGTTGCCCCAGATACAGATAGAGTTTGCCACAGAAGACTCGTTAATTTGAAGAATAGTGTCAATTTTATATTACTGGTAACCCTTGATTATATTACAGACTGTGTGACACGAATGTCCACAAATTCCTGCCCGGCAGCAAAAGAAATTTGATTTATAACTGGATTATCTTGACACCCTGATCAGCACTCAAATTCCTCACCAATATGACTTAGGGTGGGATTAGAGGTATAAACCTCCTTATTATTGTCATACGCTGTCATTTTAACAGTGATGCTCTGCTCAAATAGATTGATTAGTTTACAGACATTAAGCTTCCTGAGAAGTAGCTCCATGTAATGGGCACTAGATGAGGGTGAAGAGAGCATCCCTCCAAGGGTGACAGAGAGCATCCCTCCAAGGGTGACAGAGCATCCCTCCGAGGGCGACAGATAGCATCCCTCCGAGGGCGACAGATAGCATCCCTCCAAGGGTGACAGAGAGCAACCCTCCAAGCGTGACAGAGAGCATCCCTCCGAGGGCGACAGAGAGCATCCTTCCGAGGGCGACAGAGAGCATCCCTCCGAGGGCGACAGAGAGCATCCCTCCGAGGGCGACAAAGAGCATCCCCCTGAAGGCGACAGAGAGCATCCCTCCGAGGGCGACAGAGAGCATCCCCCTGAGGGCGACAGAGAGCATCCCCCTGAGGGTGACAGAGAGCATCCCCCTGAGGGCGACAGAGAGCATCCCCCTGAGGGCGACAGAGAGCATCCCTCCGAGGGCGACAGAGAGCATCCCTCCGAGGGCGACAGAGAGCATCCCCCTGAGAGCGACAGAGAGCATCCCCCTGAGGGCGACAGAGAGCATCCCCCTGAGGGCGACAGAGAGCATCCCCCTGAGGGCGACAGAGAGCATCCCCCTGAGGGCGACAGAGAGCATCCCCCTGAGGGCGACCGAGAGCATACCTATGAGGGCAATAGGGAGCATTACTCCAAGGGTGACAGAGAGCATCCCTGTGAGTGTGACAGAGAGTCTCCCTCGGAGGGTGACAGAGAGCATCCCTCGGAGGGTGACAGAGAACATCCCTCGGAGGGTGACAGAGAACATCCCTCCGAGGGCGACAGAAAGCATCCCTCCGAGGGCGACAGAAAGCATCCCTCCGAGGGCGACAGAAAGCATCCCTCCGAGGGCTACAGAAAGCATCCGTCTGAGGGCAACAGAGAGCATCCATCTGAGGGCAACAGAGAGCATCCATCTGAGGGCGACAGAGAACATACCTATGAGGGCAACAGAGACCATTACTTCAAGGGCGACAGAGAGCATCCCTCTGACTATGACAGAGAGCATCCCTCGAAGGGTTACAGAGAGCATCCCGCGAAGAGTTACAGAGAGCATCCCTCGGAGGGTGACAGAGAGCATCCCTCGGAGGGTGACAGAGAGCATCCCTCGGAGGGTGACAGAGAGCATATCTCAGAGGGTGACAGAGAGCATCCATCTGAGGGCGACGACAGGGAGCATCCCTCTCTGGTTCCACAGCCAGTTCTTAAACAGTTGAGGTTGAAGTTGTTGATAATTACCATGACTTCTCAATGTTGGTACAAACATGTAATTTACCAGTTAATCTAAACACATGTTCAAATGCCATTTCTGCATCTAGGAAAATGTTACATAATAAACCTATGTTTCCTTGGGTGACCAATTTGGGAATCAAGCCCACCACCACCAATGTAGCTGAAATTTGGCGTATAGTTTTGTGTCCGTGTTGAGAAATGAAATGAGACCAGTGAGACCCACAGTCCAAGGGAGGCTCATCCTTCTTACAAGAGAGGACCACTCTTTCCTCCCGCTAGAATGATGGACCCGACCCGCTGATATGACATTGCAAATCATTCGAGGATGCTCCACTGTGACCCTCTGATGTAGCCTCTCTGGTCATTCTAGGAAGATGACTCCTGACCTGTTGATGACCCTCTTGTGTCAGTCAAGGGCGATGGCCCATGACCTGTTGATGAAGCTCAAAGGGTCCTGTGCGTTTGGTTTATCTGATGATAGTGGTCCTGTGCTTGCTGCCACCCACTAAGGTAGTAACTCTACTGACTTCTGATTTTAATGGACCAGGCTTCTCCAACGAGCAGCTTGTGAGCTACTAGTATCTCTCCAGCTACCTGCAAATAGTTCTTGTGTGTAGCCAGCCTTTTAAATTAGCCATTTTTGCTTGATTGAAATAATATATGTGTACTAAAACTCTGAAGCATGTATTTGAAATGAATATGTATTTAGTTTCAGAATCATGAACTGATGTTTAGGGGAAAAATGGATTTCCAAAATATATTTAAAGCTGTACTTTGAGTGATAAATCATGCAGCTTTGGATAGACGCATTATTATTATTTCCATGGGCCGGGAGCATCGCACCTATGACCGTCATGTATTACTCATGCAGCTTTGGAGAGACGTATTTTTAATATTATTACCCTGGTCCAGGGGCATTGCACCTGTGGCCGTCATGTATTACTCTTGCAGCTTTGGAGAGACGTATTTTTAATATTATTACCAGGGGCATTGCACCTATGGCCGGCATGTATTACTCATGCAGCCTTGGAGAGACTTAATATTAATATTATTACCCTGGGCCAGGGGCATTGCACCTGCCGTCGTCATGTATTACTCATGCAGCTTTGGGGAGACGTATTATTAATATTATTACCATGGGCCAGGGGCATTGTACCTGTGGCTGTCATGTATTACTCATGCAGCTTTGGAGAGACGTATTATTAATATTATTATCCTGGGCCGGGGGCATTGCACCTGTGGCCATCATGTATTACTCGTGCAGCTTTGGACAGACGTATTATTAATATTATTGCCAGGGGCATTGTACCTGTGGCTGTCATGTATTACTCATGCAGCTGTGGAGACGTATTATTAATATTATTATCCTGGGCCGGGGGCATTGCACCTATGGCTGTCATGTATTCCTCATGCAGCTGTGGAGAAATGTATTATTAATATTACTACCATGGGCCGGGGGCATTGGACCTGTGGCTGTCATGTATTACTCATGCAGCTTTGGAGAGGTGTATTATTAATATTATTACCATGGACCGGGGGCATCGCACCTGTGGCCATCATGTATTACTCATGCAGCTTTGGAGAGACGTATTATTAATATTATTACCCTGGGCCAGGGGCATTGCACCAGTGGCTGTCGTGTATTACTCATGCAGCGTTGGAGAGACGTATTATTAATATTATTACCCTGTGCCGGGGGCATTGCAACTATGGCCGTCATGTATTACTCATGCATCTTTAGAGAGACGTATCATTAATATTATTACCATGGGCCGGGGGCATTGCACCTATGGCTGTCATGTATTACTCATGCAGCTTTGGAGAGATGTATTATTAATATTACTACCATAGGCTGGGGTCATTGGACCTGTGGCTGCATTGTATTACTCATGCAGCCTCAGAGAGACGTTTTATTAATATTATTACCATGGACCAGGCGCATTGCACCTATGGCTGTAATGTATTACTCATGCAGCTGTGGAGAGACGTATTATTAATATTATTACCATGGGCCGGGGGCATTGCACCTGTGGCCATCATGTATTACTCATGCAGCTTTGGAGAGACGTATTATTAATATTATTACCCTGGGCCGGGGGCATTGCAACTATGGCCGTCATGTATTACTCCTGCATCTTTGGCGAGACATATTATTATCACCATGGGCCGGGGGCATTGCACCTGTGGCCGTCATGTATTACTCATGCAGCTTTGGAGAGACGTATTATTAATATTATTACCCTGGGCCAGGGGCATTGCACCCGTGGCTGTCGTGTATTACTCATGCAGCGTTGGAGAGATGTATTATTAATATTATTACCCTGTGCCGGGGGCATTGCAACTATGGCCGTCATGTATTACTCATGCATCTTTAGAGAGACGTATCATTAATATTATTACCATGGGCCGGGGGCATTGCAGCTATGGCTGTCATGTATTACTCATGCAGCTTTGGAGAGATGTATTATTAATATTACTACCATAGGCTGGGGTCATTGGACCTGTGGCTGCATTGTATTACTCATGCAGCCTCAGAGAGACGTTTTATTAATATTATTACCATGGACCAGGCGCATTGCACCTATGGCTGTAATGTATTACTCATGCAGCTTTGGAGAGACGTATTATTAATATTATTACCCTGGGCCGGGGGCATTGCACCTGTGGCCGTCATGTATTACTCTTGCAGCTTTGGAGAGACGTATTTTTAATATTATTACCAGGGGCATTGCACCTATGGCCGGCATGTATTACTCATGCAGCCTTGGAGAGACGTAATATTAATATTATTACCCTGGGCCAGGGGCATTGCACCTGCCGTCGTCATGTATTACTCATGCAGCTTTGGGGAGACGTATTATTAATATTATTACCATGGGCCAGGGGCATTGTACCTGTGGCTGTCATGTATTACTCATGCAGCTTTGGAGAGAAGTATTATTAATATTATTACCCTGGGCCAGGGGCATTGCAACTATGGCCGTCATGTATTACTCATGCATCTTTAGAGAGACGTATCATTAATATTATTACCCTGGGCCGGGGGCATTGCACCTGTGGCCATCATGTATTACTCATGCAGCTTTGGAGAGATGTATTTTTAATATTATTACCAGGGGCATTGCACCTGTGGCAGTCATGTATTACTTGTGCATCCTTGGAGAGACGTATTATTAATATTATTATCCTGGGCCGGGGGCATTGCACCTGTGGCCATCATGTATTACTCGTGCAGCTTTGGACAGACGTATTATTAATATTATTGCCAGGGGCATTGTACCTGTGGCTGTCATGTATTACTCATGCAGCTGTGGAGACGTATTATTAATATTATTATCCTGGGCCGGGGGCATTGCACCTATGGCTGTCATGTATTACTCATGCAGCTGTGGAGAAATGTATTATTAATATAACTACCATGGGCCGGGGGCATTGGACCTGTGGCTGTCATGTATTACTCATGCAGCTTTGGAGAGGTGTATTATTAATATTATTACCATGGACCGGGGGCATCGCACCTGTGGCCATCATGTATTACTCATGCAGCTTTGGAGAGACGTATTATTAATATTATTACCTTGGGCCAGGGGCATTGCTCCCGTGGCTGTCGTGTATTACTCATGCAGCGTTGGAGAGACGTATTATTAATATTATTACCCTGTGCCGGGGGCATTGCAACTATGGCCGTCATGTATTACTCATGCATCTTTAGAGAGACGTATCATTAATATTATTACCATGGGCCGGGGCATTGCACCTATGGCTGTCATGTATTACTCATGCAGCTTTGGAGAGATGTATTATTAATATTACTACCATAGGCTGGGGTCATTGGACCTGTGGCTGCATTGTATTACTCATGCAGCCTCAGAGAGACGTTTTATTAATATTATTACCATGGACCAGGCGCATTGCACCTATGGCTGTAATGTATTACTCATGCAGCTGTGGAGAGACGTATTATTAATATTATTACCATGGACCGGGGGCATTGCACCTGTGGCCATCATGTATTACTCATGCAGCTTTGGAGAGATGTATTATTAATATTATTACCCTGGGCCGGGGGCATTGCAACTATGGCCGTCATGTATTACTCCTGCATCTTTGGCGAGACATATTATTATCACCATGGGCCGGGGGCATTGCACTTGTGGCCGTCATGTATTACTCATGCAGCTTTGGAGAGACGTATTATTAATATTATTACCCTGGGCCAGGGGCATTGCACCCGTGGCTGTCGTGTATTACTCATGCAGCGTTGGAGAGACGTATTATTAATATTATTACCCTGTGCCGGGGGCATTGCAACTATGGCCGTCATGTATTACTCATGCATCTTTAGAGAGACGTATCATTAATATTATTACCATGAGCCGGGGGCATTGCACCTATGGCTGTCATGTATTACTCATGCAGCTTTGGAGAGATGTATTATTAATATTACTCATGCAGCCTTGGAGAGACGTAATATTAATATTATTACCCTGGGCCAGGGGCATTGCACCTGCCGTCGTCATGTATTACTCATGCAGCTTTGGGGAGACGTATTATTAATATTATTACCAGGGGCATTGTACCTGTGGCTGTCATGTATTACTCATGCAGCTTTGGAGAGACGTAATATTAATATTATTATCCTGGGCCGGGGGCATTGCACCTGTGGCCATCATGTATTACTCGTGCAGCTTTGGACAGACGTATTATTAATATTATTGCCAGGGGCATTGTACCTGTGGCTGTCATGTATTACTCATGCAGCTGTGGAGACGTATTATTAATATTATTATCCTGGGCCGGGGGCATTGCACCTATGGCTGTCATGTATTACTCATGCAGCTGTGGAGAAATGTATTATTAATATTACTACCATGGGCCGGGGGCATTGGACCTGTGGCTGTCATGTATTACTCATGCAGCTTTGGAGAGGTGTATTATTAATATTATTACCAAGGACCGGGGGCATCGCACCTGTGGCCATCATGTATTACTCATGCAGCTTTGGAGAGACGTATTATTAATAATATTACCCTGGGCCAGGGGCATTGCACCCGTGGCTGTCGTGTATTACTCATGCAGCGTTGGAGAGACGTATTATTAATATTATTACCCTGTGCCGGGGGCATTGCAACTATGGCCGTCATGTATTACTCATGCATCTTTAGAGAGACGTATCATTAATATTATTACCATGGGCCGGGGGCATTGCACCTATGGCTGTCATGTATTACTCATGCAGCTTTGGAGAGATGTATTATTAATATTACTACCATAGGCTGGGGTCATTGGACCTGTGGCTGCATTGTATTACTCATGCAGCCTCAGAGAGACGTTTTATTAATATTATTATCATGGACCAGGCGCATTGCACCTATGGCTGTAATGTATTACTCATGCAGCTGTGGAGAGACGTATTATTAATATTATTACCCTGGGCCGGGGGCATTGCACCTGTGGCCGTCATGTATTACTCTTGCAGCTTTGGAGAGACGTATTTTTAATATTATTACCAGGGGCATTGCACCTGTGGCCGTCATGTATTACTTGTGCATCCTTGGAGAGACGTATTATTAATATTATTACCCTGGGCCGGGGGCATTGCACCTGTGGCCGTCATGTATTACTTGTGCATCCTTGGAGAGATGTATTATTAATATTATTACCATGGGGCAGGGGCATTGCAACTATCGCGTTCATGTATTATTCATGCAGCTTAGGAGATACGTATTATTAATATTATTACCATGGGCTGGGGGCATTGCACCTATGGCCATCATGTATTACTCATGCAGCTTGGGAGATACGTATTATTAATATTATTACCATGGGCCGGGGGCATTGCACCTGTGGCCGTCATGTATTACTCATGCAGCTTTGGAGAGACGTATTATTAATATTATTATTATTACCTTTGGCCGGTGGCATTGCACCCGTGGCTGTCATGTATTACTCATGCAGCTTTGGAGAGACGTAGTATTAATATTATTACTGTGAGCCGGGGGCATTGCACCGGTGGCCGTCATGTATTACTCCTGCAGCTTTGGAGAGACGTATTATGCAGCTCCGACCCCTGGCAATCCCTAAATGATGTCCATGCACATGACCCTGTTCAGAACATCATACAATGTGCCAAGTGACCTCATTCACAATATCAGAATGTGCTGTGTTCTGTGACTCTATTCAGAATGACACTGTGCTATGTCAGTACCATTCCGTATATCAGTCTGTTATATCATGTGACCTCATTAGAATATCACATTTTGTGCTTAGTCATGCAATACCCCCAGAATGTGGTGTCATGTGACCCCAGTCAATGTTTTCTAACTGTAGATAGTTAAGTGCTTCACTCCTAAAAATACTGCCATCATTTTAACATCTCCTGTGGAAACTGATTTTACTGTGTTTGTTTCTCTATTTTGCAGGATGTCAGAAGCACCCTGAGCAGGTAAGGCTGGTTTATTATCCTCCTGTCAGTGTGTAAGGAACAGGTCTCAATGCTGCTGTGTGTAAATGGCACTAGTGAGCTCACACAAAGTGTTAGGAAACTTTCAGATCCGCATAAAATCACTTTGCATTCTCCCAAAAAATCTTTAAGTCCTCAGAAACCTCCCCTGCATCATCAGGAAACTCTCTTAAATTTTCAGCAAACTCTTTTGAGTCCTGAAATAATTGCCACAGAAATTAGCTGCTGTCTTCACAAAACATGTTTGTATCTTTAAAGCTTAAATGAAGTCCTAAGAAAAGTAAACAAATGGAGATGATGGACGGAGTGCTGAAGCTTTTCAGACACTTCCCGCCCCCACGCCCCCCCCCATCCCCCCTCAGTCACAGATCTGGGTTCAATCCACCATCGCCATGAAAGGAGGCCATCTTCTGATTTCTGGGAGCTGTAAAAACCTGTCTTCACCTTTTTGAAGAGTAAACAAAACTAGTGGCCCACAAGGCGCGTAATATCAATAAATCTGGGAATTGTAAGCGCACTACTCACCCGTGAGGGTCTAAAGGCACTGGGGGGAGGGTCAAGCAGCTCCGTTCAGTTGAAGAGCCAGGTCTTGAGTGTCTCTCCTGAAGGTGTTCAGGGAGGGGCCGCGTCTGATGTCGATCGGGAGCTCGTTCCAGGGCTTGATGTAGTAGAAGGCTCTTCCTTCTTTTCTGGCCCTGCGGATGCGCGGGGTTTCGGCAAGGGCGAGGTTGGTGGATAAGAAGTTTCAATTGGGTACGTGGAAGGAGACTCTTTCGTTGAGGTATTGGAGTCCAGTGTTGTGGAGGCATTTGTAGGCGTAGGTGAGTACCTTTAACGTGATTCTCTTCTCGACGGGGAGCCAGTGGAGGTTCTGTAGGTGGTGGCCTACTTAATACAAGGTTTTATCTCGATCTCAGGTTATATTTATTTATTTGAAAAGTTTTATAAAGCGCAAACATGACCCAAACGGGTAGCAGTGCTCTGTACAAAGTGGCGTAAGTATGAGTGCAACAACAAAATGGATCAAAAGAGATAACTTAATCAAAAGGTCAAGGGGGGAAAACACAAGGTCAAAGGGGGGCATGGGGAGTCAGCCAGAGTTGTGGGACCAGAATGTTTCAGCAGAGAAGAAACATAAACCCAATTGAAACAGCACGTTAAAAGAGAGTATCCAGACCGGAGGAAGAAGTAGATTGAGATAATATCCGTGTTAATGCTGTTGGAGGTCATTCAGGAGTAGCCATTTGACATGCTTTTTGAAAGAGGCAGTAGATGGGTTGGTTCTGATCTCTGGGGGAAGAGCGTTCCATATTCATGGAGCAAGTCCAGAGAAAGCACGATTGTAAGTTCTTTTCTTATTGATTTTGGGAGGATTCAATAATAGGGTGTTAGAGCTTCTGAAGTTCCGACTCAAGCCTGATAGCTCAAGTTTTTATGCCAGGTAAGCGAGGTGTTGTAATGAATAGCTTTGTGCGTCAAGGAAAGCTATCTTGAGCCTGATGCTCGCTTCAATGGTCAGCCAGTTTAGTTGAATTAGGTCTGGCGTGATGTGGTCAAGTTTTCTAGAGCCAGTGATGAGTCTGGCCAAAGCGTTCAGTGTGGCTCTACGCGGAGCCAAACTAGTTTTATGTAGCCCAGCACGGGTCACCAAACCATATTCCAAGCGTGAGATTACTAGGGATTGTACAGCTGGCTGGATGTCCTCAGGAGGAAGGAAAGGCTTGATTTGCCTCAGGGTGTTGAGCTGAAGATTGGCTCCCCTAATAGTAGCACTGATGTGATCTTGCATATTTAGGTATTTTGCCAAGGCTATACCTAAAGATTTAGCCGAGTCAACAACATGCGGTATGCAGTTAAGAGCAGTAAGTTGTTTGAGACAGTCTTGGGTAGGTGCAGAGTGGTTGTGGGTGGCAGCTGGAAGGAATTCAGTTTTGAGAGTATTTAACAATAGATGGTTATGAGTTAACCATTGTTGAGTTTTTAGGAGTGCGTCATTTAGAGTTTTTTGTCATCTGGAGAGGCGATCTTCAAATATAGTTCAGTGTGATCCGCATACATATGGTACTGGATGTTAGAGCGTTTCAGAATATTGGAGAGAGGTTCCAGGAAAAGGTTGAAAAGAGTGGGAGAAAGTGCTGAACCTTGAGGTAGTGACCGGGGTACTGGTTGCACGGGGTTGGTTACCTTTGATTCTTTGGGTACGGTTCTATAAGAAAGAGGCAAACCAGTTTAAGACAGGGCCTAAAAATCCCATCCTATATTTAAGAAAAACAATTAGGTTTTCATGTTTGATGGTGAAAAATGCTGCGGATAGGTCAAGAAGTATCAGAAGACAAGGGACATTTTGATCAAGGGATCTCAAGGCGTCATCAACGATGTGAGTTAGTGCTGTTTCAGTACTGTGACCCGCTCTGAAACCCGACTGGTAGGGGTCAAGGAGCTGAAATTTCTCAATATGGTTGCAGAGTTGTGTGTGGACGCATTTCTCGAGCAGTTTAGCGAGAGTCATGATACTGGTGATCGGACGGAAGTTGTTAGGATCAGCTCCAGTCCAGCTCCAGTCGGTATTGGGCTTCTTTGGGATGGGAGTGACTTGACCCGACTTGAGGCAATCTGGAATCCTCCCATGTAAGAGGGATTCTTGGATGATCTGGGACCAAAGTGGGAGGATGGCTGAATTGAGATCTTTAAAAAAAACGTGGCCGGTAGTGGATCGCTGAAGTGATTAGAGGGTTTTAAGGACACCATAGATTGGAGCAGGTCCGTGTCATCTGGAAGAAGAAAAGTATTCCATGATGCGTTGTTTTTGGGAGAGCAAATTATGTGGAAGGAAGGTGCACTCACTGCAGAAGGTTCCGTAGGTTCCTCTGATGATGCGAGGGAGTTCACAGAGAGCAAATTTTGAGTGGTAGGTTGCAGCTCAAGTTCAATTTTCCTTGCCTTCTCTGAATAGTCCTCCCCTCTAGGAAAGGAGATTATGTGTGTCGAGCTATGGTTGGTAGAGTGGTTAGCTTGCTGTTTGATGATTTCGAAGAGTTTCTTGGGTCTGTTTTTAGCGCTGTCAAGCTGAGCCCTGAAGTGATCGGTTTTAGCATTGCAAATACGTTTGTTGTATGCGCTTCTCCTCTTCCTTAACTGATTGAGGCTGGAAGTGGAGGGAGAGTTTCTCCAAAGTCTCTCTGAAAGCCTACGTTTGTGACGTTCATCATTTAGGGAGCTATTAAACCAGGGTTTGAATTGTTTGATCTGAATCCTTTTGAGTTGCTTAGGTGCAATAGAGTTGAAAATACTAGTCATTGAGTTAATGTAATGATCAGTAAGGTTGTCTAGATTGGTCATGTTAGGGGGTGGATTAAGACTATTCTTGCTAATGGATGTTAGATCACTAATGTTGATGTCTCTCAGGTTACGAGACAGTTGTTTGATTTTACGTGGTTGGCCCCGTGTGCGCATGACCTTTTCCAGGATGCAGAAGGATATTTGGTGATTATCCGACCAGTCACAGGGTAAAATGTCATCAAGTTGAATGATGTCTTTACCTATGATAAGGTGGATATGATGAGGTAGAAAATAAAGGGCCCGATTCACAAAGGTAAACTGAGATGAAAGCCTAACTTTACAACTTTTGGTGTTCACAAAGGGCATTTACGAGTAGTAAAGTTAGACTTTTGTCTCAGTTAAACTTAAGTTTTGGTCTTAAGTTTAACTGAGACCAAAACTGAGACAAAAGTCTAACTTTACTACTCGTAAATGACCTTTGTAAGTACCGAAAGTCGTAATCCTAACTTTACTACTCGTAAATGCCATTTGTGAATTCTGAAAGTCGTAAAGTTAGACTTTCGTCTCAGTTTACCTTTGTGATTCGGGCCCAAAGTGTCCAGCAAATCCCAATAAATGTATAAGTCGATGCTGATATGTTTGAGTCAACCCTAATTCAAAAAGACTTGAGAGCAGTAATTTAGAAACCATGAAGATTTATTAAAATATTAAAGTGCAATACAGAAGGTAAAACAATAGATGGTCTCAATTGCATAATATATAAGTCCAGGGAATAAACAGCATGAACAAAATAAAAAAAATGGTCTAAGTCCAGAATATGCAGCAAATCAATAGAATGTCAGGCAGCATCCCTAGCGGCTCGGGAAAGAGTTAAAAACATCTCTCTGGCTCCCCCGCAAACTCGCATCCTTTTATAACCAAATTAACCATAACAGTAACTTAAATGGCACAGTTAGCATAGGGTGTGGCAATGTACTGCATATTGTCCAATCAGAATACAAATGTAATATGTCATTCAATGCCACCATCCTAGCACTATCACAAGATGATAATAATTAGCTCTCCTTTGACCTACAGTCATCGGACGTTTTAGCACAAACCTGGCTACATAAACAATATCAGCCTTAGAAATGGATAGGACTACAGCGAGTGAGCAGGAAGAGGCCGTGAAAAGCAACAATTCAACTAAAGAGCAGCGTATCCAGACAAAGCATCAGGGTACATTTTGCTTTGAGCAGTGTCACCGAGACATAAAAACATGGCTATTTCCCAATCCAAGATGGAGTCAGAGCCTAATTGAGGCCTAATTCGCCTATGCCAAGAATACACATTTCTGTACTTCACTGCAAAGTCATTTCAAATGAATAATGCTAATTTTACACAGCAAAAATTATTTAAACTGAAACTAACACTAACAGGGTAATACATCTGCCAAGCGACACCTTAACAATTTTAAGTATAAAAAAGCTGCCTGAAGTGTGACCGATCATGTTTGACACATAACCTTTAAACATGAGCATCCAGGCAAGCAGTGTCAGATTTGCTGTGATGTGATTATACCTTGAATCAGTACCACACCCAACTCTGCCCATATAAAAATCTTAGAAACAATAATACTCCTCTCCAAACCGTAATATGGCTCCTTCTGTAATCCATACAGAGAGTAACAAGGGCCACACTAGTGGCAGATAACATAACATGTCAATCTTGAAGACATCTATATTGCGTTGCCTTTCTCTTCCTGCTTAAATTCTAAATGTCTTCACGACAAGCGTAACATCACCCAGTTATGATTTTTATCAAGCAGCACTTTGCATTCGTCCACTTTTTATTTATTTTGTCCTGTAATGTTTGAGTAGTAAGTTTAGGTACGTGCTATGGAATAAAGTCACCATGTAAAATGAGGTTGGTTAATATTCAATGCGCGACTTAAGGTGTATCACTCAAACCAGGCTACTTCTTAGCTGACACTTTACAACGTGTTTTGTATATTTTCAATTACTTCATTACCATACATATATTGTGCTCTCATCATAAATTTACAGGTTCTCTGATCACAATTGCGAACTCTAATTAAAAGTGATAATTTATTTGTTTTGTGGGTATTTACAGAGGTGTAGCAAAGGTGCTTTGGGTCTTAATGCAAACAAGAGAAATATATAAAAC
The DNA here is from genome assembly GCF_964204655.1 of Triturus cristatus. Classification (NCBI taxonomy): domain Eukaryota; kingdom Metazoa; phylum Chordata; class Amphibia; order Caudata; family Salamandridae; genus Triturus; species Triturus cristatus. Next base: position 464,423,245 of record NC_140579.1, on the reverse strand, counting down.
AACTAATATTTTTTTAGCAAAGTTTTATATAGCGCTGGCTAGGTATCGGAGCGCTTTACATGAGGATCAGTGAGTTACAGGTTACATAATTACATAGACAAGTATAGAAATAGGAGAAAAAAAACATGAGATTACACAATAATGTGAGTTATTAGCGCATGCACACGTCTTGTGGGGAGTGAAAAGGTAGAGAGGGGAATGGTAAACAGGTGTAGGAATGCAGGTAGGAAACACAACGGGGAGGCGGGGAAAACAATTTCCGATGTCCAGCTGAGTAGGTGCCGGCCGAGGGGTGAGCCAGAGCCAAACTCCTCTACAGCTGCCAAGGACAGCTCCACCGGGCATCAGCCAGGGTTGCTCAGGCACCGCGTCAGTACAGACAGTTATGGGTTCCGCCTAGGGAGATCGTTAAAGTTCCATCCAGAGCACCAGTCACGGTATTGTTGGGAAATGCCATCCACCTCATCCTCAGGAAGGGATAGTTCAAAGTCCGCAGATCTTCCCCATTTCCAGCTGCAGTGGTGAGTGCAGGGCATTTGAGCAGGGTCCCAGTGGTAGGGGGACCCTGGGCGCTTGGGAGTGCTCCTCCCCTACCTACTCCGGAGTAGTCTCTCTGCATACTCCTGCAGTTGTGCCTCTCTTGGAAGCTCCGTTGGGTGCTCTTATACCTCGGCATAGATGCGGTCGTCTCCTTCTCTTCATTTTGCCCCGCACCGTATCTCTCCTTTATGGGGTTCGTAGCCTGCCATTGTGTGTTGTCTTGCTGCCCCCCTGAAGCTTTTCCTAATATGTCCTGTCCTTAAGGCTTGCTGAATTGAGGCACAATAGTGGGGGAGGCTACTTCTGGGGGCCATCTTAGGGTCAGGCATCGAGTGGTTGTCTCTTCATCTTCAAACTGCAGTGGTCTAAACCCTTTGTGGCAGGGACCCCTCGGGAACCACCCCACCTATACCAAGGGACTCATGGGGAGCCTACCGTGTCATAGCTACAAGGGAGTGGGACGGCCGTCATTTTAAGATCAGGCAGGATGCCTCCGCTTACCTTCTCCACTCGCTTAGTAAACTTCTGTAAAATATGGATGCAGTGGGCTCCTTGTGCCCCCGGGCTTGGTGCAACTGCCTCTACTGCACCTTCCACAGCTACGCCCCTGGTTTTTTACAGACCTCTTTGGTATGTTAATGCAATGCGTGCAGTTTACTTGCAGAACAAATTTGATTCATTCTTGCATTATTATGTATGTTGCTTACAGTATCGGTATGATGCCTTTCAACTGTAACAATGTTCTTGTTCCATAAACATTATTTTACAGAGAAGTTACCAGAACGGTTGCTTTAGGAAAGAGGGCTAGAGCGGCTGACTTTGAAGCTGGGGAGCCAGGATCGAGTCTGGCTTGAGGCTCAAACAGCCTGTGATTCTGGGCAAATCACTTAATATGCCTGTGCCTAAAACAAATTTAATAAAATGAATGTGTCCCTCTGTAATGCAACTGGTGTTCATGCAAAGTCCTCTGATACCTTCCGGTCGAGTTTGCTCTATATAAAACTGCAAAAACAAACAAAAAAAACGCACAGCACTGAAGCATTCTTCGTGCGTGGGTCGGGTGAGTCATTTCCTCATTAACCTCTCGCAGTTTACAGCCAATCACTGAAGCGAGAAAGGTAGAATTTAGTTATTAGTAGTGGTTTCACGTCTACCTCAAAGTATGATACAGCCATACCGCCTGCACAGTGATGAACCCTTTCTGAGCACAATCTGTGGATGCCGGTGGCTCCTACAATGCTGCAGCTCTTGTAACTTGGCGGGAGGGGTAAGGGTAAGGACGGAAGCACCAGGCACAAGGAGGCGTGGGAGGGGCTGCAATGCCTCATGCCTTCTTACAAACAAGACTTCAACAAGCACAATAACTTTTCTAAAGGAATCCCAAACCAAACGATTATCCTACCCAAAGAGCCCAACTGACAGTGGACTTCGAAAAGTGCAAAAAGGCTAAAATAATACTAGCAACGGAGCTGGAGGCATGGCACGGGAGGCAGCACTAACACAACTGTGGCATTAAAAGAAGGTGGAAGGGAATCTATAAATGTAAGAAGCTATGCTGCCGAAGCTGAACACAGGCAAATAGGAACAGAGTAGGAAACCAAGAAAAAAATAGTCCACCAAAAGAACAGATAAAGAACCATAGCAAAATAAGACAATACTTCGTCCCTGCTTCGTGGGAGGAACAGAAGGTAAAAGGAGGTACAAAGAGGCAGGGCTGAACTCTAGCAAGGAAGGATTTTTAAAGGACACTGAAACAAACGCAGTGGGATGGCTTTAAGGCCACAATAGAAGTATACTAAAGTATACACAAGGTCGTATGCTTAAGTTTGACCTAAAAAGGAAGGTTTGGGCCTTGTGCAAGGTTTATTTTTCCAGGTCAAAATGTCAGTTTAAAACACAGTGGCAGGCCTGAGACATGGTTAAATGATAAATTAAATGTACCGATCAGGTTTAAACCAATCTTACCATGTTTTCGAGAGAGAATCAGTGAGAGCTGGGGGACGCAGATTGCAAAATCCATGCAGATAAAAGTCCAATGAATTGCATCCTATTTCTTACCCATTAAAGTTTATCCGATGGATTCATTTTAGGTGTACATAACCCTGGGATTGAATAAATAGTTTTGGATGCATATCCTGGTGCACGTGGGGATTTCCAGTGCACAGTGGTGGGCCTTATTCAACACATCTCATTCTACACAACTATACACTCAAAGGATTCCAGACAGTAATCTTATCTATCATTTTTTGAAAAATGTGTTTCTTAATTTTTTTTGGATGGCAACATAGGTCATATACAATTCCGACAAAACAGGAATTTGACACATAGGAGCAGGAATCCTTCGAGGGGTTAGTCTGTCACATCAGTCCCTGCCCATAATAACAAAAAAAGAGAGAAAAAATAGAAGTATAAACAGTGCAACTTCAGGGTCATAATATACCCACGGCGGGCGCGGGTGACATTACAGCAATAATAATAATCATATTAGCCATTGGAGAAGCGAGGGAGAGAAAACTGGAGACAATCACCGAAAGGAGGAGGAGAATCACACCAAACCATTCAAATGTAAAACATACAGTCTCTGCAGAGATTGCAGCTCCTTGGCTACTGACTTCCCGCACCCCTCACCTGGTCCCTCCAATGATGTACAATCACTGGGCGAGGGTGTGCCGGGGGCCTCCGTGAACTGTTCAGGGGGCGATTGGGCAGCAGTCAGCATGGGCAGGCCGGTTGATCCCCTCTCCCACAACATGTTTTTAGAGTAACTCTCCTTTCAATATCATGATTGTACAGTTTCGTAATCGTGTTGCCCCGGATCTCAAGGTCCCGTTCTGCGTTATTGTCTGTGCGGACTCTTTGGAGTCTGCCCTTCTGAGCCACCGACCACGCCAGGAGATAAAATACCCATTTAGTCCATGTCCGGGGATGTCGGGCTCGCCCGGTGTATTGCTATACACCCATGAGCTAGTACAAACCCCAAATGGACACATTTGTGCTAAAAAAAAATCCCCTTCTTGTGGAGAGGCACCAACCCTCATAAACAATGACGGATCATTAGGTATGCATTCACATGCGTTATTCTGCAGCCCTCACACAGCACCACGTCCCAGTAGGGGTGGAGCAATGGACATTTCCAAGTAACATAACTGAAATCAGCCGGGATTACAGCACAATGAATGCATCCCGCTGGTCTCTCCGGGTAGAACCTATGTAGGCGCTGTGGTGTCAGGTTAGCTTTATATATGTAACAGGCAAGCTGTGTGAGGGACTCCAGGAGTAGCAGCTGGGTGCAGCAGCACAGAGGATACAGAGTTCCCACCTCCTGGTATCACCTCCAGCTCTGATTTAAATCCACGGCCGTGGAGTTCAGATGCATGAGCAGGGATGGTGCCAGGCAGTCATGTGACTGTGGAGGCCATGCTTATAGTTCAGAGCTAGTTAACAGACAAAAATCCTACAGGAGGCGAACGCCAGAATCAATGGCAGGTTGCAAGTCACAGCCCACTTACCAGTCAATGAGACCGGCAACAGGAGTGTTGGTTCACGACCAGTCCAGTTCACCTCCACACTGCCAAGGCTGACTGTCTGTTTACCCTCTCCTCTCGCTCCTTTGCACAACCGTCAACCCCGGGGTGGGGCGATTAAACAGTTGCTGGCAGCCTCTCGTTTGTGTGTCGAGCTGCATTTATTATACCCTCCAGGCTTACCCCTGCACAGCACAAGGAGGGTGGGTGTTCAGAGTCCACAGAACAGCTCCGCCTCAAGCACCATGAATCCACCAGGGTCACCACCGAATCCATCCCCAGTCTCTCGCCCGCCGATGTTGGGCATTACCTGTCTACACAATTCAGGCCTCTGCATCATACCCAGGGCCCCTTGCTTCAACCAAAGCGCACCGTTGTCGCGGCTCATCTCCGCCACGGCTTGTAGGTGTGCCTGAAATGTCCCGGGGATCAGCGGTCACAGTCTCTCTTGCACTCGGCCTCAGGAGGGGGGTAAATCAATGCAGCCGCCATGTTGGGTGGTCTCTCTGTGGTGAGGCAGTCACCAAGAGCAGAAGCGCGATGGGGCTACGTTCCAGGCTGCGGGTGCTGTCAGCAGGCCAGCCCACCACTATCGGGGTATCAGCCGTCCCGCTCTACCACCCACACTCCGTTCACCCCCTTGCGGCAGCTCCCCAAGTCCGCCCCACAGCTTCGTCAGGCCGCCTGGGCTCCGACAGAGAGGTAGTGACTCATAGGCCTCTCCTCGGGTTGTGCATCAGTGCGTTGCAGACAGCTCCGGGGGTGTCACTATTTCCATGCCCCCTGGCGATCAAGAGTCGAGGGGGCTGCAGGAGAATGTAGTATGCCTGAGTCTGGGCTGGAGCTCTCTTTTAGTGCTGCTGCCCTGCCATATTGTTGGCCACGCCCTCCAATCTTATCTATCATTAATAAAATTAATGGCCATGCTGATCCTATGGATCCCTCAGAGGATAAATGAACAGCTAGATCCTATGGATGCCAGAGCCGAAGATGAAAAGAGGAATCCTAAGTAGTAACAGTGCCACGAGGTTACAGCGTATAGTGACATGACTTCTCCTCACTGCAAATGTAGGATGGTGCACTAATCCCTTTCATGTTCTAGATCAGTGATTGTGATTACAGTGTTAGCGGTTTTGTGCCAATCCCTTCAAGGTTCTAGAGCAGTGATGACGGTGATAACAGTGGCAGTGATTATGTGCCTGTCTCCCTCTGTAGTGAGTGTATGTGGGCAGAGATCTGTGGGCAGAGATCTGTGGGCAGAGATCTCCCAAAGTTCCGCAGCTTTCGATCATTCATCATTGCTGTTCATAAAAAGATATTTTCCACTTTGATGTTGGGCAGTGAATCAACCTGAGAAGGATGAAAGGATGAGTTTGCCTTGCTGGAATTCACAGTTGTGTCTTACAGGTCAAACAGCACTTACCTCACTGAGCCCTCTTATAAACTCAGGGATATATTTTTAGAGGGGTTTGTGATCTAAAGTTCTAGAGCAGTGATGATGGAGTTTGCAGTAATAAGGGTTGTGAGCTAATCCTTCCAAGGTTGTAGAGGAATGGTTTACATTTTTTTGTCCTCCTATCACCATCCAGCTAAGTAAGCTGTGAGCCAAGACACCTCCACCCGGAGTGTCCATCGTATGTGTCTACTGAATATTTCTTATAGTTCTGCCCTTTTGTAGGAAGCGGAACTACCCATTTCATAGCAAGATAGAGGTGTAATCATAGGACGTTATGATTTACTTTGCCATATCACAAAGGGACGCCATCTTTCCTCTACTGAGGATGACTTGCGGTCCAAGTCCAGTCTACTGACATCTCTTACAGATCCGACCCTTTCTGATACCTTTGGTGGGCCGAGAGGAATACATTTCTTACAGATTTCCATTCTTGCTAGCGATATCAGAAACAAATATGAGTGAGGCCTGATCGAAGTTCAACTCGTCCCAGTAAGAGCATAAGGTCATCCGAAATAGGATCAGGCATGGGCTTACCTTAACTTCGCAGCCAATAATTTCTCAAAACACCTGACTTACCTACCCCTAGAAGAAGGCCAATAACGGGCAGTCTACGAACATACGTATATCATCCGCCTCTGTGTCACCGCACTTCTTATATTTTGATAGTTCCAATGTGATCGTAGCCAACTTCGTTGGTGAGCAATAAGGTCTATGGAGAGTAAACAAATGATTCTTTTTAAGTGGTGCTGGTTTGATCAGAGTGTATAACAGATCTAAAGATACTCGCTATAATTGCTCTTTAGCTAGCGCCAGAAGATCCTTTTCCCAGTGCAGGTATGGCGCTCCCATTTTCGCATCCTTTGCGGAAATAAATACCCAATACCACTGGGAAACCTCTTTTTTAGGTTGTTGCTTAGCCCTTACCCACTCGAGAAAATCCTCCAGCACCGAAAAGCTTACCTCTGACTAAGTTTGGGATGACCACCAAGAACAAAGCTGCAGGCATTTAAATTTTGAAAGCCCCGCTTCAAAAGTTCAGAGAGCGCTTGTCATGTCACCCCAGGTGGAAAGGTTGCCATGCTGGAGAGGGTAACTAAGTTTATCTTTTAAGTCACTTGGGGGTTCCAGGAGAGCTACAAACTGGTGCCAGGTCCACATAGTAATCTATCACGAGAATTTTCCTAAAGGATTCCCACATCCTCAGGGCTGTTAAGAGTACCTGTAACCTACCTTGTTTAAAAACTTGCAAGTCCGCAAACTTAAACAAAAAACGTTTTCAGGCCTAAATGCTTGAACATAGCTCTACACAATTGACCCATGTAGGAATTTTCTAGCTCTCCAGCCAGGAGCCAGGAATTCTTGAACTGTAAAGCATAACAATAGGCTTGAAAATCCGGAAGAGCCAGCCCCCCTTGCTTCAGTCTCCCCCGGAGCTTCTTCCATGCGATCCCGGATCCCCAGGATGCCCATATAAAGCTGCAGACCCTCCCTTGCTTCAGTCTCCTCCGGAGCTTCTTTCAGAAGATCCTGGCTCCCCTGGATGCCCATATATAGCTGCCGAGTCTCCCTTGCAATTTCTGCAAAAGCTTTTTGGGGAAAGGAAGTTGTTTAGTGTTAAACAAGGCCATCACCTTAGGAAGAGCCAGCATCCTAATGATGTTCACCCTCCCACAGGTACCGAGGAGCAGATTTTCCCTCCATCATGTAAGGCGAGCATCTATATCACGGTGTTGCTTGAACATGAAATACCTTTGAAAAACAAGAGGTGTTTGGCAAAACAGGAACAGTTCCTTTAATTAAACATAGTGGCTGGGAGAACAGTACAGGATCAGAGGACTGTCTCAAATTACAATCGATCTGTAGCGTTCTTAAATACAATTCATGTTTCTGGAGATCCTTGCAGGGAGAGGAATGTAAGTTGCTGCCTCTAGAGTCATAAATTAATTTTAACGGATAATTCAGGTGGGCCTCGACCTTACATGCACAAAATGCGGCCAGTGGTTAAAGTGTACAGATGTCTGGCACGGGGAGCACGTGATCACTGTGTGTGCTCTGTTCTGATTTGCTCTATGTTCCTAACTCATGTGGCATCTGACTTTTATGCTGTTTTGGGTGCACGTACCCTTCCAGCCATGCGTCCTTTATTGGGGCCAATCTCCCCAACCCATTGTAGTGTTGCTTCACTAATATGTGGGATTGATCTCAGGTTTCCCATCCATGCATTTGTCTGCCGGCTACGTGTCACCGCACCTGCGGCCTGTCAATCAGTAACCTTGGGCCTAGATATCAGTGGTTGCCAGGCTACGTATTTGCGAGTCAAGGTTGTTGTGGCGTTCACAACGGGTGAATTTGTTAATAAGGACGAGATCTTGATCACATAAATGAATGTATCATTTGTCATATCAGCATCGATTTTTTTCCTAATTAGGAATGGGATACCTTAGTTAAGTTTACATCCGTTATTTCCTCCAAACTCTGAGTTACGATGATGCCATGATTCCTAATTTGGTTTCTGGTTTGAAGCCCTACCTTCTATTTAGCCCATGTCATAATCTCTGTCTTCCCCTGATATCCTGACAGACTCCCAAAATCTCTGGCATGCATCTCAAGCTGTGGAACAGAGAGCTCTGGCTTCGATGCATACAGAACTATGTCATCAGTAAATAGTGCTATTCTGGTTGGTAACCCTGCAACTTCAAAGGGAAGAATGGTCCAATCCTGCCGAACCATCCGGGAAAAGGGCTCAGTATATACACGGAACAGAACTTGCGACACAGGTCACCCCTGCCTAGTTCCCCTGCATATCTGAAACGAAGCTGTAAGTTCGCCATCCAAAATCTTAGCTGCCGGCACCTTATAGCATTTGCACAACATCAGTAACATTGCTGCTGAAACCATAATCCTGCAATACCTTCCAAAGATAGAACCAATTAACCCTATCAAATGCTTTAGCATCATCAATTCTTGTGATTGTCAACAGGAGATTAGAGGCCTCGGCCATATCATTAGCACCAATAAGTCATTGGGTTAATTCATACAGCTTCCTTCCAGGCACAAACCACTTTTTTTAGTTTAGAAAGCTTTATTGGGTAAATTAGGCATAGTAAAACATCAGTACAGGAGAGAAACAATGCAAAAAGAGAATGGAACAATAGTAAATTAAACAAAAATACAATTCGATCCCAAAAGAGGGATTTAATAAACAATACCTATGAGAATAGCTTTTTAAGGGTGTTTTTGTGGGAGGGGAAAAGAAAGAGAAAGAAGGGAAAGGGGGGGGGTGGGGGAAGGGGTTGAGAAAAGGGCAATGCAAAAATGCAAAATCATTAGTAGATGTTCCGTAGACAAGTAAAAGTGAAATATAGGTCAATAAAAAGATAAATAAAAAAAAAATGAAAAAAGGGGAGTAAAGTCAGGGAGTATGTTTGGAAAGAAAATTGGTTAAAGGAGACCAGAACAAATCCTTTTTGATTAGCAGAGGTACTGTGGTGGCGAAAGCATGGTCAAGTCTATGATGGTGACATAATAAGTTCCACCAAGCATTATACGAAACTATTGAGGAATCTTTCCAGTCTGTAGTGATAACCTGAAAGGAAATGGCTATACGGATTGACAAAGGTATCATTACCTATAATCACCTACTTAGAGATAATTCCCTGAAAGATTTCTCAGATCTTCGTGACTCTTTTAATATATCCAACGCATACTCCTCCCTTTTCCCCTTGCTAAAAATCAACCTAGCTTCTATTATCTCACAAAACAACTCATTATCCACTACCACTCCTACCCTCTCTCCTATACCTGACTTTTCTACTCCTCTTAAAGCTGCCGCCATTTACAAATTACTCTCCCATCCTTCTGTTGACAGACCCAAATCTAAATTAGAACTTCTATGGGAAAATGAACTTGCCCAGAATTTTTCTCCACAGACCTGGAACTCCATCTGGTCTAAAATACACACTGTTTCCCGCTCAGCTAGCACTACACAAACTCTATATTTTTTCTATAATAGGCTTTTTTTCACCCCCTCTGAGCTCCATAGATTTAAATTACTTGAATCCAATAAATGTTGGTCCTGTTCTCATGCTGTGAGTGATTTCCTTCACATGTTCTTTCACTGTCCACGGATCAAATTCCTCTGGTCTCGCATCTGGTCGAAACTAAATGACATTCTAGACACAGACTTTCCTTTTGAAATTGTTCATATTTTTTTGGGCGGCTGTTCGCCTATATGGTACGTTCAATGTAATGGCACAAACCACTTTTGATCTAAATGGATCAACTTTTGAAGGACATCTGATAACCTCTTAGCCAAGATTCCTATAATCATTTTGTAATCACATTTCAACTAACATATGGGTGTATAGGAATCCGCTAACCTAGCATCTTTACCTGGCGTAAGGATCATAACTGCAGTTGCCTCATATTAGGAAGGTGGAATTTAACAGCCCTGAAGATAGATCTTATTAAAATAAGATACCTAGAAAGGGACCAAAGAGTTTAACAATTTTTTATAGTATTCAGATGGGATCCCGCCTGGGCCTGCTGCTTTCCCTTTACTGAGCCTCCTAACCTGTCCCCTTATCTCTCCCTCTGTAATCCTATCTAGGCCCGCTGCTTTCCCTTTACTATCCCTCCTAACCTGTTCCCTTATATATCCCTCTGTGATCCCGTCCGGGGCTGCTGCTTTCCCTTTACTGAGCCTCCTAACCTGTTCCTTATCTCTCCCTCTGTGATCCCCTCTGGGCCTGCTGCTTTCCCTTTTACTGAACCTCCTAACCTGTTCCCTTGTCTCTCCCTCTGTGATCCTTCCCCTACGGCCTAAAATCTGCTGTTCTGTAAGACGTGGGATTTTTTATTTTGCAACCAGTTTTTCATTACTAAGCGGTCTCGGTTCAAATCTTCCTTATATGTCCCACTAAGGCTCTTCAATATCTTAGTTGTAGAGAATGGTAACAAGGTTTACACTGGCAGGGATTTGATGTGACAATGTTGTGTTGTGGGTGCTGTCGGGAATTCACGTGGACCTCAGGTAAGAAGGTATTTATTAAGTATATACATGAGACCCCACCAGGATCAGATGTAACCTGTCAGTCGGCCCCCCTTTCACTGACCTAACCGCCGCTGCTAGAAGACCCACACAAGGCACTCCGTGGCATCACATGAAGCACGCTCGTCTCACTGAGCTATCTGTCTTAGAACACCCACATCCTATCATAAGATATTAAAGGTACTTTTGGATATCGTTAGAGCTTTGTCTATTGTGTACGAGCAGTAACTCACACTGAGCTCTAGGCCGCAGACGCTGCTCTTAATACTGAATCTTATTTCAAATACAGGTCTTATGTGATATTCATCATTTGTTCCTGTAGCTGTCATTGCTCTTTAATACAAAGATGATGTGTGTGTTATTACAGGTGTAATAATGTGAAGATTCAGTGCCCAGAGGTGGTGGTGAAGAGTTATAAAGGAAAATATCATTGTGATGAGTATTAATGTTCATGAAAATAATATGGTATGGTATGGCGTGGTATGGTGTGGTGTGCTGTGGTGGGGTGTGGTATGGTATAGTATGGTGTGGTGTGCTATGGTATTGTGTGGTGTGCTACTGTGTGGTGTGCTGTGCTGTGGTATGGTGTGGTGGGCTATGGTGTGGTGCGGTATAGTATGGTGTGGTGTGCTATGGTGTGGTGGGGTGGGCTTTGGTATAGTGTGGTGTGCTATGGTGTGGTGTGCTATGGTGTGGTGTGCTATGGTATGGTGTGGTGTGGTCTGGTGTGGTGGGCTATGGTATGGTGTGCTATGGTGTGATGTGGTGGGCTTTGCTATAGTGTGGTGTGCTATGGTATGGAATGGTGTGGTGTGGTATGGTATACTATGGTATGGTATGGTGTGGTGTGGTGTGGTGGGCTAAGGTAGGGTGTGGTGTGGCATGCTACGGTGTGATGTGGTGTGCTACGGAATGGTATGTTATGGTGGGATTGGATTGGATGGGATGGTGTGGACTGGTATGGTATGGAATGTTATCATGGTATGGTGGGTGTACTCTAGGGCGTGATCATGGTATAATATGGTATAGTGGTGGTATGGTGGTAATGGATGGAATGGGATGACGGTATGGTGTGGTGTGGTATGGTGTGGTATGGTACTGTATGGCATTTAGTGGTAACGTGCACTCACGTCAGGGTTCAGTTACTAGATTTGTCTGTAAACTTTGTCTTTTCCTGATTTTTCCAGATTTCTACTTATCTCTACTCTGTATACGTGCTGCCGCATTTCCTTTGTAAATCATTCTTCCCCTTGGACATTCATGCTAAGTTTATCGGCAATTCAGATGCGGAATTTCACACCTTACATTAATGATACTGCTATGATTGACAACTGCGAGCAACTCAATTACTGCAGTATTCTGGGACTATTGAATGGGAAATTACCTCAGAATTCGGTATTTATCACAGAGTATTTCCAGAGTTTTAGCACCAACAGGGACCTATAGCCCAAATCTACACGGACCCAATGCATGCATCTAAACGGACATCGCACATGCACTCACACTAACCTAGTGCAAGCATCTACATTGACCTAGCACATGCACCTACACGCACCCACCACATGCACCTACACTGACCCAGCTCATGGACCTACACTGACCTAGAGCATGCATCTACACTGAGCTAGTGCATAAACCTACACTGACCTAGCGCAAGCATCTACATTGACCTAGCGCATGCATCTACAATGACCTACCACATGCATCTACATTGATCTAGCGCATGCATCTACACTGACCTAGCGCATGCATCTACACTGACCTAGCGCATGCACCTACACTGACCTAGCTCATGCACCCACACTAACCTAGCGCATGCATCTACACTGACCTACCACATGCACCTACACTGACCTAGCGCATGCACTTACACTGACCTAGCGCCTGCACCTACACTGACCCAGCGCCTGCACCTACACTGACCTAGTGCGTGCATCTACACTGACCTAGCGCATGCATCTACACTGACCTAGCGCATGCATCTACACTGACCTAGCTCATGCACCCACACTATCCTAGCGCAAGCATCTACATTGACCTAGTGCATGCATCTACACTGACCTACCACATGCACCTACACTGACCTAGCGCATGCATCTACACTGACCTGGCGCATGCACCTACACGGACCTACCACATGCATCTACACTGACCTAGCGCATGCATCTACACTGACCTAGCGCATGCATCTACACTGACCTACCACATGCATCTACACTGACCTAGCACATGCACCTAAACGGACCTAGCACATGCATCTACACTGACCTAGCGCATGCACCTACACTGACCTAGCGCCTGCACCTACACTGACCCAGCGCCTGCACCTACACTGACCTAGTGCATGCATCTACACTGACCTAGCGCATGCATCTACACTGACCTAGCGCATGCACCTACACTGACCTAGCACATGCACCCACACTATCCTAGCGCAAGCATCTACATTGACCTAGTGCATGCATCTACACTGACCTACCACATGCACCTACACTGACCTAGCGCATGCATCTACACTGACCTGGCGCATGCACCTACACAGACCTACCACATGCATCTACACTGACCTAGCGCATGCATCTACACTGACCTAGCGCATGCATCTACACTGACCTACCACATGCATCTACACTGACCTAGCACATGCACCTAAACGGACCTAGCACATGCATCTACACTGACCTAGCGCATGCACCTACACTGACCTAGCGCATGCACCTACACTGACCTAGCGCATGCACCTACACTGACCTAGCGCATGCACCTACACTGACCTAGCTCATGCACCCACACTAACCTAGCGCATGCATCTACACTGACCTACCACATGCACCTACACTGACCTAGCGCATGCACTTACACTGACCTAGCGCCTGCACCTACACTGACCCAGCGCCTGCACCTACACTGACCTAGTGCATGCATCTACACTGACCTAGCGCATGCATCTACACTGACCTAGCGCATGCATCTACACTGACCTAGCGCATGCATCTACACTGACCTAGCGCATGCATCTACACTGACCTAGCGCATGCATCTACACTGACCTAGCACATGCATCTACACTGACCTAGGGCATGCATCTACACTGACCTAGCGCATGCATCTACACTGACCTAGCGCATGCACCTACACTGACCTAGCTCATGCACCCACACTAACCTAGCGCATGCATCTACACTGACCTACCACATGCACCTACACTGACCTAGCGCATGCACTTACACTGACCTAGCGCCTGCACCTACACTGACCCAGCGCCTGCACCTACACTGACCTAGTGCATGCATCTACACTGACCTAGCGCATGCATCTACACTGACCTAGCGCATGCATCTACACTGACCTAGCACATGCACCTACACTCACCTAGCTCATGCACCCACACTATCCTAGCGCAAGCATCTACATTGACCTAGTGCATGCATCTACACTGACCTACCACATGCACCTACACTGACCTAGCGCATGCATCTACACTGACCTGGCGCATGCACCTACACGGACCTACCACATGCATCTACACTGACCTAGCGCATGCATCTACACTGACCTAGCGCATGCATCTACACTGACCTACCACATGCATCTACACTGACCTAGCACATGCACCTAAACGGACCTAGCACATGCATCTACACTGACCTAGCGCATGCACCTACACTGACCTAGCGCCTGCACCTACACTGACCCAGCGCCTGCACCTACACTGACCTAGTGCATGCATCTACACTGACCTAGCGCATGCATCTACACTGACCTAGCGCATGCACCTACACTGACCTAGCACATGCACCTACACTCACCTAGCTCATGCACCCACACTATCCTAGCGCAAGCATCTACATTGACCTAGTGCATGCATCTACACTGACCTACCACATGCACCTACACTGACCTAGCGCATGCATCTACACTGACCTGGCGCATGCACCTACACAGACCTACCACATGCATCTACACTGACCTAGCGCATGCATCTACACTGACCTAGCGCATGCATCTACACTGACCTACCACATGCATCTACACTGACCTAGCACATGCACCTAAACGGACCTAGCACATGCATCTACACTGACCTAGCACATGCATCTACACTGACCTAGCGCATGCACCTACACTGACCTAGCGCATGCACCTACACTGACCTAGCGCATGCACCTACACTGACCTAGCGCATGCACCTACACTGACCTAGCTCATGCACCCACACTAACCTAGCGCATGCATCTACACTGACCTACCACATGCACCTACACTGACCTAGCGCATGCACTTACACTGACCTAGCGCCTGCACCTACACTGACCCAGCGCCTGCACCTACACTGACCTAGTGCATGCATCTACACTGACCTAGCGCATGCATCTACACTGACCTAGCGCATGCATCTACACTGACCTAGCGCATGCATCTACACTGACCTAGCGCATGCATCTACACTGACCTAGCGCATGCATCTACACTGACCTAGCACATGCATCTACACTGACCTAGCGCATGCATCTACACTAACCTAGCGCATGCATCTACACTGACCTACCACATGCACCTACACTGACCTAGCGCATGCACTTACACTGACCTAGCGCCTGCACCTACACTGACCCAGCGCCTGCACCTACACTGACCCAGCGCCTGCATCTACACTGACCTAGCGCATGCATCTACACTGACCTAGCGCATGCATCTACACTGACCCAGCGCATGCATCTACACTGACCTAGCGCATGCATCTACACTGACCTAGCGCATGCATCTACACTGACCTAGCGCATGCATCTACACTGACCTAGCGCATGCATCTACACTGACCTAGCGCATGCACCTACACTGACCTAGCACATGCACCTACACTGACCTAGCGCATGCATCTACACTGACCTAGAGCATGCATCTACACTGACCCAGTGCATGCATCTACACTGACCCAGCGCATGCATCTACACTGACCCAGCGCATGCATCTACACTGACCCAGCGCATGCATCTACACTGACCTAGCAAATGCATCTACACTGACCTAGCTCATACACCTACACTGACCTAGGACATGCATCTACCCTGACCTAGCACATGCATCTACACTGACCTAGCACATGCATCTACACTGACCTAGTGCATGCACCTACACTGACCTAATGCATGCACCTACACTGACCTAGCGCATGCATCTACACTGACCTACCACATGCACCTACACTGACCTAGCGCATGCATCTACACTGACCTAGCGCATGCATCTACACTGACCTAGCGCATGCACCTACACTGACCTAGCTCATGCACCCACACTAACCTTGCACATGCACCCACACTGACCTAGCGCAAGCATCGACATTGACCTAGCGCATGCATCTACACTGACCTACCACATGCACCTACATTGACCTAGCGCATGCATGTACACTGACCTAGCGCATGCACCTACACTGACCTAGCGCATGCACCTACACTGACCTAGCGCATGCACCTACACTGACCTAGCTCATGCACCCACACTAACCTAGCGCAAGCATCTACATTGACCTAGCGCATGCATCTACACTGACCTACCACATGCACCTACACTGACCTTGCGCATGCATCTACACTGACCTAGCGCATGCATCTACACTGACCTAGCTCATGCACCCACACTAACCTAGCGCAAGCATCGACATTGACCTAGCGCATGCACCTACACTGACCTACCACATGCACCTACACTGACCTAGTGCATGCACCTACACTGACCTAGTGCATGCACCTACACTGACTTAGCGCATGCGTCTACACTGACCTAGCGCATGCACCTACACTGACCCAGCGCCTGCACCTACACTGACCTAGCGCCTGCACCTACACTGACCTAGCGCATGCACCTACACTGACCTAGGGCATGCAGCTACACTGACCTACCACATGCACCTACACTGACCTAGTGCATGCAGCTACACTGACCTAATGCATGCACCTACACTGACCTAGCACATGCACCTACACTGACCTAGCACATGCAACTACACTGACCTAGCACATGCATCTACACTGACCTAGCGCATGCACCTACACTGACCTACCACATGCACCTACACTGACCTAGTGCATGCACCTACACTGGCCTAGCACATGCACCTACACTGACCTAGCGCATGCATCTAAACTGACCTAGCACATGCATCTACAGTGACCTAGCACATTCATCTACAATGACCTAGCACATTCATTTACACTAACCTAGCGCATGCACCTACAGGCACCTACCACATGCATCTACAATGACCCAGCTCATGCACCTACACTGACCTACAGCATGCATCTACATTGACCTAGCGCATGCACCTACACGGACCTACCACATGCATCTACACTGACCTAGCGCATGCATCTACACTGACCTAGCAAATGCATCTACACTGACCCATCACATACACCTACAGAGTAGCCTTTTCACTCTATACCATCTAATGGAGTGTCCTGACTAGTACAGTATATTTTCTACAGTACAATGCTGTGTACCGACCAGAATAGTAGACCTTCTAGTAGCTCTGTCAATCTGCCATATATTAGAGCGTATTGACTAGTAAAGATTATCTTGGAGTAGCTCTGTCTCTCTGTACCTTCTAATAGAGTGTACTGACTAGTACAATATACCTTTCAGTAGCTCTGTCACTCTGTACCATCTACTGCAGTGTACAGACTAGTACTGTATACCTTCTAATAGCTCTGTCAGTCTGTGCCATCCGATTCAGTGTACTGACTAATACATAACACCTTTGGGTTGTTCTGTCACTCTGTACCCTCTAATACAATGTACTGAGTAGTACTGTATACCTTGGAGTAGCTCTGTCACTCTGTATCATCTAATGCAGTGTACTGACTCTTACTTAAAAAATTATTTTAAATAATCTTTATTCCTTTTATTTTAAATACCTGTCGATCCACCCCCTCCCGGGACCCTCCAGCCCCCACCTCAGACAGGTAAAACTTCATTGCATCAAACATAATTAATCAAATGCAAAAGCAGTGCAATCCATGACATCATTTCATAATTAAAATACATATAAACTCCTGAGGATCTGTTGATCCGATACAATCCTGTTAACGCGCAATTTGTGTGACGCCCATAAAAAATTCCTAAAGCGACATGCAGATTTCCTCTTACAATATGCCATTATTCAGCCAGAAACAACCACAGGGAAAAATAAATACATATAATCTATCATGTCCCGCTTTGACCTTGAATCCAAGTAATCAGAGGTCCCAGATTTTCATACCTTTTTGGCGTAAGCGGCTGCCTTTCCATTTATATATAGCTATTTCCAAACTACACGTTGCTAATAATCTGGCCAAGACGTTGTTTAAAAGCAGGTGACCTAGAGTCCAGCCAGGCGGAAGCAATACACATCCTTAAGACCGTCATAGATATAAAAATCAATCCATGACCCTTCCCCATTCGATTTGCTTTAGAAATCCCTAAAAATATTACATCCTTTGACAATATTATTTCAGTTTTTAACACCTCCGATAAAACATCTGATATATCCTTGATTAATTTTTGCAATACGTTACAAGACGCAAAGATGTGAATGATATCAGCATTATAAAGTGCACAATGTGGACTGAATGTCGCCTTTTCAGCCCCCAATTCTGCTATCTTGTCGGGTATATGGTATAAAGAAAAACAGGTCTTATAAAATTGTGCTTGTAGCCTAGTGAACATTAAAATAGATTGTGACATCTCATACACATACAGAAAAGTCTCAGGCGAAAATCCCAATTTCAGCTGCCGTCTTTGAGAACACTTGTACAAATCATCGGGCATAGCAGCATTTATAAGGCCATAGATACTTTCAGTAGATACTTTCAATGGTTACCGCTCTCTCAAACTTGGCCCATCCACTTCCTTTTCGTAAAAGAGAAAATCCCAAATCTGGAGAAACTTAAAAAAAAATCCCACCAATCAAGAGTATATTCTTCTTTCATCTCATCAAAGGACCGAAGCCCTGAGGGGAAGTAAAAACAGCCAATCTGATCTATTCCAGCCCTAATACATTTATCCATATACAAATCTCCAAAGAGCTCGGTAAGATTGCAATTATTAGATATAGGTGCATAAAAAGATAATCTACCAATTCCTGGGGTTCTACGTATAGCACTCCATACTTTAAAGGCACTAAAAAGAGTTTTAAAGCAAACTTCTTTGTAATAACTGTTGTATTGTTGTCACCAAAAACATCTTCCCGTCTCTCCCCCCAACATAAGTTCAAACGGAGAAGGAACCTGCATTCTTCCTGAGCAGCTTGTGATTATATATCAGTGTGGAGGCCCAATTGTATAGTTGCAGGTTCGGGTGAGCAAAACCCCCCTTGTCCCTCAGTAGGTTGAGAAACCTAAGGCCTCGGCAAGGTCGCAAATATGGCCTTATAAACCGGGAGAATATATTGCTTTAAACCATTGAGTAGTGAATTCTAAACAGATGGCCGTAGAACAATATAAAAAGTTCAGGAAAAAGAGCATTTTTATCACATTATACCTACCCCCTATGGATAAACTTTAACCTTCTGAGGTGTTTTTTAGTATTCTACGTTAGAGGCTCCATATTGTCCTTGACCACATTATCCAACCTGGAGGTTATACTAATAGTGGCCTTTTCAACTACCCGGTTGTCTATCATCTTGACTTTATCATTAAGTACAACCTGCGTCTTATCTTGATTCAGAGCATATCCAGAGATATGCCCGAAGCGCTCAGCCTCATCTTCGATTACCTTTATGGCAGAAATTGGATCTGATGTAACAAGGGCAATATCGTTTGCGTAGGCCAAGGTCTTAGTTGCCCAGTTCGGTGACCACATTACCGGTATTAGCACATTATTTTCTAACCTGCAGATAAAAGGATCAATACACACTGCAAAGAAAAGAGGGGAGCAAGGGCACCCCTGCCTTGTCCCCTGGGAAATAAAATCATTTTCAGAGTGTACCGTTCACCATTACTACCACTGATGGTTCGACATATAATGTTTTGACCGCTTGAATAAAACAATCACTAATACCAATTCTAGACATGGCCATCCATAGATATTGGGAGGAGACCCTATCAAAAGCTTTTTCTGCATCCAATTGGATAAGAGCCATAGGGTCTCCTGCAAAATTGGTGATATCAAATAGTGCAATAACTCTCTGGACATGGTCCATTGTAGATCTCCCTGGAACAAACCTATGGTGGCGCTCCGAGATAACCTTATGAATTATTGGCACAAGTCCGATGGCCAATAACTTGGAAGAGATTTAGAGTTGCCGTTAATCAAGGTAATAGGACGGTAGGAGCCCAATTGTAAGGGAGGTTTATTCTTTAAGAAAATCACAATATCAGCCAAAGACCATGATCCCGGAGGCCGCCCACCATTGAAAATATGTACAAATAATTCATTTATAATTCCTTTGAACTGACGGGAAAAAGTAGTATAGAATTTGGTCGGAATGTCGTCTGTGCCAGCTGCCTTTCTTTTTGCCAAGCTGTTAATGTTCAATAAGATCTCATCCCACTGAGGCAGGCTGTCTAAACTTTCCTGGATTCTTCCAAAAATGTTGAAATTGGGACTGAATCTAGATATTCATTGATATCACTCTGGTCCACCCCATTGTCAGCCGTATATAATGTTTGATAATACCTCCTAAATACAGCTCTAATTAAATCTGGGTTGGTAATCCGCCCTAGCACAGAGTCATTAATTTCTCAGATTGTGTTAGATGTTATTTGCTGCCTGGTACGAACTGCCAAATGGTGACCAATCTGCTCGCTAAATTCTTTTTGGGTTGCTGCTTTACTCATTGCTTTATCCACCAGTATATCAGTGATGGCGGCTTTAGCGGTCGCCACCCGTCGTTGTTCTACCTCCAGATTCCCAATTGATAGTTTCTCTTTTCCATTTACATCTTCAGGGTGTAACAGTTGTGCAGTTGAATAATCCCACCCCAATTCCTCCTCAACCTCATTATTAGCTGGGTTTTTCTTGAACTTTCTTCCCAGATGTCCGTTTGGGTTTCTTAGAGATGGCACCTTTCTCCTGTAGGCTATTATTACTTGAGGAAGAGCCTCCGCCATCGCTACTAGCAAATAGGCTGGTGTCAGATACCTCTGATTCCTCAGTTAGAGAAAAAAACTTTTCCCAAAAAAACAGGGATAAACAACCAGTCTCGATGATTTTTCTTTGAGATTCGCTCCCTGTAGATGCGCCGTGCTTACATTTGCTTGTCATATCTGGTGTACTAACACCCATCTCATCATTTGATTTATTGGTAGGTATATTGGGGGGCAGTTAACATTACTTCCAGTCTCATCCGCCGGGTTGGTATGTGAAGGTGTTTCAGAATAGTATTATCACAGTTTGCCAGCCAAGGGGTTGCACTTTTAGCTAGGGGTTTCTCATTTTCCTCCCTTTGTATTCCGGGTATGGCAGTGTGTGTAGGGCTGTTCACAAAGTTACTCACTTCCCCATTACCATCACCATTGCCTTGATTTTACAGTCTTTCCTGCCCAGCCTTTTCCATTTTGCTCATGTCTAGTGGTAGAAACATGCTCGAGATGGAAGGTTGCGACCTCCCTATCTCGCCAGACGCCTGTAAGCGTCGGGTAATTGTCTTTACATGAGGCTCTATTTTTTCCTTTTCCTGCTTTCCCTTCTTTTCCTGCTTGTCCCCCTTACCAGCACGAGGGTCTCCCTTAATGCCATCCAATTTGGCATCTGCGCCTTCCCGGCGTGATTGTATGGAGGTGGTAGCAGATGCCGCCGTCCATGGTTTCCCTTTTCCACGAGCAGCCATCACCGCTAACTCTCCGGTCTACGTTCTAGCCTGTGAAGCGTTGCTGTATCCAGGCAACCAGGACGATCGGAATCCGTCAGCGTGTGCGGCCCCAGCGGTTACCGTCAGCAGCAGCCACGTTAGAGACTCCCAGTAGCAGAAGTAGGAGCCAGGTCTTCCCCAGCACGAGCGTGTCCATTGCCTGCCGGAGTGGGTTTGTAGAGATCTCCGATCAGACAATAGCCCCAGCGCATAATGCAGTTTTACGGCATAGAGAAACATCCAGCAGGAGAGGAGACAGGTGAGTGGTGCCTCACTCAGACGCCATCTTGCCTCCTTCGTTCCAATAAAACTTCTGCGGTCCGTTCCCGTGTCGCGTCGTTCACACCGGAAGCAGCCCTTACTTTATACCTTCTATTATAAACCGAGAAGACCGTCAATGCACAACTAACGAGATTCATCTGAGAAACTCCATCCTCGACCCCTCCCAATCCAGATTCCGCAGCAACCACAGCACCAAAACTTCTCTACTCACCACCACAGACGACATCCGCATCCTCCTCTGTAGTATCTAATATAGAGTACTGACTAGCAACGCCTGCCAGCCCACCATCTCCTCCTGGATCCCAGTCACCACCGAAGACACCACTTTGACCATGAAAGGCATCCATTTAAGGGCCGCCACGGACCCCTGTCCGTCACACATCTACCACAGAGCCGCGACCACCATTGCTCCAGAACTATGATGCACCATCAACGCCACCTTCAAGACCGGCATCTTCCCCGACGACTGGAAACGCGCACAAGTCAGACCCCTGCTCAAGAAGCCCTCCGCAGACCCCACGGACCTCAAGAACTACCGACCCATCTCCCTCCTCCCCTTCGCGGCCAAAGTCACAGAGAAGACAGTCAATACACAACTAACGAGATTAATCGAAGAAAACTCCATCCTCGACCCCTCTTAATCCAGATTCCGCAGCAACCACAGCACCGAGACCGCTCTACTCGCCGCCACAGACGACATCCGCACCCTCCTCGACCAAGGACACACCGCAGCCCTGATCCTACTCGACCTCTCAGCAGCGTTCAACACCGTCTCCCAACGCACACTCGCCGGCAGACTCCACGATGCCAGCATACAAGGAACCGCCCTACACTTGATCCGCTCTTTCTTCACCGGCAGAACCCAAAGAATCAGACTGCCATCCTTCTTCTCCGAACCCACGGAAATCAACTGCGGAGTACCCCAAGGATCATCGGCCCAGCCCCACACTCTTCAACATCTACATGGCCCCCTCGCTGCCATCATCAGACAGCATGGACTCAGCATAGTATCCTATGCCGACAACATCCAGCTCAACCTCTCCCTCACCAAGGACCCCGTCACCACAAGACTCAAATTCTAGGAAGTAATGAAGGACGTTGCATCCTGGATGAGCAGCAGCTGCCTAAAGCTCAACTCAGAGAAGACAGAGGTCCTTATCCTCGGAACCTCCCCCTCTGCATGGGACAACACCAGGTGGCCCACCGCCCCCGGCAGCCCTCCCACCCCCACGGACCACGCCTAAAACCTCTGCATCGTTCTAGACTCCTCCCTCTCCATGAACCGTCAGGTCAACGCCATCGCCTCCAGCTGCTTCAACACCCTCCGAAAAACCTTCAAATGGATCCCCCTCCGAATCAAGAAAGGCTGTCACCCACCCACTCATAACCAGCAGACTGGACTACAGAAATTCCCTCTCCACCGGGATCAACAAGTCTCTGCTCTGCAAGCTCCAGACCATACAGAACACTGCAGCTAGACTCGTCCTCGGCATCCCTTGACACAAACACATCACCCAACCCCTGCAGAACCTCCACTGGCTTCCCGTTGAGAAGAGAGTTACTTTCAAGATACTCTCCCATGCCTACAAAAGCCTCCACAACATCGGGCCCCAATACCTCAACGAGAGAATCTCCTTCCACGTACCAAGAGAAACCTCCGATCCGCCGACCTCGCCCTTGCCGAAACCCCGCACATCCACAGAGCCAGAACAGGTGGAAGAGCCTTCTCCTACATCATGGCCAAAACCTGGAACGAGCTCCCGATCGGCATCAGACTTGCCCCCACCCTGAACAGTTTCAGGAACACACTCAAGAATTGGCTCTTTGACTGAACGGAGCTGCTCATTTCCCCCAAACCCCCCCCCCCATCCCAGCGCCTTGAGACCCTCATGGGTGAGTAGCGCATTTACAATTCCCCTGATTGATTGCTTGATTGACCAGTACAGTATGCCTTGGAATGACTCTGATAGTTTGTACTATCTAATTCTGTGTACTGACAAGTACAGTATGAATTGTAGGGGCCTTTTTACTCTGTAACATCCAATACAGTGTACTGACTAGTACAGTACACCTTCTGGTAGCTCTGCCACTCTGCACCATCTAATGCAGGGTACTGACTAGTACAGTATTCCTTCTAGTAGCTCACTTACTCTGTACCATCCAGTGCACTGTACTGCCTAGTACTGTTTACCCTGTAGTAGCGTTGTCACTCTGTACCATGTAATGCACTGTACTGACTAGTACTGTATACCTTGGAGTAGCCTTGTCCCTCTGTGCCATCCGATGCAGTGTACTGACTAGTTCTGTATAACTTGGAGTAGCTCTACCACTCTGTGACATATAATACAGTGTACTGACTAGTACAACATACCTTCCAGTAGCTCTGTCACTCTGTACAGTCTAATGTAGTGTACTGACTAGTGCTTTATACCTTTAGTAGCTCTTCTACTCTGCACCAGCCAATGCAGTATACTGTAGTGCAATATACCTTGGAGTAGTTCTGTCATTCTGTGCCATCTAATGCAGTGTACATTAGTACAGTACAGCTTAAAGTAGCTCTGGTACTGTGTACCATCTAATATAGAGTACTGACTTGTACAGTATGCCTTAGACTAATGTTGTTACTGTGTACTATTTATTGCAGTGTACTGAGTAGTACAGTATACCTGGGAGTAGCTCTGCTACATTGTTCCATCTACTGCAGTGTACTAACTAGTGCAGTATGACTTGGAGTGGCTCTGTTTCTTTGTAACATGCAATTCAGTGTACTGACCAGTACAGTACACCACACCTTCTGGAAGCTCTGTTGCACTGTACCATCTAATACAGTGTGGGGACTACTACAGTATACCTTCTATTATCTCTCTTACTCTGTATTATCCAATGGAGTGTACTGACAGTATAGCTTCTAGTAGCCCCTCCACTCTGTACCATCTAATGCAGAGTAGTGACTAGTACTGTATATCTTTTAGCAGCTCTCTTGCTCTGTTTTTCTGTACTATTCAATGCAGTGTACGGGCTAGTCCAATACGCCTTGTAGTTGCGCTATCACTCTGTACCATCTAATGCACTGTACTGAGTAGTACAGTATACCTTGAAGTAGCTTTGTCACTCTGTGCCATCTAATCCAGTGTACTGACTAGTAATGTATACCTTCTAGTAGCTCTCCTACTCTGCACCATCCAATGCAGTGTACTGACTGCTACTGTAAAATGTAATTTTTCTGTGGAAAGTCAATCTAAATCCAATGATCTTCCCTACATGGCATATTCTGAATATAACCTGAAGAGGCTGGTATGGCATTTAGCCAAAAAGGAGGAAATTATGCAAACAGCTGAGGTATTGATTACGGAATGTGACCATGGTGTTCAGGGCGATATGAATATGATTAATAAATGGAATTTTATTACAACGTCCCTTGTGGGGAAATTTGCAACTGGAAAGACTAGGAAAATTAATACCAATCTGAATATTAATAAAATATGGTTTCCTCCCCCCCCAAATTATTAAAGTTAAAGAAATTACTTAACAGAGCTGTTCGTGAGGCATACGCCCGTAGATTTTGTCAGATCTATTTAGTGTATAAAGAAAATCTGAAAGAACTTAAGAAGACCTACAAACAAGAAGTATGGAAAGCCAAACTAAAACATCAAACTGGGCTATGGAATAGTTTATTATCCGCCTCTAAGCAAAATAATGCAAAAATATTTTGGGCAGTTGGTAATCAGCTCGAAAGGGGAGGATGTAGGACTTTTTCTGTAAATATATCAGAATCCAGTTGGGTAACGTTTATAGCCAATTTGTATGTTTTACCGGTTCAGATGGGAAATCAATCAGACATGTTGGTTGTATGTGAGGTAAATAATATATCAACAACCAATGTGGAGAATGGCGAGTGTCTGGATCTGATTTCCATAGATCATGTTATTGACTTTAGTCAAGATCTACATTTTGACTTCCAAGTTGTAATCAAGTATTGACCTTGTTACGTGGGCTTCGAGCAAATGGAGCCCCTGCACCTAATGGGCTACCTAATGCCCTGTTTCGTGATAGTGACATGTGGGCCAGCATTGTGCATAATTTATTTAGGGAAGTTTTGACACTGGGGGTTGTCCCAGAATCATGGCAAGGCAGCATAGTGCAACCTATTTATAAAAGCGTCCCGGTGGCAAATACTGCTAATTATCGACTAATCTCGCTGTCTGATGCAAAGGTATTTGCTTCTACTTATCTGATAGAATTGTAAGATTGGGCTGTGCAGGAGGGTATTATTCCATTTAATCAGACTGGTTTCCAGAAAGGACAATCCACTACTACAAATTTGTTGGCCCTAACCTTACTTGCGGAGAGGGCTGTCTTGAATAAACAAAATTTATATATTGCTTTTATTGACCTTAAGGCAGCCTTCGACTTTGTGCCTCGAAACCTGTTATGTAAAAAAACTGTCAGATCGGGGTATATCAAAGAAATTGCTTAAAGCTATTATTCTTCTGTATACCGACACTTGGCTTCAAGTTAAGCTGGGGTAGGGCAATTCCTTATCAAGGAAGATTAGAACATAGAACGGCCTAAAGCAGGGTTGTGTCCTTGCCCCCTGCTTATTTAATTTATTCTTATCAGATCTTTCTCAGCATCTGGATGTTGTTAATGGGCATGTTCCTAGGATGGGGGGGTGCAAAGGAGTTACCTCCAGTATGCCGATGACACAATTCTATCGGCTTGCAAAGACTTACTACTGACTTTGATGACTATATACAATAGAATGGCCTTGAATTGAATGTTTAAAAACTAAAGTGATGCAAATTGGTGTAGTTAAACCGAAATTTAATCCCTGAAAGGCCAGAGCAGGTACAATTGATATTGTTAAAACGTAGAGATACCTAGAGGTGATGTTTGACAATTGTGTGTCTTTTAAATTTCATTTTAAAGATTTAAGGGCCAAGGCTGTGACCTTGATCCATGCTTTTAAATGTTTAAAAAAATCACTGAACTGTCAATCATATGAGTTTATTCTTAAAGTAATCAAAGCCAAGTTACAACCAACCCTCATTTATGGTTCCCCCTTTACTAGCGGGAAAGATGTGAAGGTGCTTGACCTATTAATTGTCAAGGTCTTCAAAGCAACTTTTGGGATTGCCAGGTCAGTGTGTCCGGCAGCAATAAGATTGGAATTTGGTCTCCAGAGACAGAGTCTGGTATCAAAGGGAGCTTTTTTTAAATGTATGGTCTCATTGTGAACGTCAGCCCCTGCATCTTTAGGGAATATTTGTTGGCAAGAAATAGACAAGTCTGTCTACGCGGCTAAATGGAGATCCATTATTTTAACTTCCCTACAAGATATTGGCCTGCAAAGTGCACTGTGAGATTTGAAAATGCCCAATTATAAGGTAATTTAAAAAAAAGCATATCAAAGCTGAATGGTTTATATTGGATAAAAATGCATTAGCTGAGTAAAGTTATTAATGGTATGTGATTAATTCATACCAATCCCTGCGTGTCCATATCTGAATGTTTTGTTTTCTGCAAAGTTTTCAAAAACTTTTTAAGGTTGCATATGGGAATAAACCCAACAAAGGAGGGCACTCAATCTTGGATCAAGCAGTGGCCGGATTCTAACTGTAGATTTTGTGGATGGCCACAGGAAACGCTAGTACATATAGTATGTGTATGCCCCAAGCTGATTAATCTTGGACGTTTAGTTTTGAGACCTTACTTTTTGATGAGTGGCGTGAGATCTGCTTGACAGGCCTTAATCATGTTATTGTCTGGTGAATCGGTTCCATTATTATGTCAAGTGGTAAAAATGTTAATGGCAGTTGAAAAATGTTTAATACAATAAGGCAGATCTCCACTATTTTTATAGCTTTGGTGAAACAGTTTTAATCGGCTCATAAATGTTATCACCTATTAACTTTTGTTGCGAGGGTGTTAATTTGAAATGTAACAATAGCTGTGTTACCATCACTGTAAATTGATACACTTTTATTGTTTTGATATGATGGTCGTTGCAATTATTGCACATTAGCACTTTGAAAGGTAATTTGTACAAGAAATGTATAATAGAAACTTCTCCGCTTTTGTCACTTCTGCACTTTACCATTAGCACTTTGAAATAGGACATGTGTAGTGTTTCATAGTGGAAATAAATGGTTATTTGTTAGAATATTTTTCCGTCATGTATATGGAAATAGTATGCAATGCACGCCTTCACTTTATAATGTAAAATGTGCAATAATATCCTGTAATTAAGGATGTAAGGTGGTTAGATTTGGGTTTATTGATACGTTTTTAAATTGTATTTATTGGACAGTTTTTTTTATTACGTGATGAGAAGATGTTTTGCCTGTAATGTAAATGTGTTTTTCTTGGAGTTGTAAGATGTGATTGCAATGATTTTAATTAATCAAGCAATAAAGATTATATATATCTCACTGGCATGTAATGCAGTGTACTGACTAGTACTGTATATTTTGGAGTTTCCTTCTTACTCTGTACCCTCTACCGTAGTGTACTAACTCGTACAGTATACCTTTTAGTAGCTCTGTCACTCTGTACCATCCAATGCAGTGTACTGACTGGTACTTTATACCTTGGAGTAGTTCTGTTGTTCTGTACCATCCAATGCAGTGTACTGACTAGTACTGTATACCTTCTAGTAGCTCTGTTGCACTGCACCATCTAATGCAGGGTACTGACTATTACAGTACACCTTCTAATATCTCCCTAACTCTGTATTATCCAATGCAGGATACTGGCTAGTACTATGTACCTTCTAGTAGCTCTCTTACTCTGTACCATCAAATACAGTGTACTGACTACTACTCTGTGCCATCTAATGAGGTGTACTGACCAGTACTGTGTACCTTCTAGTAGCTCTCCTACTCTGCACCATCCAATACAATGTACTGCCTAGTACTGTATACCTTGGAGTAGCTCTGTTCCTCTCTGTCATATAACACAGTGTACTGACTAGTACAGTATACCTTGGAATAGCTCTGTCACTCTGTACCATCTAATGGATTAGTACAGTACACTTCTAGTGCCTCTGTCACTCTGTGACATCTAACATAGTGTACTAACTAGTACTATATAACTTCTAGCAGCTCTCGCACTCTGTACAAGCTTATACAGTGTACTGACTAGTACTGTTTACCTTTCAGTAGCTCTGTCACTCAGTACCATCTAATGCAGTGTACTGACTAGAACAGTAGACCTCCTAGTAGATCTGTCACTCAGAGACATATATTGCAGTGTACTGACACGTGCAATATACCTTCTAGTAGCTCTGTCCCTCTGTACCTTCTAATGTAGTGTACTGAATAGTACAGTACACTTCAGTACCTCTGTTACTCTCTGCCATCTAATGCAGTGTACTGGCTAATACCATATACCTTCTAGTAGCTCCCCTACTCTGCACTATCCAATGCAGAGTAGTGCCTAGTACTGTATACCTTGGAGTAGCTCTGTACCATCTAATGTGGTGTACTTTCTAATACAATATACCTTGTAATAGGTCTGTCACTCTGTACCATCTAATGGAGTGTACTGACTAGTACTGTACACTTTCTAGTAGCTCTGTCACTCCGTACCATCTAATGGAGTGTACTGACTAGTAAAGTATTACTTCTAGCAGCTCTCTCGCTCTGTACAATCTAATCCAAGGTACTGACTAGTACTGTTTTCCTTGTAGCAGCTCTGTTACTCTGTTCTATCTAATGCACTGTACTGAGTAGTACTGTGTACCTCGGAGTACCTCTGTCACTCTGTGCCATCCAATGCAGTGTACTGAGTAGCATGGTATACCTTCTAATAGCTCTCTTACTCTACACCGTCCAATGCAGTGAACTGATTAGTAGAGTATACCTTGGAGTAGCTCTGTCACTCTGTACCATCTAATGCGCTGTACTGACTAGTGCAGTAGACCTTCTAGTAGCTCTGTCACTCAGAGCCATACATTACAGTGTACTGACTGTTACAATATACCTTGGAGTAGCTCTGTGACTCAGAGCCATCTAATGCAGTGTACTGACTAGTACTGTATTACTTCTAGCAGCTCTCTCACCCTGTACAATCTAATCCAGGGTACTGACTAGAACTGTTATCTTTGTAGCAACTCTGTTGCTCAGTACAGTGAATTAGATGGTACAGAGTGACAGAGCTACTCCAAGGTATACCGTGCTAATCAGTACACTGCATTGGATGGTGGATGGTAAGAGAACTACTAGAAGGGATACAGTACTAGTCAGTACCCTGAATTAGATGGAATATAGTGACAGAGCTACTCCAAGGCGTACTGTACTAGTCAATACTTTATAATAGACAGTACAGAGTAACAGAGCTACTATAAGGTATACAGTGGTTCGAGGCATGTGGGCTGCTGAATTCATATCTGTGCATAGATCGCCGCCTAGTGTTGGGTCCGGATGTTTGCACGTTGTTGTCCTGGAAGAGTCTTCGAAGTATCCTGAGATAGGTGACTCCTCCCCTGGACCACAGTGCGCATGGGCATCCTCTCCATCCCCAGATGGTTTTTTTCCGCCATTGGGTTTGGATGTGCTTATCTTAGCTCAAGTTAGGAAAATTTCGTTTAAGGCCAAAAGGCCTTTAGTTTTCGTCGGTACTGTTCCCGCTCGGTGTCGACAGCTTTCTTACTTAGTTTAGAAACTTCTTCCAGTTTTTCGGATCCGTTTAATCCGACCATCGACCTTACATCGACGATGGAATCGAGGACCCCATTCAAGCGGTGTCCTTTATGCCACGCCAAATATCCACACATCGACGTCCACCCGGTGTGCAACAAATGCCTCTCGCCGGATCACGACGAATCGACATGTATGGCCTGTGCCCGATTCCGATCCAAGAAGACTCTCCGGAATCGACGGGCAGCGAGATTAGAAGCGCAGCAATCGGCACCGGCCCCGGCCAACATCTTCAGCACCGAGGACGAAGATGTTGAAAGCGTGGAAGAAATAAACTCCAGCCCCGCTTCCGAACACGATTCCCGATCGGAAGACACCGATGAAGCGCTTTTTCACAGGGAAGAAGCCGACGACGAGGTAGGAGACTACGATGAGGCCTTTGGGGCCGAAGAAGATAGCTCTGGTGAAGAGCAGGGCCTACCCGTCGAAACGGAGGCTATCAAAGTGCGTCATTCTACGGCTCCGGTCAAGGGATCGCCTCCGGGCCTTACCCGAGATCAATCCAAAAGTTCTTCGGCCCCGCCTTCAGGCCCGGCCTCGAACATCCAGCAAGAGCCATTATTACCGAAAAAGACTGGTTTCCCTTCAACGAAACCGAAACCAATCGTCGCACCACTTCCACAGAAACTGAAAGTGAAACTGGCAGTGGTCGGCTCGAAGCCCTCGAAGACCTCCACTCCTTCGACGCCAGCACAGACCATCGGCTCCGAACGCACTAAACGGGATTTCGGCGCCGGACTCGCTGCAGCGGATGTCGGTACCGACCCAAAAAAGAGGGCCGTCGGTCCCACAAAAGCGCCTCGGCCCCCGGCACCGAAGCAGTCGGCCCCGACCACCAAAGTTAAGATGGCCGCTCCATCGGAGTCCACTTCGAAGGCAGCGACACGGGTCAGGTCATCGACTCCATTGACCGCTACTACCTCTCCTCGAATCGATGAGCCTGTGGCTCCGAAGCAGTCAACGCCTACCTCTACGTAACCACTCGGCACCAAAGAACCTTCGGCGTTCTCGGTGCGACAAGTTGCGGCGTCATTGCAACGCATCAAAGAACGGGCAGCCCTCCAGTCCACGTCGGGCCCCGACCCGAAAAAGGCTCCAAAGGCACCTCCGGCACCAACCAACATCACTTTTGGTTTGCCGCCGTCCACGGCACCGAAGATGTTCGAGATCCGAACACGTGTCCGCCAGACGAGGTCCCCATCTACTGGACACTCTCCTACTGAGCCTTCACCGTCCCAATTCATCGATGCCGACACCGGCAGACTCATGCTCCGAAAACGGAAGGCCACGCCAGAGCAGGCCTTGGACTCTTACAGAATCCCTCTGAAGCAGAAACTGCCAGCAGAGTCGGAACCGGTTCTATACGAACGCCTGCATACGTCCTATCCGGATCCCCAGTCCTTTTCTCCGACGCCCTCCGACACGGACGTAATGGAGGATTACATAGGTGATGATACCACCTACCCTAGGGATATAGATCCTGAGGAGCAGCAGGACCCAGATCAAGCTCGGGATGACCCTGCAGACCTGGGTGCCGCAACAGATACCCAGGACACGCAGCTTTACGGCGCAAAAACTTCTCCCACAGAGGACACTGCTGCCTTCAATGCCCTCATAGAACGTGCTGCAGCCAATCATGGAGTGCAACTCGACTCTGACACAGTTGAGGACGACTTCCTGGTGGACACTTTCGCCTCCTCTGAGAGGACTGTCAAGACTTTGCCCATGTTGAAAGGTGTTCTCAAGCCAGCAAAGGACATTTTCAAGGAAACAACCAGGGCACGGGTGCTGAACCCCAGGATTGAAAAAAAATACAAACCTGCGCCCGGGGACCCTATGTACATTAGAGGTCAGTTACCTCTGGACTCCATGGTGGTTGCTAACGCTCGCAAACGAGCACACTCGCAAACAACAGGTGATGCTCCTCCCCCAGACAAGGAGTCCAAAGTGCTGGAGACCTCAGGCAAGAGGATTGCAGCTCAAGCAGCAAACATCTGGCGCATTGCCAATACACAGGCCCTCCTGGCTCGCTACGATCGTTCACACTACGACACACTAAAGTCACTACTCCAACATCTGCTAGACGAATACAAAGAGGCAGCGGAGCTCCTCATCAGAGAGGGACAACTTCTTACAAACGCATCCATTAAGTGCGCACTAGATGCTGCCGAGACAGCTGCGAGGGCGATAAACACCAGCGTCATGTTACGCCGACACGCTTGGTTACGAATCTCCGGATTCAAACCAGAGATTCAAAACAACATCCTAAATCAGCCAGTCAACCCTGACTACTTATTCGGACCAGAAGTTGACACCACCTTAGAAAAGATAAAAAAGGACACTGACACTGCAAAGTCAATGGGGGCTCTGCAAACGCAGACATTTCTTAGTGGCTCCTTTCGTCGCCCCGGGAATAGGGGAGCAGCTAGAGGACAGGGGTCACAGCAGCCATACAATAAAGGGGGCACACAGAGTACCTACGATAAAAACAACAGAGGTGGATATCGTGGCTCCAGCACCAAGGGCAGAGGACGCGGTTACGGCAACACCAGGTCCTCACCCAAGAACAAACAGTGATGCCCTCTCCCTTCCCTCCGACCACAGAACACCTGTCGGGGGGAGACTCCAGCGGTTCCTGTCCACGTGGAAAGCCATCACCACGGACAGGTGGGTCAGGGATATTATCCAGCACGGTTACTGTCTCGAATTAACCTCCACTCCACCCACAATACCGCCAAAGCACCGTCCTATGTCCGCAGAGCACTTAGCATTATTGCAAAAGGAAGTGCTAAGTATGCTGCAAAAAGGTGCAATAGAGGTCGTGCCCGTCAACCAGCAGGGGACAGGGGTGTACTCCCTGTACTTCCTAATCCCAAAAAAGGACGGGTCGCTCAGACCTATACTAGACCTCAGACCCCTCAACCACTACATTCTGTCAGAGCATTTTCATATGCTCACCCTACAGCAGGTTCTCCCGCTGCTCAGCCAGGGAGACTTCCTAGCCACACTAGACCTCAAAGATGCGTACTTCCACATACCCATCACACAGGAAATATCTCAGGTTCACTATTCAGGGACAGCACTATCAATTCAAAGTCCTCCCCTTCGGCATGACAACAGCACCCAGGGTTTTTACCAAGTGCCTAGCTACAGTGGCTGCACATCTACGGCGACGACACATTCACGTCTACCCTTACCTGGGCGACTGGCTTGTTCAGGCAAAGTCAGCCCAGCAATGTGCCAGCCACATGTCCCTCACCATTCACCTCCTTCACAGTCTGGGATTCTCACTAAATTACCCAAAATCACATCTACAACCCGCACACGTACAACAGTACCTGGGCGCGACCATAGACACTCTGGCAGCCACAGCTCAGCCAAATTTAGTGAGGATCAACAGCATGCAACTGCTGATCACAAAGTTCAAACCACAACACTCCCTTCCTGCGAGAGTGTTCATGCAGTTGATAGGCATGATGGCCTCCTGCATTTTCATAGTCCCGCACGCGAGACTACATATGCGCCCGCTTCAGGAGTGCTTAGCACGTCAATGGAATCAGGCTCACGGGCAATTAAAAGACCTAGTGTTGGTGAGCGGTCGGGCATACAACTCTCTGCATTGGTGGAATCCACAAAACCTTTGCAAGGGCCGACCGTTCCAAGAGCCTGTTCCACAAATAATACTGACGGCGGACGCGTCTCTCCAGGGATGGGGAGCTCATGTACTCAATTACACAGTGCAGGGACTATGGACAACACAGCAAAGGAAGATGCACATCAACCTTCTGGAACTGATGGCAATCTTCCTGGCAATGAAGGCATTCAAAGTACACTTGTGCAACAAAGTCGTGTTGATCCGGACGGACAACATGACTGCCATGTACTACATACAGAAGCAGGGAGGAACACACTCTCCACAGTTGTCTCATCTGGCTCAGAGCATGTGGAAGTGGGCCATTCAGAGGAACATATTCCTCATGGCGGAACACCTCCCGGGCAAGGACAACCAGATGGCGGATCTGCTCAGCAGACCCAGCCACCAGATGCACGAGTGGGAGCTACACCCATCAGTACTCCAACCGTACTTCCAACAGTGGGGTCATCCAGAGATAGACCTATTCGCCACAAACGAAAACGCAAAATGCCAAAGCTTTGCCGCCAGGTTCCCACATCCACAATCGCAGGGCAATGCGATATGGATGAACAGGTCCGGCAGATTTGCGTAAGCTTTTCCCCCAGCGCCATTAATACCGCTGGTGGCACGCAAACTGCGACAGCACTCACTGACGCTCATCCTAGTTGCTCCAACATGGGCGCGCCAGCCATGGTACACCACCTTTCTGGAACTTTCCGTGGTGCCGCATCAAAGGCTGCGGATAAAACCTGCACTCCTAACGCAGAGCCATGGCGAAATTCAGCACCCAGATCCGCAACAGCTGAACCTGGCAATCTGGCTCCTGAAGTCTTAGAGTTTGGCTACCTAAACCTGCCACCTGACTGTATGGAGATCATCAAGGAGACCAGGAGACCCACTACCAGAGCTTGCTATGCAGCTAAATGGAAGAGGTTTGTCATTTACTGCACCCACAATGACATCAACCCGCTAGACGCATCCATTCAAAACATAATCTGTTACCTCTTACACCTATACCGATGCAATCTGGCATACACCTCAATACGCATCCATTTAACTGCAATAGCAGCCTATCTCCAGAACAGGCAGCACCTCTCTTTATTCAGAGTGCCTGCCATCAAAGCTTTCTTGGAGGGACTTAAACGAGTAATTCCCCCAAGACACCCACCAGCACCAGTGTGGAACCTCAACTTGGTCCTCACCAGACTAATGGGTCCACCCTTCGAACCTCTCCACTCATGTGAGATTCAATTCCTCACCTGGAAAGTAGCTTTCCTAGTCGCAATCACTTCGTTAAGAAGAGTTAGTTAACTCCAGGCACTAACCATTCAAGAGCCATTCATACAGGTTCACGCAAACAGGGTCGTACTGCGTACCAACCCCAAATTCATGCCTAAAGTAATATCGCAGTTCCACATGAATCAAACTATTGAACTGCCTGTTTTCTTTCAGAATCCACAAAATGTCGCTGAAAGAATGCTCCATACACTAGATGTAAAGAGGGCCCTCATGTACTATATTGACAGAACTAAAGACTTTAGGAAGACAAAACAACTTTTCGTTGCCTTTTCTCCACAACACAAAGGCAACGCCATCTCCAAAGCAGGTATAGCCAGATGGATCATTAAATGTATTCAAATTTGCTATCAAAAGGCTAAACGCACATTAACGATTCCCCCACGAGCCCACTCAACGCGTAAGTTAGGGGCATCCATGGCTTTCCTGGGAAACATTCCTTTACAGGAAATATGTAGAGCAGCCACATGGTCCACTATACATACATTTACCAAACACTACTGTGTAGATGTACACTCAAAACAGCAGGCAGCTGTAGGACAGGCTGTTCTCAAAACTCTTTTTCAGACTGCTGCAGCTGGCACTGGTAGCCGCCGCTAATAGGAGGTACTGCTATGTATTCTATGCACAGATATGAATTCAGCAGCCCACATGCCTCGAACTGAATATGCTACTTACCAGTATGCATCTGTTCTTGGCATGTAGGGCTGCTGACATTCATATCGCCCACCCTCCTCCCCGGCGCCTGTAGCAGCTGCAGCTCTCAGAATTACTGTATAGCATGGTCATCACTTCCTGTATCTACTCCATCACTGCCACAATGGTGAAAAACAATCTGGGGACGGAGAGGATGCCCATGCGCACTGTGGTCCAGGGGAGGAGTCACCTATCTCAGGATACTTCGAAGACACTTCCAGGACAACAACGTGCAAACATCCGGACCCAACACTAGGCGGCGATCTATGCACAGATATGAATGTCAGCAGCCCTACATGCCAAGAACAGATGCATACTGGTAAGTAGCATATTCACTACTCTGTACACTGCATTTGATGGCACAGAGTGACAGAGCTGCTCCAAGGTATAGAGTACTGACAATTACTCTATACCTTGGAGTAGCTCTGCCACTTTGTGTCATCTAATGCAGTGAACTGACTAGTACAGTGTACCTTCTCGTAGCTAGCTCACTAGTGTACTGACTAGTACTGTTTCCTTGTAGTAGCTCTGTCACTGTACCATCTAATACAGTGTACTGACTAGTACAGTATACCGTGGAGTAGCTAGTACAGTGCCCTACCTGCTCTCCGCTCTATGTAGCGCTGTTCGGTGTAGTGTGTGCTCTGGATGAATACGCGCTTTAGTGTAGTGAGCAGTATAGTGCCGGTGCACTTTAGTGCAGTGAGCAGTCTAGTGCCGCACGCTTTAGTGTAATGAGCGGTCTAGTGCTGTGTGCTTTAGTGTAGTGAGCAGTCTAGTGCCGCGCGCTTTAGTGTAGTGAGCAGTCTAGTGCCGCACGCTTTAGTGTAGTGAGCGGCCTAGTGCTGTGTGCTTTAGTGTAGTGAGCAGTCTAGTGCTGCGCTCTCTAGCGCCGCGTGCTCCTTCCAGATGTGATGTACATTAATCATATGTAAAACAGAAGCAGTAATTACAGCCTTTCTTTGTGTCGTTAAATCTCTAATTGTGAATCTCTTCTCTGCAGTGATGGTGACTCTGGATCCTCACACGGCTCATCCTCGGCTCCTCCTGTCTGAGGGGCGGAGACGTGTGAGAGAGACGGGCACAACACAGTCCCTGCCGGACACCCCCAAGAGATTCACCTCCTGGCCTTGTGTGCTGGGGAGCGAGGGGTTCACCTCCGGCAGGGGGTCGCAGCAGAGTCTGTGAACAGGAAGGGACACTTCACATGGTCACCTGAGGGGGGAGTCTGGGCTGTGGAGAGGTGGGGGGGTCATTACAAGGCTCTCACCTCCCCTCAGAGCCCTCTGTACCCTCGTGAGAAGCCCCTGAAGCTGGGGGTGTATCTGGACTACGAGGGGGGGCGGCTGTCCCTGTACAATGCTGACTCCATGGAGCTTCTCTACTCCTTCCCACAGGCCACCTTCACAGAGAGGCTCTTCCCGATCTTTGGTTTCGGTGGTCTCTGCCTCTGGAACGGAGCGGAGCTGAGGCTGGTGTGAGCCCCTCACCCCTCCCCCTCAACTGTCATCCACGGTTCAAACTCCAACATTCCAAAGGACCTTCTTCACAATGTCCCTCTCGCCTGTTACCATGACAACCAGAAGCCTCACGTGAAACTATGTACCTTTTTAAAACAAGGCCAGACAATGTTTGCCATGTGAATCATTACCAAACCACATGTAACATATGATAAAGTCTCTGCAGAATTAAACAAGCATTGGCATAGCCAATAGGTCTCGCCTTTGGGACCTTAGAAGTGTTTAGGTATGTTGTAGAGCAGTGTGGCTGCTGTGCTCCGTACTGCAAACTTGGTGTCTAGTGCAGTGACGTGGGGCAGTGGCATGGTGGGGTGTGTTGTTATAAGGTGAGTTTTGGTGGGATGCATGTGGGCAGTGTGCTGGGGTGCATGTGGGTGGCATATGCATCCTTACAACAAAAATCACCAATTGTAATTAGATTAATAATACTTGTCTGCAAACTATTGAAAGGGCAATAAGGGTGAATGTAATATGCATGGCCCCATGGACCAATCTAACAAGTTACCTTCACATTTTTATTGTCGCCTGACAACATCTGCACACGCAAGGACATGTTCTTTGCAGAAGCCATCTTAATCCTCCTCGCTACTTTAGCATCAGTGGAAACAGCCACTGGATAAAACTCCGATCTCTCTCCCGCAGACACATTATTTGCCAAGGTTATTTTTACATTTCTATTGTTGCCTAAATACCTTTAAACACACAAGGACATGTTCTATGCAGCAGGCATCTTCATCCTTTGCGCTACTTTAACATGAGCCGAAACAGTCACAAGATAAAACTTCCTATCTATCTCCTGCAGAAACATTAATTGCCAAGGTTACCTTTACATTTTTAGTGTTGCCTGAAAACCTCTCCACACACAAGCGCATGTTCTTTGCAGCAGGGCTCTTAATCCTCTGCTTCACTTTAACCCCTTGTGTGCCACGCCCTTTCCCCGCCCTGTGCCGGGCGTTGCATTAGCGGGCGGGGTTCATGACGAGCTGGACTCGTCATGGGCACAGCGCAACCGCGGCCCATGACGAGTCCAGCTCGTCATGGGCACAGAAGGGGTTAACATGAGTCAGAACAGCCACTAGATACAACTCTAATGTCTCTCTCCAGTAGGAACCCTAATCACCAAAGTGACCTTTACAGTTTTATTGTCGTCTGAAAACCTCTTGACACACAAGGACATGTTCTTTACAGCAGACATCTTAATCCTCTGCACTACCTTAGCATCAATGGAAACAGCTACTAGATAAAAGTCCGATCTCTCTCCAGCTGGAACATTAATCACTAAAGTAACCTTAAACAGTTTTATTGTTGCTTGAAAACCTCTGAACACACAGAAACATGATCCTGTGCAGCTACTTTAGCATGAGAGGAAGAAGCCACTAGATAAAACTTCCACCTCACAAGTTACCGTTACAGTTTTATTGTTGCCTAAAAACCTACAGACACACAAGGGAATGTTCTTTGCAGGAGGCATATCAAACCTCTGCGCTACTTAAACGTGAGTGGGAACAGCCACTACATAAAACTCTTATCTCTCTCCAGCAGGAACATTAATTGCCAAAGCTACCTTTACATTTTTATTGCTGCCTGAATACTTCTGAACACACAAGAACATGTTCTTTGCAGCAGGCATCTTAATCCTCTGCGCTACTTCAGCATGAGTGAAAACAGCCACTAGATAAAACTCCCATCTCTCTCCAACTGGAACTTTATGTCAGGAACCACGGAACAGCGCACCGCCGGCCAGGACTTTCTAATGGCCGAGTACGTTTCCCTGATAAACTACACCTCCCGTCGGGCGTTGCGAGAGACGCAACACGTGACTCGCGTCACGCCCGTCGAGGACGTAAAAGGGGAAAGGTCGAAACCGTCGGAGCCGATAATTCTGATATTCCGGAAGCGACCAGGAAGCGCGGAGGATCGGTGACGAAGACACGGAGCCAGCCCGAGCGAGAGAGGAGGAAGCGGAACGCCAGATTCAAAAACCCCGAGGTAGGCGTGTCTGTGACCGAATTATTCTCTCGGCTCTACCGCGAGCTAATCCGAGGAACGAAGTACACTAATTCGTTGAGGAGAAGCTCCCGGAACATTTGCTTTAGTATAGCCCCTCTGTTGGAGAGACCGGCTGGTCTCATGCAGAGGAGCGGTGACAACCTTTTGACCAAAGTCCACGTACCGTGAATACTCGCTAACGAACAAGTCAGTTCGTGGAGCGTGGAAGAACCAACGGAACTATATTCCTATGGGTACTAGATGCAGCCTGTGGGAACCTAGTATTGTGTGAATCACAATTCGTACGCCCTCAAGAGTGCTGTAACGAATGAGGGGAGTACGGTGGTGCTTAGAGAATTGCTGGCATAGTGCGTCGGGCGATCAGTCAAGCCCCCACCGCCAGTCCTCATCATTGTTTCTTTTCTATTTTTTATGCAGACATACGAGAGAGCGTCCAGACAGGGTGGTGTTACCTCCAGTGGCTTAGAACATAAACAGGTTACGCAAGTGGGTACAAGTAACATAAGGTTCTGTAGAAATGTCCTGTTCCCTGTGTTGGCGCTAAGGCGATGCTTTATACCTCTGTTCTCCCTTTTGTATTTGTACTAGTTGCCTGAGTCCACTGGTCACTGCCTCTTGCTCTCCCATATATGTCTTTGACGTACCTTCTTTTCCTTTACAGGTGAGGGGGCAATTTAGGTTGGCAAACGCTGATGTTTAAGATAACGCAAGTGTTTCAGTTTACTCAGACCAGGGTCTCATAGGTGTCTTGTGTTCTTTTCCTTTTCAGATCTCCCTCCCTGCCGTCCCCATCCTTTCCTTCCCCCGCTCGATCACCCCAAAAGTCCGTGTACTCACACACGCCGGACTTGGGGTCATCCAGAGGTGGGCCCCCCTAGAGCATCAACACAGCCCCGGGGACATCGGAACGGAGGAACCTGACACTTTATTCGCCAAAGTTACCTTTACATTTTTATTGTTGCCTGAAACCCTTTAAATACACCAGGACATGTTCTTTGCAGCAGGCATCTGAATCCTCTATGGTACTTTAGCATGAGAGGAAACAGCCACTAGAAAAAAATCCGATCTCTCTCCAGCAGGAACATTAATCGCCAGTTACCTTTACATTTTTATTATTGCCTGGAAACCTCTGAACACACAAGGACATGTTCTTTGCAGCAGGCATTTGAATCCTCTATTGTACTTTAGCGTGAAGGGAAACAGCAACTAGATAAAACTCCGACCTCTCTCCTGCAGGAACATTATTCGCCAAAGTTACCTTTACATTTTTATTATTTCATAAAACTCCCATCTCGCTCCGGCATAAACATTAATCGCTAAAATGACCTTCACATTTTTATTGTCACCTGAAAATGTCAACACACAAGGACATTTTCTTTGCAGCAGGCATCTTAATCGTCTGCGCTGCTTTAGCAGGACGGAAAACAGCCACTAGATAAAACTCTGATCTCTCTCCAGCAAGAGCATTAATTGCCAAAGTTACCTTTACATTTTTATTGTTGGCTGAAAACCTATGAACACACAGGGACATGTTCTTTGCAGCAAGCATCTTAATCCTCTGCACTACTTTAGCATGAGTTGAAACAGCCACTAGATAAAACGTCCTTCTCTTTCCCGCAGGAACATTAATCGCCATTCTTACCTTTACATTTTTATGGTTGCCTGAAAACCTATGAACACACAAGGACATGTTCTTAGAAGCAGGCATCTTAATCCTCTGCTCTACTTTAACATGAGTGGAAACAGCCACTGGATAAAACTCCGATCTCGCTCCCGTAGGAACATTAAACGCTAAATTACCTTTACATTTATTATTATTTCCTGAAAACCTATGAACACACAAGGATATGTTCTTTGCAGCAGGCATCTTAATCCTCTGTGCTACTTTAGCATGAGTGGAAACTGCCACTAGATTAAATTCCGATCTCTCTCGCCAAAGTTACCTTTACATTTTTATTGTTGCCTGAAAACCTACAGACACACAAGGACATGGTCTTTGCAGCAGGCATCTTAATCCTCCACACTTCCTTAGCATGAGTGGAAACCGCCACTAGATAAAATTCTGATCTCTCTCCCGCAGAAACATTAACTGCCAAGTTTACCTTTAAATTGTTATTGTTGCCTGAAAACCTATGAACATACAAGGATATGTTCTTTACAACAGGCATCTTAATCCTCTGCGCTACTTTAGCATGAGTGGAAACTGCCACTAGATTAAATTCCGATCTCTCTCGCCAAAGTTACCTTTACATTTTCATGTCGCCTGAAAACCTACAGACACACAAGGACATGGTCTTTGCAGCAGGCATCTTAATCCTCCGCGCTTCCTTGGCATGAGTGGAAACCGCCACTAGATAAAATTCGGATCGCTCTCCCGCAGAAACATTAATTGCCAAGTTTACCTTTAAATTTTTATTGTTGCTTGAAACCCTCTGGACACACAAGGACATGTTCTTTGCAGCAGACATCTTAATCCTCTTCGAAACTTTAGCATGAGTGGAAACAGCCACTAGATAAAACTTCGATCTGTCTCCTGCAGGAACATTAATTTCCAAAGTTATAACTTTACATTTTTATTGTTGCCTCAAAATCTCAGGACACACAAGAACATGTTCTTCACAGCAGGCCTCTTAATCCGCTGTGCTTCCTTAGCATGAGTGGAAACAGCCACTAGATAAAATTCTGATCTCTTTCTCCAGCAGGAACGTTAATCGCCAGTTACCTTTACATTTTTATTGTCGCCTGAAAACGTCTGAACACAGAAGGACATGTTCTTTGCAGCAGGCATCTTAATCATGTGCACTACTTTAGCATGAGTGGAAACAGCCACTAGATAAAACTCTGATCTCTCTTCAGCAGGAACATAAATCGCCAAAGTTACCTTTACATTTT
This sequence comes from Triturus cristatus, assembly GCF_964204655.1. Taxonomy (NCBI): domain Eukaryota; kingdom Metazoa; phylum Chordata; class Amphibia; order Caudata; family Salamandridae; genus Triturus; species Triturus cristatus. Next base: position 464,380,812 of record NC_140579.1, on the reverse strand, counting down.
TATTGCTGCCTAAAATCCCACAGACACACAAGGACATGTTCTTTGCAGCAGATATCTTCATCCTTTGCGCTACTTTAGTATGACTCGAAAAAGCCACAAGATAAAACTTCCTCTCTCCCGCAGATACATTTATTGCCAAGGTTACCTTTACATTTTTATTGTTGCCTGAAAACCTCTGGACACACAAGGACATTTTCTTTGCAGCAGTCATCTTAATCCTCTGCACTACTTCAGCATGAGTGGAAACAGCCACTAGATACAACTCCGATCTCTCTCCCACAGAAACATTAATCGCCAAAGTTACCTTTACATTTTGATTATTGCATGAAACTCCCATCTCTCTCCAGCATAAACATTATTCACTAAAGTTACTGTCACATTTTTAATGTTGCCTGAAACCTCTGAACACACAGAAACATGTTGCTTGCAGCAGGCTTCTCAATCCTCTGTGCTACTTTAGCAGGAGAGATCGCAAGTCTGGAAAAGGAAATACAAGATCTAAATCTACCAGAAGAAATGGAACGGAATTTGGTGGTTCTTAAGGAAGAGTTACACAAACACCAGTTATGCTTAAAAGACAAAAAATCACAGAAGATCAGGAGAGATGAAAGGGATTATCAAAATGGAAGAGTATTCACTTTTGCTAAAAAGTATGATAACATCAAGACTAGCACCAATATGGAGATATTAGAACGTAATCTCCAGCCAGCTGACACAATTGGTATCTCAGATACTTTGAGTATGAGCAGTCTAAACAGCAGTGAATCACTTAACCTGCAGGAACAAGCAATGGGTGCAGTTGCTGATCCCTTTTTAGGTCTCGCGAGCCAAAGGCTCGAAGAGACATTTTGTATGTGGGATTTTCAAAGTGCTACCCACAGTTTTGGCTGGCCTAAACCTTGAGTGCACGATCACATGCACGTGCACAGCTGCTCCCACTCCCCCCTCCCTTCTCTATAGCTTTCTTTCACTTTAGCCGCTTTGACCCTTGCATTCCCCCCTCCCTTCTCACCCAGCCCTTTGATGCTCTGCTCGATTACTTTCACTTTCGCGGCTACAAACTTTCCACTCCCCCCTCCCTTCTCTATAGCTTTCTTTCACTTTAGCTGCTTTGACCCTTGCATTCCCCCCTCCCTTCTCACCCAGCCCTTTGATGCTCTGCTCGATTACTTTCACTTTCGCCGCTACAAACTTTTCAAGCCTTTTACCTCCTTTGATTTTCTTTTATTTTGCTGAGCCTTGATTCATACGCGCTTGTGATTTCAAGGGAAGTCTTACCCATCTTCAACTAACAGCATGCAGCCAAGCGTGAAGGATTATAGCTTGTACTTTCATTTCATATCATCTACAGCGCGTGTCCTCTAACGCAAGTAAATAAATGTAAAGGCACGATCAGACAAACGGTAAGGATAATCGCTTGTGCTTCCATTCAACTTTGTCTTCAGCACGTGTGTTTGTCAGCGCGCAGCAGATTTTCATGTTTCCTCGCTCATGACTATACATTGACGCTTGCATCATGTTTCTCCATCTCTCCCTTCCTCCTATGTTGTCCTTAGTTAACTTTACATCACTCTCTGCTCCTTTGCCACACACTAATTTGTCCTCAGTTTATCGCCTTCACGCTTTGCTTCCACTGATAGCATAACATAACATAGTATAGCATAACAAAACAAAGCATAGCATAACAAAACATAGCATAGCATCACAAAACATAGCATAGCATCACAAAACATAGCATAGCATAACAAAACAAAGCCTAGCATAGCAAAACACAACAAAACATAGCATAGCATAACAAAAAATAGTATATCATAAAAAACACAACAAAAAATAGCATAGCATAACAAAAAATATCAAAACAAAACATAGCATAGCATAACAAAGCATAGCATAACAAAACAAAGCATAGCATAACAAAACATAGCATAGCATAACAAAACATAGCATAGCATAGCATAAGAAAAAATAGCACAGCATTACAAAACTCAACAACACATAGCATAACAAAACATAGCAAAACAAAGCAAAGCATTGCATACCAAAACCCAACAAAACGTAGCATAGCATAACAAAACATAGCATAGCATCACAAAACATAGCATAACAAAACATAGCATAACAAAACAAAGCATAGCATAACAAAACACAACAAAACAGCATAGCATATAGCATAACACAACATAGCATAGCATAACAAAATATAGCATAACAAAACATAGCATAACAAAACACAACAAAACGTAGCATAACTAAACACAGACACAGGGCAAAATGCAAAGTACTGTGGTGGGGGAGGGAGGGGAGCGCGCACAAGCCCAAAGACGTGCAAGCCCGCTCCATTCATCAGCTTTTGGATGTTATAAAATCCACAGTAGTTTAATACACCATAACATAGCATAACATAACAAAACATAGCCTAGCCTAACATAAAATAACAGCATAACATAACAGAACATAGCCTAACATAACAAAACATACCATTACATAACATAATAAAACATAGCCTAGCGTTGCATACCATTGCATAGCATACCATAACTTAACATAACATAACAAAACATAGCCTCGCCTAACATAACAAATCATAACATAGCATAACAAAACATAACATAGTATAGCATAACATAACAGTATAGCATAACATAACAGTATAGCATAACAAAACAAAGCATAGCATAACAAAACATAGCATAGCATCACAAAACATAGCATAACAAAACAAAGCCTAGCATAGCAAAACAAAACCATTGCATAGCATACCATAACTTAACAAAACTTAACATAACATAAAAAAAACATAGCCTCGCCTAACATAACATAGCATAACAAATCATAACATAGCATAACATAGTATAGCATAACATAACATAGTATAGCATAACATAACATAGTATAGCATAACAAAACATGACGAAACATAGCATAGCATCACAAAACAAAGCCTAGCATAGCAAAACACAACCATTGCATAGCATACCATAACTTAACAAAACACAACATAACATAAAAAAACATAGCCTCGCCTAACATAACATAACAAATCATAACATAGCATAACAAAACATAACATAGTATAGCATAACATAACATAGTATAGCATAACATAACATAGTATAGCATCACAAAACATAGCATAACAAAACAAAGCCTAGCATAGCAAAACACAACAAAACATAGCATAACAAAACAGTATAGCATAAAAAACACACAACAAAAAATAGCATAACATAACAAAAGTATCAAAACAAAACATAGCATAACAAAGCATAGCAAAACAAAGCATAGCATGGCATAACAAAACATAGCATAGCATAAGAAAAAATAGCATAGCATAACAAAACTCAACAACACATAGCATAACAAAACATAGCAAAACAAAGCATTGCATAACAAAACACAACAAAACGTAGCGTAGCATAACAAAACATAGCATAGCATAGCAAAACAAAACATAGCATAACAAAACACAACAAAACATAGCATAACATCACAAAACATAGCATAACATCACAAAACATAGCATCACAAAACATAGCATAACAAAACATAGCATAACAAAACAAAGCATAGCATAACAAAACACAGCATAGCATAACAAAACACAACATAGCATAGCATAACAAAATATAGCATAACAAAACATAGCATAACATAACAAAACACAACAAAACATAGCATAACTAAACACAAAATAGCATAACATAACAAAACATAACAAAACAGCATTGCATAACAAAAAATGGCATAACAAAACAAAACATAGCATAGCATAACAAAGCATAGCATAACAAAACATAACATAGCATAACAAAACATAGCATAACAAAATACAACAAAATATAGCATAGCATAACTAAACAAAACATAGCATAAAACATAGCATAACAAAACAAACCATAGCATAACAAAACATAGCATAGCAAAACAAAACATAGCATAACAAAACACAACAAAACATAGCATAGCATCACAAAACATAGCATAGCATACCAAAACATAGCATAACAAAACAAAGCATAGCATAACAAAACACAACAAAACAGCATAGCATAACAAAACATAGCATAACAAAACACAACATAGCATAGCATAACAAAATATAGCATAACAAAACATAACAAAACAAAACGTAGCATAACTAAACACAAAATAGCATAGCATAACAAAAAATGGCATAACAAAACAATACATAGCATAACCCCTTGTGTGCCCATGACGAGCTGGACTCGTCATGGGCCGCGGTTGCGCTGTGCCCATGACGAGTCCAGCTCGTCATGAACCCCGCCCGCTAATGCAACGGCCGGCACAGGGCGGGGAAAGGGCGTGGCACACAAGGGGTTAACAAAGCATAGCATAACAAAACATAACATAGCATAACAAAACATAGCATAGCATAACAAAAAACAAAACACAACAAAACATAGCATAGCATAACTAAACAAAACAGCATAGCATAAAAAAACAGAATAGCATATCAAAACAAAACATAGCATAACAAAGCATAGCATAGCATAACAAAACATAGCATAGCATAACAAAGCATAGCAAAACACAACAAAGCATAGCATAACACAACACAACAAATCACAGCATAGCATAACAAAACGTAGCATAGCAAAACAAAACATAGCATAATAAAACAAGGCATAGTATAACAAAACATAGCATAGCATCGCAAAACATAGCATAGCATAACAAAACAAAGCATAGCATAGCAAAACACAACAAAGCATAGCATAGCATAACAAAACATAGCATAGCATAACAAAACATAGCATAGCAAAACAAAGCCTAGCATAGCAAAACACAACCATTGCATAGCATACCATAACTTAACAAAACATAACATAACATAAAAAACATAGCCTCGCCTAACATAACATAACAGATCATAACATAGCATAACAAAACATAACATAGTATAACATAGTATAGAATAACATAACATAGTATAGCATAACAAAACATAGCATAACATCACAAAACATAGCATCACAAAACATAGCATAACAAAACATAGCATAACAAAACAAAGCATAGCATAACAAAACACAGCATAGCATAACAAAACACAACATAGCATAGCATAACAAAATATAGCATAACAAAACATAGCATAACATAACAAAACACAACAAAACATAGCATAACTAAACACAAAATAGCATAACATAACAAAACATAACAAAACAGCATTGCATAACAAAAAATGGCATAACAAAACAAAACATAGCATAGCATAACAAAGCATAGCATAACAAAACATAACATAGCATAACAAAACATAGCATAACAAAATACAACAAAATATAGCATAGCATAACTAAACAAAACATAGCATAAAACATAGCATAACAAAACAAACCATAGCATAACAAAACATAGCATAGCAAAACAAAACATAGCATAACAAAACACAACAAAACATAGCATAGCATCACAAAACATAGCATAGCATACCAAAACATAGCATAACAAAACAAAGCATAGCATAACAAAACACAACAAAACAGCATAGCATAACAAAACATAGCATAACAAAACACAACATAGCATAGCATAACAAAATATAGCATAACAAAACATAACAAAACAAAACGTAGCATAACTAAACACAAAATAGCATAGCATAACAAAAAATGGCATAACAAAACAATACATAGCATAACCCCTTGTGTGCCCATGACGAGCTGGACTCGTCATGGGCCGCGGTTGCGCTGTGCCCATGACGAGTCCAGCTCGTCATGAACCCCGCCCGCTAATGCAACGGCCGGCACAGGGCGGGGAAAGGGCGTGGCACACAAGGGGTTAACAAAGCATAGCATAACAAAACATAACATAGCATAACAAAACATAGCATAGCATAACAAAAAACAAAACACAACAAAACATAGCATAGCATAACTAAACAAAACAGCATAGCATAAAAAAACAGAATAGCATATCAAAACAAAACATAGCATAACAAAGCATAGCATAGCATAACAAAACATAGCATAGCATAACAAAGCATAGCAAAACACAACAAAGCATAGCATAACACAACACAACAAATCACAGCATAGCATAACAAAACGTAGCATAGCAAAACAAAACATAGCATAATAAAACAAGGCATAGTATAACAAAACATAGCATAGCATCGCAAAACATAGCATAGCATAACAAAACAAAGCATAGCATAGCAAAACACAACAAAGCATAGCATAGCATAACAAAACATAGCATAGCATAACAAAACATAGCATAGCAAAACAAAGCCTAGCATAGCAAAACACAACCATTGCATAGCATACCATAACTTAACAAAACATAACATAACATAAAAAACATAGCCTCGCCTAACATAACATAACAGATCATAACATAGCATAACAAAACATAACATAGTATAACATAGTATAGAATAACATAACATAGTATAGCATAACAAAACATAGCATAGCATCACAAAACATAGCATAGCATAACAAAACAAAGCCTAGCATAGCAAAACACAACCATTGCATAGCATACCATAACTTAACAAAACACAACATAACATAAAAAACATAGCCTCGCCTAACATAACATAACAAATCATAACATAGCATAACAAAACATAACATAGTATAGCATAGTATAGCATAACAAAACATAGCATAGCATCACAAAACATAGCATAACAAAACAAAGCCTAGCATAGCAAAACACAACAAAACATAGCATAGCATAACAAAACAGTATAGCATAAAAAACGCACAACAAAAAATAGCATAACATAACAAAAGTATCAAAACAAAACATAGCATAGCATAACAAAGCATAGCATAACAAAACAAAGCATAACAAAACATAGCATAGCATAACAAAACATAGCATAGCATAAGAAAAAAATAGCATAGCATAACAAAACTCAACAACACATAGCATAACAAAACATAACAAAGCAAAGCATTGCATAACAAAACACAACAACACGTAGCGTAGCATAACAAAACATAGCATAGCATAACAAAACATAGCATAGCAAAACACAACAAAACATAGCATAGCATCACAAAACATAGCATAACAAAACATAGCATAACAAAGCATAGCATAACAAAGCATAGCATAACAAAACACAACATAGCATATATAATAGCATAGCATAACAAAACTCAACAACACATAGCATAACAAAACATAACAAAGCAAAGCATTGCATAACAAAACACAACACGTAGCGTAGCATAACAAAACATAGCATAGCATAACAAAACATAGCATAGCATAACAAAACACAACAAAACAGCATAGCATCACAAAACAGCATAACAAAACATAGCATAACAAAGCATAGCATAACAAAACACAACATAGCATAAAACATAGCATAGCATAACAAAACACAACATAGCATAGCATAACAAATTATAGCATAACAAAACATAGCATAACATAACAAAACACAACAAAACAGCATAACTAAACACAAAATAGCATAGCATAACAAAACAGAACAAAACAGCATTGCATAACAAAAAATGGCATAACAAAACAAAATATAGCATAGCATAACAAAACATAACATAGCATAACAAAATACAACAAAACATAGTATAGCATAACTAAACAAAACATAGCATAGCATAAAACATAGCATAACAAAACAAAACATAGCATAACAACGCATAGCATAACAAAACATAGCATAGCATAGCAAAACACAACAAAACATAGCATAGCATACCAAAACATAGCATAACAAAAGAAAGCATAGCATAACAAAATACAACAAAACAGCATAGCATAACAAAACAAAACATAGCATAGCATAACAAAATATAGCATAACAAAACATAGCATAACAAAACGTAGCATAACTAAACACAAAATAGCATAGCATAACAAAACACAACAAAACAGCATAGTATAACAAAAAATGGCATAACAAAACAATACATAGCATAGCATAACAAAACATAGCATAGCATAACAAAAAACAACAAAACACAACAAAGCATAGCATAACTAAACAAAACACAGCATAGCATAAAAAACATAGAATAGCATATCAAAACATAGCATAACCAAACCGCATAACAAAGCATAGCATAGCATAACAAAGCATAGCATAGCAAAACACAACAAAGCATAGCATAACACAACACAACAAATCACAGCATAGCATAACAAAACATAGCATAGCAAAACAAAACATAGCATAACAAAACAAAGCATAGTATAACAAAACACAACAAAACATAGCATAGCATCGCAAAACATAGCATAGCATAACAAAACAAAGCATAGCATAGCAAAACACAACAAAACATAGAATAGCATAACAAAACATAGCATAGCATAACAAAACATAGCATAGCATAACAAAACACAACAAAACATAGCATAGCATAACAAAACACAACAAAACATAGCATAGCATAGCTAAATAAAACATAGCTTAGCATAAAAAACATAGAATAGCATAGCATATCAAAACATAGCATAAAAAAGCATAGCATAACAAAACCTAGCATAGCATAGCAAAACACAACAAAACATAGCATAGCATAAGACAACACAACAAATCACAGCATAGCATAACAAAGCATAGCATAACAAAACATAGCATAGCATAACAAAACAAAGCATAGCATAACAAAAAACAACAAAACAGCAGAGCATCGCAAAACATAGCATAGCATAACAAAACATAGCACAGCATAGCAAAACATAGCATAGCATAACAAAACATAGCATAGTATAACAAAACATAGCATAGCATAACTAAACAAAACATAGCATAGCATAGCATAAAAAACATGGAATAGCATAGCATATCAAAACACAACATAGCATAAAAAAGCATAGCATAGCATAACAAAACATAGCATAGCAAAACACAACACAACATACTTTCACTTTCGCCGCTACAAACATTCCACTCCTCCTCCCTTCTCTATAGCTTTCTTTCACTTTAGCCGCTTTGACCCTTGCATTCCCCCCTCCCTTCTCACCCAGCCCTTTGATGCTCTGCTCGATTACTTTCACTTTCGCCGCTACAAACTTTTCAAGCCTTTTACCGCCTTTGATTTTCTTTTATTTTGCTGAGCCTTGATTCATACGCGCTTGTTCCGATTTCAAGGGAAGTCTTACCCATCTTCAACTAACAGCATGCAGCCAAGCGTGAAGGATTATAGCTTGTACTTTCATTTCATATCATCTACAGCGCATGTCCTCTAACGCATGTAAATAAATGTAAAGGCACGATCAGACAAACGGTAAGGATAATCGCTTGTGCTTTCATTCAACTTTGTCTTCAGCACGTGTGTTTGTCAGCGCGCAGCAGATTTTCATGTTTCCTCGCTCATGACTATACATTGACGCTTGCATCATGTTTCTCCATCTCTCCCTTCCTCCTATGTTGTCCTTAGTTAACTTTACATCACTCTCTGCTCCTTTGCCACACACTCATTTGTCCTCAGTGTATCGCCTTCACGCTTTGCTTCCACTGATAGCATAACATAACATAGTATAGCATAACAAAACAAAGCATAGCATAATAAAACATAGCATAGCATCACAAAACATAGCATAACAAAACAAAGCCTAGCATAGCAAAACACAACAAAACATAGCATAGCATAACAAAAAATAGTATAGCATAAAAAACACAACAAAAAATAGCATAGCATAACAAAAAATATCAAAACATAGCTTAGCATAACAAAGCATAGCATAACAAAACAAAGCATAGCATAGCATAACAAAACATAGAATAGCATAGCATCTCAAAACAAAACATAGCATAAAAATGCATAGCATAACAAAACAGCATAGCATAGCAAAACACAGCATAGCATAAGACAACACAACAAATCACAGCATAGCATAACAAAGCATAGCATAACAAAACATAGCAAAACATAGCATAACAAAACAAAGCATAGCCTAACAAAAAACAACAAAACATAGCATAGCATCGCAAAACATACCATAGCATAACAAAACATAGAATAGCATAGCTAAACATAGCATAGCATAACAAAACACAACAAAACATAGCATAGCATAGCATAACAAAACACAACAAAACATAGCATAGGATAACTAAACAAAACATAGCATAGCATAAAAAACATGGAATAGCATAGCATATCAAAACAAAACATAGCATAAAAAAGCATAGCATAGCATAACAAAACATAGCATAGCATAACAAAACATAGCATAGCAAAACACAACATAGCATAGCTTAACACAACAAATCACAGCATAGCATAACAAAGCATAGCATAACATAACAAAACAAAACATAGCATAGCAAAACAAAACATAGTATAACAAAACAAAGCATAGCATAACAAAACACAACAAAACAGCATAGCATCACAAAACATAGCATAGCATAACAAAACACAACATAGCATAACAAAACATAGCGTAACAAAGCATAGCATAACAAAACACAACAAAACGTAGCATAACTAAACAAAACATAGCATAGCATAACAAAACATAGCATAGCATAACAAAACATAGCATAACGACGCATAGCATAACAAAACACAACAAAACATAGCATAGCATAACAAAACATAGCATAGCATAACAAAGCATAGCTAAACAAAACATAGCATAACAAAACACAACAAAACATAGCATAGCATAATAGAACATAACAAAACATAGCAAAGCATAGCATAGCAAATCAAAACATAGCATAACAAAGCATAGCATAACAAAACATAGCATAGCATAACAGAACATAAAACATAGCAAAGCATAGCATAGCATAACAAAACATAGCATAGCATAACAAAACATAGCATAGCCTAACAAAACATAGCATAGCCTAACAAAACAACACATAGCATAGCAAAACACAACAAAACTTAGCATAACAAAACATAGCATAACAAAACATAGCATAGCATAACAAAACAAAGCATAGCATAACAAAACATAGCATAGCATACACAAAACATAGCATAACAAAACATAGCTTAGCATAACATAACATAAGAAAACATAGCATTCAGTTTGATAAACTCATAGTAGCGGGCTAGCTAGCTTTAACGGGCAGTGAGTGTAAGCAACTCCGTAAACCCAGAAGCAGTCACTCGGTCACCTTTGCTCTTGTATTGCAGTGGCAGTGCCCATATTTATACTGTTAGCACTTTACTTGTGCAAATTTCAGGGCTCACAAAAATTTGATGAATCGAAATTCACAACAGAGGCTGTTAAGTTCGTGCTATATAGAACCCTAAGGATAAATAAAAAACATTGCCATTTACAATGTGAATAGCTCCAACAAACACAAGACCTTTTTCAAAGTACAAAACATTGCTATTTACAATACCAATAGCTCCAGCTCCAACAAATGCGAGACCTATTGCATTTCCAATGCTTGTTTTTGGAGCTACAACGTTTCAGAAAAGGGAACAAGCAGGCATTCAAAAAAGATATGGATCTAAAAAAACAAGGAGGGGGAAATGTAGCTCAGGTCGAAAAAGAAAAGGCAGGTGTAACAACAAGATCAACAACACGCAATCAGAAGATGTTGTACAATCAGACAATATAAATATTGTTAACTTATCAAATCATGTTCTAAATGAAGCTGAAATAAATCTATTAAGCAAGGGATTGAACGTCTGTCCTAGTGCTTTACCTGACTTTACATCTTTCCATATAAGTTGTTTTAAATTTAGAAAGGTGAAATTGTTAAAAAAAAATTAAAGATAAAAATGAGTTACGAACAGGTCCCCATTTGGATGAGAATTGGGATCACATGCCTTCCATCAAAGACATCAAGGACATACATTTATTACTTTCATTAGATAACATCCCTACCATTGAAACTGTGGCAGCAGATCTAGATTTGGTCACATTCGCTAACATTGATAGTGGCCTCAAACATAAATCGAGATTTACCCCTCAACTGTCAGGACCAAGCCTGATAGATAAATTTCAACAAAATGTTTTCTGTGATCTATACAAACTTGAGGATAAGGTACTCACTAAAAAATCATATCATGGACAAAATATCTCCATTGAGGAAAGGAAGGCATTATTGGATCTTAAAAATGATCATTCCCTTGTCATCCGAGAGGCTGACAAGGGTGGTAATGTGGTCCTAATGAACAAAAAAGATTATATGGTGGAGATAGACCGACAGTTGTTGGATAAAACCACATATATCCATCTAGAGACCAATCCCTTACATACAACTAAGGAACTGATACATAGCAAATTGCTATACTGTAAGGATAAATGTCTTATTTCAGACACTGAGTTCAGATATCTATATAATGACAATCCAACTATTCCCTGTATTTACTGTTTACCAAAAATACATAAGGGGGGGGGGCGGTTTCCTCTCGGGAGACTGATTAATTCAGGTATCGGTTCTCCAACGGAGAGGAAATCTGAATATATTGACACTTTCCTGCAGCCTCTGGTAGTGAATCTGCCATCATTCATTAAGGACACTTCGGATGTATTCAACAAAATCTCAGATGTGGACTGGGTTGAGGGTCACTATTTAGTGACCCTTGATGTATGTTCATTATATACAAGTATTCCGGGGAGACTAGGACTGATGGCAGTACAACATTTTTTAGATCCCAGACCAATACAGCTTTATGAACATACTGCAATGTTATTGGAACTCATTGAATTGGTCCTTGAGAATAACATTTTCTTGCATAACGGAGAGTGGTATAGCCAAATAAGGGGTGTGGCAATGGGGGCGAAATTTTCTCCCTCGTTTGCCAACCTCTATATGGGGTATTTTGAATTGATTCACCTTTGGAGAAAGGGTCCTCACACACTGATGGAACATGTATTATACCTAGGACGATACATAGATGACATCTTAATGTTTTGGGCTGGGACAAAGGAGTCCTTGGAGGATTTCTTTCGCTACATAAATGACAATCCCTTCAACTTGACTTTTACAAAAGAAGAAAGTACTTCTGGTATTAATTTTCTGGATATTACCATTGTGGTTGACAAAGATAAGCTACAATCGGTACCATTTAGAAAACCAACTGCTTGCAATGCTACATTGCATGCCAATAGTGCACATCCCCCATCACAGTTAAGATCAATTCCGTTGGGGGAAATGATAAGAATTAAAAGAAACTGTAGTGGCACCAGCATCTTAAAAAAAGAACTGGATGCTGTAGAAAAGAGGTTCAAGGCTCGAGGATACAAAAATGTGGATATTAGGAAAGCACGTAACAAGACTGATAAAACAAAAAGAACACACCTATTAGCAGGAACAAAAAATAAAAAGAAGACAGGCATGACAAGGAAGATCAGATTCATCACACCATATTCTAACATAAGTGGTGAATTGTTTAAAATACTTAAGAAACATTGGCAGTTATTAACAGATGACAAAGACATTCTGAAGGTAGTTGGATCAATACCAAGTATTACATTTGAAAGAGGTCATACCTTAAGTCAATCCCTCTGTCCCAGTATTATTCCAGTAACCCCCAAGAAAACTTGGCTATCGAGTAAAGCTAAAGGCTTTTTCAAATGTGGCAATTGCAATATTTGTTGCTTTGCCATGAATAAAACTATGACCTTCAAATATAATACAGAAAGAACATATACAGTAAATGAATATATAAATTGTAACACCAAATTTGTAATTTATTGTATCAAATGTATCTGTGGTCAAATCTACATAGGAAGCACTATAAGACCATTAAAAGAGCGAATACAGGAGCACATAAGGGCAATATGCAATTACAACGCACAGTATCCCCTAGCTTTCCATTTCAATATGATGCACAGGTCAACGGAAATAATCAACATTGGCTTCCATGGTCTTGAAGTAGTGCTCCCGAATATAAGAGGGGGTAACAGAACCAGCAGACTACGCCAGAAAGAAAGTAAATGGATTATTAATTTAAGGGCTGTAGAACATGGGATTAATATTGATAAAGAGATGTTTGAATTTTTGTAATCTATTTCTCTATCCAATGTTGCTATGGTGATGGTATTGAATTCAAACTATCTTCTTGGACTCTGATATCCCTTGACTTTCCTGTGCACATGTTAGTGTTCTATTTTTTAGATTATAAGGCGGCTGCCTTATATATGTAATATTTATGGATAACTCCAGATGAAGAAATTGGACATTCTCTTAGTTGATCAATTGAATCTTATTTACCAGTAGTGTGCGTATATTTGTTTTGACATTTATGCCTATTGGATTGAAAGGTTCTTGTTTCCAAAAATTCTCAATATAAATTGGATTCTTTCTAAGTGGTGACATAATTGGATTAATAATATTAGAGTGGGCCTTTCTACCGGGTGTTTTTGCCTTGAATACTCTTCGGTTAGGTTTCTTAATAATATTGGCTATTTCACCATTCAACTCTGATATCTTGTGCACTGAGTGTAAATAATATATCCAACATTGTAGAACCGAGTAGTTTGTTGGATAGTCTATTTCTGGTCATGTTGAAACTCTTCCAATAGGATTTTTGCATTCTACTCGTTACTGGGCTTTGTAATGGGTTAAAGACTCCTGTGCACTGGACGATTCTCTGACTCCAGCTCTATTACATTTCACGGAGATGAATTTGGAGAAAAAAAATCGAGATTCTCCCACCCACTGATGGAACATATTAATACTTAGTATGTTTCTTCAGGGGCATTTTCATTTTTTATGATTGGACTAATTTTGGTGACTTTTTCAATAAACATATCTTTTAAGTCACGTTTTCATAATAAATTCTTCAGATTCGGGACAACTTGGATATCTGTATACTTGACTAATATTCCTGGCCCCAATTTATACGGGAGTCAAATACTATTTACTCAAATATCTTGATTTACAATTGCATCAGGAAACATGTTAAAAATAATGAATTCACTCAATTTAACTGTAACCCGATTAAGATTTGAAAAACAATAAATTCGTTTTTACTATATTTGAATTTTAAAATTGAATGAAAGACTCTAAAAATATATATGTTGTAAAGCCATTTAGACATTTAATAATGGCCGCCATACTTTTGGTATTTTGATAATGAGTTGAAGTAAGTCCTATTTTGATTTCTTCAACCCAGCAAGCGTATCTTTAAATGTTATGGCGGAAAGCAAAGACGCTAACGCGGAATGACTCGGGGAACGTGGCTGTCGGAATACAGGACAGCGGGTGAGTGCTTCAGATTTGAAGACAGCGATATAACATGAACGTCTCTGGGCTTATATTTACAGCACTAAGTCGGATGTGATACAATTCACGGGTAATAATATTAGATGCATGATTTTGACAGTGAGTTACCACCATATAGTCATTAGCTTTGAGAAAACATATAATTAGATTTATGTTGATTGTTTTGCCTTTTCCGTATATAAGGTACAATGTGGGTCTAACTCAGATGGTTTTTCTAAACCGTTTTAATAACACTATTGAAATTTTATTTGGTACACGTTGGGGTGTTCATAGCAGTAAGATGAGGATGGCCTGATTTGCTTTGTATTAGATCACGGACATAGATTCATCTATTGGATTCTTATGTTTCACGTTTATAATGGTTACAGGCCGTCTTCTCGTTTATGTTTTAGATGATTAGGACGTATTATGGTCCTTTACTTGGATATATAAGTTTATACTTGTGGCGTTTGATGTCAACAATTCAATTTGGAAAAAATACTACATCGGAACATGCACAACAGGATTCTATTGGAATAACTCAGGGAGGACTTATGTCCAAAGAATTAACTTTCTAGAGGTGAGAGACAATCTTCTCGTAGGACCTCTGTCGATACTAGATACACTTTGGGTGTGTCTCTTTTCCTTTTCACTTTAGGGCTAGGGGACAGTGTACTTTCTCTGATCAACCCTTTGTGGTGATCCATAAAGATTTTTTTTCCTTTCATCTTGTTTCACTGTTTTTTTTTTGGTTTTATATTTTTCATTCAGACTCTTTCTGGTTCACATGATTTGGTGTGTTTTTAAGATCTGACATTGTGTGTGGTCTCTTCTCTCTCACGTAATGTCAAGTTTTGTGCATTTATGCAGCAGATGTTAGATACAGATATTTATAAATGATATTGACTTTTCTAACCTGCTAATAATGCCATAGGGGCAAACAATTGGGTAAATGTCGTTTTTATGTAATTTTTACAGCCTTGAAAAAGCCCTGTGGGCGAAACGCGCTTCGGCTGTCACGTGGTTTTGGAAATAAAATTATATTTTGACATCACGACATGGAATTGGACTATTTTCTATAAAATTTTGGGTACCTGACAGAATTTGAAAAAATTGAGATCTACCAATGAGGAAGTGCTTTAATCTGGACTACGAATTACTTAACTGTACTTTGGTGTGCTGCCGTGCCTATTGGATCAAACATTTTTATGGTTGCCTGAAAACCTCTGTACACACAAGGACATTTTCTTTGCAGCAGTCATCTTAATCCTCTGCACTACTTCAGCATGAGTGGAAACAGCCACTAGATAAAACTCCGATCTCTCTCCCACAGGAACATTAATCGCCAAAGTTACCTTTACATTTTGATTATTGCATGAAACTCCGATCTCTCTCCAGCATAAACATTAATCACTAAAGTTATTGTCACATTTTTAATGCTGCCTGAAACCTCAGAACACACAGAAACATGTTGCTTGCAGCAGGCTTCTCAATCCTCTGTGCTACTTTAGCATGAGTGGAAACAGCCACTAGATAAAACTTCCTTCTCTTTCCCGCAAGAACATTAATCGCCAAAGTTACATTTACATTTTGATTGTTGCCTGAAAACTTCTGAACACACAAAGGCATGTTCTTTGCAGCAGGCATCTTAATCCTCTGAGCTGCTTTAGCATCAGCGAAAACAGCCACTAGATATAACTTCCATCTCTCTCCAGCAGGCATCTTAATCCTCTGCACTACTTTAGCATGAGTGGAAACAGACACTAGATACAACTCCGATCTCTGTCCCGCAGAAGCATTATTTGCCAAGCTTACCTTTACATTTTTATTGTCTCCTGAAAACCTCTGAACACACAAGGAAATGTTCTTTGCATCAGTGGAAACAGCCACTAGATAAAACTTTCATTTCCGCCCACAAGGACCTTAATCGCCAAAGTTACCTTTACATTTTTATTGTTGCCTGAAAACCTATGAACACACAAGGATATGTTCTTTGCAGCAGGCATCTTAATCCTCTGCGCTACTTTGGCATGAGTGGAAACAGCCACTAGATAAAACGTTCATTTCTGCCTGCCGGAACCTTAATCGCCAAAGTTACCTTTACATTTTTATTGTTGCCTGAAAACCTCTGAACACACAAGGATATGTTCTTTGCAGCAGGCATCTTAATCCTCTGCGCTACTTTGGCATGAGTGGAAACAGCCACTAGATAAAACGTTCATTTCCACCCGCAGGAACCTTAATCGCCAAAGTTACCTTTACATTTTTATTGTTGCCTGAAAACCTCTGAACACACAAGGACATGTTCTTTGCAGCAGGCACCTTAATCCTCTGCGCTACTTTAGCATGAGTGGAAACAGCCACTAGATAAAACTCTGGTCTCTCTCCAGCAAGAACTGTCGTGTAGCTCCTATAAAACCTATAGAGGATCTACACGTTTAGACAACATACACTGCGGGCCTTGTGTCCAGACTGATTTCAGACACCCCCACGGGGTATGTTAGCCTGTGTTCCAGCGAGCTCACAGTGCCACTAGAAAGTCTTCTTACCAAGGAAAGAATAGTTCTTGACAACTATCGAACATGACAACCCTGATCCCTCAGGACCGTAGAAACAGTGTACTGCTTTTCGCTCAGTCACTCGTGCTCACTTTGTCTCAGAGAGACACACAGAATAAACGGTAGGAACGTTTTCAATAAGCATTTATTGAACAGTCGTTATTCTAGTGTAAGATAAGGGTGCTGAAACAATCGTTAGACAGAAACAGATATAAATTACTAGAAGCACTAGAAAGGTAAAAGGATTGTAGATTTCTACCATTTTGCCAAAACCATGAATACAGGCAAGTATATAAAATACATGACAGTAAAATGGTTGCTGTGCGATGCAACCCTAACTAGATGTACCTAAGTGTACCTAGCATGTGAGTAGGTGTAAAGCCAAGAATCCCTCTAGGATAAAGTCAACCCCATTACCTGAAGTCTGAGACTGTGGGACCTCGTCTTGGTCTCGAGCTGGACACCCCACAAGGGATGTTCAGACCACTGCGAGCTGGAGTGTCTGCATGCAGGAACCTCAGCGTCTCACGTCAGTGTGTCGGCAGGGAAGTCATGATCTCCTCTCTCTATCTCAGCAAGATGTGATGTATTTATACCCAAAGGTGTCCCCACTGTCAGACTTGGGATGACATCGGGGATGAACCTTGTACATAGTTATTTTGCAATAGATGAAGGTCCTGCTGAGTTTCCAAGAATCTTCTTGTATCCTCATGCATAATGTGTGAGGCTATTGTTCAGGGAAAACTCCACGTTCTGTGAGCAGTACTGTAACCAGGTAAAGGGTCAATCCTAAAGCCCGTTATGTATGTAGTGCAGGGGAAGAATATAGGTGAAGGGTTATGATGTTACCCGGGCCTTAGGGTACCTATATGGAATATAACACCCACTCCTCATCTGACTGGACGACATTATTAAATTCTAACGTAGTATTAGGTTTTCTAGACAGTGGTACGCAAAACAACTAGTTTTAAAATATAGTTGTTGGACTTTGCCCTTTTTGCAGGGTCATCCCTGAACTTTTTGCCTTCCTCCTGTATTATCTCTGACCTGTTTTTGTTGGTTTAATGACTCTGGGCACTTTACCACTGCTGATCAATGCTAAAGTGCATATGCTCTCTATGTTAAATTGATGTTTTGATTAGTGACTCCATGATTGACTTATTTGATTTACTGTCAGACCCTCGTATCGTGCACCGCGTGTGCCCGGGGCTCGTAAATCAAATGCTGCTGGTGGGCTTGCAGCACCGATTGTGCCACCCACCGGCGCAACCTTAAAGTGTAACTCGGGCCTGCCACTGCAGAGCACGTACGCAGTCTGGGACTGTTGTGTCGACTAGGCGGGTGCACCCACTCACCAGTCCTTAAACCTTCGCTTTTCTGCATTTCAGTCACCCCTACGTTAGGCCTACGGGCAGGGTGCGTTGTATGTAAAAGGTAGGACATGCTCTGATGTTCGTGGCATGACCTGATAGTGAATTACAATCTATTTCGTTTTTCACTATTGCAAGGCTACCTGTCCCCATAGGCCAGAACGGGTGGTTTTGATCATAACATCTTATAATCTTAACTGACCCGGGAGACGAGGTAGAGATTCGAGTTTTGTATGCCTGAACTCAGAATGATAAAATGCATCTTTTAGTAAAGTTGGTTTTATCATTCTGTGTTTGAAAATACCACTTTTAGAAAGTCTGTATTTTCTTACCTAACCATCCAGCCTGCCTCTGCTAGCTTGTGTATTGTATGTCTGGTTTTGTGAATGACAGGGTCTGGGGGGGCTCCAGGAGACAGGTTGAGTCAGCACTAGGCTGAATAGGGCGATCTACCTGAGGAGTGGTGGGAGGACTCGCACCTGGGCCTGAATAGGGCTGTGCCCGCCTTCCACAATGTTGGCTCCACCTCCTGTGGTACGTCTGATGACCCTGGCCTACTCTGACAAAGGAAGAAATTGTGCACTGGCAGAATGCACCCAGAACTGGTTAGGACTAGGTACAGGACCCTCTGCCTTCAGAGGAAAAAGGATTTCTGAGTACAAATATGGGGACCCAGACCCCAAGACGTTAGATCACTTCTGGGAACACAAGACAAACCTTTGTCGAGGAGAAGAACCGAAGGAAGCTGCAGGAGTTTGGACTGCCCCTCTGCCAGTGTGCTGTTGTTGGGTTGGCCTGCAGTGGTATCTTCATTGCCGAGGAAAGGAGAAGGAACTTTTACAGAACTTTCATCATCTTGCAGAATATTTCTCCAAGGGCTTGAACTGAGCTTGCCTCCTGTCTGAAGTCTCAGGGATACAAAAGACTTCACCCCTTCTGTTTGCTAGCTTCTGGAACTTCCTGTTTCAGTCGCTAAAGAAGGAATCTGCAACACGAATGCCAGCGATCGTCGCTGCAATCTGCATCGAAGTCGTGAGCGCTGCTCCGACTTGTACCCGTAGACCGACGCCTGCTGCTGTGCTGTATCGACTTCGAAGCTGACATCATCGCGGAGCCGAGCCTCGACGAAGGTGGCCAAGAACTCATCGACACTGTGACCTCATAAGGAACCGTGGTTTCGGCGCCATCGTAACGTCACCTCCTCTCTGGTCAGAAACCGATGCCTCCCCTGCCTGCGCAAGCATCCAGGACACCGACGCATCATCTCCCCCAAAGCAAGGAACCGACACTGCAACGCGCTAACGACACTGCATCTCCCCCACGCCATGAGCTGTCTTTGTTTCGCTTTCCAAGGTACTGTTCTGTGGGGTCTGTTTTGACTCCACGCCCGATGCTGCGCACCTCGCGGTCGGCACCGTACTTTGGGAACTCTTTGACCTCGACGTCGTGATAACTCCCGTTGGGATTATCTGTTGCTAAAGACTGATTAACTGAATGACCTATTTTTGAATTACTTATACCATCGTGAAGTATTACTTGTGATTACAGTATTGTGTATTTTCGTCGTTTGTGATAAGTCTATATAAAGAATACTTATTTTTATACAACCCGGTGTGGTGTCCATTTGTAGTGTTTTCACTGTATTACTGTATGGGTTCACAAATGCTTAACGCACTGCCTCTGAGATAAGCCTGTCTGCTCGTGCCAAGATACCAAGGGGGAGAGCAGGAGTTATCCAGGAGTGTAATCCCCTTTCTCTGACTTAGAAGCAAGTGTCCCTATTTGGTCAAAGGTGTATACCAACTAGAGACCCCCAGGTCTAACATATTCCCACTACATATTCGAAGAATAAAAACCAGTAGGCAAGCTTTAGCGGCAGTTGCGCCACAATTTAGGAGATACGGAATTTTTAAAGCATTTCCGTAATGAGAGACGTCGATTAAAAAGGAAGATCTGGAGATACAAAAAAGACAAACAGGAAATGTTATGGGCTCAGTTGATGCAAGCTACAAAAACAAATGATTCATAAAGATTTTGGAAACTCATTAACAATATCGAGAAAGGTACTGGACCAGCAAATAATGCAAATATTAGGAGTTCGAGTGGGTTCCGCATTAAAAATCACATTTTAAAGAAAGTTCCTTGGATATAATGAGCTCGCATCAGCCTTACAAAGATACCATGGCACCCTGTTTATATACTCCAGGGGAGGTAGAAAAAGTTATCAAAAAGTCAAGTGCAAATGGACTACTACAGGCTCGTTTTAAGCATTCTTCATCTAGGTGGGCAGCCTTTTTGTCATCACTGTAAAACAACATTCTGGCAAACGGGGTTACCCCCGAAAGCTGTAAGGGCTCAATAATCCAACCCATTTATAAAGGTGGAAAAGCATCTTCTCCCACCAACTACCGTCTATGTGCACTTTTGCATGTTGACCTTAAATTCTTCTCTACTCTACTGTTACACAATCTGGAATCTTGGGCACATGAAAACGGAAGACTTCCACCAAATAAAACTGGCTTTTTAAGGGGTCACAGTACTATTACCAACATCATGGCTGTGGGCCCGATATTAAATAGAGCAAAGGCAACTGGTAAATCGCTTTATATGTGCTTCGTTGATTTCAAGGCAGCCTTTGACTGTGTTCCACGTAGTAATCTATGGGCAAAACTCCATCAATGGGGAATTCCATCAAACGTCCTGAGAGCAATTAGATTATTATACTCTGACACATGGGTTAAAATCAAGATTGGAAATGGTACCCATGTATCAGAGAAAGTTCAAACATTGATGGGCTTAAAGCAAGGCTGTGTGTTGGCACCCGTTTTGTTTGCAGATCTCTCAACGGAGTTGGATGAGCTGACAGCGCATGCCCCGAGCCTGGGTGGACAACAATTGTCAAATATTCTTCATGCATATGACGTATTACTACTTAGCAATACACAAACAGGACTTCAAATCCTTCTTAACTGTCCTGGTGTTTACGCAGAGTAGAAAAGCCTGACAGAAAATAGCAAAAAAAACAAATGTGATCGCTTTTACCCGGCGCACAAAAAAGAAAAACTGCAAATGTTACCTTGGCGACATTATTATAAATGAGACATCTACCTATGTATATTTAGGGATAAAAATAGATGCAAGAGGAACATTTGTACCCCAAAGAAAGACAATTAAGGGGAAAGCCCAAACAATTAATTATGCCTTGTCAGCACCCACAAGATCTGTTCCGAGGCCATGATATGAAACCTTTGGGAGCAGTACTTAAGGCTAACCTTATACCTTCCATTGCATATGGATCTGAGATCATGCTAGGCAATGAAACTACCCTTCTTGACAAACTAGTGATAAGATCGTATAAACAAACATTTCGGCTGCCCAGATCTGCCTTGCCTGCTCAAGTTCGGCTGGAGTTTTCAATCACAAAACAGTCACTTGCCAGACCTGCGGCATTTGTAAAGCTTTCCCACATACTGCGTGCAGCTGCAGATAAGACGCTGGCTATCAATCAATCAATCAATCACGGAACTTATATCGCGCACTACTCACCCGTAAGGGTCTCAAGGCGCTTGGGGAAGGGGGTCTGCTACTGCTCGAACAGCCAGGTCTTGAGCTGTTTCCTGAAGGCCAGGTGGTCCTGTGTCATCCGCAGGTGGACGGGTAGGGAGTTCCAAGTCTTAGCTGCCAGGTAGGAGAATGACCTTCCTCCAGCGGTGGCTCTCTGGATGCGAGGGACAACGGCGAGGGCGAGGTTAGCGGAACGTAGCTGGCGGGTGGGCGTGTAGAAGGTGAGGCGGCTGTTGAGGTACCCTGGGCCTAGGTCGTGGAGGGACTTGTGTGCGTGGGTGAGGAGTCTGAACGTGATCCTCTTGTTGACAGGGAGCCAGTGCAGGTCTCTCAGGTGGCACGAGATGTGGCTGCGTCGGGGGACGTCCAGGATGAGTCGGGCGGAGGCGTTCTGGATACGCTGAAGTCTTTTCTGAAGCTTGGCTGTAGTACCGGCGTAGAGGGTGTTTCCGTAGTCTAGTCTGCTGGTGATGAGAGCCTGGGTGACCGTCTTCCTGGTCTCGGTCGGGATCCATCGGAAGATCTTTCGGAGCATGCGGAGGTTGTGGACGCAAGCTGAGGAGACGGCGTTGACTTGTCTGGTCATCGATAGGGAGGAGTCCAGTATGACGCCCAAGTTGCGTGCGTGGTCCGTCGGTTCAGGTGCGGTGCCTAGTGCCGGGGGCCACCAGGAGTTGTCCCATGCGGAAGGTGATGGTCCCAGGATGAGGACTTCTGTCTTGTCCGTGTTCAGTTTCAGGCGGCTGGTGTTCATCCATTCAGCGACGTCTGTCATCCCTTCGTGCAGGCTGGCTTTGGCGGTGTCGGGGTCTCTGGAGAGGGAGAGAATCAGCTGGGTGTCATCGGCGTAGGAGATGATGTTGAGGTTGTGTTGGCGTGCGATGGCAGCGAGGGGTTTCATGTAGATGTTGAAGAGAGTGGGGCTGAGCGACGATCCTTGCGGGACGCCGCAGATGACTTCGGTGGCCTCGGAGCGGAACGGAGGGAGGCGTACTCTCTGTGTTCTGCCGGAGAGGTATGAGATGATCCATTCCAGAGCCTTCCCTTGGATGCCGGTGTCGTTGAGGCGTTGTACTAGTGTGCGGTGGCAGACAGTGTCAAATGCTGCGGAGAGGTCTAGGAGGATGAGTGCCGCTGTTTCGCCGTTGTCAAGCAGGGCTCGGATGTCGTCGGTGGCTGCGATGAGGGCGGTCTCGGTGCTGTGGTTGGCTCTGAATCCGGACTGTGATGGGTCGAGGGATCCGTTCGCCTCGAGGAAGGCTGCCAGTTGCTTGTTGACGACCTTCTCGATGACTTTGGCGGGGAAAGGAAGGAGCGAGATGGGGCGGAAGTTCTTGAGGTTGGTCGGGTCCGCTGTTGGTTTCTTCAGCAGAGCGCTGAGTTCGGCGTGCTTCCAGCTCTCCGGGAAGGTTGCTGTGTTGAAGGAGGTGTTGATGATGTCTCGGAGGTGGGGTGCGATGGTAGAGGCTGCCTTGTTGAAGACATGATGGGGGCACGGGTCGGTCGGAGATCCGGAGTGGATGGTGTTCATCATGCGTGACGTGTCTTCGGGGGTCACCTCGGTCCATGTCTGGAGGGTGGCGGCGGGGTGCGAAGGTTCAACCGATGGGTGCGGGGGTGAAATGTCGAAGCTGTTGTGGATGTCGGCGATCTTGCGGTGGAAGTACGAGGCGAGGGAGTCACAGAGGTCCTGTGAGGGAGTGATGTCGTTGTTGCCGGTGCTGGGGTTGGAGAACTCCTTGACGATGTTGAAGAGCTCCTTGCTGTCATGGGCGTTCTTGTCCAGTCGTTCCCGCAGAGATTTCTTCTTGGTGGTGCGGATGAGCTGGTGATGTCTGCGAGTGGCGAGTTTGAGTGCGGTCATGTTGTCGGCGGTCTTGTTGAGGAGCCAGGCCTTCTCGAGGGTGCGGCAGGCCTTCTTGGAGTCCTTAAGTTTGTCCGTGAACCAGGGGGCCTTCTTGCTTCTGGGCCTGGTGAGGGGGTTCTTCAGTGGGGCGAGGTCGTCGGCACAGGAGGTCAGCCACTGCGTGAGGTCGAGGGCAGCTGTGTTAGGGTCCGTAGTCCTGACAGGTGGGCTCTGGCTGAGGGAGGTGGCTAGCTGGTCGGCGGTGATCTTGCTCCAGTTTCTGTGGGGAGCCTGCTTCGGGTGATGGTGGACCGTGTTCTTTCTGAAGCTGAAGTGGATGCAGCTGTGGTCGGTCCAGTGAAGTCCGGTGGAGTGGCTGAAGGTGACGTGCTTGCTGGACGAGAAGAGTGGGTCGAGCGTGTGGCCGGCGTAGTGGGTGGGGGTGTTGACCAGTTGCTGAAGTCCGAGGTTGGCGAGGTTATCCAGCAGGGCGGTGGTGTTGCGGTCATTGTTGTTCTCCAGGTGGAAGTTGAGGTCCCCGAGGAGGATGTAGTCGGCGGAGGGGAGGGCGTGAGGGCTGATGAAGTCTGCGATGTCCTCGCAGAATTGTGCGCGTGGTCCTGGGGGTCTGTAGACGAGGGTGCCTCTGAGGGTAGTCTTGGGGTCGGTGTGGATCTGGAAGTGCAGGTATTCGGCGGCGTTGAATACGTCGATGGAGTCAGTCGAGATGCGAATGGTGCTCTTGTGTACGATGGCGATGCCTCCTCCGGTCTGGTTGACGCGATCCTTCCTGATGATCTTGTAGCCGTCCGGGATGGCTATGGCGATGTCGGGGGCTGAAGAGTCGTTCATCCAGGTTTCCGTGAGGAAGGCGACGTCTGGAGATGCTGTGTCGAGGAGGTTCCAGAGTTCCACGGCGTGTCTGTGGACGGAGCGGGTGTTGAGCAGGATGCACTTCAGGTGGTTGCTGTTGTCCGTCTTGGTGGGCGTGGTGCTTGTTTGGAGGCAGGAGAAGTTGCAGGAACGGCAGGCTAAGGGTCCATGGGTGCGTCGCGGGGACGCTCGGTAGCATCCGGGGGCTCGGGCGGTTTTGAGTGCGATGAGCGTTGCGAAGTCGTAGGTCCTGCGAGGGGGCTGACGGGCGCGGGGGCCAGGGGGTCTGGCGCTGGGCGCGGTCCAGCGCGGACGGGCGCAGACGGGCTTACCTTTGGCGCACCTTCGGCGCTCATTCGGTGCTCCCGCTGCGCGCGTCCGCTGCGCGGTCGCTGAGAGGGCGTCATAAATCAGGAGCCGGGAGGGAGGGTCACCTGGGAGGCGGGAGCGGGGTGGCCAATGGGCAGGGAGGGGAGGCGGGACTGCAGGCGGAGGCGGGAGCAGGAGGCAGGAGACCGGGGCAGCGGCGGCAGGAAAACGGCGCGAAAACGGAGGGGAAGTGACCGGTCAGCGGCGGTGGTCAGCGGCCGAGGAAGGGGCAGCAGCGGCAGGCGCAGAGTGGCAGGCGGCACCTACGAGCTAGCAGGCAGAAGGCAGCGGCGAAGAGAAGGTGAGTGGCGGCAGTCCCAGCGGTAGGCAGGCGCCAGGCAGGCAGGCGGCAGAGCAGTGAGGTAGGAGCGACCGGCTGTGGGGGCACAGGGGGTCACACTGACCAGCCCGTCACGGTCCCCTTAAATCAGGAGCCGGGAGGGAGGGTCACCTGGGAGGCGGGAGCGGGGTGGCCAATGGGCAGGGAGGGGAGGCGGGACTGCAGGCGGAGGCGGGAGCAGGAGGCAGGAGACCGGGGCAGCGGCGGCAGGAAAACGGCACGAAAACGGAGGGGAAGTGACCGGGCAGCGGCGGTGGTCAGCGGCCGAGGAAGGGGCAGCAGCGGCAGGCGCAGAGTGGCAGGCGGCACCTACGAGCTAGCAGGCAGAAGGCAGCGGCGAAGAGAAGGTGAGTGGCGGCAGTCCCAGCGGTAGGCAGGCGCCAGGCAGGCAGGCGGCAGAGCAGTGAGGTAGGAGCGACCGGCTGTGGGGGCACAGGGGGTCACACTGACCAGCCCGTCACGGTCCCCTTAAATCAGGAGCCGGGAGGGAGGGTCACCTGGGAGGCGGGAGCTGGGTGGCCAATGGGCAGGGAGGGGAGGCGGGACTGCAGGCGGAGGCGGGAGCAGGAGGCAGGAGACCGGGGCAGCGGCGGCAGGAAAACGGCGCGAAAACGGAGGGGAAGTGACCGGGCAGCGGCGGTGGTCAGCGGCCGAGGAAGGGGCAGCAGCGGCAGGCGCAGAGTGGCAGGCGGCACCTACGAGCTAGCAGGCAGAAGGCAGCGGCGAAGAGAAGGTGAGTGGCGGCAGTCCCAGCGGTAGGCAGGCGCCAGGCAGGCAGGCGGCAGAGCAGTGAGGTAGGAGCGACCGGCTGTGGGGGCACAGGGGGCTAAACAAGTTTGGATTGAAATCAATCTCTAACGGAGGAACGGAGTCTACAAGAAATATTTGGAGAATAGCATTGTGCTCTTAGAACTGGGAGATCTTTTGAAGAGCTAACATTTCTGGCCAAGTGTTCAAGAGAAAATGGTAAACTAGTCGCTTAAACTCCAAAGCTGGATTGCAGACAAAGACAAGCTGTCAAAACGCCTCCATGGATGGCTGGTATTGAAATCCTATTCAAGCCCAGGAGAATCTTCACTTTTGGAAGCATCCCACCATTGGAAGGTAAAACAGACATTCCTGGCCTTAAGAATTGGTGAAATGCCTACACTAGATTGCATCCCAAAATGGAGGAAAGGTGGGGCAGAGGAGAACAAGAACTGCCGCCTATGCCATCAGGCGGCAGAATCTTTACAACGTGTCATATGTATCTGTCCTGTTCTGGTAAGCCAGCGAAAAGGCTTATTAAGACATGAGTTTAACGGCCTAGGAGTCAGGACTTATAGGAATGCAATGCTGGGCTCATTGGACCCAAGAAACACAACGCTGAACAAGCGCAATTTCAGACAATTTTTAAAACCGTAATAGGAGCTTAAGTTTGGTTACGGGAGGTGGGGGTAGGGGGTAGGGGATGGGGGGGGGTGTAAAGTGACCAAATAACTGTTTCACACTGGGCTATTGATACGTATGGGACGGGCTGCTAGAGGAATACGCCATAACCTGTCCCCTATCCAGTCAAACCATGTAAACATTTGCTTAATGCATAGCCACTCTTGGCACCCCTCCCCCCCCCCCCCTCAATTTGCATACTGGTGTTTTTATGGTACTATATTTTGCACATTGACAATTTATTTGTAAATCGACAACCTGCTCTATTATCTGTATTAATGATCCTATGCTCTTGACTCCAACTTGTTCATTGACATTTTAACTGCGTCTCACTGTATGTATAGGCATTTTATATGCTCGCTCCTTAAGTAAGATATGAAAAAGTTGTTCTAAGATTGATAAATTCCTTTAGATTGTAGGCAGGTGTGGAGGGCTACTTGACCTCTGAACCATCCTTAAATTAGCATATTGGTGCATACTCTGATTTATGATTATGAGGGGATGCAAATAATCAGATTGTCTATTAATTAAGATATGAAATGGTTTGCTGCTGATGGTTGAAATGTTTTTAACCAATTTCGGTAAATATTTTACTTTCTGAGGGTTTCTTTAATGTTTATGGTTTTAATTGACTAATAACCTACGTATTCATTCATTCACATACACTGATTTGAACATGTCTGATTCATTGTCTCTGTATGTGTGTGTGATGTAAAGTGCTCCGACATCTTGAACTGATACGAGAAGGGTTATAAAACAAATGAAATACATGTGGGAGAGGGGCTACGGAGAGATGAGAGGCTCTGTTGGGGGGGGGGGTTGATAATGAGGGAATCATTGAAGAGCCCCATCAAAGATTGTCGTATCCTGGTGCACAGTAAATCCATCAATGACTTTGCTTTAGAAGCTAATACAATTGAATTGACAAATGTGTTGTAGAATGCACCATGTTTTCTCAAATTTTCTTGGGGGTGCGTAAACAAAGGCTGTGAGCTGTCAGTTTGTTTGTAACACACATCAACTTTTAAATATCTGTAAATAAAATGTGCAATTGTTTCAAGACCTATCAGCAGTTAGGAAACCACAAATGGACCCCTTGTTTGTAATTCAGAAGTGTGCTGGAAACAGAGTGTTTAATAGGATTAAAACAATCAAGACACTTTACCTGGTGATGTTCAAACGATACATATTTGCTGAAACCACATTTCCATACATTAGTACTTGTGCGCTATATAGATTTATCATTAAAACTGCATGATGGCATTGTGCTTCCATTTCCAAATAAAATGTTGTGTGTGTGAAAGACAGTGCCTCCTTCTGCCCTACAATAATGCCTCAACAGTGTAGTGTGTACAGTTTCGAGTCTGTAGCACACTTCTGAGCATCAATGAGAATCTGCAGTTTAAAGAAATGAAACATCCGAAGCAGTATACTATTTCCCATATACAGGTAAAATAAGGAGGGCTGCTAATATATCGCTAGCCAGAGCATGATATAGCAACTCCTATCTAACCGCTCTGACCCACAATAATACGATAACACTCAGCCGTCCGCAGCCAGTTATAGCTCATGCCGGCGCGTTAATAACTCCCTTTTCCTGCTTAATGCTCTCACCCTCATACAAGACCTCTCCGCTATGGGTCTTATCCATTACTCAGCACTATACCAACCCCTGTACCACTCATCACCAGCTGAACACACATGGAATGCCGGAAGCGATCTGACCTAACGCTGGCCACTCGGAGGACTGCACTCCAGTCCAGCACTGCAGGTCCCAGTTAGCTGCATCCTATGCGTGCCGCTTTACATCTCACAATGTCTATCCGAGCAGAGCTTCCTGACCATTTCCCTCACCAAACATGCCTGCTCAGGACCATAAATTGTAAACAAAATATCAGACTGGACAACTCAGAGCAGTAACCATATGAATAGAATATTAGCATATAAAAAAAACACAAAAAGACCTGCACAGTTGCTCAAAGCTGCGAGCGTACTAAAAAATCGTGAAGTGCGCAATTGTCTCAACCTAATACAAGCTTATTTTGACTTGTACTTAAGTGGTTGTCTATTACTGACTTATATACTATTGCACGACCTCCTCGGATGCGTCTGTGAAACTTACCTTATATCCCTACGTTTTGTCCTGAATTTTGACCTCCTGTCCTGAATTTTTGTCCTGATTTTTTACCCTTTGTCCTCAATATTTTACACTCACCTTCCTGAATTTGCACCCGTGCCAGTTGGTCACCCTATGCCACAGTGCTTGTTGCTGTGATGTCACACTTCTGAGTTGCCCCTTGATATGATGTCACAATCTTCATTCATGTGATAACAGTGTCCGATGTAATGATGTCATACTGTCTCTTGTTGTGATATGAAAGTGCTGCTTAATGTTATGTGACAATGCCCATTTATGGGTTATGAGTTGCCCTTGCTGTGATGTCACAGTTCTCAGTACTGTGATGTCACACAGCACTTTCAGTGGTGTCACAGTGCCTTTTGCTGTGATGTTGCAGTGTCCCTTCTGGGATGTCACAGCGTCCCATGATGTCATGCTGCATTACTCCTTCTGTGATGTTCTAATGTTTGTTGCTGTAATTTTATGCAGCTTGGCTGCCCTTTAACGTGATGTCACAGTGCTCTTTGATGTGAGGACATAATGGCAAATGCGACAATGTCACACCTACTCATGTGATATCATAGTATTCTTTGCTCCGACACAGTTCTTCTTGATGTGATATCACAGTGGCCCTTTGGCGTGAAGTCAAAGGGCCCATCGATGAAGTCACAGTGATGGTTGCTGTGAGGTCACAACCCCTCTTGCTGTGATGACTCAGTAAGGCTTTCTATGATGTTATCAGTTCAGAAAATCTTTATTTGGCTGTAACCAGCCATAAAAGAGTACATCGCAAAAATAAACCTTGGCTGCTTTCCTTGTAGGGGGCGTTGTGATTTTCTTTCGTCTTACCGGGGGCGAGCCATCTTTTTTGTCCTGCCACATGCCTTGGTTTTTAGGACTCGACTTGCTATCGCGTAAGCGATCGCAAAGCGAGACTATTGTAAGGGGGTTTTGAAAATGCTCCCAAAAAGCGGATTGCATGGCTAGCACGCGCACAATCACACGCATCGTGCCGCCATGCAATCCGTTTGGCAGCGCACTTCAAAGGGTCCGCTCCCCCGCCTGGAATGAGCTCCCCCGCCAAGCGCGAGCGCCACGCTCCGCCGGGCTTGTTTTTCTCTTCCTACCCTAAGGCATTAGCAACAGAACACCGTTATTACAAACGCAGAGCAGGGTGGATGTCCACAGCGCTCTGATCTCCCCCCATTACATTCTTGCGGTTCCAGTTTGTTGCAGCCATTGATAAACATCAATCAGAGAAGGTCCCGGGGTTAAATCTATGTTGCTTTGCATTTATCCCCGCGCCCCGCCCCCGCTCTGCTTTTAAGGAAAAATCTACACATCTTGATCTCGTTTGATCCCTCTGGTGCCATTCGCAGCACAGCCAGCCATTTCCATGCACGGGGGCCACTGCGCTTGTTATGATGGCATTTTTAAGCTTTTTCTGCAATGCTGCGAACTGTTCTGTGTGGGATGTAACTCTGAAATTAGCAGAACCAGATCGAAAACTGGTCTGAGCATTCGAGGTATGACAGCAAAGATGCGTAACCAAATATACTTTTAATAAAAGAAACTGAAACAAAAAGAATAAATCTTCATTTCGAAATGGGCTCAAAAAAGTCTTTATTGAGACATTTAGTCTTCGGGTTATGGGTTTGGCAAAAACATGCATGCTATTGCCAGGACAAACAATATCGTGGTAACATTTCTGTGTGTGTTTTACTTTATTTGTATCCTGAAAGATGTTGTTAGCCTTCGCCAAGACCTTTTGTTTTTACTAGAATTATACAATGTACTTACAGAGTATTTCAGCAAGCCTCTTCATCCGTTGATCTGTTGTGTGTCCTTTACATTTTCTTCCTCTCGTTACTGCATACAGCAAGGAACACTTGGTCAGCCCACTTCAGTCATTGGATATTTTCACTGTGAGTGATGGCGTTCCTCTCTTTCACAATAAGCACGTCCACCCACCATGTAGGTCCCTTCATTGCCAAGGCCTTCCATGGCAATGTGTGCTTTTTGAGACCAAGAACAATTGTGGGTTTAGATGATGTTTATTTATTTTTATATATTGTAGAGGCCCTGGCAGATACCCCTCGAATACATTTTTACAAAAGTCCAGCAAAACAAATCAAGCCTGATCTAAGCCCAAAGGGTGGAACTTGAATGCCAGACCTATTTGCTTTGCAAGTTCTAGTTTTTTATGAAGTACTCTTTGAAATAGCTATTGTTAATACAATCCAGTCAACACGCTGCAAGAGCCCAAGGAAGATTAGATTCTATCTTCATTTTTACCAGGTTGCCTGCGAGAAGTATGGTGTGGGTACTCATTAAGTGAGAGGAGATATCCAAGCTATACCTATAATCATTTTTAGGTTTCAACTGAACACTTGCCATGCACGGAGGTGACACATTTTGGCAGAGTTGTCATTACATTAAACCTCTGATATTAGATTCTCAGTTTACACCACGGCTCGTAGTTTGTGTTCCAGCAAAGCTCTGATATTTCCACCTTTCTGATTATACTGTACTTACCAGAACTCGGTTTCCGGTCGCTGAATATTCAGTCTCTGCATATGCAGATGCTCTGTTATGCCTGCGTAATATTCACTCTAGAGCTCTGCATATGCCAGCACTTTCATCCGACAAGCGTCCTAATTATAACTGAGTTAAGGCTATACAAGTCTTACAATTGTAGCATTGCACTCTTTCTCACTTTCCGAGGAAGCATTTTATGATTTGTTTTTCTAGTTTTGCTTCTTTTAGGCATGCACTCGGTTTCAGAAAATGTTATTGTAAATAAACACAGATTACACTTGTGGTATAGTGCCTGTGTTGCCAACTGATGACCCTTTAAATACTGACTTTTTTCACATAATCACGCTGTTAATTCTTGGACATATCACTTCATCTCACTGCCTGCCAGTACTCAGGTTTGCCATAATGATGAGCATATAAAAAGCACTAGATTAATGTCTGGACATTTGTATTTTTCTAATAGATGACCTCTGCAAAGTCTTTTGAAAGTCAAATTAGTATAGGCGCTATTCGCAAAGCATTTACAAGTGTTAGTTTAGCTCACATGTGCAAATCTTGGTTTGGTTTTCATAAAATGATTTACTCTCACAGAGATTTTCATATGACCAAATATACGCCCAGGGCCTAAAAGTGGACAGAAGTGGTACTTTCAAGGCTAGAATGCCCTGTGAGTTTGTGAACTCTCCTAACTTAAGAGCGGATTGCATGGCGAGCACGTGCACAGTCACGTGCATCGTGCTGCCATGCAATCCGTTTGGCATCCTACTTCAAAGGGTCCGCTCCCCTGCCTGGAATGCGCTCCCCCGCCCCCGCCATGCGCGCGCGCCACGCTCCGCCGGGCTTGTCTTGTTTGGAGCAAGCAGAGAGGTCTTTCATAAAATCCTGCAGCAGCACCTGAATGTCCCCCTTAGTCGACGGTGCCCAGAGATCTAACAGTGTGGGATAGTCACCTGTGCTGACTCGGGCACCTCTGTTTTCAAGGTCTTTCTAGAGCTTTATTCTTAGCAGAGGCGTATTTCTCGCTTCATCAACTGTGCAGCACCCATCAACAGGATCTTACGTAGTTGTTCGTGACACCAAGACTCAATCAACCAATGTTTGGCGCTCATGCATTGTAACACTGCATTTAAAATAAAACCTATGCTGGGAATATATGTTTATAAATCAGAATAAGGAGGGAACCTCACTCTGCCTTATGTAAATATAATCCCACCGAACTTCTTTGTTGCTCACATCCCGCTCTCGATTTTCCCAGTCAAGCTTCTTGCTGCTGCTGCTGACCAACCTCTGGCTTGCCATAGGTCGGGCCGAGTCGAGCTTCTTTCTTCTGCTGCTGACCCACCTCTGGCTTGCCGTAGGTCGGGCCATATCTTGTGCCGCCATCCTGTGGTGTCCTCGAGGACACTGTGCTGGCAGAGGGGCTTCAGCTTCGGCCGTCTTTCTCCTTTCCTCACTGAACGTCGCCTGTTGTCACACGTGTTTTTCATACTTGGCTTCAGTTCCTCTTTAGGTCAGTATGCTTTTAATTAAAATATCTGTGTCTTTTCAGTCTCATGAGCCTCACCAGTACCAGCAAGGATATAGAATGTCGGGTCCTCGCATCAGACAGACCTCTGTCCTGTAATTGAGTACTCCAGGTGAAGCCTCACTAACATTGTATACAGCTGGACCACGAGTTCCTTCTTGCTGCTGGTTATACCTGCACCCATGCACTCCTCATGCTCCCTTCAATGTGCACACCATGAATTATTTGACCTCTAAATTCACAAGATAAAATTCAGTGGCAACTACCGTAAATAAACAAGCATTTGCAATGCAAAAAGTCTCGCATTAACGCGAGTTTGAGCTATTGACATTGCAAATAATAATGCCGTTTATTTTTGGTTTTAAAAAAAAAACATAAATAACAGGCATTGTTATTTACAATGCCAATAGCTGAAACTCTCGTAACTGCGAGACCTATTGCATTGCAAATGCTTGTTTTAGATGGAGGAGGGTGTAGTGTGTCAACAAAGCCTCCTTGTTGTGAAATACTAGTGTTAACTGTAATCCCGGAGATGTTAGGCGCTGGGGCCCCCACATCTGGGTCCGGGCCCCTGATCCATCCCCCCCTCCATTGTGCTCCGGCATATCACTCTGCCCCAGCTCTGCGTTGCTGTACCGCTGTGCAGAGCGCTCTGTGTGGCCCCCAGTCTCTCCCCCACAGATTCTGTTTCACTAGTTATCGCCCCTATCGCATTTGTCCAAACATTTGTAATTGATGATGTCAGTGGACGATCCTTTGCGGAGGGCATAACTGTTTTGCGCTTCCCCATCTCTTTAACCCATCGACGAAGTCACAGTGATGGTTGCTGTGAGGTCACAAGCCCTCTTGCTGTGATGACTCCGTAAGGCTTTCTATGATGTTATAGTGAGCCTCTCTCCGATGGCACGGAGCCCCTTGTTATGATTTTACACAGCGCGTGGCTATCATGTCCTCGTGCGCGCTGGTGAACAAGGCGCATTACTGTGATATGACAGTGTTCATTACTTTGATGCCAGAGTCCTCGATGGATATATGGCACAATGACCCTTCTTATGTTGCCACAGTGCCGGTCATTGTGAAGTCACATTGCCCTTAGTTGTGATGTCATAGTGCTACTTACCATGAAAACACTAGCCTCCATTACTAAGTTATTTCACTAGAATGACACCATATGAGTGTCACGCCAAAACGTGACCCTTCTTCCCAGCTCCAAAGCTGGCAGCTGTAGCTGTTACACCATAATATTTGTATATAGTGCAAAGAGATTGCAGCGCCATACAGGAACACTTTTTACATTACACAGAAACATTTAGGGGCAGATTTACAAGCCCCTTGTAACACGTTTGCCTGGCCGTTGCTTCACTTTTGTGAACATGAACTTTTTTTGTCACTCCCTAAGCCTGCTTTAAGCAGGCTTAAGGGTGACACAGTACAATAAGTATTGGCCTCAACGTGCATTGGTTGAGTTGCATCGTGCTTGCGACATGACTCCAGCAATGCATGACTTTTGGGCTAACAGATGAGTCGGAATTTCTGACGCATCTGTCAGTCCTTGCGCCATGGTGCACCATATTGTAAATACGCGGCATGCATGGTGGCGCAAGGGTATCGCAGGCTGGCGCAGGGAAACTGACTCATCTCTACAGATGTGTCAGTTTCTTGTAAATCTGCCCACTTATTTTTTTAGTAAACATAAGGAAGTTTAAAAATGGACCTCAATTTCAGGATGTAAAGTTAACATCAATTCTAAAACTTTGCTCCCCAAACTCGAATCTTCATCTTCAGCACCAAAATACATAAATGTTGCCGTTATGCCATATCCTCTTGACTGCGGGAGTAAGACTGTAATTACTCGCTGCTCCCAGGGAGGAGCAACTGAAAAAGAGGCATGACAAATACATGCCTTTAACAAATCAAAATGCAGAATGTACGAGTCAAAATGCAAGCAGCCAATAACAAGAAGATAACCTGACTGCAAGCCTACTGAGTAATTACAGCAGGTCTCGAAAGAGACCGCGCACGCTCCTAGAAAGCCACACACAATGGGATATTAGGTGTGACTGGATGGGCCATCACTGGCAGGATGGGAGGGAGGAGCTAGGGTCAGCCTCTCTTACACCTGACTAGGCTGTGTCCTACCTCCACACAAAGGGCTGCAAACCTCCTGTAGTTAGTCTGGAGCCAGGACAGGAAGGCAGGATATCTGTGCATTCAAAGGTATGCCTCCAGAGGCTTCTCCCCACTTCCAAGGCACAACTGTGTATAAAAGAAGGAACTCAGACACTACCACTTCAGTACATTTCCGGACCTGTGGATACTTTGCCAATAAGAAGAACTGCTGTGCTGCTACAAGGACTGCCACTCTGCTTGACTGCTGCTCTACAAGGAACTTCTGTGCTTCTGGTTGCCTGCTGCTCTCTTCCCTGGGGAAGAATAACAGGACCTGAAACTCCATCTTGAACCCAGGACCTCAGAGTGACTCAAAGGGCTAGTCTGCTGGCCTCTTTATCTGAGCCTCAGGGACATAGCAGACTCGACAATAGCTCCTGGACCCATCTTAAGCGAGTTCCTGACCCCAAAGGTGCCTCTCAGGCCCTGGGCCCTTGGTGTAGTTTTTGGAGCTTAGGCGGAGGTTGGGGTACTTTTTAGGGCTCGGGGTGTCAGATTAGTTTTTCGGTCACATGGGGGAGGGGGTTCGTTTTTAAGGCTCAGGGGGACCCTTAAAGATACATCAAAAAGTGGCGCCTCGAAAATGTAGGTGCCCAAATGAAGTGCTGGATTCACAAGCTAGTCGTGCAAAGCTCTCATTCACCCAGACTCCCTGTTCTGAGTCCTCACAGCGCTGCTACTTAAAGTGCCCAGATTGGCTGAGTTCTCTGTTCCTCGTGATAGCCCAGAGCCCTTCAATCTTATGAATTTGATAATTGACCCCCGCACTGTAAATTCTCTCTGATTAAAACGGAGCAACTAAATTCATTCATTAATGCTTCTGTTATCGACAACTCACAGACTGATTTAGACCTTAATTTAGGACCCACACAGTCCCCTCAAAATGGATTAATCTACTGCTTCCCTTTCTCCCACAGGGCAGGAGTTGCATTTACACAAACTTCAACACTCCAACATAAGACTGAGCACCCCTTAAAAACAATGCCCACGGTGGTGTTGTGCAATGGTGTACTGCACCCCAAAATAATGTGAAATACAAAGAAGGGGTGAATGGAATGCTTGAATGAATCTTTGCCACAGGCTCGGATCGCATTCCATTTCATTGTTTTTTGCTCAGTCTGCGTTTCCAGATAGGGATACACCTTATCCGGCGCAGTCGTCTGTTCCCCAAATCTCTTGCCAGAGTCCTCGCAGGCTGGCACCGTGGCTAGTTGTGGCACCGGGCTCTGCCCGCAAGAGTCTATCTAAATGCCACTGCTAAAGCCCCTTAGTGGAAAGAAGGGCTGAGCTGGGCCTGTCTCTGGCTAAACGAGCAACCCCTTGTATCTCCCCTTGTCCACTTATAAGTACAGCACTAAGGCATTTATCATAACATTTGAAGTAGGTTGTAACACTCTGATTTAGCTGTTCCAAGCAGCGTAAATATGTCTTAGTATTACCAAATATAATAGTACTCAATGCATTGACCTGAGAAGGATGAAGGACTGTGTTTGCCCTGCCAGGATTCAGATTTGTCACATGAAGAGCACAGTAGT
The DNA here is from genome assembly GCF_964204655.1 of Triturus cristatus. Taxonomy (NCBI): domain Eukaryota; kingdom Metazoa; phylum Chordata; class Amphibia; order Caudata; family Salamandridae; genus Triturus; species Triturus cristatus. The sequence continues at coordinate 464,343,430 of NC_140579.1, read as the reverse complement.
ACCAGGGCTCAGTGCTTAGCTTGCAGAGTCATATTAACAGCGAAATGTGCTAAATGTATGCGAATTGCCTAACGCTACACAATATCTATTTCCAATGTAGTTACCTCATATTTATGTAAATATATTTTCTTTGCAAGAGTATACTTTTTAAAACAGTATCCCAACATTTCCGTAACTAATTATGAGCTTGTAGGCAAACATTTGATTTATATATTGTTTCATAAACCCTATGCATAGCTGAGTACTAGGATTGTTTAAACGGTAACAGCTAGACTCAGGGGGTTCTGTTAACCAGCAGGTGAGCACCTACTAACACCATGGTAGTTCAGTGGGGCTCAGTGGGTTCATGCACACGCACACACGTCATGAACTCAAACAGAGCGAGTATGGCAACAGAACAGTGAAAGTTTACTGAAACATAATAAAGTAGCATAATATGATGCCGAGCATATAATGTACATCATTAATGTATTTGCTATGATGTCATAAAACAGGATGCTTTGACGTACATTGATTTGTTGATCTGTAATTGTGTTGATTCCAGTGAAATGGCCAATGTCTAAGAAAGAACAATGAAAACAGAGGGGCATATTTACTAGGAAACTGTCAGAGCGTGGCGTTAAGCCAAGATGGCTAACACCGCCCTCTGTCAGTTGCCAAATGCATGGATGCGCCGTATTCACAAGAATACGGCGCATCCCTGCCTTTCCCATGGTGCTGGCGCTAAATGTAGCTGCCTAGCGCAAACACAGATGTTCTTGCACCATTGTGCAAGTGTGCCTACGTTGCAGGTAAAGATTGTTTGTGCGTAGGAAGGAACACCTTCCTGCACATTAACTATCATTCATGGCTTTCTGCTCTTTCTATGTGTGCTACTGAATGCAGCACACACAGAAACAGCAACAAGCATTGGCATAGCCTATAGTTCTCGCCTTTGGGACCTTATAAGTGTTTATCCATGCAACAGTTGATGTTGATGCTCCAAGGATATTGTGCTGCATAACTAAATACTTATAAGGTCCCAAAAGTGAGACCTATTGGCCATGCCAATGCTTGTTTTCTTTCTAGCGCCTAGACACTTCACACTTCACACGTTTGAAGGGTGCCTTCGCAAGCCAGGTCACGGTTCAGTCGCCCAAAACAACGTGATCTGCCACTCAAGGAGATTGTCAGGTTCAAAGAATGCTGCCGCCTTCAAGTTCCAAGCAGCCTGATTGGATGAAGGGAACGTAAACACCAAGGTCTGACGAATCCGACCTCAGGCATTCGAGAATAATGACTGTCGGAAAGAGCAACTATCATTTTGTGCGGTCTTCCAGCTGTCTGTTGTGAAGATTGTGGCACCCCTGTAGGTAAAGGGCACAGGGAGCTGGAGAAACCGTGGCCACCCTGTCAGGTAGAGAGAGCGTTTAAAAGGTCATTGAAGGATTCGTCTGAAGAGGGGATTTGAAACGTGTTTAAAAGGTTATGACTTGTAAACCGAAGCACAGTTCCATCCGTCTGAAAGGCACTGCCTGCCAGAGAAAGAGTAATCTTGAGAGGGCTCTCTCTAGGAGAGCTCGCACGAGGACGTCTCTCGCCAAGAGACGCCTTATCAAGGCTTCCATCCGAAGACATGGCCAGAGAAGGTGGAGCTTGAGGGCTGACAACAGTGATGACTTCCGAGAGCCTTCCAGCAGCGAGTCTACCTGTGAATGCACAATGGCGGATGACCGTAGCGGGTGTAGCTGGTGGACTGACAACAGAGACCTGAGTATGGTGACTGACAGCAGGGACTGTAATCCGAGGTCTGACAATATTGACTCTACCGAGAGGCCTGGAGCCATAAGGTCGAACAGTGGTGAGAGCAGCATGGGGCACGACAGAAGTGACTTGTGTGTGGCGCCTAAAAGGGAGCTCAGCAAGAGTCCTGACAAACAAGCATTGGCCGCGCAGCCGTGAAAGTGACACAGCCAAGCGGTCCGCGAAAGTGAAAGTGATCGCGATCAAGCGCGGCGAACGAAGCGATCTGTGGTGGTGGAGGAGGAGAAGCGGGAGTTGTGTGACGGAGGAAAGACAGAAGGCGGCTGCGCGCGTGCACGCTCGCGTGCACACAAGCTTGAGGCCACCAAAAGCCTGTGGCAGCACTTTGAAAACCCACACACTAAATGTCTCGCAGAGCAGCGCATGCGCTGGCTCAGCGAGACCTAAAAACTAGGAGAAATAAAGCATTTTTTCTCGTTTTATCATGTAAAGACCAGGTTTTCCCTGGTCTTACTTTTGGCGCTGACCAATATTTACGCCACCGTTGTAAATAGGGGGCAGCGTCGAAATCAATGGGTGTTGCGGTGGAATGCCCACCTTAACACCCATTTCCCACCCCTTTCAGTAATGTCCACTGCAACATGTTCGGTCACTGGAATGTGAGACCGCCTTCCTTTCCGTCATCTAACCCTGACCCTAATTAGAATTGTGACAAAGGCCCCGTACAGACCATGAATCTTATGCATTAGCTCTAAGCATTGGCTACTCCAGGAGGTGAGAATGAAGTTCATGTTTACTGCATCAGCATCAAAGTGCTCAGACATCAACAACCGGCACAAGTCCACTCCACCCTAAATACGTCCAGAAATCCCAGAGGACAAGCACTTCCGCGACTGGAATCAAGAACATTTAAGGCTGACTGAGTCCTTTTTCAGCGGCTGCTCCGGCTTTATGAAACTCAGTACCTGAGGACTGGAGAAGCCAGTAACACATTGTTACTTTCTGGAAAACAAAGAAGAAAAATATATATTTTGCCCATATCAATATTCACTGAAACCTGATTTCCACACATTATCATTAGTGCGCTGTATAGTTTTACCAGTAAAACTGCGCGTCGATGCACATTTAGTGGCCATTTCAATGGAGAATGAGCGCTCTATAATGGCAGCAGCTGCCTCACGGCACTTTAGTAATGTGTTTGCGACAGTGTGATCCAAAGTGCACCACCGGCTCCATACTCCACCCTCACCACAGGCTCCATACTCCACCCTCACCACCGGCTCCACCCTCACCACCGGCTCCATACTCCACCCTCACCACCAGCTCCATACTCCACCCTCATCATCAGCTCCATATTCCACCCTCACCACCAGCTCCATACTCCACCCTCACCACCAGCTCCATACTCCAGCCTCACCACCGGCACCATACACCACCCTCACCACCAGCTCCATACTCCAAGCTCCATACTCCACCCTCACCACCGGCTCCATACTCCACCCTCACCACCGGCTCCATACTCCACCCTCAGCACCGGTCCATACTCCACCCTCAGCACCGGCTCCATACTACACCCTCACCACCGGCTCCATACTCCACCCTCAGCACCGGTCCATACTCCACCCTCAGCACCGGCTCCATACTACACCCTCACCACCGGCTCCATACTCCACCCTCACCACCGGTCCATACTCCACTCTCACCACCAACTCCATACTCCACCCTCACCACCAGCTCCATGCACGGGTCCATACTCCACCCTCACCACCAGCTCCGTACTCCACCCTCAGCACTGGTCCATACTCCATCCTCACCACCGGCTCTATAAACCACCCTCACCACCGGCTCCATACTCCACCCTCACCACCGGCTCCATACTCCACCCTCACCACCAGCTCAATACTCCAACCTCACCACCAGCTCAATACTCCACCCTTACCACCGACTCCATACTCCACCCTCACCACCAGCTCAATACTCCACCCTCACCACCAGCTCCATACTGCGCCATCACCACTGGCTCCATACTCCACCCTCACCAGCAGCTCCATACTCCACCCTCCCCACCGGCTCCATGCTCTATTCTCACCACTGTCTCCATAGTCCACCCTCACCACCGGCTCCATATTCCACCCTCACCAGTGGCTCTATACTCCACCCTCATCACCGGTCCATACTGCACCCTCACCACCGGCTCCATACTCCAACCTTACCACCGGCTCCATACTCCACCCTCACTACCAGCTTTATACTCCACTCTCCCCACCGGCTCCATACTCCACTCTCCCCACCGGCTCCATACTCCACTCTCCCCACCGGCTCCATACTCCACCCTCACTACCGGCTGCATACTCCACTCTCACCACCGGCTCCATACTCCACCCTCACCAGTGGCTCCATACTCCACCCTCACCACCGGTCCATACTCCACCCTCACCACCAGCTCAATACTCCACCCTCACCACCAGCTCCATACTGCGCCATCACCACTGGCTCCATACTCCACCCTCACCAGCGGCTCCATACTCCACCCTCCCCACCGGCTCCATGCTCTATTCTCACCACTGTCTCCATAGTCCACCCTCACCACCGGCTCCATATTCCACCCTCACCAGTGGCTCTATACTCCACCCTCATCACCGGTCCATACTGCACCCTCACCACCGGCTCCATACTCCAACCTCACCACCAGGTCCATACTCCACCCTCACCACCAGGTCCATACTTCACCCTCACCAGTGGCTCCATACTCCACCCTCACCACCGGCTCCATACTCCACCCTCACCACCGGCTCCATACTCCAACCTCACCACCGACTCCATACTCCAACCTCACCACCGACTCCATACTCCACCCTCACTACCGGCTCCATACTCCACTCTCACCACCGGCTCCATACTCCACCCTCACCGCTCTCCTCTGAATGGGCGTGGCACGTTTGCTGCACCTCTTCTTTGTGTGACGCTTGGATTTTTCACAACCCCTATGACTTCAGTGATTTAACATTAACGGCAGCCCCCTCTTCCCACCCTCCCGGAGACTGTCCAATCACTCCTGGGACCCCTTGCTGTATGCATGTTTAAAAGTATTTAGGTGGCCCCCTGTCTCCTTTGGGGTCAGAGCAGCGCTCTATGAAGACCAGAAATAGCTTTAGCAAGAAGTACGAGGCTGGTTTTATTGTCACACACCGACTGAAAACGGGCTCCGACCGGCTTCCATCGAACTGCTCAAGGCGTTACTGTCTAATGTGTGTGAGAGTGGGACAGGGTGTGGCGTTACTGTCTAATGTGTGTGAGAGCGGGACAGGGTGTGGCGTTGCTGTCTAATGAGTGTGAGAGTGGGACAGGGTGTGGCGTTACTGTCTAATGTGTGTGAGAGCGGGACAGGGTGTGGCGTTACTGTCTAATGTGTGTGAGAACGGGACAGGGTGTGGTGTTACTGTCTAATGTCTGTGAGAGCGGGACAGGGTGTGGAGAGTGGGACAGGATGTGGCGTTACTGCCAGAACTGCTGACTTTGCAACTGGAGAACCAGTATCGAGTTTGGGCTCTGGCTCGTCATCCTCTGATTCTGTGCAAATAACTTTAGTGCCAATTTCGTCCACACTCACCAGCCCTCACGCAGCAACATCCAAGTAACATAAATAAGCAGACAAGACAACTTTTTGGTGGAGAAAATTGCTGCAGGTTTATTAGCATACCAAATATGCCAACATGGTGGGTTCTCTTACAGGCGATCCAAAGGCAAGCCGCCCCTCGCGGCCTACCACCTGATGGGCCAACTTGCATCGTGGCCTTAGCCAATCAGTGCTTAGCGGTTGTGGTGAGGGGATAGCCCCTCCCACTTCCGGTGAACCATCGGTCCACCCCTTTACTCACGTCCCCCCTATGAGGGGCGGAGCGTTCAAGCAACCCCCGGTTGTACAGGTTTCTAACCACCCGTAGGACAGTCGGGGCGCCGTCGCACCTCAGGGTCCACCGCACAGACTTCCTGGGGATATTAGGCCTCAGCACCCTTTGTGCTCCTGAAGAGGGAACCCCTGAGTACCTTTCCACCTCTGGATCCCCCTGTAACTCCGCCACAGCCCTGGGTGTGGCGACCGTCGGAGCCAGGGCCCCCCACCAAGGCCGGCATTCCTACTTACATGTGCCTTTCGTGTTCCCCAACACTCGTTCCAGCATTTATGGAACAGCAGCACACTTGCTTAGCGGACCGCTTCCACCCAGCCTAATACTATGGCTATGCGGGCGTGGCATTATATGCATAACTTGAAGCAACCCGTTACCCACCCTGGGAGCCGAATGCCTCCACTCTGTTGACGTTGACCCGACATGTGCCAGACCTTTGTGATTCTAAACCATGGGGAACTGGGCTGTTCACATTGCGCACACTATTGCAGTCACAGCAACCATTTGGAGTGACAACTTACACCACCTACCAGGCTTGCTTAATTAAAGCTTGATCACAGATACACACATCCCTGCTAACCAGATGTAACCCTTGATGCTCAGTACAGCTCTCGCTTTAATACCTTGTAATCCCAGGACCTAGGTCAGCCTTTATTGCTTGTAACCATGCCCCCTTACCCATGGCAGTGAGGCCGGGCCCCCTAGGTGGCTCACCACGCTGTTAGGGAAACCTTCCCCTCCCGCCAGTCTCCGACCTGATCTGTTTGGGGCGGCTCCATCATATTCCGGGGAACCCCATCCCGGCAAACTGCATCTGGGAAACCGCATGGAGCTATTTATCCTTCTCTGTCCTGGAAAGACAAATCATTGCCTCCCATGTGTGAGACCACAGTGATGAGAGGGGAGACACCCCTCCGGCCCGTGCCGCAGCTTCTACAGAAGCTGTTCCAGCGCATGCCTCACATGAGTGCTTATGGCATACTTACCATTCGTCTGTCCATTAAACACTTAACCTGACTTCTGGCCACTCCCTTGGGTGGCTGCGGATGGATGTACCTTTTACACTTTGGGATTTGTATCAATCCTCCTGCATGATGTTGACCGCTATCCTTGAAGCCTGAACCTGCGACTATGCCTATGAGTCTTGTATACGTGCCAACATGACGTGAATTTGAGCACGCTGTCACCTTGGGGGTCTGCTGGCTCTGGCAGAGACAAGATGAAGCATGCCAACCTGCCCCTAAACTCAGCAGAACAACCACATGTGCGAGCCTACCACAAACTTCTGTAAAAGCATGCCATGTTGAAGTCCTGGATGGTCTCGAGGACCCATCTCTTGACGCATGCTTGCAACCCCTTCAACATTATCACATTAGTTGGAAAAGGCCACTGCCTGGCAGCGAGCTTAGCTAAGCCCCTGCGGAAATCGCCTGCCTGTGCGAGCAGACCAAGATTCATCGCTCCCCCCTCCATCACCATCTTTCTTGCTTCCCAACGTTGGCGTTATGCCGTATATGGTGTTTAGCTTCTGTAGTAGGGGATCTCTGTTATAGTCATAATCTAGTGAATAGTCCCGCCCATGTGCGCGGACCCCGGAGCAATAAAAAATAATCTCTAAAAGGTGACAAATCATGCAGACCTGCATACACCTTTAAGAGAGAATTTAATTTAAAGACAGATAATGCAGCCTATACCCACAGGCTACACTGTCCAGTACTTCAACTAGAATTCCACCAATATCCACAAACAGCACTGCCTGTCCAGTTTTTCTCCACATAGGAAAAAACCCTGCCTCTACCAGCAAAAGCCTCTGGAATGATAGAGAGGAAGGAGTGGACAGACAAGCCCCATAGGCTGCCATTATGTGACTTGGAACAGGATACTGTGCCTTTAAGAAAACTTTCCAGTTTTCCAGAACTTTCCCCAGTATCCCAGAATGCCCAGCAGGTCCCATTTACTTTCAGTTCTTTTTTCCGGCTCCTGCTAGCAGGACCCTGGAGCATTGAGCTCTCCCTTTTTCAAGGTTTTCATTGAGATTTTGGCAATTTTTGTCACTTTTTCTTGTGTTTAGTAGCTGGTACTGTCAACATGCCTGGCTTGTTCGACAAGTGCCCGGAGTGTGGTCGAAAGAAGGCTAAAACTGACCCACACGAGGTGTGCATAGCTTGCCTTCCCCAGTCCCACGTGCCTGAAAGCTGTACCATCTGCCACTCGTTTTCAGCCAGGACCCTGAGGGACAGGATGAAGAGCAGACTTCAAGCTCTGGAGGAGCGAAGACTGAAGGCACCAGGTGGGTCTGGAGGGGCTGATTTGGCCCATACTGAGGCCTCTGGGGGGCTCCCCAGGGGCAGGAAGACCAGTAAGCGCTCCCGCTCCCCGTCGACGTCGAGGGCGTCGACGGCGACGTCGAGGAGGATGACCACCGTCTGTTCGCCGTCTCCCCAGGGCTCTGGGGAGAAGCGGCGTCGATGATCGCCGTCGAGGGACCTGAATAGGCCGCCGTCGACTACATCGGCGTCGTCGGCGACGACACCATCTTCGGCTTCGTCCAGCGGTCGACGTCGAGTGAAGACCCGGCGTCGGCGTTCGGCGTCGAGGGATCACAGCTCGCCGTCGATGAAGAGAAGGAGGTCGCCGTCGAGGCGAAGGTCGCCGTCGAGGCGAAGATCGCCGTCGAGGCGAAGGTCGCCGTCGAGGCGAAGGTCGCCGTCGAGACAAAAGTCGACGCCGAAGAAGAGATCGACGCCGAGAAGATCGCCGTCGAGGCACAGGTCGACGTCGAGGAGAAGATCGACGTCGAGGAAGAGAGAGTCGCCGGGATCGGTGTACTCGGTGGTGTATACCCCGCCTCGGATGCCTCCGTCGCCTCCTCCTCTCCCACCTCTGCCACCGCCTCCTCCACCGCCGCCACCTCCTCCACCACCGTCTCCACCTCCGCCACCGCCTCCTCCGCGGCCGCGGACTCTGTCTCCGCCACCCCAGCCTCTGTTGCTGCCACACACTCCTGCGGGACCGCCGCCGGTCCCCCCGAGGTCGGTTTCCCTTCCACGGTACCCGACTCCGCCGCAGGGGACCCCGAAGCCACGACGCCCACGGTCGCCTGGACCAGCGAGACCGGCGGACAGGCCTAAGCCGAAGAGGTCGCGCTCCCGCTCTCACAGGAGGCGACGATCGCGGAGCCGAGGGCGATCCTCGTCAGACTCTAGACGACGCCGCAGGAGGTATAGGTCCAGGTCGCGCTCCTCGGACAGGGACCTTTCCCCGACGCTGTCGGACTCCCCGGGGACTAGGGTGTCGCCGGTGGATGACTTGGTCTCGTTCCAGGAGGTGCTGTTGCGAGGGGCTGCGAAGCTGAATATCACGGTGACGGTTCCAACACCCACGACGTCCGTGATATTTGAGACACTTCATAAAAGACACTTGTCTCGCCCCCTCCTGCCTCTCGTGCCTGGACTGGTGGAACCAGCCTTGGAACTGTTCCTCACTCCCGCAACAGCGAAGGCCGCTCCGTCCAGGCTCATGAAGAAATATAGGGCCCCGGAGTCGGATCCGTCCTTTTTGAGAGGGGACCCGAAGCCGGATTCGGTTATCGTGACGGCGGCGAGAAAACAACATGCGACCGCCCCGGCCTCCACGGTGCCACCGGACAAGGAAAGCCGCTGGCTGGACTCTGCGGGCAGGAAGGTGTGTGGTACCGCCGCCACCACGATGAAGGCGGCGAGTGCAGGGGCGTTATTGGGCCGTTACGACTGGGCCCTGTGGGAATCCCTGCAGCAATATGCGGACCTCCTGCCACGAGACAAGAAGGAGGACTTCTTGGAGACGGTGCGCGAAGGCATGCTGGTTTCTAACCAAACGATCAGCGCAGCGGCGGATGTATCGCTATTGGCCGCCCACGTCTACTGTCATGGCATCCACCAGCGGCGCCATTCCTGGTTGCGCCTGACGTCCCTCAAGCCGGAGGCGCAGCAGAGAGTGGCCAACCTGCCCTTCTCGGGGGAAACCCTGTTCGGGAAGCATGCGGACGATGAAATGGCCCGCATGAAGGCTGAAGCGGAAACCCTGACGGCCGTCGGGTTAGAGAAGGCCGAGAAAAAGAAACGACCGTTCCAGAGGAGGTTCGGGTCGTCGGGCCGAGGGCGTGGGCAGGGCTCGGGACAGCAGCAGCCACAACAGCAGCAGTTCCGCAAGCCCTTCCAGAAGCGCCAGAGGGGTAGAGGAGGCCAGCAGGCTACTACCACAAACAAGGGCCCGGCCGGGTCTCGGCCCTGAGCTGTTACTTCCCCCTCAACCGTTACCCACTCCAGTGGGGGGAAGCATCCAATTTTTTCCGGCAGAGTGGAGAAAAATTACTCAGGACAAGTGGGTGCTGAATATTGTTTGCAATGGATACAGTCTTCGGTTCATCAGCCCGCCTCCAGCGATTCCGCCGGTCAGCTCTCCCTTCCAGCTGAGGGAGCTCCAGGCGGAGGCAGACATCTTGTTGAGAAAAAAGGCGGTAGAAGAAGTACCTTTGTCTCAAAGGGGAAGAGGTCTGTACTCTCGGTTCTTCCTCGTTCGCAAGAAGGACAAGAACGAGTTCAGGCCCATTCTGGATTTGCGACAAGCAAACAAGTGGATTCGCAGAGAGAAGTTTCGCATGCTCTCGTTGCACCAGATTTACCCTCAGCTGCAACGGGGAGACTGGCTCTGTGCCATAGATCTACAGGATGCGTACTTTCATGTGCCCATAGCACGGAAGCACAGGAAGTTCCTGCGATTCCAAGTCGGCGCCAATCACTATCAATACACAGTACTGCCATTCGGGCTAAAGTCTGCTCCCAGGACTTTTTCGAAGTGCATGGCGGTGGTGGCGGCACACCTGCGGAGGAACAAGGTGTTTGTCTACCCGTATCTGGACGATTGGCTGATCAAGGCGTCATCCTTCGAGGAAGCGCAAGAACACTTCCGATGGACGTGCGAGCTCTTGAACAAGCTGGGGTTACACGTCAACATGTCCAAATCGGTCCCGTCTCCGGTACAGTGCATACAGTACCTGGGGGCCTCCATAGATACGAGGTCAGCAAGCGTGTCTCCTTCGGAGGAGAGACGGTTATCACTCCTTCGGAAGGCTCAGGACCTCAGGACTGCTCCATCGACGACGGTGAGGAAGGTGTCGTCTCTACTGGGATCGATGGCCTCCTGTATCTTCCTCACTCCGCACGCACGCCTACACATGCGACCACTGCAGGAGTGCTTGGAGGATCAGTGGGATCAGAGGACAGGCTCTTGGGACGACAAGATCCGACTGTCTCTACATGCTCGTCAGTCTCTGAAGTGGTGGTGTTCGGCGGAAAACCTCCTCCAGGGGGTTCCCTTCCACAAGGACATTCCCACGACGAATGTGGTGACGGATGCTTCTCTCCAGGGCTGGGGTGCGCATTCCGGGGACCTGCAGATTCAAGGGAAGTGGTCTCCCTTGGAATCGACGTACCACATCAATTTCCTGGAACTCAGAGCTGTCTTCCTGGCACTGAAGGCTTTCCTTCCGTCCTTCCAGACCAACTCGCTGCTGATACAGACGGACAATACAACCACGATGTATTACCTCAACAAGCAGGGGGGGTCGAGATCGCGCACTCTGTCGCAGGAGGCGCAGGCGATCTGGCGCTGGCTGCTGGCCCGAGGACTGACGATTACGGCCACACATCTGCCAGGGGTGCAGATTGCTCAGGCGGACGCTTTGAGCAGGCTGATTCAGGAAAACCACGAATGGGTCATAAACGACGAAGTACTAGGAGAAGTCTTCGCAAGGTGGGGGACTCCAGACGTAGATCTGTTCGCCACCGCCGAAAACAGCAAATGCCGAGACTTCGCATCCAGGTACTACCAGCGGGGGACGCTGGGGAATGCGCTATGGATCGATTGGTCGAACAGCTTTCTGTACGCTTTTCCACCCATTCCCCTGATTCCGGCGGTGCTCATCAAGCTGTCCCAGTCCAGGGCGCGGATGATCCTGATCGCCCCGGAGTGGCCCAGGCAGTGGTGGTTCACGGACCTTCTTCACCGGTCTCTCCTTCCTCACATGCGATTGCCGTGCAGGCCGGACCTTCTCACGAAGTTCGGGGGGCGGATGGTGCACCCCAACCTCTCGTCTTTGAGTTTGGCGGCATGGCTCCTGAAATAGTGCAATATGGTCATCTGAATCTACCAGACGATTGTATGGACATTCTGAAGGAGTCTAAGCGACCTTCCACTAGGACATCCTATGCTTACAAGTGGAAGAGATTCTGTATCTGGTGTAAGTCCAAGAACTTTGATCCGACAACATGTAAGGAAGATGTCATCCTTCCATACCTTTTGCATCTGGCGCAGTCTGGCCTTAATTTCCATTCCATTAAGGTTCATCTGGCTGCTTTGACTGCTTACAGGAAGTGCCCTTCACAGACGTCCTTCTTTCAGATTCCTGTGGTCAAGGATTTTTTGGAAGGCTTGAAGAAGGTGTTCCCTCCTGTCAGACTTCCCTCGCCTTCTTGGGACTTGAATGTGGTGCTGTCCAGACTGATGAGAGAGCCTTTTGAACCTATTCACAAGGCTTCATTGCAGCACCTATCCTGGAAGGCGGCGTTCCTGGTGGCCATTACATCGGCCCGCAGGGTGAGTGAACTTCAGTCATTATGTTGTCAAGAACCTTATACTGTGTTTCATGCTGCTAAGGTTGTGATGCGTACTCACCCTAAGTTCCTTCCTAAGGTTATCTCTGACTTTCATGTCAATCAAACCATAACTTTACCTACGTTCTTTCAGAATCCCTCTTCACCAGCGGAAAGGGCTCTCCATTCCCTGGATGTCCGAAGGGTGTTGAAATTTTATCTGGATAAGACCAAGGATATTCGTAGGTCTGACCAATTGTTTGTTAATTATGGCTCAGTCAGGACTGGTCTTGCGACCTCTAAGCAGTCCATCTCTCGGTGGATTGTGTCCTGCATACAGTTGTGTTATCAAAAGGCTAATAAGACCTTAGGGGGTAAACCTAAGGCTCATTCCACCAGGGGCAAAGCTGCCACGACGGCTTTGCTGCGTAATGTTCCGATTGCGGAAATCTGTAAGGCGGCCACTTGGAAGTCGGTCCATACTTTTGCTGCGCATTACTGTCTGGACACGGATGCCAGTGCAGATGCTCAGGTTGGGCAGGCTTCGCTGCGAAATTTGTTCGCACAGTAGTGGTAGTGTCTTGTGTGTTCTCCACCGCTTTTTTTGTGTGGGGATGGGCTTGCCATTCTATTCACTAGATTATGACTATACACAGAGATCCCCTACTACAGAAGGAGTAGTTTCTTTTCTGTAACTCCAGTTCTGTAGTAGGGGTATCTCTGTTATAGTCATAAGCGCCCGCCCTCCTCCCCGGTGGAGAGATAATTATTCATATGAAGAATGCTACAGGTCTGGCATGCTACGCCTTCAAAAAGAACTGAAAGTAAATGGGACCTGCTGGGCATTCTGGGATACTGGGGAAAGTTCTGGAAAACTGGAAAGTTTTCTTAAAGGCACAGTATCCTGTTCCAAGCCACATAATGGCAGCCTATGGGGCTTGTCTGTCCACTCCTTCCTCTCTATCATTCCAGAGGCTTTTGCTGGTAGAGGCAGGGTTTTTTCCTATGTGGAGAAAAACTGGACAGGCAGTGCTGTTTGTGGATATTGGTGGAATTCTAGTTGAAGTACTGGACAGTGTAGCCTGTGGGTATAGGCTGCATTATCTGTCTTTAAATTAAATTCTCTCTTAAAAAGGTGTATGCAGGTCTGCATGATTTGTCACCTTTTAGAGATTATTTTTTATTGCTCCGGGGTCCGCGCACATGGGCGGGACTATTCACTAGATTATGACTATAACAGAGATACCCCTACTACAGAACTGGAGTTACAGAAAAGAAACTACTCCTTCTCTTTGCTCCAGGGGAGAGCAGCCCTGTCTGGCGGTGTGTGTACTGAAGGAAATGTGTCCTGAAAGTACCATTGATATGAGTTCAAATATCACTACTTCGCAATACTTGGTGTGTTTAATAAAACTAATAACAGGTCCAACCAATCACTCGGGCATTCCTCGCTTACTTTAGGCATGTTGGATTGAGGGGACTCTCTAAGTGTATGGCAGAAAGAAGGAAAGCAACGACGTATGAGAGCAGAAAAAGAGGACCGGAGAAGACAGACACAAACGATAATGCAGAAAGCAGTGGCCTATGAAAGGGAAAAGATAGAGAAAGGCATAGAATGTGCAGATAGGAAATTTCGATTACAGAATGATAACTGTTATTTCGCCAGAGAGGAGGAAGACGTTTTTGTTGAATTATTACTAGACTCTCACCCTCCACCTCCTTATGTCCCTCAGCGAAAATATCCAACAGTCCCGACGTCCCAGCCTTCGGCCCCTAGTGCCGCTCTCTCTGGTGCTTCTTTTCCTAGCTCTACTGTCTCAGCCCCGGCCCCACTTGCTTCTCCTCCACTCATGCCATCGCAAGTCACAGGGGCGGGGGCTGTTAGCACTCCTGCCCTGTCTACTGATTCCGCTTTGGCTGCTACGCTCCCTTTCACCCCTACAACACTGTCTCCCTACATGATGGTACCTTTTTCTGCATCTGCTCCTTCCTCCTTGGGTGTGACACTTCAAATAAGCACAAATGTTGAAATGCCTGTGCGTGGGATGCTTGAAGGGAATTGGGCAGCAGCGCGAGACCACATGGAGAAAGTATTAGTGCGTTCTGCTGTGGGTGATAAGGAAAAGACAATGGTGGAGAACCAAGCAGCTCAGTGGGCTTGGAATGCGATTTATACTGTGGAAGATGTGTGGAGTTTGATGAAAGACTATGAGCCATTCATACAGCAGCTGGCCCTTAAGCACGTCGGCCACCTAGATAGGATTGTGGGAACAGTGTTTCAAGGGTGTTGCACCGGAGATTATTTATGACATACGGGACAGGGTATATGCTACAGGTATGGCTCCGAATTAAGCTTTTAGCAGTGTAACAATATTGGTGGGGTCCCGTGGCAGACTACTTCAAAAGATTCTGACAATGGTGACCCAGTGCCCCATAAGGGAGGTCCATCCCATTTACCATCCTGAAATACCTGAACTGCGCGACTTAACTGACACTGTAATTCGTCCACAAGTTGAGGCTCAGTTTCAGAAACAGTGGATCTATACTCCTTGGAAGAGGAGTGAGGTCCTGTCCCTAAAAGGCCAGCTGCCGGACCCCCGGAAAAACCCCACTGCATATTATAAAGAATTGACGAAGGAGGCCTCCTCCACCGTGATGACATTAGCTGACATAGAGTTATTTTTCGGCTTGCTGGTACCGGTAGACATATGGAGGCAGGTTCATACGCAGGATCATGCACTGGAGTTGGAAGGCACATGGGATGAGATCAAAGCTTGAGACAAGAAAGCCAAGCCGGGCGACAAGCCGAAGGCGGAGTTATTAGCCTTGCCGGGTCGTATTATAACTTACATGCACACCCTTATCCCGCCGAAGAGAGTGGATTGGGACTTGAGTGGTCAGGACTTGTCCCAGGAGGGTGGTGTTCGATTGTTTGTTAACAGATTTGTCACTAACCTGCTTCCCGAGATTGCAACTAGGTTGCAGGCTTCGGAAAGTACTTGGACGACATCATCCTCATCAGTGATTTTGAGTATGGCACAGTACTATGAGCATAGAGAGAAAGAGGACAAGGTAAAGGTGGAGAAAAAGGCAAAGGATTTCAAGACGAGGGTGTTGATGCAGCAAGTTGCGAGGGGCAGAGGAAGAGGTTTGGGTCGGCCGAGCAGCTATCCCAGTCTAATAGGGGTGGTGCTTCGGTGCGCCCCTTGGGCTTAAACAATGTGCGTATTGTAAACAGGAGGAACATTGGCGGAATGAGTGTCCGGAGTTGATGCAGAAGGGTGAGGCCCCGAGAGGTCGAGGGTTTAGAGGACATGGACGAGGTGTGCCATGCCCACAAACCCACTGCCCTGGCATATATCAGTCACCCCTCTAGCTGGGTGCCCTATGCCAGTGGTGTGGGCAGAGGTGCATGAGCCATGTGCCCCTACAGTACCCAGGGCCATTCCTGGGCACTGTAAATGCAGTGATGCCATTAAGAGTATATGCTGCTGGGAGGTTGTCATTACGAACTCCACAGATCCATAATGGCGACACTGAAGACTGACAAGTTTGATATCAAACGTCTCAGCACATTAAACCCACACTGATGCCAGTGTGGGATTTAATGTAAAATGCACTACAGAGGGCATCTTAGAGATGCCCCCTGAAACGTAAAGTACAATCCACGTCTTGTCTGAGAGGCTGCCTAGGCAGCCACACAGCAGACAGGTTGCTGGCCCCCTGGGTAGAGAGCCATCTGCTCTCCTGGGCCTGCAACAATGCACATCCTGGGTCGAGGTGCTAGGTCTCCTCCCCAGGATGGGCAGGGGGAAGCTTCAAAGGCATATCGCCTTTGTGAGCTTCTCCAGCTTGCTGTATTCAGCAACTAGCCTCCACCGGTTCTGACCCCCACTCTGGCGGGAAACCCTACGTGAGGAAAGGAAGTGTTCCAGCCTGTGCCAACTCCACCCACTGCGCTGTGTTTCAGAGAGGTGGCCCAGGCCGTGCCCCTTTTTACACCTCTCTGCAGCGCAGCTCTGTGGCGCTTACTGGCGGTACCTAGTGGGCTAGTTTGACCCTAGGGACCCTCTGGATTCAAGGGGACTTAATCTCCCAAATTAAAACGGCCACAGGGCGCGTTTACACAGTGGTTAAGGGAGGGGATGGGGCCCGAGGTGACGTGTGAAAACGCATCCTGTGGCGCTTTTTAAGTTGGACAATTAATTCCTCCTCAATCCTGAGGGTCCCTGGGGGCCAACTAGCCCACCAGGTACCTCCAGTATGTCCAGAGAGCTGCATTGCAGAGAGGTATTCATAGACCGCGCCCCTTTTTACAATGCTTTGCAATGCAGCTCCGTGGCACTTACTGAAGGTACCTGGTGGGCTAGTTGGCTCCCAGGGACCCTCAGGATTGAAGAGGTATTAATTCCTGAACTTAAAATGCGCCACAGGGTGTGTTTGCACACATGTCACCTCAGGCCCCGCCCCCTCCCTTCACCACTGTGCAAACGCGCCCCGTGGTGCGTTTTAAGTTGGGGGATTAACTCCCCTTGAATCCTGAGGGTCCCTGGGGCGCAACTAACCCACCAGCTACCTCCATTAAGCGCCACAGAGCTGCGTTGCAGAGAGGTGTAAAAAGGGGCGTGGCCTATGAACACCTCTCTGCAGGTGCATAATGGAGGTTCCTGGTGGGCTTGTTGGCCCACAGGGACCCCCAGTATTCAAGGGGAATTTGTTCCCCCTCTGCAAACACGCCAGGGGGTGCGTTTGCAGAGTGCTGCAAGAAGGGGGCGTGGCCTCCGGCGCGATGCCGGTCTTTTTCTTTTTTTTGTGTTTTAAGAAGGGGCGCTGTGTGGCCCCCCTTCTTATACTAACATTTTGGCCCTGGGGACCCCATCCCCCAGGGCCTGACCCCCTTTTTTTTATTCTTATTTTTGAAGGGGGCGCGTGGCCACCCTCCGGAGGCCATAATTGGCCCCGGGGACCCCATCCCCCGAGGCCTAGCCTTTTTTTTCTTTTTGTTTCAATGTTAGGAGGGGGGCTGCTTTGCCCCACTCCTTAGGCCATTTATGGCCCAGGGGACCCCTACCCCCGGGGACGGCCTTTGTTTTTTTATTATTATTATTTTTATTTCCATTTTGAGGAGGGGGGGGCCATGTGGCCCCCCTCCTGGGCCACTAATAGCCCCGGGGACCCCATCCCCCGGGGCTGCCCTCTACGTTGGGGCCCGTGGGGGGGTCCCCAATCCCCCCATGGTCCCGCCGGCTCCCTGAGTCCTGCGGGAGCCGGCATTGTTTTTCCACATGGGGAGCTGCTAAGATGCAGCTCCCCGTGTGGAAAAGCAATCGTCTTTGGTATTTGGAAGAGAGAGCAGGTTTCCTCTTTTCCAAATACCAAAGCAGTTTGCTATGGCAGGGCGGAAGCCGCGAGGCTCCCGCCCTGCCATAGCAAACTACGGTGTCCCGGGGGTGGGCACCCCGGGACACTGCAGGAGCTGGCCCTGGGGGGTGGCGGTCCCCAGGGCCATCGAGGGCTCCAGGAGGGGGGCCACGTGGCCCCCCTCCCACCATTTCTAAAGCCCCGGGGAGGTGGTGGTTCCCGGGGCTGGGGGGGGTCCGTCACGGACCCCCCAATTTGAATATTTCGAGCCCTGGGGACGTGGTGGTCCCCAGGGCGTGTGGGGGGGCTTGAGCCCCCCTCACAGGTTTTGTTTGTTTTTTTTTGTTTAAAAACCAGAAGCCCCGGGGGTGGCGGTCCCTGGGGCTGCGGGGGTGCCATGAGCCCCCCCGCATATATTTCCACAAAGCCCCGGGGGTGGTGGTCCCCGGGGCTTGGGGGGGCCTTTGAGCCTCCCAACCATGTTTGTTAACGGTACCCGGGGCTGGGTGGCTTGGGGGGCCCTTCGTGCCCCCCAACCATGTTTGGTAGCGGTACCCGGGGCTGGGGGTCTGAGAGCCCCCCCACATATTTCAGAAAGACCCGGGGTGTGGCGGTCCCCGGGACTGGGGGGCCCCTCTGGGCCCCCCATCACTATAATATATTGCCCCCCGGGACTTGGCCCCCTCTGGGGGCTAATTAGAAATGAAGCGCGTTTTTTTTCTGCAGCGGGATGCGTGGATCACGCGATTTAAAAAAAGAAAATGTTTTTTTGGCCTTGGGGGTCCTTGTGGGACCCCCTGAGCAGGCCTAGGGGGTCAGGGTGTTTCTACCCTGCCTTCTTCTTGCATTTTGTGTGTTTGTTTCACTGCTTTCTTGTGCCTCGGATCTATACGTTTCTGCATAGATTTCAGGCAATTGAACGCAATAACCAAGTTTGATACGTACCCCATGCCCCGTATAGATCAACTGATTGAACGCTTAGGAAAGGCCCGCTATATGTCGACCCTTGACTTAACCAAGGGCTTTTGGCAGATTCCCTTGTCACCCCAAGCCAGAGAAAAGACCACCTTTTCAACCCCCTCTGGTCTATATCACTATAGGGTGCTCCCCTTTGGGCTACACAGGGTCCCTGCCACATTCCAACGCTTAATGGACAGAATTCTTAAACCTCACAACGAGTATGCCGCTGCATACCTTGACGACATAGTCGTATTCAGCCCTACCTGGGAGGAC
Source organism: Triturus cristatus (assembly GCF_964204655.1). Classification (NCBI taxonomy): domain Eukaryota; kingdom Metazoa; phylum Chordata; class Amphibia; order Caudata; family Salamandridae; genus Triturus; species Triturus cristatus. The sequence goes on along the minus strand of NC_140579.1, from coordinate 464,324,553 downwards.
CATTTACAGCATCTGGACTCTGTCTTCACCGCCATTCAAACAGCCGGCCTCACTATAAACCCAAAGAAATCCCTGCTAGGCACAAACACCATTCAGTATCTAGGATACACCATACAGGAAGGCCTTATCAAACCCCAAATAGACAAAGTTGAGGCGATTAAGGCAATACCCATCCCGAAAACCAAACGAGAGGTCCGCTCATTTTTAGGTTTCATAGGATACTACCGGAGGTTCCTTCCACACTTTTCCTCCCTAGCCGGCCCCCTTACGGACCTCCTAACAAAAAAACAACCGTCTGTCATATCTATTTGGACTCCTGAACAAGAAAGAAGCTTTTATACCCTAAAAAGGGCTATCTGTACAGCTACGGCATTGCACTGTCCCGATTTTCACAAAACATTTGTTCTACAGACCGATGCTTCCGGAGTAGGTCTAGGTGCTGTGTTGTACCAACCAGATGCGAACAATGACCTCAAGCCACTCCTCTTCATCAGCTGAAAGCTCTATGCACGTGAAACACATTATTCCACCATTGAGAAAGAGTGTCTAGCCATAAAATGGCCTATAAAAGCGCTACAATATTACCTGTTGGGACGCTCGTTTCTTGTCTTCACAGACCATGCCCCTCTTACCTGGTTGGCACACAACAAAGACACCAACCCTCGAATCCTTTGCTGGTTCTTAGCTTTACAACCTTTCTCGTTCTAGACCATACACATGCCGGGGGCGAAGCAAATAAGTGCTGACTATCTGTCACGGCACCCTTTCACTGAATGGCCCCAACGTCCATTCCTGAGGGGGGAGAAATGTAAGGAGGAGAGGCAGGAAGCCCACCAGAAGTACGGCGATTCCTGCTGTGGACCGGAAAGGGTGAGCGGTCTAGTCTCGGAAGACGAAGGAGGCCCCCTGACGTCATACGGAGGAGACGGCCAAAAGCATGGGGAGACAGAGACGGAAGAGAGGAGCGGCAGATCGGAGACGACAGGAGGAGACCGGACGAGCAAGCAGGACGAGGCAAAGGAGGAAGACGCGGGCAGCCACGGAAGGAGGGCGGAGACCCAGGAGAGAGCATTGTACAATGCGGGCAAGCCTGGCGGCTCACCGAAGAGAGAGGACGCCCCGGGTCCCTATGCCACGGTCCTGGACGCGGACCGCGGTACAAGGCGAGTACCTTTGGGAGGATCATTTTGGTGGGGGTGGTGGGGAGGCACGAGGGAGTAGGTCACGCGTGTGTGTGTGTGTGGTTTTTTTCCCTTTATAACTACCACGCCGGCTTTTTCCCTCACGCCCCTCCCTCACAGTCCGCTATAAACTGGTGACGGTAGCACATGCTGATAAGCCCTAGTCTGCCAGTAACCCCTGGATTATTTCTTTTTCTCTTCCTTTGTGTTTTCTTTGTTTTTGCTGCACCACTAAATCAACAGGAGTGGTACGTGGTACAAGGAGGAGCCAGGAGCTACCACATTCAAGGCCTGAAGAGAAGACCAAGGGAAAGGAGCAGCCTGTTACCAGACGCTATCACTGCTGCAAAGAACGCAGCAGTTCCTTATTTTTTTGTTGTTGTTTGCCCACAGAACAAAAACAGTTATTACCTGAGAACCACCCCAGAAAAGAAACAAACCTTGTTTTCGTTGCAAGTGCACCTGATCTGTTCCGTGGTTTCCTTTGTCACACCCCACCCCACTACAAGAACCTTTTCTTGTTTTGTTATCTTTGTCTTTGAAGAGATTGCAAGTTTTTCTCAAGATCATTACTTCTGCTTGACGGTAAGCTTTCAACTCGGTTTGAAAATGAAACTTGTGGTTTTCACTATACCACTGTAGAAAACTCTTTCTCCTCACGCATCATATATTCAACACCGTAGCTTTCAGGCTGAGGCATGGGAACCTCATAATTCTGATTCACCCAGGTATTAAAAAAGTGGGGGAAATAAACTTTACAACCTGGAAAACCAAAGGCTTTTGGCAACTTGCTCAAATTCATGGGCAGCAAATTCTAACTATGAGTTCTACAGGCATCTTTTCACAAATCATACGCTTTTGAGTTATGGGCCATCAGGTCATACCCTTTGAATTTTGTCTGAATCATTGTGGTAAGGAAATCATTCATGCAAGAAGGGTCTTCAAACTCCTACTTTTCATCAAAAGTCAGATGATGCGTGAAAATATAGTTTGGCTGGTGCACTCTGGTCTCTTAAGACCACTCTATATCGAACACTATGTACTGTTCTGTTTGGGTCTGGGTCAGGCCATTAGTCATGCAACATTAACCTACATGAAGATAATGGGGACGCAGCTGTTCGGTAGCTGTGTTTTTTAAGGATAGATCTAAAGGGACAGTTTGTAGGTTCGGGACCGTGGGTTTATTCTTCTTCTTTAAGTAAAGGTGACTCGATTTTGGTTTGTTTAGTGTGCACTCTACTTCTTGGTTTTTACATGACCCTGGCTGTTGTGTGCTTGTGGCTGGAAGAGTGCAGTCTTTGATGTCTACACCCCAGCCAAAAATAGCTTTCCTGTATGCGTGTTCGCTGTACTGGTTGTGGGTTGTGATGGTAAAGAAGTGGAGGGGCTAGAGTAACAAGTGTCTCTAAGACCTGCATTTGCAGAGTCCGCGCATCTCTCAGGGGTTGCTGGCGCCGGGGTGTCTTTACGGATCCAAGTGATGTTCTTTAGAGGCTTCGACGTGCGCTTAACCTTTCGTGGTACTCTGGAGCTGGTCTTTTGTGATGGCTCTGTGGCAACATAGCCCTTACTAGATACTGGAGGAACATGCTGCTTGAGACGAAAAATACATTAGGGTTCTTTTGGCTCCACATTTTTGTAAAACACACCTGCTTTGCCCCTGTGTGGAACCCCTTTCTTTACAGCTTGTCCATCTGTAGGCCCCAAAGACTTCCTTATCTTGAATGATGTCATGACCCTTCCAGGACTCGTTGAGTCTTTTGCCAACAATTCTGATGGAGGGTCTACCTTTTGCGGACGATTGGCATAATGGTCAGCTTCCAGGAGAACTGTGAAGAAGAAAAATGAGTGTCACATTTCCAATATAATACACTGATTAAGCACACTCTCTGAGGCACACTGGAGTCTTGGGGGTTTTGGATGTAAACAGTAATCATTACACATTTATACAAGCCCAAGTCATATTCACCATTAATAGCAGGGTTGTGCTGTACGCTATCCGATGCAACTTTAAACTCTAAAGAAAGCTATCTGTACTTCCACTTCATAACCTGATCAAACACATACACAAGAATACATTTTTAAACAAATAAAACAAAAACTACCGTGTTGAGACAATGCGTTTTCAAACGGTCTAAGAACTATAGTGCTCTAAATATCTGTACCTTGCTCTAATTCAACCATTTCCTCGTGGTTCCATGTTAACTCTGGGAGATCCTGTGTACAGAGCAGACTGATTTGCTTTAAAAACAACTCGAACACACAGCACACGTCAGAGTTGATTGACTTATTTAAAAATAAATTCTAGACATGCCCTGCTTCAAAAAATAAAAAATCTTGTAAAGATGCTAAACAGACATTTTTATTGAGCACAAAGGGCAAATTAAAGCATGGGGCTTTGAAATGCAGAGAAAATGCTCGTGAATAACACTTTGACAAAGGGTTGATATGTCAATTTTAGGAAATCGAAAAAAGAAACTAAGGGGCATATTATCAAGAAACGGTGTTAAAATAATCGCAGAAAACTGCTGATAAAGCGGCGATAATGGGCTTGATAATATGCCGCAGAGAATTCCCATAGAAGCCCATGTTCTGGTGTCAACATTGGCAGTTTTCTGCCGCTAAAGCGGCGATAATTTTAACGCCGTGCTTGATAATATGCCCCCAAGTCTCGGCTTCCTCCTTGCCTGCCTTGACATCCTCCCTCCAGTAGTCACATGCTGTTGCAACAAACAATAAAGGCACATGACGGCTCCTTCTGATAAATATGAACCACCACTCCTCACCAGCTAGAGGCCGCGCCCAGTTTCCTCTTGTCAGACACCACTCCCAATGTTATCTGAATCTCACCAGCTTGGAGTCACTGGTGGGTAATGGACGTGAGATGCGGTGTGCCTGACTGCTCACGCTGACACTTCCTCTGCCAGTAGTGTCAGCTCAGAATCCTGCAGAGATCTGGGTTCATCAACAGCAGAAACAGGCAGGAGCATAAAAAAGAGAACTTTGCTTCAGGCTTCACCAATGAACACAAGGCGGAGAAGGGTCTGTTCCTTCTTTAGACTTAAGAGAATCAGCCCTGGTTTTGAGGGAAAGGAAAATAATCTTGGGGCATAATATCAGGCCTCAGCCAAACAGGGGTTCAGAATCCAGCTCCCATTTTTCACCCTTTCTGCCAACCTACGCTTGCCCAATCTTCACAAACCTATTACCAAGATCCCAACGGTCTTGGATCAAGGTGCTAAAGAGCAGGTGCCAGTTTCTGCTGTGATGCTGAACTTCTGAACTACTATTTAGTGATGTAGGACAGCAACAGGCTCATCCGCATGACCACCAACATCCAATGCTTTCTGTTTCTTTAAGTTTATCAACCCAGCCTATCATCCAGAAGGGGAATGGCTTATTACCATAACTGTCAGAATAGGATGAAATCTTCCAGAGTAACAGAGTTGGTGGGATAAGAAACACGGGCATGAGGTTGATGGGTGGTTGGGATAAGAAACCAAGGACATTTAAGAAACACGGACATTTGGTGGGTGGGTGTTTGGGATAAGATGAAATAGATGTGAATACGCGCTGGAAGGTTTTTTTGCGTGGTGTTAGTGATCCTTTTGGTTTGTATGCGTGCTCCTGGGGCGGCGTTTTCATTCAGAACATCATCAAAACAAATGGGTATTGCACTTCCTTCTGTGTGGGCTTTGCAGGTTAGTAAATATTCAAGCGACTTGAGATGGTTGAATTTCAATTCATGTATTTATTCATACATTGTGAAATGTTGCAACCAATGGTTACTTTTCGGTTGTTGCTTTAATAATACATGGACTCTCTTATCCGATGCATTTCGGGCATGGTTACCCTTCGTCAGGGATCGGTCCTATGATGAAATATGAGTGTCATGAAGAACTATGCACTGTGGTGTCAATGTTTATGCTAGTTTTATAGTTTAAACAGGTGATTGTTATACCTAATGTAAACAAACGATCGACCGCTTGTGGCCAGAAGAATTAAACGCAAATGCCCCGGTTACTTAACGGTAATCTTCATTACTCCGAGTCCTAGTCTTCCTCTCCACAGTATTCACATATGAGCCTCCGGCTCCACACAGAACTCCAAGTAAAATTAAAAGAGCAGCGCTCTAGTCTCCCCTCCCTCCCCCAATATGGCCCCCAGTGGCTTCAGCCAATCCCATAAAGGGATACATACCAACCATCTCGACCTGATAAATAAAGCCGCAGACATGAAGCCACCACCAGGGCTGGGAGGGAAGGGAAACTATACTGTGGCGAGGAAGACTATGACTCGGAGTAATGAAGATTACCGGTAAGTAACCGGGGCATTACCTCCTCGTCCCGTCTTCCTCGCCACAGTATTCACATATGAGCCGATACCAAAGCAATCAGCTTCATGTAAGGAAAAAGACCACACCAAAAGTGCAGTGAAAAACAAAATTTAATATACAGAGGTACAGCTATCAAAGACAACCTCTTAAGGCATCCCCGCAGTCAGAACAGAAGATGCAAATGAAACAGAACCCCCACCCCCAACCTGGAGGCGGTAATGGGACATGAATGTATGAGGCGAAGACCAAGTAGCAGCCCGGCAAACATCCTCCATGGACACCCCTTTGAAGGAGGCCCAAGACACAGCAACAGAGCGGGTGGAACGCCCCTGAACAGGAAGGGAGGGAACCTCAGAAACCGAAGCATACGCCAACAAAATGGCCTCCTTAATCCAGCGACTGATCGTCGAGAGGGAGGGTTTCAGTCCCTGACGCGACAAACCATAATTGACAAACAAGTTGTCCACTTTGCAAAATGAAGACGTGCGCGATAAATAGATCAATAAAGCACGACGAACATCCAAGAGGTGCAACAGGGATTCCTCATCCGAGGAAGGATCAGGACAAAGACATGAAGCACCACCTCAGAAGACCTGTGAAAATAAGAATCCACTTTCGGAATGAACGTAGGATGAGGGCGCAACACCACCCGGTCCGACAAAACCAACAAAAAAGGAGCAGAACGAAGGAAGGCACCCAACTCACCCATACATCTGGCAGAAGCAATCGCCACAAGAAAAACCACCTTGAGTGTTAAAAACTTCAACCCCACCGTCTCCAAAGGCTCGAAAGGAGCCAACTGCAAGGCGCGCAATACCAAAGGCAGGTCCCAAGGTGGAGGACACATGATAGGACGGGGGCGTTGGAAAGAGAGAGATTTAAAAAGTCTAGCAACCAATGGCGAAACAGAAATTAAAGGGAGGACATGGAACGCCTGAATCGCAGCCCACTGAGCCCGAAGAGTTGAAATGGCCAAGCCCAGCACGAATCCATCATTCAAAAAATCCAAAATGCGAGCCGGGTCCAAAGAAGCCACCGACAGATCGCGACACAGACACCAAGAAACAAAATTATCCCAGTGCTTCGCATAGGATTTAAGAGTAGAAGGTCTCCTGGACTGCTGAATGACCCCAGCCACAGCCAATGAACAGCCAGTTCGCATCAACGAATCCCTCTCAAGAGCCAGGCCCGCAGACCCAAGGAACAGAACACAGGCAGAGGAAGAAGAGGACCCATCAGAGGATAAGGAAGGAATGGCAAGGCCCACCCCGGAGACACAGCCAATTCCAATAGCAGGGGATACCAAGGTCGACGCATCCAACCCGGAGCAATCAGTAGCACAAACGACCCCTCCCTCTTGATCTTCTGCAAGACCGCCGGAATCAGGGGAACAGGGGGAAAGGCATACAAGAGACCCGTCGGCCAAGGGAACGACAGGGCATCCACCCTCCAGGCATCCCGGCAAGGCATAATCGTGCAAAAGCAACGGATCTTGAAATTGTCCTGGGAAGCAAAGAGGTCGACAATCGGGTAACCAAACATCCGCCGCAACCTCCTGAACATCACATGTGTCAGGGACAAATAACCCATGGAAGGAAACACCCGGCTCAGACAATCCGCCACAGTGTTCTCCGCGCCAGGTAGATAAATGGCAGATAGGGACTCCAGATGCATCTCCGCCCAACAACAAATCCGACGGCTGAGGCAACTGAGGGAGCGAACCTTGCACCCCCCTTGATGGTTCACATACGACATCACAACCTGATTGTCCGTTCGGACCTGTACATGGTGACCCTGAACAAGATCTGAGAAAGCCAACAAACCCAGAAGTACGGCCTTCAGCTCCTTGTAGTTGGAGGAACATGACAACACCGACTGAGGCCAAACCCCCTGAGTCGTCGAATCCTCCAGAGTAGCACCCCACCCCAGCAGGCTGGCATCGGTAGTGACCACGCGGGTGGGAACAATCAGAAAGGGGCGGCCCCTGGACAGATGACCCTCGTCCAACCACCAACCCAGGACCACCCGAACGTCTTCCGACATAGGAACCAAAACAGTCATATCTAGGGAACAGGGGTCCCAATGCGACAAAACGTGGGACACCACCGGGTACATGTGGAGTCGAGCCCACGGCACCGTCAACAATGACGCCGACATCAGACCCTGAACCCTCAACCATAGGCGCACAGAATGAGAATGCCCCACCAACAGGGCACGAACTGCAGACACCAGGGACAGAATCCTGGGAGGTGGCAGGAACACCATACCCAACCGAGTCCTGAACAGAGCCCCAATGAAAGTCAATTCCTGCGCAGGAACCAGGGAGGACTTCGGTACATTCACTAGGAACCCATGATGCTCCAGGACATGGCACACTCTCTGGACATGCAACTCCGCCTTAGGAAGAGAAGAAGCAGAAATCAAAATGTCATCCAGATAAGGAAAAACACTAATGCCCTCCCCATGCAAATGTCCAATAAGAGGAGCCAGAACCTTAGTAAAGACCCTGGGAGCAGAGCAGAGCCCAAAGGGCATTACCTGGAACTGGTAATGCCGACCCATCACGCAAAACCGGAGACATTTCTGAGAGTCTGGATGAACAGGTATATATAGATAAGCATCCCGCAAGTCTATTGATGCAAGGAAGTCGCCCCGAGGAAGGATCAACTGAAGGGAAACCATCTTGAACTTCTGGTGAGGGATGTAAGTATTCAACCACTTCAGGTCCATCACTGGCCGAAGATCCCCAGTGCGCTTTGACACCAGAAATAGGATGGAATACACACCCAACCCCAATTGATCGACGGGAACAGGAATCACCGCACCCTTGACCACCAGGGATTCGATGCCTCCCAAAAGCGCCAATCTCCTCACAGGGTCTCTGGGACAAGGAGTGGCCCTGAAACAGTCTGGGGGAGTCTGGATAAATCCAATACGCAATCCCTCCGAAACCACCTGCAGCACCCATTTGTCCGATATAGTCTTTCTCCAAGACTCCAGGAAGAAACTGAGGCGACCCCCAACCGGACCCATACCAGGAGCGATCCAGTCATGACTTTGGTGCAGGAGTGGAGGAGGAAGAAGAACCGGAGAACCGGGTTTTTCCAAAGGAAGGAGCACCCCGGCCACGCCCCCTTCCACGAAAGGGCTGACGAGCCCGACCCCTCCGAGAAGGGCCAAAAGCCCTCTGAGAACCAAAGAAACGGAAGTGACTCGCCCTCTCAGGAGCCAGGAGTTTACGGTCCTCCGCCGTTTTCTTAACCATGTCATCCAGAGGCGACCCAAAAAGTTTAACCCCAGAAAAAGGAATCTTCATCAGGAGATTTTTCTGCGCAGCATCAGCCTTCCATGAACGAAGCCACAACTGGCGTCTGGCAGCCACCGAAGATCCAGCCGCGGAAGCCGCCGCACCCAAAGAGTCAAAGGAGACATCCGAAAGCAACCGAACCTGTTGCTCCATCATAGCCAGGGTAGAAGAAACATCCTCCCCCTGGTCCAACAATTCTGACAGAGACTGAAAATCCTTAAGCAAGGATTGTGTAGTGTAAGAAGCATAGGCAGCAGCCCTGATAGAAAGATTTGCAGCCGCAAAGGTGCGCTTCACCGCACCATCCACTTTACGGTCAAGCGGGTCAGCAGGAGAAGAATCCTCAGAAACTACAGTCCCATGAGACGCTATGCTGGCCAACAAGGAATCAACCTTCACCGAGGAAGGGAATTTCACATCAAAATCCTGTAGCGGGTACCTTTTATTCAAAAATCGCGGAAAGGAACCCTTGTCCACATCCCTCCATTCATTCTCCATGACCCTCAAGACTGAAGAGTGGAGAGGCAAAGAATCGGGTTCAGGACGTTGATATTGCGCAAATAGATCGGTCTCCATAGGAACCACAGAAGCATGAAATACCAAGTTCTCTCGAATGTGACCCAGCACCTCCTTCAGGTCGGCACCCTGCACAAAACGACCCTTGACATCAACCTCCTCCTCATTCTCAGAATCAGCAGCCGCAGCGCCATCAACCTTAGCCCGCTTCGCAGGAGGAACAGGCACCTGACCCTGCATAGCAGCAGCCACAGCAGAATTGATCATCTGCTGCAACACGTCCATAGAGGGGATCTGTATACCAGAACCAGAAGCCACCACCAATGGATCAGGAGCATCAACATCCTTAGAACCACACTCCATCATAGACAAACACAAATGGATGAGTGAATTAAGCACAGGCAACCAAGACAACACTCCCGGTTTAAAAAGGCCCCGTGGTTGCTATGCAACCGAACAAGCCAGCCCCTGTCAGTCAACAAAAAACATAAATGCCGGAAGAGAAATCGAGCGCATGCGTATAGACTGACTACGCGTGATGTTCCAGTCATCCGCATATCATAGAAGCAGAATGACGCGATCGGGAGCCTCCGGCCCCCACCACAACAACTCGGCACATCTCAGCAGGTAATGAATGCGAATGAGAGCTTCCGGCCCCCACAGCAAACGCACCCGGCCGCGCTACGTCCGCTTAGCAGGACGCGCGGCCGGGAATGAAATAAACACCCGGAATGAAGCCCCAATCGATTTCAAACACAGGTTAGCAGGACTCCCAATACGAGTCACGAACTGAAACAAAACGCCACTAAAGTCCGCTAAAGCAGGACCAGAGGCGCGAGGGCAGAAGACGGGGGAAAAAAACACAAGCAATATCTCAATGAACAATGAAAACACAACCATGGTTAAACAACTACTTCCCCCAAACTTGATACCCCGGGGCAAAACGGGGTTGCTAAAGCAGGACCCCCGCCCCACTCACCTGACCATCAGGCATACAGCACTCGGAGAAGTGCAGAAAAAAAGAACAGGTCGAGATGGTTGGTATGTATCCCTTTATGGGATTGGCTGAAGCCACTGGGGGCCATATTGGAGGAGGGAGGGGAGACTAGAGCGCTGCTCTTTTAATTTTACTTGGAGTTCTGTGTGGAGCCGGAGGCTCATATGTTAATACTGTGGCGAGGAAGACGGGACGAGGAGGTAATGGTTATATCATGAAGGTCAGCGTGCCAGTATATTTGATTGTGAGTTAATGAGGTAGAACATGCGATATAATAAAGCATAAAGTTGTGCTCAGTTGTACGAAAACTAGTGCAAATTATAACGGAAAGTACACCTACTGGTGTTAAACTATTCATTGTGCGCGGTAAAAAACCTTCGTGCTGGTGGTGTTCTATAGTCTCTGCTCGCGGCTTAAGTGGAGTGAACGGCGGTTACGTGACGGAAACATTTATCAGGTGGAACATGCGATATAATAAAGAGTAAAATTGTGCTCAGTTGTACGAAAGACTTTGTGCAAGTTATGACGGAAAGTACACCTGTTGGTGTTAGGCTTTTCGTTATGCGCGGTAAAAAGCTTTGTGCTGGTGATGTTCTATATTCTCTGCACGCGAGTTAAGTGGAGTGAGCGGTGGGTATGTGCCGGAACATTTATTGCGCTATATGCTTAAGGGTGAGAACGGTAATGAGTTAGTGTTCATCGGCGTGTATGTGCCGAGAAGTTAAGTCCGTCGGCAAGGAATGTGTAAAGGTAAAGCGGGGATGAAAATTAATTACATGCAGTGGTCCTGCATGACTTAGTTACATACAGTACAATAGTTAGTCCGATGAGTATTCCACATTCGTAGGTGTTCACTGCCAGCGTGGGCTAAACTAAATCGGTAGCCATCTCATGTTTGAGGTCATGTGTATAAACAAAATAGTGAAAGGACTGAAACCCGGTGACTGAGGGGGCCATCTTGTGAGGGGTTGAAAGGACTGTAGCCCTGTGACTAAGGGGGCCATCTTGGAGTGTGTTTTAGAAACGGAAAGTATTTAAGTGCGATGTTCAAATAAAGACATTTGGCAGTAGGTTTAAAAAAGACATTTGGCAGTATGTTTAAAAAAAAGTGAAAAACTTCAAACAGCGAACTTCACCTACCTGCTGGGGGTCTATTTTTTGTTGTTCTGCTGCCCAGCGCTGCTCCTGCCGTCCCTGGTGCCTTCTTGCTGCGTGTCTCCCCCGCCGCCGCTGTTGTCTTTCGCAGCCGAGAGCGGGGGGAGACTACAGCCCCCAGAGTCCTTTGCGGGCCCTGACGTGATCCACGCGCCCGGAGGCGCTTAAAAGACGGTCGTTCCTTCTGGAGAGCGGGAAACTTCAAACAGCGAACTTCACCTACCTGCTGGGGGTTTATTTTTTGTTGTCCTGCTGCCCAGCGCTGCTCCTGCCGTCCCTGGTGCCTTCTTGCTGCGTGTCTCCCCCGCCGCCGCTGTTGTCTTTCGCGGCCGAGAGCGGGGGGAGACTATAGCCCCCAGAGTCCATTGCGGGCCCTGACGTGATCCACGCGCCCGGAGGCGCTTAAAAGACAGTCGGTCCTTCTGGAGAGCGGGAAACTTCAAACAGCGAACTTCACCTACCTGCTGGGGGTCTATTTTTTGTTGTCCTGCTGCCCAGCGCTGCTCCTGCCGTCCCTGGTGCCTTCTTGCTGCGTGTCTCCCCCGCCGCCGCTGTTGTCTTTCGCGGCCGAGAGCGGGGGGAGACTACAGCCCCCAGAGTCCTTTGCGGGCCCTGACGTGATCCACCAGTTTAACACCAGTAGGTGTACTTTCCGTTATAATTTGCATTAGTTTTCGTACAACTGAGCACAACTTTATGCTTTATTATATCGCATGTTCTACCTCATTAACTCACAATCAAATATACTGGCACGCTGACCTTCATGATATAACCATTCGCGTTTAATTCTTGCGGCCACAAGCGGTCGATCGTTTGTTTACATTAGGTATAACCATCACCTGTTTAAACTATTGAACTAGCATAAACATTGACACCACAGTGCATAGTTCTTCATGATACTCATATTTCATCATAGGACCGATCCCTGACGAAATGCATCGGATAAGAGAGTCCATGTATTATTAAAGCAACAACCGAAGAGTAACCATTGATTGCAACATTTCACAATGTATACATGAATTGAAATTCAACTATCTCAAGTCGCTTGAATATTTACTAACCTGCAAAGCCCGCACAGGGCCCAAGCTGTGCCCAGGGGGACACATTCCATGAAGGACGTGCAATACCCAATGGTTGGGATACGAAACACGGACATATAAGAAACACAGACATCTATAAGAAACACGGACATGGGGTGGGTGGGTGTTATAAGAAACACGGACATGGGGTGGGTGGGTGTTATAAGAAACAAGGATATGGGGTGGGTGGGATAAGAAACACAGACATTTAAGTAACATGGACATGGGGTGGGTGGGTGGGATAAGAAACAAGAACATGGTGTTGGTGGGATAAGAAACACAGACATTTAAGAAACACGGGCATTGGGTGGGTGGGTGTTATAAGAAACCAGGACATGGGGTGGGTGGGATAAGAAACAGACATTTAAGAAACATGGACATGGGGTGGGTTGGTGGGATAAGAAACACAGATATGGGGTGGGAAAAGAAACACAGATATGGGGTGGGTGGGATAAGAAACACGGACATGGGGTGGGTCGGTGGGATAAGAAACACGGTCACGGGGTGGGCGGGTGGCATTTTAAGAAACATGTACATTTAAGAAATACAGACAGGGGGTTGGTGGGTGGGAATAAGAAATACACACATAGGGTGGGTGGGATAGGAAACAGACATTAAAAAACACGGACATGGGGTGGGAGGGCGTTCAAAGAAACACGGACATGGAGTGGGAAGGCGGGCAAAGAAACAGGGACATCAAAGAATAACAGACACTAAAGAAACAAGTACATGGGGTGGGTGGGCGGGATCAGAAACACAGCTTTATAAGAAACACGGACATGTGGTGTGTGCGTGGTATAAGAAACATGGACATGTTTAGTTTAGAAACACGTACATGGAGTAGGTGGGTGCTATAAGAAACATACTGGCACATGCATCAAGATATGCTTTTGCGAGTCCTTAATTGCGATTATTAAGCAATCGCAATTAAGGACTCGCAAAGCCTATGCATGTAGGAATCACTATAAAAATAGCGATTCTTAAACATTCCTTAATTGCGACTCGCAAAAGAAACACGAACATTAAAGAAACACAGATATGGGGTGGGTGGGCGAACAAAGAAACACAGACTTGGGGTGGGAGGGCGGTTAAAGAAACATGGACATTAAAGAAACACGGACATTTCTAAAGAAACACGGACATGGGGTGGGTGGGCGGGTAAAGAAACACGGACATGGGGTGAGTGGGCGGCTAAAGAAACACGAACACATGGTTAAAGAAACATGGACATAGGGTGGGTGGGCAGCTCTAAAGAAACACAGACATGGGGTGGGAGGGCAGATAAAGAAACCCGGACATGGGATGGGTGGGCGTAAAAAGAAACCCGGACATGGTGTAGGTGGGACCTATAAAAAAAAACAGACATTTATAAAAAACGCAGACATGGGGTGGGTAGGCGGTCAAAGAAAACCGGACACTTTAAGAAACCCGGACATGGTGTGGGTACACGCAGTAAGAAACCCAGACAAGGGATGGGTGTGTGTGAGTCTAGGAATCCCGTACACGGGGTGGATGGGCAGCATAAGAAACCCAGACACAGGGTGGGTGGGCGGTACAAGAAATCTGGCCAGAGATGGGTAGGTGAGACAAGAAATCCAGACACGTTTAAGAAACCTAGACACAGGGTGGGTGGGTGGGATACAAAACCCAGACACAGGATGGGTGGGTGGGATAAGAAACCCGTACATGGGGTGGGTGGGATCAGAAACCTAGACAGAGGGTCGGTGTGCGGGATAAGAAACCCGGACACTTTAAGAAACCCAGACACGATTTAAGAAAACTGGACACGATTTTAAGAATCGTGACAAGTTTAAGAAACCCGGACATGGGGTGGGTACACACATTAAGAAATAAGGACACAGGGTGGGTGGGCGGGTTAAGAAACCCAGACACAGGGTTGGTGGGCGGGTTAAGAAACCCAGACGCACACTGTAAGAAACTCAGAGACTGGATGGGTGGGTGGCAAAAGAAACCCGGACATGGGGTGGGTAGGACATAGAGGAAAACCGGACACTGGGTGGGTGGGCGATATAAGTAACCTGGAAACGGTGTGAGTGGGCAGGCTAAGAAACCCAGATATGTTTTAATAAACCCAGACATGATAATAAACCCAGACATGATAATAAACCCAGACATGGGGTGGGATAAGAAACCCGGACATGGGGTGGGTGGGGTAAGAAACCCGGATATGGGGTGGGTGGGGCAAGAAACCCGGATATGGGGTGGGAGGGCAGAATAAGAAACTCAGACATTGGGTGGTTGGGTGGGCGTCTAAGAAACCCAGACATAATAAGAAACTCGGACATAAGGGTGGGTGGGCCGGATAAGTAACTCGGACATGAAGTGGGTGGGCTGGATAAGAATCCCTTTGCTCCATCACAGTCATTTGTCTGTGCAGGGATGTTGTAGCAGCCCTATGATGAAGCATGACACTATTTGTAGTTGAGGTCATTTTTACAAAACCTTGTGTTTTTTCCTAGGTGCTGTCTTAACACCCACCTCTTCCTTATTTTCCTCTTTCTGTGGGTACTAGTGTTCTATTATAGGGAGAATGGAAAAGGAGTAGTACCTCTCTCCCCTTTTGATGTGTGTTGGAATAGCGCAGAACTTGCCAAAAGGGCTTCGTAGCACTGTACACTAAAGCATTATAGTACATAGAAAAATAGGTGCAGTGCATCGAGGGCCTCTACATAGGATTTTAGAAGCATTCACAGACAGGGATTTAATTGGCAGGTCCTCTCTACTTGCGAGTCACTGCACTTCTTTCATTTGAAGCACTTCTTAGCACTGCTGCAAACCCTGGCACTTCTCAGGAGTAAACAGGTGTTCTGAAAAGTGAGTCCCTGCACTTCAATTTTTCACTAAAAACCCTGATCACAGGAAAAAACTCATATTCACAATAAGGGATCTGTGTTATTATTACAATAGGGAGACAAGTCCGTGCACTAAGTGGTTCCCCGAGGTAACCATAAAAGAGGTGACAACATCTTATGTACAACAGAATATTGAAAGATTCATGCTTACGGAAAAGGTTAGTGTCAGACCAAATTAGATAAGACCTGAGTGTTTGTAGGTTATGATGATGGTGAAGCAGAAATATAAAGTCTAAGCCCACCTTAAGGATCCTTTAAGCCCAAAATGTGTTTAACTTAGTGACATTGCTCCTTGCTCAAGACATGTTTGAGCTTTTGTTTAAATATGTTGAGTGGGCACTTTTCAGGGCTCCTAATGTCTGGGCCTCTCCAGTCAATAAACAGAAGTGACAGAGGGGAACAACAGAAGAACGTGGCGGGTGACCCAGGGAGCAAGGCAGACACACAACCACACACACTCTGTAACAGCCACAGACACAGACAGATAGAGACGACGAGTGTACACCAAGATTGACAGATGAGGAGAGGCTAGCAAAAGAAAAGACATGAGGCACAGTACATAGAATAAGATAAAAACAAGCATTGGTGAATGCATAACGTTTCGTCTATGTGAATAATAATTCGCAGTTTTTTGTTGTAAGTTGAAGCTTGGTGAATAGTTGTGCAATATAAGTTACTGAAAGTCTGTTTAAGTGTTGGTTTTGATATCAAGGCTATGTATTTTCAGGAAAAGAACGTGAAGCCATGAAGGCACAGGACAGGCTGAAGGAAGTGCTGCGTTGAACCACATCAAAGAAAGTTATTTTGGGGGAGAAAATCGAGTCGCAGACTTGTGCCAGATGCTCGCTGTGGCTCACTTGTTTCTAAACGATCTCCCAATGGCCTCCGTTTATCAACACCACTGGGAAAGATTTAGGGTCCCCTAATGTCAGAGGTGGCGCAGAGCTATAAGGAGCTTTCTGTCCATGAAAGGAACGGCAGGCAGCACGTATAAGAGACATTCAGGGAAGGGACTGGAAGTCAGAGTCCGCCTTCTCGTAGAAAACAGAGTTCTGTTAAAAACAAGCCTCCTCTGAAAATTTGAGGGCAACCAATTTCCTTCAGGAGATGGTAGACATTACTGCTGTGCCGGTCTCGGGCAATCCCTCAGCACACGGGGGATTCCGCACCACAAAGTCACATGGATGTGGATGCCTGCGTTGGCCCAGGGGGCACCGGAGAGTACACAAAGAAAAAGGGAACCCGCAATGAGGTCCCTGCTTTTGCCCGGGGGAATGGTGGAGTGTACGCTTGATCAGAGCATCAAACTGACCCAGGCACACCTGGTACGAGCAGCGGCTGAGCCCTTCAGTAATCGGACAGCATTACAGAGGCAAAACAGTAGTTTGGAAGTAGTAAACAAGCGATACTTACTGATCGTAGAGAAAGGGCAAGCGCTGCCTAGGCTCGACCGAAAAAAGTCTCACAAAGCGGATGAAAACAGTACTTGAGCCTCAGGACACTGATAAGAGAAACACATGAGAGGAACACCAGGAAATGGTATGCTACAGCCAATAGAAATGGAGGAAAAGTAAGTGACAAGCACAGGAACCAATGAAATGCAAGGAGGTGGGATGTAAGCCCCTTTTAAGATTTATATTGAAAACAATAGATTTCACAAGCACAGTGCAAGCAATGCGCCATCGAAACCTAAAAAGAAGCAGACAAATGCACAGAGAAATAAGACACAGACATGACAGAGGTTAGCAGAGGAAGAAGAACGCCACGATAAAGAATACATAGAAAGAAACTGTGAAAAAAACAGACAGCCAAAAGACAAATAGCAGACAAATACAGACAAACAAAGACAAATGAACAACAGAAAAGTAGAAAAGGTAGAAGATATAGAAAATGAGTGCTTGGATTTGCTTATCGGCTGGGGATAGGAAACAGGATGAGATGACGGGAGGGCAAGTGTTAGTTAACAGGACAGTTAAAAACAAGTCCCGGCTTCGGCTCAAAACCCTGTGAATCTGGACAGATCAGGTAATGTACCTAAACTAGATAACACAAAATAAAAAATGGAAAAAAAAGTTCCCTGAGGTATAGGAAAGGTGTGCCCTCTGTGCTGTGGATTATGGCTTGTACTTTGTGCATGTTGAGATTCATTCAATGCGAGAGTCTATTCCTGTGTTTTACATTTTCCCGACAAGTGCATCATATGCCTTGCGTATTTTGTGCACAGTGCAGTGTTTCATGCTGTACTCTCCCCCACTCGCTAAGTTACATGAAGAAGTGTGTTGGTTTGTATTAGCAAATGCTACCTATTCCCTTATGGCACAAATTCCTCAAGAAGCAACAATAGAATTATTTGTCACCTTGTCTCACTTTCAGTGTTGAGGTGCCATATTTCGGAATCTACCTGTTTGTTAGGCAGCTGCATGGCTGCAGGAGCCAGTATCCAGCACGCTCAAGACACTCCAGCAACACAAAGTCCAAAACATCTAGCTACCCCGCCCACTCACCACTCCTGCTGGAGCGGGTGCAGAGTCGCAAATGAACAAGGGGTGGATGGAAACAGTGTGGCCATTTTAAAGGGAGATATTACATTACCATGGAACTTAACATATTCATAAAGTTAAAAACCAAAAATGATATAATTGAATGGTACTTTAAAAACAATGCACACATTGTTTGTACTAAAGAAAGCAAATTACTTTTTACAGTGATAAAAGTGCAATAACGTGCTTTTAAGGTTGAGACACTAATATTCAAGTAAACTCTCATGCTGTATGGAAATCATAGTTTACATTTTTGTCATGAATATAATTATAAACAAAATCTGAAGTGGCTGTTGAATGGCTACAGGCAGCATTCAGTTAAAACGGCTTCCTCCTGTTTAAGTTATGTTTTTTAATTCAAAATGATAGTGAGATAACTACGTTGCAAGAGCCTTCGTGCCGGGGAGACGAGTGAAGGGAAGAGAGCAAGAATGAGCTGCAATAAAAAATAATCCACGACTTCTCAGAAATTAGAGGGCGAGAGATAACAAGAGCAGCGTCCAGGGAATTTGCCTCTTGCGTTTCTTTCTCATTTGTTCTTGAAACAGCCTCTGACATTTGATCTCAGTCTTTGAATGTACTGCCAATGTGACGAGATATTAAGATTTACAATCCTGTTTAATGGAGGTTGAGCGATTGAAAACACAGCTGCTCGTGTTAAGTGCTTTGCAAGAAAATAAAATGAGTTCTAACAGCATTTACAAAAATGGGACAAGTGTAAGGCTACATGTAATGGGGCTTTGCTTCATGGTAGGGACCAACCCATGCAAAGGAGGGACAAATAGGAAAGATTAACCACTTGAAAGTACGGATTTACAATGGACACTCAAAGTTACCAACCAAAAGCAATGGGCGGGATGTAAACCCACAGAATACATACAGCATGTCTTGAAGAGACAGCGCATGCGCTGCCTAGGCGAGACCTAAAAAAAGGGTATGCCACAGGATGTAGATGTCAAGGGCACCAAATCACTCTTACCTTCAGGAGACTTGTTCTTTCTTACCTGAAATGTGATTGGTGAGTTTTGCAGAGACGCTATAGACCAACCTCCCTGAACTCCTACTTACAACCTGCTATTGGTTTACGCTAAGGCCATACAATAGAACTTTGGGGAGGAGGGCCGGATTCGGACGCTACTGGATCCTGTTGTCGACCTGCGAGGCAACAAGATGTGTTTGAGGAACACGAATAATAATACTGCCTAAGCTTACACTTTTAAGTGTTGATGCAAGAATTAAGTGGTGCGACGTCCTACCTGCGATTCTACAGGAATAGTCCTAGCGTCCTGAAGTCTTCGTCAATGGATGATGGTGTATTGCTTGGAGTGCAATTCAATGTTGTTGTCCAAGTGAAGGTGGTGGTCTTGACTGTGGTGTAAATCTTTTCCTTTAAAAGAAATTATTACATATTAACATTTCAATTCGTTTATTCAAAAAGGGGCTACTCTGAACATCTATATTCTCACTTTCTCCTTTTTTTTTTACGTACTTCACTTAATCTCCTTCTGCATACTCTCCATTTGTTGACGTAAGTTCTTTCGTGAGGATTGCCAAAAGATTACAAACATACATCAAAATATTCACCATGATACTAGTAACATTTGTCCTTTTGAAACATATGTGCATCCAAAAAGTAAGTTCCAAAAATTGTTCGTATTATTCACGTTGTTGTTAAAGCCTCTCTCTCTTGCGTTGGGCGCCTTGTTGAATAATAGAATTGTAAAGTTACTTAGCTTTCTCTGTTTTCATTTTCAGGTCCTGAAGCTCCGGTTAAGAACTCCCCGCTGTCCAGAACGCTGACGGAATCAGGTAAGTGCAACGCGATGCTGCGAGGTTGCTGCGAAGCGAACGGGATGACTCTCAGAAGGCCAAGCACCTTCTAGAGGTTCGGGTGTGGCTTTTATAAGCCTGCCACACCCGAACGTAGGTTGACGTTGCCCGCGTTGCAACGCGAGGCAACGTTCTTTCCAGAATTTCCCCATGCGCGTAACTACGGAGCAGCCAACAATGTGTCCTAAAGCAAAAGCACCAAGCATTGCACGAACTCCTGACTCCACGCTAAGATCATAATTATAAAATCAAAATGTGCGCACAACATTCTTAGAATCATTTGCATAAACAAAAAGCATTTATGAACGAAATCACAGTACATGAATCACTGTACATAGATAAAACATATACAGACATAATCCAAATACCAGCAACACACACAGATATAATACATCGTCATAAGGAGTGCTGGATGCACGGGACAGGGGCGGGTTTCCTCCTCACCTGAACGACCATAGATTCATAAGTCCTACAATCTATTGTCGTTTTTTCAGTCAAGTTTACCGAGAATCATGACAGTACCCCCCTCTCACAAGCCCCCCTAAGACTTGTGGAACTGGTTTGGGTTTCTCAGGATGTCGTAAATGGAAGGTTCTAATTAACCGTGGAGCATTTTGTAAATTAGCAAGGGGTTCCCATGAGCGTTCTTCTGGGCCATATCCCTTCCAATCGACTAAATAGTGTAATTTCCCTCTGATACGTTTTGAATCTAGAATTGTTTTAACTTCGAACTCTGGTGTGCCATCTATGTCAATAATCGGAGGGGGCTTTGTGATTCGGGTATAAGGAGAAAAAGGTTTCACTAATGATACATGAAATGCTGAGTGAAAATGATATTTACGTGGGAGCGTCAAACGCACACACACAGGATTGATAACCTTGTCAATAGGGAAGGGTCCTATGAAGCGCGGATTAAATTTTTTACAACCCTTCAATCTCAAATTTTTGGTTGATAACCACACCTTATCTCCTACTTGGTATGATGGTGGTACAGATCGATGTTTATCGGAAATTTGTTTTTGTGTTTCCTTAGCTTGTGCTAAATGATACTGTGCTTGTTGTTGGACAGAGACTATTGTTTGTACAAACTCCTCTACAGTTGGATTTGTCAAAGAGTTTTTTTTTCCAAGTTGGATGATTGTTTTAGGATGATATTCAAAAGTGCAAAAAAAAGGAGACATGCCAATGGAAGAGTGATCCATATTATTATATACAAGTTCCATTGCCCATAAAAGATCGGACCATTCACTGTCAAAAGTGGTTAACATACAACGTAAATACTGCTCAATAGTTTGGTTCGTTCTTTCAGTTAAACCATCGGTTTGTGGATGGTAACTGGAAGAGGTGCGTATGTCCATATGAATTATATTCCCTAAATGTTGCCAAAAATGGGAAATAAATTGGGCCCCTCTGTCAGAAATTACCACAGAAGGAATTCCATGTAATCTAATTATCTCTTTTGCAAATATTTGAGCCATTTCAAAGGCGGTTGGCAATTTTCGTAAGGGAATGAAATGAGCAGCTCGAGTGAAATGGTCAACTACAGTCATAATAGTAGTAAATCCGGATTGTGTACAGGGTAATTCTACAATAAAATCCAGAGATACTGTGTGCCATGGTTGTGGAGGTACTGGTAAAGGGTGTAACAATCCCTTAGGAGCATGATGCATGGGTTTATTTTGAATACAAGTTACACATGTGTCTACATAATGTTTTATATCATCAAACATAGTAGGCCACCAAAATTGCCTCTTAATTAAATGATACATCTTAGTTACACCTGGATGAGCAGCCAAAAGCGTATCATGATGGATGTGCATGATTTGTTCTTGCAACTGTGATGTTGGTACAAATAGCTGTTCATTGTTATACAGATAATTGTTTCTCCATTGTAATAAAGGATATTCTTTGTGCCAAACCTCTTTGTCTCTTGTCCCTAATTCAGTTTGTATGTCCTTCATGACCTCTGCATTGATGACTCCCACTTGAAAACAATGTGCAGGTAAAATTGGCTGGGAAGCTTCTACTGTTACATTTGTATCTTCCGTAGTTCCAATTCTAGAAAGTGCATCATCTTTATTATTGTCTTTTCCTGGTCGATATGTGATTACAAAGTTATAATCATTAAAAAACAAAGTCCATCGTAAATGTCGTGCTGAAAGTGCTTTAGCTGACCTTAAAGCTTGCAAGTTTCTATGGTCAGTATAAATGGTGATAGGATGACGAGCACCCAACAAGTAATGACGCCATTCTCCAAAAACAGCTTTAATTGCCAATAATTCTCTGTCTGAAATTGCATAATTTTGTTCTGCTGGGGTAAGTTTCCTAGAGTAATATGCTATAGGATGCATCTGTCCAGTATTTTGATGTCTTTGGGAAAGAATCCCTCCAATAGCATTTTGGGAAGTGTCAGCTTCTACTTTAAATGGTTGGGATGGATCAGGATGCATAAGAATAGGAGCTGACGTAAATTGTTTCTTTAGAATTTGAAAGGCTTGTTCAGCTTCATTATCCCAAGCAAATTTTGTATTTTTTGTTAACAATTTGGTGATAGGGGTTATGAGTTGAGAAAAATTAGGAATAAACCGTCTATAGAAATTTGCGAAGCCTAAAAAACTTTGAATTTGTTTTACTGTAGAAGGACTAGGCCAAGTGCAAACTGCTTGTATTTTCTTTGGGTCCATTTCAAGTCCGGATGGGCTAATTATATAACCCAAAAAATCTACTTTTGAAACATGAAACATGCTTTTCTCTAATTTTACATAGAGAGAATTGTTTAGGAGCTGTTGGAGAATGGCTCTTACCTGTTTTACATGTTCCTCGGTGGTTCTTGAATAAATCAAAATATCATGAATGTAAACCACACAACATATGTCTAGGAAATCTCTCAACACTTCATTTATAAAAAACTGGAATGCAGCTGGAGCGTTGCAGAGTCCGAAGGGCATGACCTGATATTCGTACAAACCAAATTTGGTTCGGAAGGCAGTCTTCCATTCATCGCCCTCACAAACTCTTACCAGATGATATGCTCCACGTAAATCCAGTTTTGTGTAAATGGTAGCGTCCTTGATTTGATCCAATAAAGTCGGTATCAATGGTAACGGGTACCGATTTTTTATAGTTACATTATTCAAAGCGCGATAGTCAATGCACGAGCGCAACTCACCTCCTTTCTTCGGAATGAAAAAAAGAGGCGATGAAACCGGCGACTTAAAATGCCTGATAAAACCATTGGCAAGGTATTCATCAAGATAATTTCGTAGATGGGTATTTTCAGATTCAGTTAAAGCATAGATTCGACTACAAGGCAATGTAGCCCCAGGAGTTAAATCTATGCGACAATCAAAGTCCCTATGTGGGGGTAATGTATTTGCCCTTTTTTTATCAAAAACATCTAAAAGATCTTCATATTCCTTAGGCACCCCCTCAAGTAACAAAATGTTCTTTGATTCTAAAGGGAAATCATAACCTTGGACCAAGTGTTCTTTTTCATGATGTGAAAAACAAAAAGATACACAATGTTCAGAATGAAATAAGATAGTCTTTTGTACCCAATCAATCCGTGGATTGTGTAACACCAACCAGGGTATTCCTAAAATCAAACGAAACTGTGGGGCATCTATTACATCAAATGTGATATTCTCACAATGTTTAGTGGAACAAGTCATAAGTAGATTTTCAATGTGATGTTTTATAGGTCCTGATGTCAATTCCTTTCCGTCAACTGCTCGAACTCTTTCTGGGGAATCTTTAAGAACTTTCTGAATTCCTAAATCAGTCATTAATTGGGTATCAATAAAGTTTCCTGTTGCACCAGAATCTATTAATGCGTCCACTGACCATACTTGGTCTTTATTTGTGAACGATTGCAATAGTACTCGAATACTAATATGATATTGTGAAATGGTGGGTGTTACCGAGGCCAAAGTAGATTGCTTACTCGAAAAACCGACCTCATTGTTTGTCGAGCTACTTAGTTTTCCGATACTTGAGAAACTGCTACATCTGAAGTGTTAAACTTGGGTTTTACAGGTTTAGTAGGACAATCTCTCACAAAATGTCCTGCTTTGCCGCAGTATAGACACTGGTTTAATTTTCTACGTTTCTCTTTTTCCTCTTTAGATAAAGGTCCCCGAAGGGTCCCTATCTGCATAGGTTCTCCTGCATCGGTTTTATTTCCCAGGTCTGATTTAGTAAACACTCTATCCTTGAATTGAAAAGTCTTATGATCTGTCTTTCCTTTCTCACCCCGTCTTTCAGAGAGGCGATGATTTAATTTTACCACTAAATCTATGAACTCTCCACAATCAGTAGGAGGGTCTAAGATCTGAGTTACCATATCTTTTAATTCGTCTTTCAGGCCTTTATAAAATAAAGAAACTCTCTTTTCTTCTGGCCATTCTGCCTCAATCACTAATCTGTTAAACACTGAGATATAATGTAGCAGATCAGAGGTTCCTTGTTTTAAATGTAATAACTCATGATCTGCTGATTGCACGAAAACATGTTTAGCGAACAGTTTTTTCATTGCTTCCTTAAATTTCCTAAGATCATAGAGGATGGGATCGTTGCGTTCCACCATGGGTACTGACCATAATGCTGCATCTCCAGCTAAATATGACAAAATAAAAGCCACCTTAGAAGAATCGTCTGGAAAAGCAGCCGCTTTAGCAATGAAATGCAAATTGCATTGATTTAGAAAAATCGTGAACTTACTACTATCCCCATTAAATCTTTCCGGCACCGCTAAAGGAACCGACACAGGAGTGACTACTTGAATTTGTGTTGGTGACACATCAGAATTTACGTTAGGTGTTTTCTGCATTGGAGGTTGAAAACTAGGTGATTTCAAGACAGGTTTATGTGCAGATGGAAAACTCCAAGGTTGAGCTCTGCTTATTCCCATATTTGTCTGCAGAGCTGAAATATCCTTGCGTAATTCAGCGTTTTCTTTTTTAATGTCTGTCAAAAGAGTTGCTATATCCTGAAGAGAGATTGATTGATCCATAGCGTCTGGGCAAAACTTTTGTCGTGTGCTTGGCCTTCTGTCAAGGGCACCAAATCACTCTTACCTTCAGGAGACTTGTTCTTTCTTACCTGAAAGGTGATTGGTGAGTTTTGCAGAGACGCTATAGACCAACCTCCCTGAACTCCTACTTACAACCTGCTATTGGTTTACGCTAAGGCCATACAATAGAACTTTGGGGAGGAGGGCCGGATTCGGACGCTACTGGATCCTGTTGTCGACCTGCGAGGCAACAAGATGTGTTTGAGGAACACGAATAATAATACTGCCTAAGCTTACACTTTTAAGTGTTGATGCAAGAATTAAGTGGTGCGACGTCCTACCTGCGATTCTACAGGAATAGTCCTAGCGTCCTGAAGTCTTCGTCAATGGATGATGGTGTATTGCTTGGAGTGCAATTCAATGTTGTTGTCCAAGTGAAGGTGGTGGTCTTGACTGTGGTGTAAATCTTTTCCTTTAAAAGAAATTATTACATATTAACATTTCAATTCGTTTATTCAAAAAGGGGCTACTCTGAATATCTATATTCTCACTTTCTCCTTTTTTTTTTTACGTACTTCACTTAATCTCCTTCTGCACACTCTCCATTTGTTGACGTAAGTTCTTTCGTGAGGATTGCCAAAAGATTACAAACATACATCAAAATATTCACCATGATACTAGCAACATTTGTCCTTTTGAAACATATGTGTATCCAAAAAGTAAGTTCCAAAAATTGTTCGTATTATTCACGTTGTTGTTAAAGCCTCTCTCTCTTGCGTTGGGCGCCTTGTTGAATAATAGAATTGTAAAGTTACTTAGCTTTCTCTGTTTTCATTTTCAGGTCCTGAAGCTCCGGTGAAGAACTCCCCGCTGTCCAGAACGCTGACGGAATCAGGTAAGTGCAACGCGATGCTGCGAGGTTGCTGCGAAGCGAACGGGATGACTCTCAGAAGGCCAAGCACCTTCTAGAGGTTCGGGTGTGGCTTTTATAAGCCTGCCACACCCGAACGTAGGTTGACGTTGCCCGCGTTGCAACGCGAGGCAACGTTCTTTCCAGAATTTCCCCATGCGCGTAACTACGGAGCAGCCAACAATGTGTCCTAAAGCAAAAGCACCAAGCATTGCACGAACTCCTGACTCCACGCTATGATCATAATTATAAAATCAAAATGTGCGCACAACATTCTTAGAATCATTTGCATAAACAAAAAGCATTTATGAACGAAATCACAGTACATGAATCACTGTACATAGATAAAACATATACAGACATAATCCAAATACCAGCAACACATACAGATATAATACATCGTCATAAGGAGTGCTGGATGCACGGGACAGGGGCGGGTTTCCTCCTCACCTGAACGACCATAGATTCATAAGTCCTACAATCTATCGTCGTTTTTTCAGTCAAGTTTACCGAGAATC
This sequence comes from Triturus cristatus, assembly GCF_964204655.1. Classification (NCBI taxonomy): domain Eukaryota; kingdom Metazoa; phylum Chordata; class Amphibia; order Caudata; family Salamandridae; genus Triturus; species Triturus cristatus. The sequence continues at coordinate 464,298,300 of NC_140579.1, read as the reverse complement.
ATGACAGTAGCGTGAGGACACAGAAAGCTGACACCATACGCATATCAGCAATCCCCTGCCTGATATGCAAGTGAGAGGCTAAGTTACAAAAGCAGTTCATATTTTTTTGCTCAGGAAGGGCTCTGGGTTGAATGTTTACTGCAGCAGGAACAAGAAAGAGGTAAAAATGATACAGATAATCTAAAGTGCAGCCTTATGGGTGACTCCAGGGACAGGATACCAATGATTTCCTTTGCTTCTGCAAGGTAATCAACATTTAGTGCTGCACGCAATATGCACTCGCAGAAGACACAAGTCAGAGTATGTGAGTCCAAACACACAAGCATGTTACAAGACAGTTGCACCTTTGTTACACTGGCTTCCGGTCCAGCAGAGAATTGAGTTTAAGGCGCTCTGTTTGGTGCACAAGGCACGGTTTGGAGGGGGCACAATGGATTGTAAGGATAGGTTTAGGCCCTACACCCCTTCTCGGGACCTACGTTCGGCCAACCTTGGCCTTAGATGCACCCCCAGATACAGACTGGCAAGATGGGGCGGTCGCTCATTTGCCAGCTGTGCAATCAAATTATGGAACAAGTTACCAGTGGCCATGCAACTTCAACAGAATCTTTCCTCTTTCAGGAAGGCCCTGAAGTTCCAGTTGTTCAACATTCATTAGCTACTAGCTCCCCCTTCCACCGACTTCACACACCCCAGCGCCAAGATGCCGTATGGCATTCGAGCGCTTAATAAGCTTCTTTATACTTTATGCTTCTACTTCCTAGTCAGGGTAAGGGAGTTACACTCCTAAAATAACCTCTGCTCCCCCTTGGCACGAGCAGTCAGGCTTATCTCAGAAGCAGTGTGTAAATCATTTGCACATAACCAACAGTAATACAGTGAAAGCAATACAAAAGGACACCACACCGGTTTAGAAATATATCTAATATTTTTATATATCCAAAACTAGACTAAAACGATAAAAATCCAACATACAGTACTTTAAAAATATATACTTTGCAAGATATCCTTAAAATTGCAGAAATACCTCAACAACACAGTTCGTAAGAGTCAGTAGCTCCGTCCGGGGCTACCTCCTTGCTGAAAACAACAGAGTCTAACAGTTCCAGCCGACCGCATCGGTATGGGCCAGCGAAAGCGTGGACAGACTCGGTAACAGTACCTTTCTCGTTGCAGCTGGCATGTTGGTGTGAGCCGGTCGTGGCAACTGTCGAGGTTGCGTTGCAAAATGGAAGCGGTGCAGAGTGCAGTGCCCTCTTGATGCAGTGCAGGCAGCGGCTAAGTGATAAACATCCAGATGGCGTCGGTGAGACCAAGGCTTATGGTGCAGGGTGAGGTGCTGGCAGGTTGCGGTGCGGGCCAGACTGCTGTGTGGGACAAGGCGGTGCGTCTTGAGAATTACGAGCGGTGCCCCCAGCCATGATGCAGTCACGGGTGTCGAAATCAGCAGTAGCGACGGCGTCAGTGAGACCAGGATTGCGAAGTGAAGCAAGGCGGTGCGGAGTGTGGTGCCCACAGGTCACGGTGCAAGCAGCGGCTCGGTGGCAGTGGCATCGGTCATTCTCGTCATTGAGACCAGTGATGCGAGATGCGGACGGTGCCTTCTGCCCAATGATGAAGCATGGCACCCCTCGGTGTGTGTGAGGGCCTATGCTCCTTATTGGAGCTATCCCAGTGCTATTACGCACTCTCTCTCTAGCGCCTGGTTTACACACACCCCCTTCTCCCTCCTCTCTTCTTTCCCTCCCCCATAGGAAGAGCAAACTACTTTGTTTTGCATGATCTACTGATGCCAGATAGGAGCAGCTCCAGGGGACACTGAAACCTAGTGTGCTTTTTCCTCTTCCAAGTCTATTGGGAAACATCACCAGTCTCAGTAAATTCTTACTCGAGAAGTGTGGCTCATGGTGGGAAGGGAGCCATGTGTTTGGTATACATCCCACTAATCGGGAGCAAAAGATAAGAAAGAATGTTAGCTTTTGTAGTTTTGACACGACCAACCAAACTTACAATTCATCTGGGTATGGTGTCAATGAAACAGACCGAGGGTCAGGCCACCACTGCCTGCCTCTGTGCTTTCACAAACACTCCGACCATGCTCCTCAGCAACAAAGCTAGAAATGTACACTTTCTGGCAAACTCTTATGTCATTTACCCACTAAATCTCTCAAAAAATGCAGCAAAAAACATTAAGCATACTTATGAGTGTAACGTGTAACACCATTTGTGGATCAATACAGCAATCAAAGCAAGATTGGACCCACTGCCCATCACTAACTCCGCCTTAGATTCAAGTTGAGACAAGGAATCGAGAGCAAAGCCCGGCCTCTTGCTGCCTCACTCGATGCACATAAAAAAGGAGGGGGTTGTGGGATGACTGAAGCAGCGAAGCGGGAGGGGGTTGAGAGATGGGGAACTCCTCTCATTTTTAAGTCCGAGAAAGAAAATGAAAGATGCCCCTCGAAAACAGAGTCGCGGTCTTTGAATGCACAGCAAATTTAAAGAAAGAACAAGAATTTCAACCCTGTTTACAGAACGTGGAGCTCGGCAACTGAAAACATTGACCGCTGGTGTAAGTGCTCTTAGACAAATGAAAAAGTAGTCCCTAAACAGATGCTAGAATGGGACAAGTGTGAGTGTACAAGTAATAGAGCAGAACTCCGGGGAAGGAAGCAAAACATGAAACGGGGGGATGAATAGGAAAGATTAACCACTAGCAAGCAAGCCTTTTTAACCCATTCCATGTCACGGTGGGTGTGTGTTTCGGTCAACTCCCAGCCGTCTTGGTGACGCCCCCACTAGGAATGGCAGCAGAATCGCTTCCGCTGCCCCCCATTACTCCCCTTCCATGGCATCTAAGGATGTCAGCGCGCATCGCCGGTATTAGTGCCTGCCGGACGGGTTGGAAGCCATTTGCTTCCAGCGCGTCTAGGGGAAAGGTAAGTTTCTCCTTGGGGTTGGGGTTTTTTAGTAACAAAGAGGCATCGGGGAAAGGAAAGTTTTTTCTTTCCTCCGATGTCTCTTTGGAGCATTTCTGGTGCACAATGGCGCATGGAGCCGCGATCGTGCAGCAGGAATGCCCACTAGACACCAATTGTCAATTTCGGCGATGTTGAGGAGCGGCCCCATGGGTAAGGGCAGCTCCCCTTTGGGGAGCAATTATTTTCACTGTTTCTGCCGATTTGCAGATTGGCATTAATGTGGTAGGTACCCCATTAGGCCACCAGGGATTCCGACATTTTTTATTATTGTATTTTTTTGGGGTTGGGGAGCGGCCCCTCGGGCAAGGGTCGCTCCCCTTTAAGGGGTGAATATTTTGGCAGTTTCTACCCCCTTTGGGGACATATAGGTCTTATGCTTTTAGGCCCATCTGTTTCCAAGGGGGGCAGAAGTCACTGGACACCAGGGATTTCATTTTTGGTCTGTATTTTTGTTGTGGGGAGCAGCCTCTTGGTCAAGGGTCGCTACCCTTTAGGGGGTGAATATTTTGGCCGTTTCTGCCTCCCTTGGGGGCAGATCGGCCTTATGCTTTTAGGCCCACCTGCCCCAAGGGGGGCAGAAGTCACTAGACATCAAGGATGTAAGGTTGCATATATTATTGTTGTTGTTGGGGAGCTGGCCCTTGAGCAAGGGTTGCTCCCCTTTAGGGGCTGAATCTTTTGCCCATTTCTGCTCCCATGGATGCGGATCGCCCTTATGCTTTTAGGCCCAAACGCCCCCAAGGGGGGCAGAAGCCACTAGACACCAGGGATGTAAGGTTGCCATATTATTGTTGTTATTGTGGAGCGGCCCCTTGGGCAAGGGTTGCTGCCCTTTAGGGAATGTATATTTTGGGCATTTCTCCAACCCTTATGGGCAGATAGGCCTTATGCTTTTGGAGCAGAAGCCACTGGACACCAGGGATTTTATTTTTGGGCAATTATTTTGTTGTGGGGAGCGACCCTTTGGGCAATTTTTGGTTGTGGGGAGCGCCCCCTGGGCAAGTGTCGCTCCGCTTTAGGGGGTGAATATTTTGTCCGTTTCCACCTCCCTTGGGGGCAGATCAGCCTCATGCTTTTACACCTACCTGCACCCAGGGGAGAAGAAGCCATGAGAAACCAAGGATGTAAGGTTGCATATATTATTGTTGTTACTGGGGTGTGGCCCCTTGGGCAAGGGTCACTGCCCTTCAGGGGGTGAATATCGTGGCCATTTATGCCCTCCTTGGGGCAATGTTTTATGCCTTGGTGTGTGTGTGCCATGTCCTGATGGTGAATTACTGCTAATTTAGTTTTTTCACTATTGCAAGGCTACCTGTTCCCCTAGGACAGAATGGGGAGTTTGTTTATAACATCTTATACACATAACTGGCCCTGGGAGCAAGGTAGTAGATTAAAGTTTAGTATGCCTGAACTTAGAATCTAAAGATGCATCTTTTAGTGAAAGTAATTTTTAGGTCTCGCCTGGCCAGCGAGATCTATTGTTGCTGACTTGCCTCGGAGGGGAGACAGGAGATGGGCACACGCAGAGCGATTGGAGGTTGTGAACGTGAGCGTGAACACTCACGTACAGACGCGACGTGCACATCTCCTGTCCCCTTCCGTCCTTGCAAGCCTCCTGCAATTTCAATGCGCTTGTTCTTTAAAGGGTAGTACTTTTGTGCCATTATACTCACTGTTGCCACTGATCCTCTGTACATTGGCGCTGCAGATCTGGACGATGCTGTTAAAATCCCGGGACAGGGAGCGCTGCGGGTCCAAGTGCCCGTACATGGCGGTGGTAGTGTCTGCTTTTTCTCGCTGCTGTGAAGGCTTCCCAGGTGCTACCTCCTTCGATCCAATACGGCGATCTAACTTGCCCCGGTACTGCTCCCAAGCCCTCTCCACTGCTCCGGCCTGCACCCTAGCGTTAGGTCCGCTATAGTCGGGTCTCTGAACCTGTCCCAGCTATGAGCTGCGTACCCAAACACCCATACCACGCATGTGCCACACGCAGAGCAAGGCACGCCTTACGGCAGGCGCACTCGATCCTTACGTGCTACGTCACAAGGGCTTGTTGTATGCAGTGAGGGAATGCATTGCAGCCTACTGAATCGCCTTGCAGCTATTCACGCCTTTGGTCTGAGGATACACCAGCGGTCCTGAGACTGACATTTTCCTCCTATAAGCCACCTGGGTAGATGTACTTTGGCCTGGGAGCCCCGCTCTTGCTTTATAATCATGGCGCCTGCTGCGTGTAAATTTAAGCCGCAAGGAAGCTGCATTTAATGTTGTAGCACGGTGCCCACTTAATCTAATGTACAGGGCACCGCGCTGTCGAGTGCACCGTATGTCTGGAATATTCCAAGATAACAAACTGCCGCCGACTCCACTTGTGCTGGGCCTGGAGGTGCACTCTTGCTGCTGTTGTAAGTTGCAGAGACACATATTGTCTCCGCCTCCAGATCCACATGACCAGAGACTGAGACCAGACCTGGCCACAAGAGAGGCTAATGCCTAGCAAGTAACAGAAGGCAAGTAAGTGTGTGCTGAGCCGTGAACGGTTGATCCTCATAATTGCCACAGTATGTGCCAGCAGCTGATTCACAACGAACTGGTGCAGCCAGGGGCCACTGGAGGATCATACCGCCGCCGCCCAAAGTGCGAGTGACGAGATGACCTGCCATTTGCCCATCAGCACTCTGCAAGTCTAAACAAGCATTGGCATAGCCAATAGGTCTCGCCTTTGGGACCTTATAAGTGTTTAGCCATGCAACAGTTGCATAACTAAATACTTATTAGGTCCCAAAAGTGAGACCTATTGGCTATGCCAAGCGGCCATGCGGCCGCAAAAGTGATCGCGATCAAACATCAAAGCGGGCGCGAAAGTGAAAGTAATCGCGGCCAAGCGCGGCACCCGCGCACATGCACTGTAGCGCTAGGCTGGCCTGGTAGCACTTTTTGGAGCCCTCTCAATAAGTCTCGCCAGACCAGCGCATGCTGTCACGTCCTTCCCCCCGCTGTTGTGTCTGGCGTGCTGACTGTACTGCCCATGCGCGCGCCTGAGCACTCAAGGATCGAGGAGGGTCAGCGGTCTAGTTGTTCGACGTGACCCGCCTCGAGCCAATGAGCAAGTACTTCCGGGAACGGGTCTATTTCACCCGCGAAGCCACGGAACTCTGGGCTTCGTATTAACGTCCCGAGCCTACGCAGGAGCGTGGCTCGATCTGCAACCCGACCCTCGTCCGGACCGCGCAAGGGCGCCAACTGCCGCTGGATTTGCCGAAGCCTGCTACACTGGTATCCTGCTCAAGTCAAGGTATTCCTCCTTGTTATCTCCGCTGCGCAGGCGCGCCTTCGGAGATTCCCGCGACCCGTGTAGTTCACGGGGTCGCTGCAAACCTCTCACCGCTCGTGCCCCAGCGCGAGGCAGACACTCCTCTTTGTACTTCGGCGCAGGAGCGCTACCCCAGTTCCTTGGGTCCCGTCCCTTGCTCGTTGTCCCCTCTGCCCTTCCTTGCATCACGCTCTCTCCTCGGAGGTTGACCGGACTAGTGTCACTCCGGGAAAGAGCACGTTCCGACAGCCCAATTAAAACTGCCTTACAGTCCCTCTGCACATCGCGCCCCGCGGGGCTACCTGGCAGCGCACCTCTTCTCCTCTCAGTCGCCAGTGGGACCTGGCTGGGAAGTGTTCTGGGCTCCTTCATAGCAAGGGTATTCACCATCCTTTCCTGGAAGCGTGCTCCCGCCGCATAAGGAGTCTTTCTTGGAACATTTCTTGGAACATTGTTTACACCAACAGTTATTGCCAGAGACTTACAGAATCGCTACACCCCAGGTGACTATAACCTTCCTTCTGTTAGTCCAGTCTGTCTGGGATGTCGATGTTTGAGGCGTGTTTGCTACCCATGTGTTTCCTCTTACAGGTCACGCCCATTAGCAGACCCGGTCGTGGTTCCTAGGCATCGTTCCCAGTCGTCCTCATCTTCCCTGGCTCCTCTGGCGGCCTCCCCCGGTTCCTTGGTGTTCCTAGGTAGTAGTCACCCTATCTGGGGGGGGCTAAAGGTACTGGAGGGGGTTGTCCACGTCATCCCTGCGGAATCACCCCACGCAACTAACGGTAAGCAGTGTGGGGGTCTGACACATGCGCTGGGTCAGGCGAGACCTATAAAACAAGCCCCTTAAAGGAGTTTTTCTCTGTTTCCGTCACCGTGGCACCCTCCCACCATGCACCCACCCTTAACCCCTTCCTCCCTCTTGCTTTATAATCATGGCGCCTGGTGCGTGTAAATTTAACCCGCATGGAAGCTGCACTTAATGTTGTAGCACCGTGCCCACTTAATCTAATATGCAGGGCACCGCGCGCGCTATATGTTCGACCATGGCGTCGATTATTTATTGTTCCTTTTGTCCCGTCACTGCTTGTCTTGCCCTACGCTTCTGTTGCTTTATGCAGGTACTACTTCCCCTTGTTTCCGTTGCTGTGCTTCATTTTCTTAGCTGTGTGCGGCATGTCTGCTTCATGGCGTTTGCCTTTTATTTTATTTTCCCATAGTGGCGATGCCCTCCCCTCCCGTACTCCGTCCCCGCCTCTGCAGCACACACTATGCTGCGTCTCCTCTGATTGCATTGAGTGCTCCTGCAACTGCCTCAGCCCCGCCTTCGCCACTTTCACTCTTGCAGGGGAAAGGTTTGTATTTATTTAAATGGCGCTTATGTTTTTAATCCAGGTACATGAAAAAGTAGAGAGACCCCTTGTAATACTCAAGGGAATAGGGTACTCTTATAAGTATCAACTAGCAGTCCCTTGAATCTAATTTCGTTAATTTACAATTGCATTCAAACACTCTATTTTTTTTTTTTTAATTCATTGATATTTATTATGTAAAAAACATGTAGTACATCATATTTAAAAACACAGTTTAAAATAGTCCCTTCTTTACAATAGTCTAAACAGTAGATTTTTCCTTGGTAAAACAAGAAGGAACCAATTGGGGATATACAGGGAAGACCCAAAGGCACAAATTAAATTCTTGCACAGTAATCAAGCAATAAAAAACACCCCGTTATGAGCCCGCATAACCGAGAAAACACAACATGAAAAGACAGTACACTTTTTCATATATTGCACATCCTCTTGAACATAACTGAAATTGTACCACTTATGAGATATTAATACATTCGTCTCTATAGGTTGGTACCCGTTCCTTGAATTGTGCGTTTTTTATGCGGACGCGTTTCGATGGGCTTGTTTGTTTGCCACTATCTTTCTCAAGTCCCTTGATGAGGGTTTTCTCAAACTCAATGTTCAATGTTTCAATCCTTCTTATACTTTCAATTATTTCTTTTACTTGGGTAAGTCTACTATGAATATATGCTCGCTCTTCCTTTTGATAACGGTGAGCCGTCCAAACTTTCTACACGTTTTGCTGAAATCTTAGAGTTAATGCTGGTGTTATTCACGCCTTCCTTATTTTGATTTGTATTTTGCTCCGGACACAGGGGGAACGGATTCCGAGTATACTGTGATCCTCCCTGTTCCATGAACCACCTTCTCCTGTGGCGTGCAGGCAATTTCAATGGTGCAGAGGTATTTCCTCGTTGTTTTCTTCCGAATAACACCAGCATTAACTCTAAGATTTCAGCAAAACGTGTAGAAAGTTTGGACGGCTCACCGTTATCAAAAGGAAGAGCGAGCATATATTCATAGCAGACTTACCCAAGGAAAAGAAATAATTGAAAGTATAAGAAGGATTGAAACATTGAACATTGAGTTTGAGAAAACCCTCATCAAGGGTCTTGAGAAAGATACTTGCAAACAAACAAGCCCATCGAAACGCGTCCGCATAAAAAACGCACAATTCAAGGAACGGGTACCAACCTATAGAGACGAATGTATTAATATCTCATAAGTGGTACAATTTCAGTAATGTTCAAGAGGATGTGCAATATATGACAAAGTGTACTGTCTTTTCATGTTGTGTTTTCTCGGTTATGCGGGCTCATAACGGGGTGTTTTTTATTGTTTGATTACTGTGCAAGAATTTAATTTGTGCCTTTGGGTCTTCCCTATATATCCCCAATTGGTTCCTTCTTGTTTTACCAAGGAAAAATCTACTGTTTAGACTATTGTAAAGAAGGGACTATTTTAAACTGTGTTTTTAAATATGATGTACTACATGTTTTTTACATAATAAATATCAATTACATTTTTTTTTTTTAAATAGAGTGTTTGAATGCAATTGTAAATTAACGAAATTAGATTCAAGGGACTGCTAGTTGATATTTAATCCAGGTACTACTACTTCTGTTTTCCACTGCTATGCTTCATTTTCTTAGCTTTGCGCTGCATGTCTGCACAATGGCGTTTGCCTTTTAGTTTTTTTTCTCCTATATTGGCCATACCCTCCCTGCCTCTGCAGCACAAATGTGCTGCGTCTCCCCTGGTTGCACTCAGTGCTCCTGCAACTGCCCCAGCCCCGCCTTCGCCACTTTCACTCTCGCAGGGGAAAAGGTGTGTGTTTATTTAAATAGGGCTTGTGTTTTCAGCGGTTAAGGGCTTGCAAACTACCAAGGATCGGCTGAAAACAAAAGCACTTTCAGCTTGTGTTTTCAGCCGATCCTCGCCCCTACTGTAGCCCACCTCCCAGTTTACTTTGGTTTTAGCAACCAAGCCGGTCATAGTCCTTACTTTACTCCTACCGCTATGTGGTGATTACAGAAAAAGTGGCAAAAGCAGTCTGTTTCAGTTTCAACTGCAGTACTTTTACAACCCAAAACAGGGTAGTTAGAACCCCATTGCTGACGGTACCTAAAAAAATGTCAGCTTCAGTTCCTTGTTCTCCTTGAAAATACAACTCCGCACAAATATCGAATGAGTCTAAGTCGCATTTAATCAATGATGGTGATGTAGCGCCTAAAGGTTTGAAAATTGTAGGGGTGCATCATATTCACTGTTAGTCGGCACCCGCATATAATGTGTATCTTTAGCAATGCTGCGTGAAACGTATTAAGAAATGTGTTAGCTACGTCGTCATGTAAAAGCGTTAGGAGACGCGAAAATGTATAATGAATGTTTTTAGCAAAATGCATAACGATAAGTTTCTGTTTAATGCAATGTACTAGACTAAACGTGTAACCTGATTGAATTAATTCATGTATGTCGTTTATCCACGTATGTGAAAGTAAAAGCACTAATGTTAGAATGTAATTTAATAGTGTGTTTAACCTAGTAGAGGCCCGAAGTCACATATATCGTGGAAGAGAAAGGCCTGGTATTTCTTATGTTAGCTGAATGCGGTAGGCCGCAAGTGATTTATCCTAGTAGAGGTTTTGGGCTGCAGTAAATCGTAGAGTTAAAAGATGCGAAGTATTTCTTCATCCTGTGATCTCACCGCAGGTGCAATGACAGTTGGTTCGTTAGTAAAAAGGTCTTTGTCTAACAGTTGAATTATGGAGGAAGTCAGACATGGGAGTGCATTGGAATGTGCCAATTGCAACTCCTAGTGCCGACGGTGTCTGGGACTCAAGGCCAAGCTGATGGACGATGGAAAATGGACGGAGCTGGATGGAAAATTACTGGAAGAAGACCTGGTTGAGGAGGTGTGCCGGAGGGCGTGTTCTGTGTTTTGGGGTTTCGTATTAGGGACAGCGCCCCGAGGGTTGAGCAGAGAAGAGGTAGGCGAGGAGCTAGAAGGAGCGTTTAGATCAAGCTCTCCAAGTGAAGACTTCTTAGGAAGTTCACTTCTGACACCTTTTCACGATTTCTTGGGTCTTAAGGGAATGGTAAGCAGGGATGTCATCTAGCATAGAGTAGGGACAGAAATACTTTGGTTTAATGATTCCTAATATCGACATTAGCTAGGTAGTTATCTACCTCATGCTTTTAGAAGCTGTACTTTTGTTTATATTCAGTCATATGCGGATTCTTCGTAGAGTGGCATTTGTATTAGTACCCATTTACCTGTTGAGCCTTGTGCTAAGGTGCTTGTATCTGCAGACGTTTTTCTTGATAATAAAATCCCGAGAGAAATAGAAATTGACTTTCGAGTCTTCAATTGTCAAATTGCGGAAAGTATTCTTTGATAATTGTGTTTGCTCCCTCCACGCTATTAGGCAAGTAAAAAGGTCCAGTCGACCATAGTGGGTTCTTGAGATAAATGGATACAAGAAAATTGGGCCCCAGCAGTTGGTAGCAGAGTCGGATGGTTACTTCCGATAGCGAGGGACGATTAGATAAGATAAGTGATCCTTGAGACCCATAGACGATAAGTAATGGTGAATCATCAGATGGTGAGCAGCAGACGACGGCGGATGATGAACATAGACGGCGAGTAGCAGTGCGGCAGGAAGCAGCAGTTCGTGGAGTGAGTATGAACAGGATGAGATGTTGTAGATTGCGGTGTTGATTTGTTGTGTGATGTCTTGCGGAGTTAGAGTGAATGTTGAGTGCTTGTGAGATCAGGCTGTGAGCGCGCGCAGCCCGGGAATTGTGGTGTAGAAGACACCCGTGGTAGATTTTGTTGACCACCCAAAGGAGATCGTGAGGTACCATCGATCACCTGGACCGAGATAGGGGGAGCGAATGTGTGAGTGAATGGCAACTTGACGCTGGTCGCGGGTTGCTGCATGTGGATTTGAGTATTTGTAACCTATCAGAGGCGAACTTTCTGCCCAGACGGGGACAGATAGTTGCCAACCGAGGTCAACAATTTCGAGAGACTGTGGACGAACAGTCAGAGGCTGTGGACGGACAGCCAGAGAAGTAACTTGTTTGGGATAAACGGTTATTTCAGTGTATGAATGGGACGAGTGCAGGCGTGAAACGTAAACGGTAAGGAGAGGGAACTGCTGCGAACGAAGAAAGGTGACGTCAGAGAGTGTCGCGCTGTGATAGGTTGGTTGGTGTTAGTCGCGCTGTTATTGGAGGGTTCGACATCAAGAGGTAAACAGCGTGTGAGATCGAATCTTGTCAATTATGAAGTGTTTTAAGGTTTTTCGAGAATTGTGTAGAGGCGATAAACATGTGGTTACTCGAGAGGGAGAAGAAGCCCCTCCCGAGGATACTCCAGCACATTATATGGCAAAGAATGTGGGATTGCATACGATCATTTGGCTTGAGAATTGGCATAAAATGACTCAAAGTGAAGGGGAATTAGCATTCCCGAGGTATGGCTCGTTCAGGCTAGCAGTGTTGTACCAGTTGAAATCTGTAATGGCGGGGTTACGACCTTTGCCAAGGCCAACACAGTTCGAAGCACTACATGCGTGGATTAGAGCAGCGCATGATAGGGATAGAGGAAGGAATCAGGAAAGGGTGAAAAAGTCGATCAGGGCTTACCAGGATGCTAGATGAAACGCAGCGGAGAAAAGGTGGAGAGTGCAGGCGATAGAGGCAGAGAGACTGTATCCCTTATTGATCACATCAGAGGGGGTAAGGAATGCAAAGCCAGAAGAAGAGGATGAGAGTGAGATAGACGATGACTTATTGGCAAGATTGTTGTCAGAGAGACCACCTCCGTATAACCCAGAGGTCCCAGAAGGGACATTGGTTCAAATAGAAGATACTAGAGGAGTAACAATCCACCCAGAAATAAGAGTAGAAGGAAGACTCTCAATAGGAACAGAGAGTACGAGGAGCCCGTCCGAGGCAAGCGTAAAGGTTGAGAGAGATGGGAGGTTACCGAATGCTTTCAAGGTACCGGTTACCATTGGACCCATTGTTTCGATTTACCACCCAGATACAGAGGAGGGCGAAAACCCAGAACAGACAGCCGAGGGGGTTAGGAGAGAGGTCACAGAAAGTGGCCTAGCGGGTGCAATGGTCCGGAATCCGAACCCTATAGAATGGAGTACACTCTTGCCAGCCACGTCAGATTCATCTGGGGAACAAAGAGAGCAGAGACCAGAGAGGTCGAGGTCCCTGATGGAGTCGAGATCAGATTTACGATCATGGGTACCGCCCATGAGAGGCCAAGACCCAAGGGTAAGAATGGCAGAAAGAGAGCAGGTCGGCTTCGGAGATCAGTCCGCTCCAAGGGAAATATTACGAGAAGGGAGGTCGCAGGACCAGGAATGTGAGGAGGACGGTAGAGGAAGGGTGGTCTGCCGAGAGGTGCTGAAAGGAGCCCTAGGAGCCGGGATGATAGATGTAGTAAGGTTAAAAGCAGAATTGGATGAGATAATAAGTGGAAGCTTATCCCTTGAGAGAGTGGTAACATATGGACCGGATGAAATACTCTTTGTGGCGTAGGATGTGACTCGGAAGGCACGAGTTGCACATGAGAAATTGTCAGAATTGGCTAGGCGATATGAGGTAGATTTGTCTAAAACCAAAGCATTGCAAGGAAGCCATAGGTTGCAGTACAGTGACCAGGAATTGGAGGAGAAAAGGGTAGTCGGATTGAGGGCCCATAGCAGAGATTTGATCCTAGTCATGCGTATATGGATGACGCTTGATAAATGGGAAGAAAAATGGTCCAGGAAGAAAAGCTCTAGGGGAATGCTAGGAGAGACTCCACCTCCGGGTGGAGGGCGGGTAAAGGTAGGGAATTTCCCTTTAAGGGAAGTGCAGAATGGAGGATACGTGTACGTACCCTGGAGCAGGGGCGATTTGGCGGCGTTTACCAACGATTTCCCCCGGCTTAGGGAGAAGCCAGTAGAGTGGTATAAGCAGGTTGATCGTTTTGTTAAGATTTCAAAGGTATTGTGGACCGATCTGAATACTTTATTCGATATTGTGGTTCCGGGAGATTTGTGGGCGGCATGTAAGACTGCCATTGATGGGCCAACTCAAGAGCCTGAGAGAAATGCATACACGAATGGCCCATCACCGGCAGTAATGATGTATGATCGAGTGATTGCCTGGTTGAAGGAGAAAGTTTCACCCCAAGACATCGATTGGGTAAAGATAGACAGGACAGTGCAGGAACCTAAGGAGACGGTGCACGAATTCTATGAGAGACTCTTGCAGGCTTTTAAGCAGTACAGTGGCTTAGATGCGTTGGACACAAAGGATATGGGACAGTTTGTTTCAAAGTTTGTGTTGGGATCGAGGCCAGAGGTTAGCCTTATGATACAGCAGCATTTGATTTGCTGGCAGAATAAACCGGTTGACGAGATTTTGCGGTACGCTAGGTACTGTGCTGATGAGATTGAATCCAAGCATAGGAAGTTGAAGGATAACTTGATGCTTGTTCAGATGCAAACCGCTCAGGGACAGCCTAATGGGGGAGCGTTGGTAAGAAGACAGGGGAATTATCAGGCGGGAAATCAGAATGTTCAGGGGCAGGGAAGGCCAAGACCAATAGACCCTAGGGCGGGGATGGATGTGGCGACATTGAAAAAGACTACAGCATGTCATCAGTGTCACCAGGTTGGACACTGGAGACGCGAGTGTCCCCTGAACCCATGGAATCAGATGCAGCCGGAAGGAGAAGTAGTTCAAGTCCCTGGGGCGGAGGCGGTACAGACAGTAACTAGACCTAGGACGATAAAAGGGGGGACTGGTGTTCCGCAGGTGCAGGTTCCCCAGCCACCCAGAATACAGAGTGTACAGCAGGGAGCTCGCACTTATTTACTGATGCCAATGTTCGAAGTGAGTGAGGGAAATGATACAAATTTGTTGGCACGATTAGGGTCAAAAAGAGACGCGGATTGTATGCTTAGGGACATTTTAGAGGTAGATCAGGCAGGACCCTTTGTGGAAGCAGATCTTGACGGTCACCCTACAACCTTTTTGGTTGATACGGGGGCTAACAGATCGACTATAAGGTCGGCAGTGGTTCCACGGTTGGCCCTTTCTGGACAAAGTATCCAGGTTGTTGGAGTGGCAAATAAGAAACTGGTTAGTCCGCTGACGGAGCCAATTCCAATCCGGATAGGAAATTTCAGTGATCGACACCAGTTCGTGGTGTGCGACTCTAGACCGGTTTGCCTGTTAGGAAGGGATCTATTGTGCAAGCTCAACTGCACGATTTACTGTACCCCGAAAGGAGTGGAGGTACAGACGAGAGACGATGACGCGACCTTTAAGGTTGCAAATCAGCGTGTGTGTGTGGAAATGTACCCAGCAGTAACAGTAGAGGAACTTCCACTTGATCTGAGGGACTCAGTGTCTATTGATGTATGGGACCTTAGTGGTGAGGAGATTGGTTTAGTCAAGGGAGTAGATTCAGTGAAAATCCAGATTAAACCAAATGTAGAATTTCCGAGGACACCCCAGTATGTTATCCCCTGAAACTATTGCAGGGATTAAACCTGTGATTGAGTCTATGATCAGGCAGGGAATACTGATGGAGATTATGGGTAGCCCATGTAATTCGCCCATTATGGGACTGCAGAAGCCAAGCGGGAAATTTAGGATTGTGCAAGATTTGCGAAAGATAAACGAAAGTCTTTCCATGTTGTCCAGTGGTACCGAATCCATCTGTGATCCTATTTCAGATCCCATGCGAAGCTGAATGGTTCACAGTGATTGACTTGTGTTAAGCATTTTTCTCGATCCCTTTGCATGAGGACAGCCGATTTCTTTTTGCATTTCGGCTGGAAAATCGTGTGTTAACGTGGTGTCGTATCCCACAGGGGTACACGGAGAGCCCATCTATTTTTAATCAGATCTTGAAGAAGAATCTCGAAGGTCTTGTGTTGCCACAAAACTCTGTTTTAGTGCAATACATTGATGATCTGCTTGTTGCGTCGGAGACGGAAGACGCCTGCAGAATTGACACAGTTGCTCTGTTGAATTACCTGGGAGAGAATGGTCACAAGGTGTCTCCAAACAAGCTGCAATACTGTTTGAGTGAGGTACAGTATTTGGGGCACCGGATTGAGAAGGGAAAGAGAAAGGTGTCTCCAGATCGCATTGATGCGATTCTGAGAATGCCAGTTCCCTCGACTCAGAGGGAGGTCAGAATGTTTCTGGGAATGGTGGGCTATTGCCGCCAGTGGATCCCAAACTTTTCCTTTGAAGCGAAGCCTTTACAGCGGCTGACGCGAAAGGATGTGAGTGATCCGGTACCATGGGATGACGAATGTTCAAGGTCCTTCTTGAGGCTGAGAGAAGCTTTATGTAGCGCTCCAGCTTTGGGGATGCCAGACTGTAACAAGGCATTTGCCTTATTCTGTTGCGAAAAGGAAGGTTGCGCATTAGCAGTGTTGACTCAGAGTCACGGAGGAGTCCGTAGACCAGTTGCCTATTCTTCAGCTACTTTAGATCCAGTAGCTTCTGCGTTGTCCGGATGTCTCAGATCCGTTGCTGCAACAGGTGTCAGTATCGAAAGATGTGAGAGCATTGTGATGGGGCATCCACTTACTGTTCATGTGCCACATTCTGTTGAATTGTTGATGACTAGGACTAAAACACAGCACCTCACAAATAATAGGTTGACTCGTTATGAGCAGGTCATCCTTGCTGCAGACAATATGACGCTTAAGAGGTGTTCTGTTTTAAATCCTGCTACACTGTTGCCTATTCCAAATGTAGATGATGATGAAGATTGTGAGGACCATGATTGTCTTGATGTGACTGAACTTTGCACCAAACCGAGACCTGACATTGTCGATGAACCGTTCCCAGTTTCAGATGAGATTTTCTTTGTGGACGGTTCATGTTTAAGAGACAGTGTCGGTCGACTGAGAGCAGCGTTTGCTGTGTGTACCATCACAGGGGTGGTTGAAGCCGCTTGTCTTGAAGGAGTACACTCCGCACAGGTGGCTGAGCTTATCGCTCTGACCCGTGCCTGTTTGGCCGCTGATAAGATCCGTGTAACGATTTACACAGATAGCCAATATGGGTTTGGTGTGGTTCACGATTTCGGACAGCTATGGTCCCAGAGAGGGTTTATGACATCTTCTGGTTCACCCATCAGAAATGGGGATTATGTACAACAATTGTTGGAAGCATTGCAAAGCCCAGATGAATTTGCTGTTGTTAAATGTTCTGCACACACTAAAGGAAACGATTTTGTGTCTTTGGGTAATAATCACGCAGATGAAGTTGTCCGATTTTGTGCAGAACAGGGATGTAATTCTACTGAGAATCATGTTGTGGAAAGTGAAGAGAAAACGGATTACACTGTGATGTTCGCTATGGCAGACTCATGGGAGGAACTGAAGCAGTTGCAAGATGGGGTCACTGACCAAGAGCGGGACATCTGGATACGAGCGGGATGTGAGAAAGGAGATGTAGATATATGGGTTTCGAGTGATGGACGCGCTGTGTTACCGGAATGTTTGTTGAGTCCCATGGCGAGACTGATACATGGTGCTGTACATCTTGGTAGTGATGCAATGATGTGAGTGTTTCGCCAAACGTGGTACAATACGAAGTTTCGGACGGTAGCTGAGGCTGTGTGCCAGAGGTGTGTTATATGTCAGCATATGAATGTAGGAAAGAGAACCGCTGTGACGTTGAGTCACATAGGTAGGTCAGGTGGACCTTTTAATAGGATGCAGCTGGATTTTATTGAAATGCCGAAGTGTAATGGGTTGAGGTACATATTAGTTATAGTATGTGTCTTTTCCAGGTGGGTGGAGGCTTACCCAACACGTAGGTGTGACACACTCACCGTAGCTAAGTTGTTATTGAGAGAACTAATCCCGAGGTACGGTTGTCCGACCTCTTTTGAATCAGATAGAGGAGCTCATTTCCCCAGTGAAATCATGAAGCTGCTTTGTGCTGCCTTAAATGTAGACCAAAGATTGCACTGCAGCTACCGACCAGAGGCTTCTGGGATCGTGGAGCAAGTTAATGGAACTTTGAAAGCCCGAATGGCGAAAGTATGCTCTTCGACATCCTTGAAATGGCCAGATGCATTACCTTTAGTTCTCATGAGTCTCCGGAGTGTCCCTGATAGGAGGACTGGATTGTCACCCCACGAGATCATAATGGGGAGGGCGATGCGCTTGCCAGCAATACCTGCTACTGCCTTAATTAACATCAATGATGACATGATTTTGGACTATTGTAAAGGCCTGGCTGACGTGGTCCGTTCTGTTTCTCAGCAGGTGCAGACAGCAACGGTTCCCGCCGCAAGCGACCTGTGCCACGACCTGTGCCCAGGTGACTGGGTATTGGTGCGCAAACACGTGAGGAAGAGTTGCCTGGATGCTCGCTGGCGTGGGCCGTACCAGATAATCCTGATCACGAATACAGCGGTGAAGTGTGGGGGACTGCCGAACTGGGTACACGCCTCCCATACCCATAGAGTTCCAGCACCCTTGGAAGAAACAGCCCCTCTCGAGAACGAAAACCCAGTTGAGGTGGCAGAGCCATCTGAGAGGGCAAGTCAAGCTGTAGGGGTTGCTGACGCATCTGGTTGTGCACTAAACCAAGCCGAAAAGGAACGTGAAGATAACACTGAAACGGACTCAGAAGAAGAAGAAAGAGCTGCAGGGGGCAGTACCGAGTCGGATTCCGCTGAAGAGGAAAGCAGTGCACAGGGTACCAGTAGGGAGTGTGAAGGTGCCACCGAAGCAGAAAGGGTTTGGCCCGTGAGTCGGAGGCGGGTAGACTCGAGGTCGGCACCAAGAACAGATCTCGCCCCAGTTTCCGAAGAATCTGAAGCGGAGCAAGAGGACGTAGATCGACCCCAAGGAGTTTTGAGAAGGTCGAAGAGAATCAGAGTGCCGTGCCAAAAGTATGCCTCACCAGAGTGGGCATACACAGTGACTGATGCCAAGTTTACTGAACACGGGAAGATTGAGATCGATCACACTGGTCAACAGTCTCCCGTTTCCGAGAGTGGAAGTGTTGTTGAAGATCCCAGGCTTGGAGATCGAAGGAGTATTGACCATCAATATTCCGAATCCACCATTCTTGAGTATCATCCGTGGTTTGATTTTGGAAACGCTAGACTTCCCAACCTTTGCAGTCATACCCGCACCCCAAGAACTGACAACCCTTAAGCTTGAAATCCTGCAGGCGGTCCTAGAACTGTTGGGACCGGCAGTTATTCTGGACTGATTGTGAAGTTGTTGTATATAAAGATTGAAAAGAAGATAACCTAGGCCGGAGAGGAAGAAGAATAAATTTAGGGATTTTCCGTTGAAGGACGAAGAAGAGTTAGGGAAGTCTTCCCGATCAGAAGAAACGAGAAATTGAATTTTGTTAAAGGTTTCCCTGGTTCGAGAGAGCAGTTGAACTGAACTTACTGGATGAGAAAGAGACTTGTGTTCGCAGAGACTGTACTGAACATTGAGAACATTTCAGAGATGGCGAAACCTGGGAATACACACCGTAGAGCCAAAATAGTGATAGGCACAATGAAGGAGTAGTGATAGCCGTTATATTTGCAGTAGTAGTGACTTCATACATGGTGGCCCATAGACAGGAGGGGGAGGTTCAGGGAGCACCCACGCCTACCACTCTAGGTCAGGGAGGGGTCACTATTAGGGATCAGAGAGCTCAGACGCTCGAGGAGAGTCGTATGTTTCACATAGATTTGTCCAGAGCTGATTTTAAACTCAATGCTTATGCGAAGCTGTTGTATGAATATGTGGATGCGATGGATGCGAAAGATTATGTGTGCATGCAATTGCTGCTTCGGTCGATGAGGGTATTAGGTACCATCATCTCCCACTGACATATGGGATTTCTTGTAGCCTATTGCTTAGTTTGTTTTATGAAAGGAAACAGTTTGAGTATTTCTTCTCAAATTATGATACAGTACTTCCTGAAGTTCCGGCATACAAGCATTTGAATAAGTATGACTATTACAAGTCAGAGGATAGGCTTCGGAAGTATTTTAGGCCGACTGTGAAGCTAGATACAGCTTATGCTCATAGACATAATTTGACATGTTGGTTGTCCGAAACGGAAAAGAAGTTCATAGGCCAGATAGAGGATAGGTATAGAAAACTGACCCAGACACGGAATACAGGAGATAGTCCAGTGGATTGGACTGATGAGGAGAGATTGCACAAATCTAAGGGAAGTTATGGCCCGATTGCATTAGTTGAGGTACAAAAGGGGAAATTGTGTGTTGCCCGTCCTCAAACTCCCAAGGAGAAGGTTCTAGTGGGGCATAGTACATGTGAACATACCTTTACCATGGAGGACTCTGCTAAGAATTTCTTGCAAGGTTCGATACAGGTGATTCCGACTGTGTACTATGTGTGTGGGAGAAATGCATATGTGATATTGCCTGCGAATTGGTATGGTACGTGTTACTTGGCAATTATCTTCCCAAAGATTTATCATACGGAAGATTTGAAGCTACTAGAGACGGGACGTCATTCCAAAGTGCGTAGAGCTGCGACTGTAGGAATGGTGATTGGGGATATATACGGAGTGACAATACCTAGCTTGGGAGTGGTTCTGAATGATGTGAAGATAAGAAGGTTGGCGACTGTGGTGGATGAATTGTCAATGAATTCGGCGAGGTCATTGCTGTTGGTGAATGGAGAAATGTTGTCGATATGGAATATGGTTTTGCAGAATCGACTTGTGTTAGACGTATTATTGACAAAAGAGGGCGGAGTCTGTCAATTGCTGAAGGTCCAAGAATGTTGCACGTATATTCCAGATAACAGTAAGGACCTGGCGAAATACGTTGTCAACATTACCACGATCCATAAGGAAATAGAAGATTTGACGGAAGAGAATGTGTGGGAAAAGATTAGCCAAGGATTTGGTCGAGTGGGGACTTGGTTTGCGAACTTGGGAATGGGATTCCGGGGTTCTGTGTTGAAGCCAATCATAATTGCAGTGGTATGTGTGATCTGTTTGTGGGGACTCTTAAGAGCCTGGAAGTGGTACAGAGGGAACAGGGCCGAACGAGCCCTCAGAGCAAATGAGCAGAGAATGGAGAGATTACAGGACCGTCAGTATCAGAATCTTAAAAGGATGGAAGGGATCCGACATGGTGGGATGGTAGCAACTGCAGTTTAGATCAGCTTTATTGTGTGTTGATATCCTTCTGCATAACCTTAAAGGCAGAGCTGCCAGAGGAAACACAACACAATCACAACACTCATGTACCTTGACTACCGCTCCTTTCCCTGGGTGATCCGTCTGAGTGGTGCTGGGACAAACCATTTCTGCTCGTCCAGACAGCAGCACATCCTTCTCTGATATATTTTGTCTAGCTGCAGGCACTGAGAAAGCACCAAAAACAACAAACAACCTTAACAACATTTACCAAAACTGTTCACCTCCTTGTGTCACCAAATCGTCCCCCAAATATATGGTCTTTAGTTGGGATGTCACATATTTATGGTTTTTTTTTGTCAAAAGATGAGTGCGACGGCTGCAGTTTTTGGACCTGGTATATGGCAAGATCGCAAATGACGCTGGACGTAATCAAAGCAGGAGCTAACAAGTGCTCCTGAAACTACTGCATCCTTCACTTAGGAAATGTAGGGTTAGGGCTCTTTTGTGCAGATTCAGTGGGCTTTTTTTTAAGTGCGTATCTGATATATTTACCCTGCACACATCCACTTAATTCCAAAACACATAATTACACTCATGCATCTTCACAACATGCCACATAATTCCACACCATATAGTACTACTCCACACCATGCCACATAATACCACTACAAATCATGCCACATAATTCTACACAACATTACACAATTCAATGCCACAAAATTCTGCATAACACAACATAACACTCCACATAATAGCACTCAGCGCCACATTTTCACACTATACATAATTACACTCTACTCAATACAACATAAATACACCCCACATAAATGCACTATATGCCACATACAAGCAATTCACATAAATGCACTCCACACCATAACACAATATTTCAATAAGCATAATTTCGCTCAATGCCACACAGTTCCACGCCATACAATTCAAATCCACACATTTCCTATACACACCACATAATTACACACCAAACCACATATTTCAAATACACAACACAATTCCAAAACACACCACATACCTCCAATACACACCCCAGATGTACACATCATACCACAACTAACAATTCCAATACAACTAACATAATTCCACTCCACACCACTTACATTCACTACACTCCAAACCAAAACACATAGGTAAAAGACATTATCATTTACAATGCCAATAGCTCTAACTCTTACAAATGCGAGACCTATTGCATTGCAAATGCTTGTTACATTCTGTGTTTGAAAATACCACTTTTAGAAAGTAGGTATTTTCTTGGTCAGCCATCCAGTAGGCCTGTGCTGGGTTTGTGGATTGACTGGGTTTCAGAGGAAACAGGGGCTTGAGAGGAGCAGTGGCTCCAGAGAGTCTAGATGGGTCGGGAATGGCTGATTAGACCTGGGCTGAATTTAGAGTAGGGGGAGGAGATTTCCTTTCACCTGAATGGGCCTGGTCTGCCTCTGACAATGCTGTTTCCACCTCCTGCCAGGAAGCTACACCAGAGAGGACAGAACTGGTTCTGGCTGGGCACAGACACTCTCTGCCTGAGAGGACAAAGGATTTTGGGCTATAAAAAGTGGGGCCCAAACCCCCAAACCCCTAAACTTTAAAACTCTTTTGGGAACCAAGAAGACTACCAAGAAGAAGAGCTGGAGAAGCTGTGAGGAGGGACTACCACTTTGCTGTGTGCTTTGCTGTGTTGGCCATGCCTGCAGTGGCTGCTTCTGTCTTGGGCAGTGAAAGGACTGGACTAAACCTTCTGCAACTTCCTGAGAAGCCTCAGGAACAGCAAAGACTTCAAGTTCTTCTTCCCTCAGCACTGGGGACTGTGTGTTTTGTGCTGCAACAGAAGAAAAAGCAACTCAACGCCATCTACGACGCCACTGCTGACTCCATGTCCTGAAGGCACTGCAGAGGGCACCGCCGCCACGCCGCACCACAACCTGGTCTCAACGACGACGCCTTCTGACTTCGCCGACCGAGTCGTTGCTAGTACCACGAACTGTAGGCACCGCACTCCGCACCGCCTTGCTTCACATCGTCGCCTTGGTATCTCCGACGACGCCACTTCATGCCGACAACGATACCGCTGCTTGCACCGTGGTTCGAGGGCACCGAACGTAAGTTACACAAAGTACCGTCCTCATCCCGCACCACAGCCTTGGCCTACCGATGCCAGCACCATCGACTCCAGTTCGTCAGCCGACAGTGCTTCAGCAACGACAACGCCGCTGCTTGCACCGTGACCTGCCAGCACCGCGACGAGCACCGCATAACTTCGAACCGCAGCCCTGGTCTCACGACACCGTTGGATGACCGTCACCGAGCCGCTACCTACACCGCGACCTGAAGGCACAGCACGCCGCACCGCTGTACTTCACACCGCAGCACCCTACGCCTACCGACGCCAGCGCTCCCGACTTCAACCGTGAGGAGTTCAATCTGCAACGCGTGTGACTTCAAGGGCCGACGACTCCTGCACCGACCTCCAGAACCGACGCCTGAGGACGCCGTGCTTTCGGAGCCAACAAGAGGTCACCGACGCCCTGCATTTCAAAAAGTACTGTTTTGCAGGTCTTCCCGACACCGTAGCTGGCCCGCGACGCCGCTGTCAGCCAGAACTGCTTGGAATTTGTTGTTCAGGACGCCGTGATAGCCCCAGATGGAGCTATCAAGTTCAAGGAACTTTATTTCAAGTTTATTTTGATAACTGAAGATTTCTAAGTACTGTATCGTGAATTTTTATCATTTTTGGTCTTGTCTTAAGTATATAAATGTATTGGACATTTTTCTAAACTGGTGTGGTGTCCTTTTGTAGTCCTTACAATGTTACTGTTGGTTATGTGCAAATGCTTTGCACACTGCCTCTAGGATAAGCCTGACTGCCAGTGGCATAGGAAGGGGGCTGCGGTGGGTGTGGGCCGCTCTGGGTGTCATCACTGAGGGGGGGGGGTGACAAAATGGCAAAAATAAGTGCTTTAAACATATTTTTGCCAATTTATCACCCCCTTCAGTGATGACACTTGTCACCCCCGGCTTGACAAAATGGCAAAAATATGTGTTTTAAACACACATTTCTGCCATTTTGTTAAGCCGGGGGTGACAAAGTTTCTGCACCAGGTACCACCTGACCTTGCTACGCCACTGCTGACTGCTTGTGCCAAGCTACCAAGGGGGGTGAGCAGGGGTTACTTTAGGAGTGTAACCTCCTTACCCTGACTAGAATGAAGGGTCCCTACTTGGACAAGGTGCCAACTAGAGACCCCATTTCAGAAAGAAAGAAAGAAAGGAAGAAAGAAAGGAAGAACAATAAAGTAAAAAGAGGATAAATGAATACAGAACTGTTTCAAATTTAAACAAACTTGCATGCTGTGAAATAGCAGAAGCCGCAAAAGCAAAGCCACTCCAAAAGGAATTTACAACCGCATTGGCAAGAGATGGGATCTGATAAAGATGGAATGTGCCCTGTGTTCACATCAGAACCCTCTAAATACAAAAGCAAGACTAAAGTAATTATGAAGTACAAACAAAAACACTGGCACTGAAGGGAACTGGCTTATGTGTGGATGTGCTCCTTGTGAGTGAGGAAATGCAGTCACTCAAATTGAAGTTTACCAGCAGCATTAGAAGGCCCCATTCTACGTGCTGTCGTGGGTGGAGGCAAAATGTGAATGACACAACAACAGACCAATGGATGTGAAGGGATGGCTGAAAGCCCCTGTGTTTATTTATTTATTTATTTTGACGGTTTTGTACAGCGTGAACAAGATCCTTGCGGGTATCAGAGTGCTTTACAGGGCAAATATAGGTGATTGACATGTACATATAAATACAATGAATTATGTCAATACAGTAGTGGTAACTATTACAAACTAGCACATATCTACAAGAGTGTATAACAAAAAAAAGAGTTCAGGTGAGTTTGGACAAGAGAATCGATTTCACTTCTTCTTTTTAAAAAAAGACGCAGATGGATTAAGTCTCGTTTCTGGGGGCAAGGCGTTTGAAATCTTGGGAGTCATTCCTGAGAAGGTACGGGTGTACTTTTTCTTCTCGGAGAAACATTGTGGTTTAAGTAGAAGATAATGAGAACTCCAAATAGATCTGTTACCACCCAATAGTACTAGTTTCTCCTCTAGGTATCTCGGGGTTTTGCGATGCAATGCCTTGTGTGTCATACAGGCGATTTTCAAATGGATTCTGGCCTCAAAAGGTAGCCAGTTGAGGGCACAAAGGTCAGGGGAGATGTGGCCGTTTCTTTTGGAGCCTGTGATGAGTCTAGCGGCTGTATTGATTGAGACACTTAGAGGAGCGGTCATTGATCTGGGAAGGCCGCCGAGAGTGACACTCCCATAGTCCACTCTGGGAATTACTAGAGCTTGAACTGCCTGTTTAAAGTCATTTGCTGGTATGAAGGGTTTCAGTTTTCTCAGGGTGTCCATCTGAAAATGTGCTCCTTTAGTCGCAGCGCTGATGTGCTTCTGCATATTTAGTTTATTGTCCAGAGTTATTCCTAGCGATTTAGCAGAATCCATGATGAGAGGTTGATCGTCGAGTGCTGTCAGGTGCTTCATCCACTCGCGGATGATGGTTGTTTGTTTGGGGGGGAGCGATTAAGAGGAATTTTTTTTTTATGGTGTTTAGTTTTAAATGGTTCTTTGTCAACCAGGTCTATGTTTTTTGAGCGTTGAATTAAGGGGCTTGATGTCTTCTAGGGATTGGACCTTAATGTAGAGTTGTGTCTCGTCGGCATACATGTGATATTGGATATTTGAGGAGTTGAGAAGCTCAGTGAGTGGTTCCATAAACAGATTGAAGAGTGTCGGGGAGAGGGAAAATCCCTGGGATACTCCCAAAGTGACTGGGGTGGGGTTAGATAAAGATTGGTTGATCTTGAATCTTTGTGTTCTGTTTTGGAGGAAGGAAGTAAACCAGTTTAACACCGTTCCAGATAGTCCCATTCTATGTTTCAAGAGGTCTAGTGAGTTGTCGTGTTTGACTGTATCGAAGGCTGATGATAAATCAAGCAGGATTAGTAAACAGGCTTTGTTTTGGTCCAGTATTTTTAATGCGTCATCTATTATCTGGGTCATGGCTGATTCGGTACTGTGCCCTGATCGAAAGCCTGATTGGAATTGACAGAGCAGGTTGAAGTGGTCTATGTGGTTACTAAGCTGCGTTTGGACACACTTTTCTAGTAGTTTGGCCAGGGTCGAGATGTTCGATATTGGGCAATAGTTAATTAGGTCTGACGGGTCCGCCGATGGTTTCTTTAAGATGGGGGATACCTGATCAGCTTTGAGGATGTCTGGGATGGTTTCATGCAGAAGAGAGATATTTATAATCCTAATCCATAGGGGTACTAATAGTGGAATGAAGGCTTTTAAGTGGATTGCTGGGTGAGGGTCTGTGAAGTGATTGGAGGGATTCAGAGCCGTGAGCGTATTTAAGATAGTTTCTTCGCTGTAGAAGTTGAAGGCGGTCCAGGAGGCGTTGTTCTTGAGGTCAAGCTTTGCAGAGCAGTTAAGCGGGGTCCCTGGTGTGGTCAGTGAGGAGTTCATGTGTGGGTCGGTATGGGATAATAGATCGTTAAGTAGGTCTGTCTTTAAGTTTTCAGTCTTTGTTGTGAAAAAGGAGGCAAGTTCCTCGCAATTAGGGAGTGTTTCAGAATTAGGGGGGAGTGGGAGACACCATTAGATTGAGCTTTGATTATTTCGAATAATCTTCTGGGACGATTCTTGGCAGAGTCTAATTGTTTACATATGAAGTCAGCTTTTGATCGTCTAATCTTTCTGTAATAGGAATTTCTCGTGCTTCTTAGTAATCTGAGGTGGGCAGAGGATGGTGCGGCTCTCCATTGTCTTTCAATTGCTCTTAGTGATCTTCTGTCTTCATTTAGCCTACCATCATACCAGGGGTTTGAGTCTTTTGTGGAGACTCCTTTCAATTGTAGGGGAGCTAAGTTGTCAAGTACCCTGTTCATAGAGTAGAAGTAGTGATTGGTCAGATCATGTACATCCTTTAATCCATCTGGTGTGGGCGTGAGGATATGACTAGCGGTTGTGAGTGAGGCAGGATTGACGTTTTTAGGTTCCTCTTCCAGATTTTCGTTCTCGTAGGACAGAGATTAGTTTAACTGCTACCTTGATATGGAAAGTGATTATTTGATGGTCGGACCAGTCACAAGGGAGGATTGATTCCAGCTGGGTAGAGTCTGCTTTGGAAATTACTAGATCGAGGGTTGAGCCTTTTTCGTGGGTGGGGCTGTACAGATGTGGGACAAGTTAAGGTCGGACAGGAAAGCTTTCAGGCTATTGACCTCTGGGTCATCAGGATTGTCCCAGTGGAGGTTGAAGTTCCCCAGGAAGATTTGAGTATTCTGTTGTCTGACATTTGTTGCTAGAATATCCATTACGTGTTCGATAAAGGTAAGGGTGTTACCAGGAGGATTGTAGAATGAATGTAGTGAGCATATTGGCTTGTTATTGTTCGTGATGTCTAGGCATAGGTATTCACAGACAGGTTGTTCCTATGGATGCAGGCAATACCACCCCCAAGCCTATCAAGTCTATCTAGTCTTGTGATGTAATAGTTTGGGGGAACTAGTATGTCTAAGAAGGGTGTGGATGATTCGTTTAGCCAGGTTTCCATTAAAATTATAAGGTTGGGTTCATTGGTTATTTTGAGGTCAGCTATATTAGCGGCATGACATGCTACATTTTAGCTGGGCCTTGGTCGGGGTGGTGTTCTGGTCGTGGGAGATGGGTACTCTCTTGAGGTTATTTTCAACAATACCTCTGGGAGTGTGTCTTGTAATTCTAGAGACATAGGGATGGATGGGTTGGATTAAGGACAGTTTCTGTGAGTCATCCGTGTGTGCAGGTTTAGAGGGTAGGGAAGGGAGTTCGTAGGAATGAAGTAGGGAAGTAAGATCATTCTCTGATAGGGTTTTCTTTTCCCTGATCAGACGGAATGGGGCATTGGGGTAAGGTACTGTTTCCATCTGGGGAGCAGCTGAGGCGAGGGGCTAGTGCATGGCTGATGAATGGGTTTCACTTGTGGCTTGGGTTGTTGCCGGATCAGGTCATGAGGAGTTTGGATGTCCTCTTATTTGTTGTAAGGATAGTAGTATCTCATCTAGTCTGGGGTCAGATGTAGAAGTTGTCATATTGATAGCCTGGACTGTGGTTAAGTGAGGAGGGGTTATTGCTTGTGTGGTGTCCCGGGGAGTGACGTGAGCTGGTTCGACGAGTGGTGGTTTTTCAGTGTGGTAGTCCGTGGGGGAGGGGTGGAGAAGGGACGTGAAGGGGTATTGATGGGTGGTGTAGGAGGATCTGATTTGTTGTATGTAATTAGTTCAGAGTGGAAGTCACTGGAAAGGGGGAGTAAAGAGGGGACGTAAGGGGGTATTGGTGTGAGCTATAGGAGGAGGGACGGTGAGATTAGTAGTGCGGGGAGAAGGAGAGGGTTGGCCCGTGGACTGATCGGGGGTAGGTGTGTAAGGTAAGATTGGAGCAGAATCTGCAATGGAGTTACTGGGGATGGCGAGGGAGGTGGGGAGGGGTGTGCTATCTAAAGGGTGGGCGAAGGTGTGGTTGTGGAGATGGGGAGTGGTAGTGGAGGGCGTATGGGAGGGCTGGGGACGAGGAGATGCGAGGCGAGGTGGGTATAGTAGAAATTATGGTGGTGCTGGGGGAGGAGTAGGGATTATGGAGATGTATGTCATTTAATGGGGTGTCGATTAGGCCTGGGGTGGGTGTATTTGCACTATGGGACACCAAGGGAGAATGTGTAGATGAGGACTCAGGTTGGGAGTCAGTCATAGCGCTGGGAGAGTGGTTTGATGGGGAGGCGGGATAGGGTCTTGCAACCTTCGCTTTGATGATCGGGAAGATGTTATCCAGTATATTAAAGTTATGGTCTGATGCCTTCATGAGGATGATCCCATTATGATAGATGGTAATTGTAGAAGTCGCTTTGTAGAATGGGGATGGAATGATGGATATTGTAAGACCGTGTGCAGTTTTCTTAGTGGATGCAATCGCGAATAGGGCGAGAAAGGCTTTCCACCATTGTGCTCTTCTTTTGGTGTAGAGGATGATGTCGTTCGTTATGTGCCCTTTGTTATTTGAAAAGTAGGGGTCAGAGATTGGGGTTTCTGGGTGGGATTTAAATAGACTGTTTGAAGCCTTTGGCCGCTTTTTTTTTTAGAGGCTAGGGGGGTATTTGATGGAATAGGTGTTCAGGCCCATGGGCTCCATAGTGTAGGTGTAGTTTGTTAGGGAGGGGGGGGAGAAAGAGTCAGAGAGTGAGAGAGGTGATGTGAGAGGAAATATATTTGGAGAGTTTTTTGGGGGGGATGGGGTGTAAAGGTCAGAGAGTATGAGAAATAGTAGGCCTCCCTGTTTGTTACAGATGAAGGCTCCTTGGGGTAAGTCCTCTCACCATTACCCTTAGTGGGTCACCTAGTGGTAGGTGGTCCTTGCTATTTTATTGTGGAGGAATTAAACTTGCATCCTGTGTCTCATTCTAAATAATGTCCATCCTTTAGTCATAAATCATAGCGGTTGCTATTATTTATATGAAATAACATCAATGAATTTGTGGGTTAGGGTGTCTAGGGAGGAAATCAATGGGCATGCTCTGGTATGATTGCCTAATGTATCCGTCGTTCCAAGATGGCTGCTTGCTTATCCAGTGGTGGAATGGATCTGGGGATTAGTCCTATCACTCCTTCCATGCATCAAACCTTCTTGGGTATAGTCCTCTGTCCATTTTTATGGGGGCAGATAACCCTGCTTGGCCCTTTGTTTCTGTTTGGTAGAGTGCTGTATCTATTAGTTCTATGTCTTTGTCTATGTGGTGGTTTGAGGTGAGTGGTCCTTTCTTTATTTAACCCATAATGTCTGCCATTTCGAGGGGAAAATTGTAGGATGTTAATCAGTTCAAACACAAAATGGTGAGGCACGTACTGCTCAAATGGTCCATCAAGGTGTAAACAAAGTATGAGTGTGACCACCCAAATCACCGATAAATCAGGGAAAGATATGAGGGTCTGTTACCCACGACTCAAATAATGTGAGATCTAAAGCTTATCTACGTGAGAGCCTTGCGCAGAGCTTGTTTGTTCAAAATTAGCAGCTCCCTCGCATCTGTCTCTCCGTGCACTATCCTCCGTGCCCTTCAGCGTGAAAGCGCGGGCGCCAATGAGGAGACATCCAGAGCAAGAGCATGAAGCCCCTATCACAGGGTGTGCCAGGGGCCGCACTTGCCACAGGCTTGGCCTGCCGTGAATCTCCTGTGTTAGGCGCGCGGCCAGGGAGTGGGAGGGAGGGAGGTTCAGTACCTGTGTCACCAGAATCCTATAGCGGTGATCGCACGGTGGTCTAAAAGACTGCCTCCGGCTGTGTGGCGGATTCTGGGCGGAGGACGGGTCATCGATCTCGGAGATCAGATCCCTGCCGGCGCCCCATTTCCGCGCTTCGTCTGTTGCAGCGGGATTCTCCTTGGGATCCTCAGCCCACCACCGGAGAAGTGGAAGAGCTTGGGTGTAGGGCGGTTCATCCCAGGAGTCTCGATGTTAATAGCGATAACTTTGTTGAGGGGGAACGATCCTGTGCTTGGGGGCAGGGCGGATCCATTCCAGGAGTACCGATATCTGCCAGCGCTGTATTTCTGCGGCTCGACCGGCTGCAGCGCGGCTCACCTCTGGACCCTCAGCCCACCTCGGGGTGTGTGGCTCAGCGCGGGACCCTCAGCCCACCTCCGGGGATATGAGGATCTTGGGCGCAGGGCAGGACACCTCCGACGCCCCGGTCACTGAGGCGATGCCGGAAGGGAGGGGGTCGTCCTTCTCTGCTCCAGGCATTTATTATACATATTTTAGTCAAATCAAAAGGTCTTGGCTAAAGCCAGACCTAAAAATAGAATGCAATTGAAATCTCACATCATGATATTTTTAATGAATGACTGAAATGTCTGGATAGAAACCTGCATGCATATTTTTGCATAATTAAATCATTTATATATGTGTCAGTAAATGTACACATGGCCCTTCTTGGTGCAGCCTGTTTGGACAAAGTTTAGAAGGGCATAAGAAGAACAGCAGAATATGTATGTACTCTCAGGGATATCGCACACACATCTGTGGTTACTGCATAATTTAGTAGATAATTACAGATTCTCAGGGTAGCCCTGTTACATGGTAGACTGAGAATAGTTCTAATCACACACAGGAGTGGTGCAAGCTGCAGATATGCTGTGGAGAAATGTCCTTGGCACGCACCGACTACAAAACTGCCCTTGCAATTAGGAAAAGGGAAGTATACACCCAAAACTGGGAACTTCTGGAACTCGCGTCCAAGGGAAATGATAGTAAATCCTTCTGGGATGTGGTAAAACTGATACGGTCCAGGAATTCTCCCACCAATGCCCCTCTTCAAAATAATATCTCCGGTGCGGAGTTGGTTACCCACTTTGCCTCTACCTACCGCTGTCAAGAATTCCTGTCATGCGAGGGGAGAAAAACGGTAACCAGCGAAAACGGACTACATCTCCCAGGATGCTTAGCAGTTGAGAGGTTATGTAAACAGGAGAGCTGTTACATAACTCAAGGAAAACACGCCCTTATGTAAACAGGAGAGCTGTTACATAACTCAAGGAAAACACGCCCTTATGTAAACAGGAGAGCTGTTACATAACTCAAGGAAAACACGCCCTTATGTAAACAGGAGAGCTGTTACATAACTCAAGGAAAACACGCCCTTATGTAAATAGGAGAGCTGTTACATAACTCAAGGAAAACACACCCTATAAAGGGAGGAACCGGGAGGTACAACGCTGTCGGATATTGTGTTTACACCGACGTACCTGCTTAGTGAAGAGCAGTGTTCCGGAGTGGTGCTCCAGTAAGGCAAGAACGGAGGTAGGTCGAGTCGTTACTCCCTGGGCCGTGTCTTGCCCCATCGTCACCTGTGAAGGACCCGGAAGCTCTACCGGATAACCATTGAGCTTCGCTTTTTGACTCGGCTGAGTCAAAGCGCAGTGGCGCTTTTGCTGGTTGGAGTCGTAACTCCCAGCCCGACCAGAGATACAGGGACTGCCAGCTGTAACGCACACCAGGAGGTGTTTGCCGCGTTACAGACTCGGAAGTCCACAGGATCGATCGAGCGGCTGCTCTCGGTTCAGTCTTCTTTGCTTGTGATTGGGGTATCGGTGACGCATCACCAGGAGGTGACTCCGCGTCCCGGTGCAGTCTGAGGAAGAGGTTGAGCGGCTGCTCCCTTCAGGTAGAGACCCCGGCTGGGTGTTTCCCTGACTCCTCGATTCTCCCCAACACTCTTCGTGCCCCTCACAGCCTACCGATTGGCATTGTCGGCCATTTCATTTCTGCCCTCTGTTGGCATACGCCGGGATCGGCGTATATGCAGAGGACGGCTAGGACCATCCGTGCTGTGGGCTGGTAACGTACTTAGCCTGGAGGATTCCAGTGACTATAACCTTTGTTTATTCCTTGTATTATTTTTGCCTTCATTAAAATAACTAAACCTTCACAAGTGGTTGCGTTCTCATTATCGTGTCTGTTAAACGATCCTGAGACGTTCAGGGCGTTACAACCGCACTGAGGAAGAGACAATTCTGTCCACTGCTCTTCATTCCACACTGCAGATTTCTCCCCCACTTTTGCTAACTTTGGAGGAAGTTGAGCTGGCCATCCAGCACAGTAGGGGAGGGAAAGCCCCAGGCCCAGATAGGGTACGAATGGTCCTGGTGAAATCAATGCCCAAAATATGGGGCCCACTTATTGGGGTGGGGGAGCAAGAAGGCACTTACTCTCGAAATAAAGGGGCCAGTAGCCATGGAAGGATACAAATGATGATATGGCCGTCATAAGGTGGGACTAACAAGCCTAAAACAAATTGGAGGGCAGCATTTAGGAACGACAAAGACACACGCCAATGAAAAAGATGGGTGGAGAGTGGGCGGAGCTTTCACTGAGCTTCCATTCCATACTGAATACTGCATGCCACGCAAAGCAAGCAGCTCATGCCTGCTGCCACTATAGGCTCGACCTAAAAAGGGAGATCGATTGTCACGCAAGTGCTACCGAAATATTTCGCACAGACAGCACGATTAAAATCATTGGCAGTCATTTATGACTGCCTAGTCGAATGGGCAGCTGATAAGGACATACTCTCCCCTTTTCAATTTGGGTTCTGACCTAAACTAGGCACCAATGAACAATGCCTGAATTTGGCCCTGACAATCTCTAAATATACTAAGGCCAAGCGCTACCCCATATACTTAGATTTTATGGACTTATCCACTGCCTTTGATTCAGTGAACAGAACCAAACTTTGGTTAATGTTGCTGAATCGTGGCGTGGATCCCCCCCTGTGAACTTTTTATATTGTCTGTATTCGGATCTCACCTCACGGATCTGTTTAACTCCGCTCGGGGAGCTTTCTCCTAAATTCTCTTTAAAGACTGGGGTGAGGCAAGGTTGCATATTGGCACCTCTATTATTTATTTTATACATCAACGGTTTAACAGCTCACCTAGCCTCTTCCCACACAGATATACCCAGAATCGCAGGTTTCTCAATTCCCGCTCTGCTATATGCAGACAATGCCATATTGTTGGCCCTCACCCGAAAAGCCTTGAGACATCAGGTGGACTGTATTGCTTCCTTCATGCATAATCTGAACCTTAACACCAATTATTCCTGCGGCCTTGGTAAACTAAGTGTAGGAGAGTAGGATCAGCCTCTTATGTTGCCCCCACTTTTTTTATGATGTTTACACTGGTTTCTGGCTGGGACCCTACTAATCAGGGCCCCAGCCTCTCTATTCTCTCTAAACAACATGGAGTGCATATTAAGTGCACTAGTGATTGGATACTGTGGTGCCTTAGGAGTCCCTAGTATATGGTACCTTAGGTACCAAGGGCATTGGTACTTCACAGGCCTACCAGGGGCTGAAGTATGTATTATGCAACCCCAGGGAAGCAGACTAAATCTGACACCACAGGCCTGCTGCTGCAGCCTTGGTGAGGTGGTGCTAGCACTCCTCACTGAGATATAGGTTCACTATATCTCTCCTACACACACATTTAAACCTATCAGTCACCCCTAAGGCAGGCCCTATCAACCCTGAGGGCAGGGTGCTTGGTTTCCATGTGGGGGGGGGTGCCTCTGCCTGAGCAGGGCCCCTCAGCAGCTCTCAGAGTCCATTCTCTGGGGCGGTTTTTGAATGCAGTCAAACCATATACTCTTAAGTGCATTATAACCTCACTGTAAATGCTAACTTTGGAATGGCTGCATCAAAACATGTCGTGTTTGGTGTCAAACGCTTTGGAATCATACCCCCACACCAGTAACTGGTGTGGGAGTATGATCCCACCCTTCTAGAGGGATAGACATGTACCTACTGTGGAAACGCGGTAGAATCCTGAAGAGCCCTGGCATCACAAAATGGATGCCACCAGTCACAGACACTGGGCTGCCCTCCTGCTGATGACCGAAAATCGCAGTGGAGGAAGCCCAACAATAGGTATCCTGTCACAGGGAGGTGTGACCACCTCCTAGACAGGGTCAGTGTATTGGGGCTGGGTGGGTGCACTCCTAGAGTGCTTTGAAGTCCTGCACTGGGGGAGCAGTAGGCTCCTCTGTGCAAACACCAGTTCAAACCGGCTCAGGGGCAACCTGCCCCAGCTCTGGCGTGAAACTGGACAAAGGGAAGTGGGTGTAGCCACCCACTCCCCTGACCCTCCCATAGGTGGGGTCATAGAGCTAGTCCCTCCTTTCCTTCCAGTAAAAGTTAGGGAACCCTTGCCATTGCAAACTAGATACCCCTGGACGACGCTCTGAAGACGAATCCTGGACCTTCGACGTTCCACTACCTCTGGAAGACTGAAGAATCTCCCTTGGAGTCAAGGAGTGACTCCCCTGCTTGGCAGGCACCAAAAACTGCAATCCCCGGTCGCAAACTCCACCGCTCCCGCCGGAGCCCGAAGCCCCTGCAGCCCAGGAAGAGGATTTCCTGACTTCTCCAAGGCCATCGTGAGTCCCCAGTGACGCTGAGGCAAGTGGACCCAACGAGTGACGAGGAACCACATTCCCTGGGTACCGTGCACTATTTTCGAGGTCAACCCCTTCACGGCGTTCTATGAACCTGTGCTTTGGGCCACGTGTGGTCCCAGCCTCTAGCAGGGATCCCTCCAAGGATCAGAGGCCTACCCCGTCCCGAGTGACCGTGGGCTCCTGTTGAGTGGATCCCCATGAGGCGCCTTCGCAATCCCTTGCCGGCTGGCTTGTGGGTCCTCTGAAGACTTTTCTACAATTTCAAAGGGCTCCCCTGGTTGCTCCAGCGCTGCCCTAACTTACCCTCGCTGGGTGAGTCCCCCAGACCTTGCTGGTCTGCACCGCTGACTTTTTGTCCTTTCCACTAGACTTGCTGTTACCAAGGCTTGTTGGCTCCAATCTGGTCACAGACAGCGCAGTAAGCTGCCGACTTCATAGGACACGCCGAATCCAGCTCCTGGTCGTCATCGATGCCTCCTGGACATCGTGGCTGAAGAGTCAAGACACCTGTGAACTTCCTGAAAACACCCGATGACTGTGGGCATCCATCTTCCTTGCCCCGGGTCACTGCCAAGTGACTTTGAACACTGTCCCCTCTGCTTTCAGGTCTTCCTTCTTCTGAATCCAGGCTTGGATTCTACCGGACACTTCTTCTTTCTTCACAAGAAGCAAGTCTTCATTGGCTCCCATTGAAAACGACGTCACGACCCAACACCAAAAGACACCTATGCACCCGGCTTCCCTGGGTGAGGTAACTCCAGCACTACGGTGCTCCTGTGGGTGTTGGCTCTAGAACTACTTGCCCTGTAAGTGACTTGCTTGTAGACTCTCCCGAAGTACCCTTAAACTCTTAATTTCCAACCGCGACTTGCACCATTTAAGTCAACGGGGATTCGCGGCTGAGTTAACACACTGCATGAGTCCCCCGTGGGTCCTTTACTTACCTGCCTTGGGTGGTTTTGTGAGGCCCCAATGCTTCTGAAGGCCCTAGGCCTTGTCCCTTTGCAAGTCGTTATTTCTAAGTCTCTTTTTTAGTATATGGTCTGGTACGCCCCTAGGGCCCCAGCCATATTTGTGCTTAATTTATTGTGAAACGTTGATTTGTGCATATGTTCCTGACTTCTAATGTGATAAAGAGATTAGTAGAGAGTTGTTTAGTAATAAATACCTATATATTTGATATATATACCTGTGTGGTGTCCTTTCATTTGGTAATTCAAGAGATTATAAGGTAAAACAAGCTGCTTTACATTCCTCTGAGACTTAGCCTGAAGGCTGCTCTCCACAGCTACCACTAGGATAGCTTTCTTTAAAGGTTGTCTTAAACCTACTACCATAAGAGTCGAATTGTACTGGTGCAAGGTGTCCACTTTAACTAGTGAACAGCATATACCAGGCCAGCTTCTCACACTAAGGCTAAATATATATGTATAAACGGGCATGTCTTGATGACCGTCGATACATTTTGTTACCTGGGACTACATTTTAGTTCCTCAGGGACCTGGAATTCCCATTGCGCTCAGGCCTGTACAAAGTTAAGCAAAACCTTGGGCACAGTAATTAACCTCATCAGACGGCAAATCAGGGGGACATTGTCTCCACCTCTGAAAGTGTTTAACTCTCAATGTATTAGTGTGGCTGCTTATCGAGCGGGAGTTTGGGGTTTTAGTAAGTGCAGCTCCATTCAGTCAGAGGGAATCCGATTTCTGCGAAGGATTTTAAGTGCACCGCCATGCACCCCTACCCTCATTACCCACTTTGAGTTAAACCAGGGTTTTATCGAGGATCTGATCCAGATGGCACGCTTTTACTATGGATTAGCATCTGGTCGAACCCAGCCGCCAAGCTCTGTAAGGATATCATATCCGACTGCATGACACAGGACAAGGCTTCCTCCATACCATGGAGTCATTTACGAGATACTTTTGGCTCCCTTGGCATACCCTGGTGGTGTTTTGCACCTAGCCACATCACCAACAATGCCAAGTTGGAGGTGGAAACCTTATTTAGGGCCCACAGAGCAAACATTAGGTTGAAATCCGAGTTATCAAAACCCTTAGTGTT
Source organism: Triturus cristatus (assembly GCF_964204655.1). NCBI lineage: Eukaryota > Metazoa > Chordata > Amphibia > Caudata > Salamandridae > Triturus > Triturus cristatus. The sequence continues at coordinate 464,261,331 of NC_140579.1, read as the reverse complement.
TCAATATTATAGCCTTCTTTCCACTGATGATTCCCCTCTGTGTCTAGCTTTGGAGTTGACCAGATGGGAGCGGTCCCTACTTTCACACTGTTGCATCGCTCACCGTGCACTCACATGTGCCTGCTACAAAGAACCTGTACCATGCAGATCACAGAACTGAGTGTGAGTAACCTATGAGTAGTGCTATAAAAAAAAATGAAATGTTTGTCAGAAAGGTGGTATAGAGAGATGAGGTAGTGAGGAAATTCATGGAGAAGGTGGAAATGGGGGAGGGGGCACCAAAAAAGTCTGTTGCACTGTGTGCAACCAGTGCTAGGGCCAGCCCTGGTTGGTAGTTTTTGCCCTCCCGAAGTTCGGGTCTAGTTGTGCCCCTGCACGGAGTCATCTGGTCCCACTACCTGTGTATGTCATTGAGTAGGCTGCTGAAGAGAACAGGGTATGTCTGTGGATTTTCAGGGAATCAAAACGTACCCGAGAGTCCATAGAGGAGGCTGTTGAAGAGCTCTAGGTATTTGTGGATGTTTATGAATCATAACGCACCCGTGGACCCCAAAGAGAAGTCTGTGCACGGAGCGTACGTGGGTGTTCACGATTCACAAGTGAAGACACTGTAGTAAGTTCCACAGAGTGAGAAGCTGCAGAGGAGCACAAGGAATATGTGTGGATGTTCAGGATTCACTAGTAAAAACATTTGGACCACATTAGGTGCAGCAATGCAGGGTGTAGCACTCGGGCTCACATGGTCACAGACACAGAAGAAGAGGTGCAGCAATGCAGGGTGTGGCATACGGGCTCACATGGACATCAAACACAGCAGAAGAGGTACAGCAATGCAGGGTGTGGCACACAGGTTCACATGGTCACAGAGCCAGCAGCAGAGGTGCAGCAATGCATGGTGTAGCACACGGGCTCACATGGAAATCAAACACAGCAGAAGAGGTGCAGCAATGCAGGGTGTAGCACACGTGCTCACATGGAAATCAAACACAGCAGAATATGTGTAGTAATGCAGGGTGTAGTACATGGGCAAATGGGGTCACCAAACACAACAGATGAGGGGCAGCAAAGCAGGGCGCGACATGCACGTCACATGGTTATGGTACACAGCAGAAGAGGTGCAGTAATGCAGGGCGCTCGGGCTAACAAGGTCATCAGTCTGTTGCATGTAGTACGCAGGCTTTGGTTCACCAGACACAAAGGGACATGCAGGGTCCAGGCGCTAGACTTCATCGTCATTAGGCACACAGACCCTGTATGAGGCTGTTTTCTTGATGTGACTCTGTGGCAAACTCTGTATGGGGCTCATGTCAGCTCTCTCACTTTGACTGTCTGTTCTCTGTCGCCGACCCTGTAGGAGGCTGATACCTGCTCCCTTCCTGTGACTGTTCTCTCTCTTGTTGTTGAATGCTTTGTAAGTGATGCAAATGATCTGGGCTGAAAGGGGGAGCCTGTGTAGGTCTTTTAATGTGGTGGTGATTTCCTCAAGCCCTGATGAGCTGCGCCGCTTCATGTATGCGGCCTTTTAGGGGTGTAGGTTGGTGTTGGGGAGACCGTTGACCAGGGCCTTGTCTCTGCCCCCTTGGGAGAGGCCTTGTACGTGTGTTCCGAAGTCATATTCCAGGAGAAAGAACTTCTTCAAGAGACGACATTGGCATCAAGCTTTCTTGGCATTTTTTGTCAATTATTCAGAGTGTTGCTTCAATGAGAGGTCTGTGTCGAAGTGGGCATAAGGACCGATAGGTTTAGGTTGGAGAGCCAGGCTTAAATCTGGGGCTGTTCTGAGCTGGCGGTATACAGGAAGAGTTCAGTCTTTATGGGGTTTAACTTTAATACATTAGTTGGCATCCAAAACTGGATGAGATCAGAGCAGGATTTGAGGATGTCATTGTGTGAGGATATTTAAGGTAGAGTTGGGCATTATCTGCATATTGCTGGATCTTGATGCTGCCGTCTGTATGGATGGATCCCAGAGATCCCACATAGAGGTTAAAGGTGATGGGAGAAAGGATGGATCCCTGAGGTACTCTGCAGGAGACAGGGGATTTCTGTGATCTTGTAGAACCTATTTGCATCAACAGGTGCCAGTTGGTGAGGAAAGATGTTCACCATTTCAAGACAGAGTCTCAAAATCCCATTGTGTTTTTCAGGGTGTCGATCAGGGCCGGCTGGTCACCCGTGTCGAAGGCTGCAGAGAAGACCAGGAGGTCAGGGGCCGTTCTGGTAGTTGAGGAGGAGGGTGTTGTCGACTACTTGGAGTGTGGCTGTGTCAGGCCTCCATACACCGTTATTGCACTTGTTTGCTTAGATATTTTCACTTGGGTCTGTGTTGTTCCAGAATGTTTGATGATGTCTCTAGGACAAAGTTTCTTCTTTTGTGCCAACTCTAACCATGCTTTAGGCATAAAGGGGCACAATGCCAAGTAGCAGCAAGTGCCAGTGATAAAGCTTGTCTCCTTGGAGCAGGGATTCTGCTGCTAGGTCCTTCCTGGCAAGAACAGGTCCAGAAAAGGGACATCATTGGCTGTGTCCTTGTCTGAGATACTTGAGGCTGGTGCTTGCAATCCTGATAAGTGTGACTGGTACTTGCAATCTGGATATGTGTGGCTGGTACTTACAATATTGATGTATGACTGGTACGTCCAGTCTGGGCACGTGTGGCAGGTACTGTAGTGACTTTTTTTGTAAGTAAGACCGCACTCTACAGATCTACGCTAATTTCTTGCACCCTCATCTCTGCAGGTAAAACTTCAAGAGTGGCTGTGTCTTCTGAAGAAAGAGGAAAAAAATATTCAGGAGTCTACATTCAAGGAAGAGGAACAATATAAAACCATGAGGGTGAGTGGCTGCAGTGAATGCTGTCTCTCTGTGTGTCTGTATATGTCGGTGCCCATGTCTTTGTGTGGCCTCTTAAAGTTCAAGACACACAGAGGCTGCTGAGTCACCCTACAGACTGGGTCGTGGTCCCCACCAAATACACATACTGACCGAAGCCACTGTGCTTGGATACTGGGGCTGAAATCAGGCAGGCAGTCATCCTAAAAAAGCATAAAATCAAGAATTACTCTTCTGACCTTAAGCTAGTACTTGCATACTCACAGTGTGTGTTAAAGTATGTGTGCAGTGTTGTGGCATTATCTGGCTGTGAGTATGTACTAGCGTGTGTGTGTGTGCATGTTTACGCTTAGGGGTACGTGTCTAAGTATGTGTTCATGTATGGATGGTCCTGGAGTTATTTGGAAGTGCATGCATGTCTGCGCATCCCTATATCTGTCTGTTTTTTTGGGCTTGGACTGCTGCTTGTGTGTGTCTGCATATGTAGATTTCGAGCCACAGAGTATATACATGTCTGTATCTATGTTCATGCGTGTGTTAGGGTTGTGTTTGTTTTATTCTGGATTTATGGGCTGAGCGTTTGTACCTACATATGTGAATGCCTGCCTATGGGTTTGTAGATCACAAGGTTGGGTGGCATTTGTGAGTGTGCAAATACGTATGTGCATCTGTGAGTTTGTGAAAGCATAATTCTGGAGTTAAAAATCTGCGAGATTTTATATGCATTTTTGTGTGAGTGTATATATATATATATGTATGGATGAGTGTCACTATGAGTCTGTGCATGGTTTGTGTGTGAGTCTGCAAATGAATGTGTGCATCTAGAGCAGTGTGTACCTCTGTGGGTGTCTGTATGTATGGATCTGGAGTTATCTATCCATCCATCAGACTAAGCAAGCCTGGTGTAGGCCCCTTCCTAAACAAAGGTTTTATTAATGTAATCATGCTACTGTATTGTATATACATCATCAAACCACAGAACATGAAACATAGTTCATCTAAGTGATAAAGCGCACATTGGAACTCCAACATTGTGTAGGTGAGTTTTAACCCATAAATAGTTAATCCAATCCAAATGCCCTCTAATCTTAGCACGTTTCGGTACATGTACATTCCCTTCTTCAGGACATATTAATTTCTAATTCTAGAAATAATATGGGCAGAGCTCCGCTTCAGCCACTGACCTTGGGCATTGTCTGTTCTGCTCAATCCTCATCGCAAGGTTTTCCAGCAACAGTCTCATTAATCGGCCATAGTTTTACGTGTCACATTTCATGCCTTCATTAGACCTCTCTTACAGGATAGGCCATAGCTGACTGGAATGTCCTAGGATGACTAGTGCACTTAACCCTGCCCCAGGATGGAAGAAAGGCAGGCCTGTAATGTGGAAGCACCATCAGCAATAGTGCACATTTATCACCACTCTGACACTGCCATTGGTTGTGTGATTTAAGTGTTCAACAGGGGTATCTATAGTGATAATGTTAACAAGGGTGTCATTGCCATAAACATTTCATGGTATCAGATAAACACTCTCACAATGTTCGGGAAGTGTTTTTCCTAATGTACACTCTTCATTCTGTAGTGGTTGTTACCTCACTTGTCTCTATACCCCCTGATATTATTGACAGCTGAGTGACATTGCTGCAAAACACGGTGCACCAGATCATAGCTCTACGCACCAGCCTCAGGTTTCGAGCACGGCCCGACCACGATCGGGGTGGAGGGACACAGGTCAGAGAGGTGCTAATGATCATGTTGGTTGAGGTCGTTTGCCTCTAGTGCCCTGAGGTCTGTACTACTATAGCTCCAGAACGGGCCAAGGACATCCATTTCTGCACTTGACTCCCAGGATAGCGAGGTCGAGCAATCAAAGGCTTCTGACGGAGGTAGAGGGCAGGGCAAACACTCAGAACTCAACACTCAACAACAGACACAATAATGTTATGTCTAGCCCAGTACTTATTTTTAGTAAGAAAGAAAATCTTTTAAACTCACAACAAAAAATACCACCCAGTTCAATAAAGGTACAATTACAGGGTTGCACTGTACGATCCCCGAAATAGCGCAGCAGACCTGGGGTGGCCTCTAGCCTCAGTAGGATTTCAAAGGACTACGGTCCCCTGTATGTCATGTTGGCATAGGTATTAATCAAGTACAGACTCTGGGTTACCCCCTGGCTACTGTGTAGATCCGTTCAGTGGCTTTTGCATCAAAGCGTTCACAGGGGTAAAGACTATATTGTTTAGACTGCGGATTTCTCTGCCCAGCTATACCTACTCGGTGGTGGCTGCCTGCTCAGAGTTCCGTTCCTGTACAGCAGGCTTCAGTTGTGTGGCGCTGTAGGACAGTCTCATTCAAGCCAAGGACTGATCGCTCTAATCAGTTCGTCAGGTCTCCATGGCGTCAATTGTCTTTGCCAGGTGTGGGCTTCCAGGACATTTGCTCACAGATGATCCGTGATAAAAGTTGCAACCGCAGGATCGAGATTTCAGCAAATGATCGTCATTGGCCGTTGCGACTCCCAGCCCTGATCAGTGGTTGTTGAATGTGGGCCTTCTAAGGGCAGGTCTGATGTCACGAACTAGTGACACAATGTTGGTTCTCCCATGAATGGATTGGCTCAGTTTACTATGAGAACTGCTCAGGGAGTCTGGGAGAACCCATACCACATCCTGTCCTCTCTCTGACCGTCGGTCAACTTTCTCTGGGTGTTTCTCATGCCGAGAATATGCTGAGCTTCTCTTTTGGACAGGCTGTACGCTTTCATCATATGAATCTCCCCCTCCTTCTCTCACCAGGCAGGCTTCTAGGTGCCAGGCAGACCCTTGGCTCTTCCATCAAGCACTGCCGACCTCGGGTGATGTTCCTTCACCTCTGGGGGACTGATGGTATGCAGACACCAACCCTGGTCACACAGCAGTCCGAGTACCATACAAAGCACTCCCTTCCTTGGTCAAGAAGAACTTGGAATTCAAACAAAGAGGGGTGGATTGGGTCCTACTTCATTGTAGTCATTTTGCAGACGGGGAACCAGATCCTCTCTCTGAAGCTGGATCCACCCTCCATCTTGGACCATGCTAAACCAGAGGGTCAGACAAAATGGATGCCACTTTCTTCAATACTCAGACTCTTACCATACACAGATTCCTATTACCACATGTTCTGCACATCCACTGTACCTACATGTACTGGACATGCACACGGAAGGTCAGCGCAATGGTTTGGGGCTCACACTAAAGCAGTACAGTAGACTGCACTCTCATCTGACACAAGAAAAAGGTCTGGTCATAACTAATGCTGCCACCACCATTTTAGGTGGCTACCTCAGTACATGGGAAGTAGTGCCACCTCGGATATGAGGGCACACTTGGTACACCTCTCCAGAACACCCAACAGGTTCTGTTCTGGGCCTCAGGGAGCTATAACATTACAGTTTCACACAACACAGGAACACATTCTTTATTACGACTGGTCATACAAGGACACAACCCTCTACCAAGTAGAGAGCTAAGACGTGCAACCCTCTGCCAGGACTAGTGACACAATGCAAGAACACAACACTACCAGAACTGGGGTCACATCACAGGAGCACAACCCTCTACCAGCAGTGGAGACATAACTGACTACATACATTTTTTTAGCCCAGGACTTCTTAGTGATGGCAGAGATGACATTGCTGCATCTCCAGCGTGCGTAGCTCTGTTTCCAGTCCAGTTAAGCATCCCCTAATGTCTCGGAGTGCTCCTGACTGTCCTGCTATGCAATGTTCACGTATCGCCACTTTAAACGCCTCCCACAGAATTCCCATCGTAACAATGGAGCCCGAGTTTTGCTCAAAAAAGTCTGTGATATGTGTTCTAAGTGTTTCCCTAAGTGCTGCGTCTAAAAAGGCATGAGGGGGGAGCCCCCACATGAATGATTGTATGTAGGGCTGCGGCACTGCAAGGGTCAGAGCGACCGGGGAGTGGTCTGATAGTGTGCGGGCCTGGTGTTGTACATCTGTCACCCATGCGTGCAGGTTTTTGGTCGCCAGCCAGAAATCCAGTCTAGACCACGCTTTGTGGTGCTGTGTGATACAGGTGCCCTCTCGGGTCGTGGGGTGAAGCGTGCGCCACAAGTCCACCAAGTGGAGGTCCTGTAATATCCCCCGCAGTACAGCAGTTGCTCGTGGGTGATGCGTGCAGGACAGTCCCTCTCTATCCACCTCTTGCGACAGGACAATGTTGAAGTCCCGCCCCCCACAGCAGTGCAGCACTGCCCAATGACTATCTTGTGCCACATATATTGAAAGAAGGTGGGGTCATCCGTGTTGAGCCCATATGTGTTTGCTATGATCACTGGTTGGTTGTATAGCGATCCCTTAAGTATTAGGTACCGGCCTTCTGTGTCACTCACTACTGTACGTGTCTGACAGGGCACTCCCTTCCTGATCAGGATAGCTACCCCACGGGAGTAGCTTGAGTAGCTAGAGACATGCACCTCCCCCCATCTAATATTAGATAATCTCCTCGTAGCATTATCTCTCAAGTGGGTCTCTTACAGGAGACAGAAGTCAGACTTGTTTCTGGTCGTTAAGACCGCGGACGTTCCAGGTAATGCAGTTTAATTTGGACAGTGGGCGTCAGCGCACCGCCGTGCCATGCTTGACTCAGGATCCCACTTATAGGGTATCCACGTGATAGGTCTCGCTCTACTTCTGTATTTTGATTTAGTCTTGTGAGATGCCGCATTGGATCCCATGGTCGTAGCGTGCTTCCCACCTGAACAATATTAACCAACAGATCTGCAGTGTAGTTAAATAGCCAACACATAACATTAACAACCCCTACCCACCCTCCACACACACAAACCCCCAATCAGGTTGTACAAATCTCTGAGCCCCTCCCGCTTTGAATTTTAACCACTGTAACATAGAATCAATGGGAATCATCCCATGGGGGCATGGCGTTGCCGGCATACTGCCCCGTCTTCAGTGCGACAGGGTGGCCGAGCATTGTACCTGCTTAACAAAACAGTTAGAAAAAGACAACCAGTTGAAATGTCGAGTAGCGTATGACTTCATAATTCTCACGCTCATGCATTCCAGTTTATACCTCTGCCAGTTCTCAGTCATTGTCACTAAGTTGGCTGCTCGGGGATCCTGTTTTCTTCGCGGTCTTGTGTAGTTGCTGTCGTGCCAACTGCTTAGCATGTTTCATCGCCGCTTGGGCTTCTGTGAATATCAGGGGTTTGCCACCTGTGTGCACTCTCAGCTTCGCCGGATACAGCATTGCATATTTTGCGCCAACTCTTTGGAAAATCTTCTTGGCAGGGAAATCCGGGTAGAATCTTGGTGTCTCAGATCTCCTTTCTCCCTAGCCAGTCTAAGGATGGTATCTCTGTCCCTATAGTTGAGCAAGCAGGCTAGGATTGTTCTGGGTTGAGCGCCGGGGGGTGGTCTGGGCCTCAGTGTGCGATGTGTTTGCTCCACTAGGAACATTGGCGATAGGTCAGGTCCAAAAAGGTCTTTTAGGAGGTCTTCCACAAACATTTCCATGTTTGCAATATTTGTTGACTCTGGCATTCCTGTTATCCGGACGTTGTTTCTCCGGGACCTCGCTTCAAGGTCTTCGTTGCGGGCTTTGATGACATCTAGTACTTTGTCCATTCGGAGTAGGTGCTCCTGGGTCTCTACTTGTCCGTCGTCTGAGTCCAAGACTCTGGTTTCCTGGGTATTGATTCTGGCCTCATGTTTGTCTACTTTTTGCGTGACGTGATCCATCCGCTGCCCCAGAGAGTCCAGTTTTGCGTCTATGTCTCTGACACTGACTTTCACCTCCTGGAGCATGCTCTTAATATCGTCCTCTTGGTCCGGTTCCATCTGTGTTTCTGGCACCACTGTGACCTGCGTTGAGTCAATGTCCTGCAGCCTGGAGGAACGTTTTTCGAAAGTGTGTTTTGCTTGCTTGTTGTCTGATTTCCCCATTGCCACTTTTCTTCTGTATCGCCTATCCGCTGCGGGAAATGTCACTTGGCCCAAGCTCTCCTGGCCCCAGCGTCCCATATGATTAGTGGCAGTAATTGCAGAGGTGAGTCACTAGGCCCGTGTGGCCGCCGCGCGTCATCAGTTTTGGGTATCCCGCACCTCGTGGTGGACGTCCACTGTAATATAGACTCAAGTTGTTGCTGTTTACTTTATCACCCGAGTCCGCGCAAACCAAGAGGAATTGTGCGCCCAGCCACTGAGGCTGGTTGCTCACCGGTGTCCCCCTTGCTGTTGCGGATATTGGCCCTTTAGGCTGCTCTCACCGGCAGTGAGCTACACCTCGTGCCGGGGTAGTAGTCGCTGTTTTTCGCCTTATTCATGTCCCGTTCTCAGTGGCCCCAGCTGTGCAAAGTTGGCGCTGACCTTACAAGCATGGGTATCAAGTTTTTGTTACTGTGATCCCCCAGGCCCTTACAGAGCCTCCATGCCAGCCAGTAGTTCCTTTACCTCCTGCACTTGCACGGATCCACGCGGCAGTCAGCCTGCGTACGCTCTGCTTGCGCGCGTCCTACAAGCAATACTGTGGGACTCTGCTGTCCCCAGGATAGATCCGTGGGCTCGTAGGTATCCGCTGTGGCCAGCGCTCTGCAACCCAGTGTCTCGTCAATTCGCCACCCGCTGGGTACGGGCTGTCCCCTTGCTCTCCTGTCCCTGCACAGCCCCGGTCTCGCCGGGCCCCTGCAGGATCGCAAAGACAGCTCGTATCTCCTTTTGCACTTTTTCCTCTTCAGTCGCCTGGGGCAGATGAGGTGTATGCTCGCCGCCTACGCTCTCCCTCTCATGCCGCTACCGGTCTCCGCAGCGCTCCAGATTATTTACCAGGCCCTTCTGGCCTGGGCCAAAGGTGGGCTTTCACTCACCTGACCGGCTTCAGCGTGAGCAGCCGTTTGCTCTGATTGATGTCCAGTCCTCCTGTTGACGTCCCCAGGCGTCACCAGCTCACTCGCCGCTCCATGTGTTCATCAGCGGCCGTCAGGCGCACCCAATTCAGCGGTCGCCGTTGTGGTAGTTCGGCAGTCCGTCGGCGCCATCTGGCCTGCAACGTTCGGGAGCCCACCCGGTGACGCCGCTGCAGTATTCTCCTGTAAAAGTGAGCAATTCGCTTTCAAAATCCCCTCTGAGCATGTCACTGCGGTTTCCACTTCGCCCTTGCTGCTTTTGGGCTGTTAATGTCTAGTTAAGCGCCGGATTATTAGCGGATATTGTGCTCGGCTGGTGGAGCCACACTAACAAGCGGCCATCTCGCAGCTCGGCTTGGCCACGCCCCCTCTATCTCACTTTTTCATCTGCTTTTATGTCCCTTCATTTTTGCTTTTTTGTCTTGGGCCCGTCGCTACCCTTAGTTGTTGTTTGCTTTCCACATTATACAAGACTTCATTTTCCAGTCTTTTCCGAGCTGCATAACAACACAATATATTACATTTTAATGAAGTTCGGTGTTAAAGCATTCACTAAGGGTTCATTTGTTTGTCATCCTTTGTTTGGTTACATTCTGTGTGATGACACTTTCCTACCCAATTTGTTAAAGACAACATAAATAACATGTTTTTAAATTGTACCAACTGGTGATATCGTGGTTTGTCTTAAATGCATGTGTATGTGTGCTGCTCCCAGTTGGTTATTTGTACGCCCCAATAACACGCCATACCATACTCATCACATTGAATACTATATAACAGGGCATGATATACCACTCCATAACATACCACAACAATACTATGCCATTCTATTTCTAGAATAACAAACCATACCACAACATACTATAAAACAAGATGCCATACCATACAAACTGACAGTCCATACCATATCATACCATATTATAAAATAACAGGCCACCCCATAGCATACCATACAGCAATAGCCAAAGGTATGCCATAATATAAAATGACAACCCATACCATACTTAACTGTACAATGACAGTATCATATCATATGCTATCCAATCAAGTGACCCTCAACTTTTTGTTCCTCTGCGCACACCTGAGTCCTCAAGACACCCTCACCTCCCTTTACTTCTAGTCACCCCTGAACCCTCTAGTCACCCTCTCCACCCTTTGTCTCTACCACCCATAACCCTCAAGCCACCTTTACCTCTGACCGCCCTTGAGACTGCAAGTCATCATCCCCGCCCTTTACCTACCCCAGAGCCTTCAAGTCACCCTTACCTACCTTTACCTATACCCATTCTTAAACCCTCAATGTCACGCTCGACTGCCTTTACCTCTACCCACTCCAGAGTAGTCATGTCACCCTCACCTACCTTTACCCACCACTCAATCCTCAAGTCACCCTCACCTCCCTTTACTCACCCCTCAATCCTCAAGTCACTCTCACCTCCCTTTACCTCTATCCACCTAGAACCCTCAAGACACCCTCACCACCCTTTACCTGTACCCACCCCTGAACTCTCAAGTTGCCATCACCTTCCTGCACCTCTGTTCATCCCTCACCTTCTACTCACAAGTCACCTTACCTACCTTTGCCCACCTCTGAACCCTAGAATAACTTTGTTTTAAATACCATAAAGTATATTGTTAAAAATACCTGTATTGTAAAGTGCTGCGAGTTAAAGGTACACATACCCAATTAGTACTTAACTACATGGTAAAGACTGGGTGGTAAAGGCTACGAGGTAAAGGCTGGGCGATAAAATCTGCGAGGTAAAAACTGCATTATAAAAGCTGCGAGGTGAAGGCTTTTTCCCCCCTTTGGCAGGATACTAATGTTTTGGGGTCACTGTTATGCTCTTGCGTTTGTGTGGTTGCCACCATCATCTCCTAGGCCGTTTCCCCTCCCTCACTCCCAAACCCTATACTTCGGGCCTTGCCTGTGACAGCATGTGTGCAAGACATTTTGTTTACTTAAAAGGCTTGGAGAGTCAATGCTTACCATTGTTTGCCTTTATCATCACTTCTCTTTGGTCAACAAGTGCTGGCTTCACTTCCCTACCCTGGAGCATGGCTCAAGTACTGCTTTCCTTGCCCACTGCCCTTCCTCTGTTCGATTCTTTCAGAGGTAATTTCTTTCTTTTAGTTGCATCCTTTCCTCCCCCACCCTCCTGCATTGTTGCTTGCCCTACCCCCCACTCTCCTCGTCCATTGTTGCTTATCCTACCTGCCCACCATCCTCCTGCATTGTTGCTTGTCCGGCCTACCCCACCCCCATTGCTGCTTGCCTCCTCCTGTCCTTCCATAATAAAAAAGTGCCCAAAAGGCACAAAAACTGGTGTCAAGTTGCTACAAACCTGCAAATGGAACTGCACTTCCTATTCTGCATGCCCTTTTTTTTGGCACCGTCTTTATACAGGGCTAAAACTGCAACCTTCATCTCTGACAAGTGAAGGCAGATCGTAATCCCCTACGGAGAAACAGATCACTGCTCCTTCACGTCAGCGCTGGCCGCGTTATAGCGTTTTCCGGTCGTAACTATCAGCGATAATTTGTGGCAGCCATGATGTTGCTGTACAACATGGCTAACCAGCACTGTTAGGAGTCTGCCCTGGTCTGCCGCGGTTCGTGCCGATTGTGCGGACGGGACCGACTCCGCCATATCTCCCTCACAATCCCACTGTGAGGTTAGCACTCCAGACACTGCAGCAGTCCCGCCCACTTCCTTGCAACCAAAAGGGAGTGCGCTGAGCAGACGCGCAGCCGAAGTGTGCTGCGGCGCGCCAAAGGCAAGCCCGTCTGTGCCCGTCCGCGCCTGACCACCACCAGACGCCAGCCACTCTGCCCATTTTAGACGCCATCATCCCCTCTACCTCCCATTAAGTACCAATAATGACTATCATCCAATACACTAGTCGGGAGCTTCATTCCTTAGATAAAGCATACACCCTGGAAACAAGCGTCATCTCTTCCTCAATCGCCAGGATTCCTAGTACTGAAGAGTGTCTACCCATCACAAAGCAAGCCTTATCAATTGTGAATAACATCATACACTCACAGCCCATCCGTGAAAAACCAGAGTCGGAGTACTTAGTGGGTCTCTATTGTAACCTACGTTCCCTCCCCAAACATGCACTTGAAATCTGGTCCGTTCTGGACTCAGAGAAACCAGACCTCTGCTTCTTTACTGAAATATGGCTACATGAGTCCTCACAACCCCACTTAGCTATAGCATTACCCCACGATTACCAGCCGATCAGACATGATAAGGAAAGACAGGAAAGGAGGAGCCATAGCCATTGCTTTCAAATCGAACATCAAAATACACACCATAGATGCCATCCAGGCTGATTGGGGCGAAATCTGTATATTTACAATAGAGAGCACAAGGAAAGAAACATCGAAAGGCGCGCTTCTATACAGACCCCCGTGAAATAAAACCCATTTCTCAAACAATTTAACCGAAACCATCGCACCACACGTCCTGGTGGCTGATAATTTCATGCTTCTAGGAGACTTGAATGGCCTGATGGTAGCAAATTGGCCATTTTCAACGTCTATGCTAGAGGACAACCAGGAGGGCGCATTCCAGAGGTCATCACAGCTCTTGACATCCAACTAGAGGATCTCCCAGTGCAGCTTGTTCCAATAGTGGGGGGTGATTTCAATACCACCTATGAACCCCTCGGCCAAGAAGACCAGGACATTTCTGCCGACCAGGATAATGGATGGGGTATCCCCAAGCTTGGTCTTCCTGTTATCAAAAGATGGTCAGCTGCTGCAATCCAGTTAAAAGCTATGTGCCTAGAAAGAGGATTAAGAGCAGCAAATGGGAGAACCCCCTCAGATCAATTGGGTGTGAGCACTTTTGATAATGGGAGGAATAGTAGCCGGATTGACTACCTATTGGTGGATATTAGGTTTTGGCACAGGTTGGTTGATATGGTTATTAAACCTTGGTTAGAAAGCGATCATAACCCTCTTTGTTCATTATTTAACGTGCAAATAGGGGATAAAGAAGAGACCATAGGTGGAGTAACTTCCACCTTGGATATTGTAGCTACTAACAACATGCGCCACGTTAAATGGGATAAAATAGCAGAGAATCCTGTCCAGTTGGCTGTACTAAAAAATGAAGTCACTAAGGAACTGGTAAAATTAAATACTCAAATCGATAGCCAGGATTTCCCCCGTATCATGTTAGAGGCTTATGATAACCTTTTTTCCAGACTCAAGGCTTTTTTTCAGAAGGCTTCTCCTAGGGGAAACAGAAATTTAAAAATGTCCACAGCTAAGTGGTATAATAAATCCAGTAAAGCAGCCAGATTAACATTGAGGAAAGAAATAAAGGCAAAGAATTCTATGAGAGTTCGTGAGGCAAGGGATTTTTACAGATCAGTCCAAAAGGTGGCAAAAAGGCAGTGGGATGAGGACAGATGGCGGGATCTAAAATCGGCCTGTGCTTCTAAAGATTCCAAACAATTTTGGAACATTATAAAATGGGACAGGGGTGGGCAAGGGGATCCCCCACAAAATAATGTCCCCCAGTTACAATGGTTAGAATTTTTCAAACCTCAATACGCTTGTAACCAGGTGCTACCGGTTAGTAGCCCTCCACCCACTATCCTTTTCCAAAATAACCTGTTTACAGCTGAAGATGTAAGCATAGCATTAGACTGTGTTACCAGAGGTAGAGCTCCAGGTATGGATGGTATTCCAGCTGACATCTTCCTGAGCGATAGACCCTCTTGGTGCCAGTATTTTGCATTGCTTGCAAATTCAGTGGCCAGAGGAGCTCCTATTCCATCTTCATGGAAGGGAGCCGAGATCATCCCTGTTTTTAAAAAGGGCGACAACTCACTTCCAAATAACTACAGGCCCATTAGCCTCATAGACTCAGCACAAAAATTGGTTGGTCGTCTAGTTCAGAGTGAAGTACAAACATGGATTGAGGACCAAAATATTCTATCCCCTTACCAGGCTGGATTTCGTCCATGTACTAGTTCGATCGACCAAGTTCTTTTTTTTATCTTACTTTACTGGAGAAACGTGCTGTTAACTAAGGGGTCACTTTATGCAGTGTTTGTAGATTTAAAATCGGCCTTTGATTTAGTCCCCCGCAGTAAACTCTGGTCTGTTCTTGCCGAGCAGGGGAGGCCGCCTGACCTCTTGACTTTTCTCGTCTGCTTGCATGAGAATAATTACGCGAGAATCAGATGGGGGGCTCCGGGTGAGGTCACGGACACATTCCCTGTCGAGCGTGGTGTTCGGCAGGGGTGTGTCCTGGCTCCCACTCTGTTTTCCTTATATATGAATGGAATAGTTGAACATCTTAGTAGTTCCCCTACTGATGCTCCCATATTGGCTGGAGCACGCGTACCTGTCCTCATGTTCGCGGACGACACCCTAATTGTCTCACGAACCCCGAGCGGCCTGCAGAAGGCCGTTAATGCATTTGGAGAGTTCTGCCAACAACGTGGACTTGAGATCAATACCTCAAAGACAAAGTTCATGTCTCTGAACCAGGCCAATTCCTTTAAGGGTAACATCTTTCTTGATGGTACATCCCTTGAACAGGTTGACTCCTTTGCTTATCTTGGAATCTTGAATATGGGATGGAATTGTCACATGGATATGGCTATATTAAAATTCCACCAGCTTGCAGGTGCCCTATCTCTTAATCATAGGTCCTCTTTAACAAGGCCAATTACACCTGCCCTTGAGGTGTATAACATGAAAGTAGTTAACACAGCCCTCTATGGATCTGAGCTTTGGGGTTTTTCCAACTTGAACCGCCTAATTAAAGCAGAGAATACTTTTTTACGTAACCTGATTGGTGTGCCTCAAAGTACCCCAACTTTACCAACTGTACCTCTTCTGTTGGATCTAGGTAGAAAAAACATCGCTGACCTAGCCAGGTTGCGACCACTTTTGTATTGGAGACGTATTTGGACCACCCCTGAACTAACGCATTATGTACAGGGTTTGAAGGATGTGATCCAGGCCGATAAATTCCATAAAATTCAGTGGCTCAAGGAAATTAGGTCCCTTTTTATTAAAGTTAGACCTGAGTACCTTATGGGATAAACCGGATCCTTCAATTTTCCCAACAAAAAGACACATGAAAGAACAATACTGGAAAATGGTCCGGTCAGAATCCCATAGAGCTATTATGTCCACGAATCTAACTGGTCGGTTTCTAGATCACAAATCGCGTCCAATATGTGAATTATATTGGGACATTATTGAGAGGCCACAAGACCGGAAGTTATATTTTCAATTTAGAGTAGGTACTCTTCCGGTCAAGTCATTTACAAATAAATGGTCCTCAACTTTGGACGATAGTTGTCATAATTGCTCAGATACGCCTGAATCTGTTGCACATTTATTTTTGCATGCCCTCTTTATGCTGCTCTGCGTCGCAAATGGCTTAAACCCATCTGTCTTAGGTTAGCCACCCGAAGACATATTGAAGCACTAAGGATATTGGGGTCTGATTGTTCACCTCCCATAGCTGTGGCTGTAGCTAAATTTTTAAGTTGGACCTGGATAATACGTTCTTGTGCTTCCTTCCAACCTGCTGTTAGTTAGTGTTCTTTATGAGCTAAGTACTCCTTTTTGTGTTCTGTGAATCTTCACTATTAATAATGATTTAACTTTTTATCGACCGTAATCAATTGGATTAATGGTTTCTTTTAAAAAATGTGTGTTGATTGACTTGTGTATCTTAGCTATGAATAATGTTTTAACTTTATCATCGACAGAAATTAATTGTATTTAATGGTTTTAAAAAAAAAAATGTTGTGGATTGTCTTGTGATATTTATTCTGTTAGTGTTTAATGTGTTGATGTGCTTTTAAGACATACTGTCGAATAAAGCTTTTTAATATGATATATATATATATATATATATATATGTTGCAAGTCGTATCAATGTTGCTTCTAGGAGATTTTAATTATCATGCTGAGCTCGAAACTGACCCCCACACACTAGACCTTATCACCAACCTGGACTCACTGGGCTTAAAGCAACTGATAATAGGCCCCACCCATACCGCCGGTCACACATTAGATCTGCTATTTACCAATTCACAGTATATAAAGGTCAACCAAACTCTCCGTATCCTATGGACCGACCACCACTTAATAAGTTTTCATATGGGCCAATTAGTAACCCAACCAGGTCCAAAGAAAGAACGGAAGCTAAGCAGGTCATGGAACAAGATAAACCTTGAATTATTCTCTACAACCTTTGTTCCCCTCTCCCACTCTGAAATGACTAATGTTAACAAGGCAGCTATAAATTTTGAGACGACAATTGTCACATCCTTAGATATAATTGCCCCGAAGAAGAAAACTAATTGCCCAAAAAAACTGTCCCCCTGGTTCACTCCGGACTTAAAAAGCGTTAAACTCGCCATTAGGAAGGTAGAACGCAAATGGAGACTCACTAAAAGCACAACGGATAGGCATCAGTATAAAACCCTACACCACCGATACATGGATAACATAGCCATGGCCAAAAAATCCCACCTAGGAGGCAGAATCAGTCAAGCCTCCAATTCCCATAAGGAACTATACAAGAACTTGAAGGAATTCACAAACCCCCCTGTAGGAAAGTGGCTCTGTATATACTGTTTCCAAATAGGTACATTGTGTACAGAGTCCACAGCCCCCAGAGGTTTGGCAAAGGCTAAAGTTAGATATAACCTTTCTCTCTAAACTGGTAGTTTGGTCGAGCAGTAAGGCAGTATCAGAGGACAGTGTAAAGCATTTGTTGTACACACTCAGTCATCAAATGGTCTCACACAATCAAGAACTGAACTCTAGGCCAATGGTTTGTATATAAAAATATATGGTTGTTTTATTTTTGAACCAACAATAGGTATCAAAATATACTTTCTCAGAATGAGATGCTTTAGTTAGATACTTTGCAAAAGGCAATTGACTTGGAATGCAATAGTTACAGTTTGTTGCAATAGACAACACAATTTCAAACACAATAATACATTGAGCTCAATGGGAATTTTAAGTTATATGTAATTGATTACTTTCAGGATTACTTTTCTAACTCCAGGACTGGATCCTAGATTCAGTCCTGGGACAGTTCTTGGAAACAAGTGAGTAAATACGTTTTAGTTACTGTTGTGATTTTTAAGCAATATTTTGCTACTTTAAAAGTTGACACTTGGAAACTTTTTCTAATCAAATGTTATCCTATGGGAGGATATTCACTTAGCAGGTAAGTGGGGTTATGGGTACTTTTTCGGTTTCAGTGTTGGATCCTGCATCCAGTCCTAGTATACCACCTGTAAGCAGTTGATGGAATGCGTTTAGGTTATACAGGCGATTTTTAACGAATATTTAGAAGTTTGCAAAATCGACACTTAAAAGAAATTTCACAGAAAAACAGTCAATGGTTTCCTATGGGAGAAAGTTCAAGTTACCGGTAAAGTATGTTCTCGTTACTTTTGTAATCCAGTGCTGGGCTCCTAGGCTCAGTACGAGGACATCTATCTAAAATAGGTAAGTAATTACGTTTTCACAGTTAGTACGATTTTCAAAGAATATTTGTAGTTTAGAAACTCCACACAGAAGTAATTTCAAGTGAAACCAGTCAATGTTACCCTATGAAGAAAAGTGAGTTATCGGCTTTTGGGTAAGTACTCGACTGGCAGAGTTAAGGTTCTCGGCATAGACTCGGGGATCTCCCAGGGTCAGGTAAGTACAGTTGTTACACCCTCAGCGGCACAGGGGCAGCCGGGTGCAGAGTGAGTTAGGCCCAATGTTATCCTATGGAAGGCAGGGGGCCCTTGGTTGGTGGCTGCTGACTAGCAGGCCACACGGCTGTGGGAGCTGGGCTCCTGGTCACTTGCTCAGGGCAAATGGGGAAGTAGGAGTAGAGGTTGCACAGCCAGGGGCACTCGGGCGGCTGGGTGCAGGGTGCTTTTGAGCCCTGGGGCGCTCAATGGATTGCCATGGAGAAGCTCAAGAACGAACAAAGGCTGCAAGCTCGGGGACGAAGATTCTTCAGGTGCGACCACCACCTCGAGAGGTAAGTTGGGTAGTTGGAGGATAAGTAGGTACCCAGGAGTTGGGCACAGGGGGCTGCAGGGCGCCGGGTGCAGGGGTGCCTTTTGGTGTCGGGAAATCTTACCCTCTGTTGATCGCAGTTGGGGGGGTCCCTGGTTCTGAGGCTACAGGCGTCGTCAGGAGCGTCGAGGTGGGTCCTTGGGTGCCGGATTCGGGGTCACAGTCGCCGGGGGGACGTCCTCGTGGTCTTTGTCCACTCCAGCACAGGTCAGGCTTGGCGGGTGCAGTGTGTGCAGGGTTTGCGGTTCCTGGCTGATGCCAGGTGTCAGTTACTTGCTTTGAGCAGTGCCACTGCTCGTGGGAGTCCCAGATGCTCAGAGTCCCAAGGTAGCCAGGTCCTCCGGGGTTTGTGAGGTTGCTGGCCACGGGAGATGCTGGGATTTAGCAGGAGCAGGTTCGAGGGTCGACAGGCCGGTAGGGCTGGGGCCACGGCATGTCTTCTTTCTTCTTGCTCTTCTTTGCTGTTTCGGAATCCGGATCTGAGGAAGGAAGGTTCAGGTTGCCCCTAAATACTAGCTTTAGGGGCGTTACAGGTAGGTAAAGGGCAGGGACCAATGGGTCCCTGCCCTGGGGTGGGTACACCCCCTATCCTGCCACTCTCCTGTGGGAGGGGGGCAGTAGCCTAGTCCTGATTGGGCAGGGCTTCCCATCTTCAAGATGGCGAGAGCCTGGAGATGTGCTTCACCTCGCCTCCCCCACCTGAGGGGTGGGGTTGGCAGAGGCTTGCACACCCCCTTTCTTTCCTTGGGGTTTCCGACCAGTCTTCCCGCCAGAGTGGGGGTCAGAACCGGTAGGTGCCAGTTGCTGAGTCCAGCAAGTGGCCTGGAGAAGCTCACAAAGGCGGAATGCCTTGGAAGCTTCCCCATCCTGGGGGAGGAGATTTAGCACCTCACCCAGGATGTGCATTGTTGCAGGCCCAGGAGAGCGGGAGCTCTCCACCCAGGGGTCCAGCAACATGTCTGCTTTGTGGCAGCCTCCCAGACCAGACGTGGATTGTAGGTTAGGTTTCAGGGGGCATCTCTAAGATGCTCTCTGGGGTGCTTGGCACATTAAATCCCACACTGGCATCAGTGTGGGTTTAATGTGCTGAGAAGTTTGATACCAAACTTCTCAGTCTTCAGTGTTGCCACTATGGTGCTGTGGAGTTCGTGTTGACGACCTCCCAGCACCATTTACTCTTAATGGCAGCACTGCACTTACAGTGCCCAGTGCCCAGGAATGGACCTGGGTACTGTAAGGGCACAGGGGTCATGCACCTGTGCTTACACCACTGGCATAGGGCACCCAGCTAGAGGGGTGACTGAGGTATGCCAGGGCAGTGTGTGTTGTGGGCATGGCACACAGGGACGTGTGCCATGTCGACTTTGTTTTGTTCTGCACCTAGACACCCAGCTTGCAAAGGCAGTGTGTGTGTGTCAGGGTACAGGGCCTCTAAGGGTTGCACAATAAGTGCTGCTGCCCTTAGGGACCTTCTCTGGTCACAAGGCCCTGGGTACCTAGGGTACCATTTACCAGGGGCTGACATGTGACCAGAGATGCCAATTGGGTTTTGGCTGGTAGGCCGTTTTTGGGGAAGGAACACAGGCCCTGGGCACCTGATTGGCAGGAGCCCAGGGCACAACAAGGAAAAGTGAATCAGTTATCAGGCAAAAAGTAGGGGGGGGTTACTGCAACAGAAACCCACTTCCTTACACCCCCCCTCCGGCATACCGACATATAATGCCTCGGAGTGGGTGGATTCCCTCTCAGCTTTCTTTGTAAACAAGATAAATGATATCCACAAACTCTTCCCTCAAGTTATAAATACCCCGCATAGATCGGATGAAACCCTCCCTCGGAACACCAACTCTCTTAAAGAATTCAGGAAACTAACAGAGGAAGACACTTCAGCCATACTAAGTAGGATGAAATCCGGCTCGCCAACTGAACCCTCGTCCACCCAGATCCTAACCAAAATTGGCCCAGCACTCGCCTCCAACCTAACCTATATCTTGAATCTTTCACTTTCACAATCCACTGTACCCGCACACTGGAAGGAAGCTATTGTCAGACCTATTCTGAAAAAGCCAACAGCTGACCCCAAACAACTCGCCAATTATAGACCAATCTCTCTCCTACCTTTGTTTGGCAAAGTAATGAAAGCGGCAGTTAACCACCAACTGTCCATATACTTAGAAAGTAACAACCTGTTAAGCTCATCTCAATCAGGCTTCCGGTCTTATCATAGCACCGAGGCAGCTCTGGTCGAAATCATCGATAAGATCAGGCTTTTTCTTGATACCAGACAGTTCGCCATCTTTATCCTGCTCGACTTTTCGGCTGCCTTCGACACCATCTCTCATGGTATATTCTTGGAGGGTCTATGGGAGTTTGGTGTCGAGGGCGCGGCTCTGCAATGGCTCAAGAGCTACTTAACGGAACGGTCCACTAAGGCACAAATAGGGGGTTTCTGCTCCAAAAGCCAACCCATTGACAAGGGAGTTCCCCAGGGATCAATTTTGAGTCCCACACTCTTTAACCTTTACCTGTCGCCTCTGGCCAAAATAATCAGAGCCTATGGCTTTGATACAGTTTCCTACGCCGATGACACGCAATTGTTGATCACTTGATCCAGATCCCACTAACACACAACGTAGATTTAAACTGTGCATGTCATCGGTTAATGAATGGATGTCAACTAATCACTTACTGCTCAACGCGAGCAAGTCAGAAATCATGCTCTTTGGAGACGCGCAACACATATGGACCACTGACTGGTGGCCTTCCTCCCTAGGGCCAAGCCCACGCCCAAAACAGCAGTCCGAAATCTGGGTGTCATTATCGATAATGAACTTTCCATGATTGACCACATCAACTTCGTGGTCCGCACCAGCTATGACTTAATGCGCTCCCTCAGGAAAATCTTTAAATGGATTCCCCTCTGCTCCCGGATGCCCCTTGTGCAGGGACTAATCATCAATCGCTTGGACTATGGCAATGCACTGTTCACATCCATAAATGAAAGACTCCTGTCTAAGCTTCAAGTGCTGCAGAACACCGCGGCGAGACTGATCTTGAATCTCCCTCCCGCTCACCATCGGCTCCCAGCCTGAAGACCCTCCACTGGCTACCTATAAGAAAGAGGGTCACCTTTAAACTATGTTGCTTGGTACACAAAACCTTGAACAATTAAGGGCCTGCCTATTTAGCAAAGAAACTGACCAAACATCAGCCAGTGCAAACCCTCCGCTCGTCCAACAAACATCTCTTAACGATCCCAAAAGGTTCACACTGTTAAAAACGGTGACCAGTCCTTTTCCAAAACTGCACCTGAGCTATGGAACTCACTGCCGTTACGGCTACGCCTGGAAACTGACAACAAAAAATTCCATAAAGTTCTTAAAAGATGGCTATTTTTACCCCTAGTTTCCTGTGTTTGGCGAAGTGCTATGAGACCTAATGGTGATATATGCGCTCAATAAATACCTACTACTACAACAACTAAAAGATACCGACAAAGCCAATAGCTCTCATATGTGAGACCCATTGACTCTGCCAATGCTTATTTCAGAGGAATATATTTTTGCTGATTTGGCTGCTCAATTGAGAAATGGTTGCCCTTTATGAACGTCTTCATTATTTGAGTGCACTTTCAAATTAAAAAAATATAATATACTGTTAATTGGTTCAGACGGAATACCTTTGATAGAAAACAAGGTTACATATAAGAAAGATTCTTATTCTAATAAGTGAATACCTTTTGTGTAGCAGCACCACAATTAAAGTGCAAATGCCACCTGAACAGGGGTCAGGAAAGTAAACATTTCTAAAAGTGTAGTGCAGTCCCTGATTAGAAGTAGATTAATGTATGCTTGTTCTGTCATATAAAGCTAAATCTTTGGTTTTCTTCTCTCTACAGTCCGACCTCACTATGGACAAAATATGTGCTTTAGAAAACAGCAAGAACTCTGACCTGGAGAAGAAGGAAGGAAGGATTTATTGCGGGTAAGGAGTTTGTGTCATTGTGAAAAAAAACTTTGCTGATGAAAAAAACTGTTCAAAACTAGGTGAAGTAGTGCTTGGACTGAGGTACTTTATTCATGTTGTTTAGGCAGTAGCTTTTCATTGTAATAGAGTGAATTGCTGTTGGTTAGTACTGGACAATTCTTTAGTTGAGCTTTGACGTCTCTTCTATTAAGATTTCATTTTAGAATAAGTATGCTACATACTAAAGAGCATTGGCTGTTTTTGTGGGCCCAATGTTGAAATGGCATATGTCGTTAAAGGAAAAACACTGGTCTCATACTGAATACTAAGTGGGATATTGAAAAGTTCTTTAATTCTCCAGTATTGGGGTGTCTTTCATAGATTCACATGCTTGAATATTCCCTGTCGTCGAAGTGGGAGTCCCACGGTACATAACATAGCAATGTAGTAATAAACATAAGCCTAATAGGCATAAAAGAAAGTAAAACCATAGAGTTTTTATGGATAGAAAACTTGTCACATCTATAACCTATTACTGTCATTATGTTTTAGTCCAAAATCCAGCCAATCAGGCGTCCGCACCCTCTAGAACCTTCTCCTTAGAGGCTCAGGCCCTCAGATTTTCTACCGCAGGTCGTGTGAAGGGAGTCTCCCTGAGCTTGCTCAGTTTTTCTTCTCATATCTCCTCAGAAGATTACCTCTGTGATGTCTACATCCAAGAAATCCCTCTTCAGACCTTGTGGAAGTTGTGGTAAACTGAGGCTTCATTCTGAAGACCCTCACAAAAAATGTATTTATTGCTTATACCCTGAACATCAGGTTAAAGATTGTAAAATTTGTAGGACTTTCTCTCAGAAAACTTTAAAAGACAGAGAAGGGCGTCTCATTCTGTGGCTACAGAAGTTGAAGACTTCAGAGAATCCTCTTTCAGATCTGGAGAGTGTGTCTTCAATCAAAACTGCTCCCTCCTTGAAGAGAACAAGTGACTCTCAGAAGGTTTCTCCAAGACCTAAGGTGGTGAAGAAACATCATGTTGATAAGCCCACTACCCAACCTTCAACTTCAAAAGGGGTGATTTCCCCCCCAGGAGCCTATCTGAATCCTTTATGCCCCCAAGATCTGATTCTCAGGCGTCAAAGACTCCATCTGTGCAGTTTTTACCTCAGAAACTGCCTCTCTCGTCGACGAGCTCATCAACGCTTCCTCCGTCGACGAGAGCTGCCGTCGTCGCTTCTACGTCGACGACTTCGACTTCTATGTCTAGGAAGCCGGCTATGATCTTGTCATCGGCATCTTCACCGTCGACATTGGTATCTGTTAAGGTGAGCCCTATTTCGTCTACAGTGCCTTTACCTTCGTTCACGACGGCAAGCAAACATAGAAAAAAGCACACGTCGTCGACGGTGGCTTTGTCGTCGACGGTGGCTTTGTCGTCGACGGTGGCTCAACGACGACTTTCATCGTCCGCAACAACGGCTACGACTCCATCTAAGGATCTGATACCACTAAGGTCTTCAAGCTCTTTGCTTCAACAATGCCATTCCTCTTGGGATACCCTAATGCCAATTAAAGCTCCTTCTCAGCCTCCAGAGGTGCTATTTACATCTGACGATGAGGAATCAGAGGATGACAGATTTCGGGCTGCTCGCAGTCCCTCTGAACTTCTAATAAAGTGTCAGGAATCTGATGATGATGACGACTTACAAGAGGACGATTTCTCTACTTGTGACACACACCCGGCGCAAGAACTTCCTATGGCACAACTGCCTTTAAGTCTTATTTCCAACCTCCAATATATGTTGGATGATTACAACCGCCGTTTTCCACGTTCTGTGCAGACGTCTCCGACACCGCAGGTACCTCCACAGCCGTTTTCAAATAAGGAATCAGTGGTCACACCTACATCGGCGACAAGAGTTCAACATCTTGCAGTTCCTCAAATCATAGAGGAAGAGGTTGTCGACGAGCAGGATGACGACGGTGACAAGGAAGAAGGTGAGCTGGATGACGGATCCCTTCTTTCTGAATGGGACAACTATCAAATACAAACGCCATCTCCTGCTGATCCAGCTCCTTTGGATTCTCCACCGGTCGACATTAATGGTTTTCATTTGCTCATGGAAAGAGCAGCTAAAAGATTCCACCTTCCTATGACCACCAGGGAGGAAGATTGTTTCCTATATGATTTTAAGGATCAACCTCAAAAGCAAGTCAGTTGTATTCCAATTATCGATTTTATCTGGCAAGAAGGCCTCAAGCTAATGCAAACTCCTAACTCTATTCCATCTATCCTTCCTAGGATAGATAAAAAATACAAAGCCCCTCCAAATTCTCCTGCTTGTCTAATTTAACAAACAAAGCCAGATTCCATCATTACTCAAGCAGCTCAGCATCGCTCCAGAAACCCATAGTCTCTTTTGTCTGCACCACCAGATCGAGAGGGTCGACGCCTGGATGGTATAGGATTTTTTTTTTTCCACTATGGCTGCAGCTACAGTACGTGCGGCCAATTCATTAGCGATCTTGGGACGTTACGACCGCCAAATGTGGTCAGACATTTCATCCCTTATAGACCTTATCCCTGAAGTGTCTAGGCCAGAGGCATTAAAAATTCTCCAAGAGGGGGAAAGAATTTCTTCGGAAATTATCGATTGCGCTATTGATGTGTCCTCTACTGGCTTCCGTCTTTTGGCTGGTGCAGCAGTCCTCAGGCGTCAGGGCTGGTTACGGGCTACGTCTTTCCGTCAGGAGGTACCGACAAAAATACTGGACATGCCTTACGACGGTGAAACATTGTTTGGCCTTCATATAGACGATGCCCTTCAAACTATTAAAAAGGACACTGACACTGCTCGTGCTCTTGGGTCTTTGCAATTCAAAAAGCAGCCTTTTTGAGGCGCAAGAGGTCGTGACTCCTGTTAGACCTGGCATCTTTGGCGTGGTTACCCCTGACTTTTTGCCTCTACCTCCTGTATTTTTGATGCTATGCTGGATTTCGATTTTGCTGGTTTAGATGCTTTGGGCGCTTTGCCACTGCTGATCAGTGTCAAAGTGCAAGTGCTCCCTTGGTAAATTGTTGTATTGATTGGTTATCCATGATTGGTATATTTGTTTCACCTGTTAGCCCCTAGTAAAGTGCACTGCGTGTGCCAGGGCTGGTGATTCAAATGCTACTAGTGGGCTGCAGCACTGATTGTGCCACCCACAGGAGTAGCGCTAAAATGATGTCTTAGGCCTGCTTGCAGTGCCTATGTGCAGTCCAGGACTGCCATGTCGACCTGGCCAGTGCACCCACTGACCAGGCCTTATCCTTCCCTTTCTGTACATGTAAGGCATCCCTATGGTGGCCCTAGGTACCCCCCTGGGCTGGGTGCAGTGTATCTGAAGGGTAGGGCATGTACTGAGGTGTGTAACATGCCCTGGTAGTGAATTACAGCCATTTTCGTTTTTCACTGCTGAGAGGCTATCTTGCCCATAGGATAGAATGGGGAAGGCTGTTTACATGCCTATCTTCCCATAAGGGCAAGATAGAAAATCCAAGTTTGATATCTCTGTGTTCAGAATTTAATTATACATCTTTTTAGCAAGATGGTTTTTAAATTCACTGTGTGAGAATAGCACTTTTTAGAAAGTAGCTATTCTCCTGTTTAACCTTCCTGTGTGCCTGTGTGCTGGTTGGCTGAAGGGTGTCATGTGATGGGCCAGGTGGCTCCAGGAGCCTGGATGAGTCAGCAGCAGGGTGAATAGGGAGATCTGCTTTAGATGGGTGGGAGGAGTAGTCCCTGGGTTTGAATAGGGCTGTCCCTGCCAAACACAAAGCTGGCTCCACCCCCTGCTGGCCAGGCTGAGGACTCTGCCTCTGCTGGCACAAAGAAGGCTCCACCTCCTGCTGAGCGTCTAACGACCCTGCCCCTCACTCTGAAAGGAACCAGGTGCTCCAGAGCAGAGCACACCCAGGAACCGGTTTGAGCAGGGGAATCCCCCCACTGGAACAAAGAGAGACAAAGACTTGGAGGGGTATAAGAAGAGGACCCCAGACACCTAAAACTTTAGATCACTTTGGAACTAAGAAGAAACCTCTGCCAAGGAGAAAGCTGGAAGAAACTGAAGAGGAGAAGACTGCCTGCTTGCTGTTTTGCTTTGCTGCCAAGGAGAGGGGAAGGACTTTGCTGTGTCCCCTTCTTTTGATTCTGATCTCCAAGGGCCTGAGAAGAGCTGGCTCCCTGTTAAGAAGTCCCAGGAACAAAAGGACTTCACCACCAGCTCCCCTGGAACTCTGCTGAAGGAGTTCTGACCTGCCTTGGAGTGCTTGCCCAGTCTTGGGGCCTCAGGAGGTCGTTTTGCTGTGTTTGGGAGCTGGGAAGCAGAAGCGTGAACAAGAGTGACTGGTACCCAACGCATCATCCGATTGCGTGTCGCAAGACGAGAGTGCGTGGAAAATTTCATCGCGGCACCATTGCAACACGCAGGGTCTCCGCATCGCCGAGTGCGTCGAGCATCGTCCCGAAGCGTGAAGCTTCCTGCCATTGCGAGGGTTGTCACAGAACCAGTTTGCGGGCCGCACCACTGCCGGTGCATGAAAAGTCTCCAATCGCTGCGTGCGTCGACGCAGAGTCCCGTTCCGTGGCGCATCGAGAGTTGCGGCGCCGGAGGGCAACGCTGCGCCACGCATCGCACCACATCGAAGAGTGTCGCATCGAACCTGTGCGTGAAGCTTCCCCCTAAGAAACCTACGCAACGAAAGCCAAAGGTATCGCATCCTCCCCCTACAGATCGGAGCCGGCGCATCCACCTCTGCTGCGTGAAGCAGGGCTGCTGCAAAGCCTCCCCAGGATCTCAGGAGCATCGCATCGCCTTTGCCATCTTCCTTGTTATAGCTTTTGGGAACCTTATCGCAACTACAGGTACTGTTGGGCACGAGAGTGTCGCATTTTGTGCATTGAGAGTCGCACTGTGCAGGACACTGATTTTGACATCCTGGAGTACTTTCTGCAACCTCTTGAACTATCTTTAAAGTAACCTTTTGATGTATATGTTGGTTTGTCTGTAGTATTTGGTCTTGTGAAGTTTTTAGTAAAGATACATTATTTTTCTAAAACTAGGTGTGGAGTAAATCTGTGGTGTTTTCACTGTGTTACTGTGAGTGTTGGTACAAATACTTTACACATTGCCTTTGATAGCCTAGACTGCTCAGGCCAAGCTACCTAGAGGGTGAGCAGGGGTTATCTTAACAGTGTATCCCCCTTTCCCTGACTAGAAGCAAGGGTCCCTACTTGGACAGTGGTACCTACCCTGCCAACTAGAGACCCCCAGATCTAACATTGGTGGTCAGCGGTGAGGATTGAACTTGTATTTGTACTTGACCCACAGTAATTGGTGTACATCACTAGGAGTGCAGACCAATAGACAACCACATACTGTATTATTTTTGATTCTATTTTTGAGTAACTCTTCAAGAGCATCATGTCTCAGGTGGCAACAAGTGAGAGGGCAGAATTTGAGTTTTCCATTGCGGATTTATATTCATACAAAGTTGAAGATCTCAAGCAATTCTGCAAAGACCGTGGTTGCTCTTTTAAAAGCGGAGCTAGAAAGGATGTGCTACAAAGAGTCCTGAAGGCCTGGTGGGAGGCCCAAGAGGAAAGTGATGCAAATGAAGAGGATGGTTTTGTTCCCCAAGATCTGCCTGTGGGCAGACCGGTCTCAAGGGCTGGCAGCTCCCATTCCAGTAGGGGGCTCACTCCAGAGGAGTTGGAGGAGAATCAAAGGGTGAGAAACCATGAATTGGAAATTATGAAAATGAAAATGAAGCAATCAGAAGTAGACAAGGCGGCGGAGGAGAGCAAGAATGCCCGTGCCTTGGAGGAGAAGAAATTGCTTCTGGCTCATGAAGTGAGCATGAGAGAACTGGACATCAAGGCCAAGCAGGTGGAGTCCGGTTCAAATGGTGGCAGCGCACAGCCAGTGCAGGGGGGTAAAGTATATATCCCCAAAGATTTAGTACAGAATTACAATAGGAGTGAAGATATCTATGCCTGGTTTACATCGTATGAGATAGCATTAAGAATGAATGGTGTGCCTGAACAGCATTGGGGGGCGGGCCTGTGGAAACATTTTGAGGCTTCTGGGAGGAGTGCTCTAGAGCCCTTAGAATTAGCAGGTGCCATGACCTATCCCAATATGAAGGAGGCCCTATGTCTCAGGTATGGACTTACTCCAGAGCAGTATAGATTGCAGTTTAGAAATTCCAAGAAGAAAGAGTCTGAGACTTGGATGGAGTGTGTGAATCTGTACTCGCGGGCACTGGAAGGTTGGATGAAGGGCAGCAAGGTAACTGATTATAAGGGGTTGTTACATTTAATTAGTTGGGAGCACTTGAGTAGTCTATGTGTTCCAGAGCTGCGCCAGCATCTTTTAGATAGCAAGTTGACGGACCCCATTGAGCTTGCTAAGGAGGCGGACCGCTGGACCAGTACCAGGGTCCACAGAGGAATTGTGGATACCATTGCCAAAGGTGGGCAGGGTCCCCAGCAGAAGAGTGGGGGGGACAAGCGTAACCAAAAGGAGTTCTCACAAGGGCCCCAAAATAGTTCCCAGGGTAACCAGTCCCAGCCCCCCAAGTCAAAACCCAAACCAACCTGGCCCCCTAAGGGCAGGTCGGATAACAAGGGTCCCATTAAGTGTTATCACTGTCAGGAATTGGGTCACAAGTCTCCTGTGTGTCCCAAGAAATCCCAGGCACCCACTGGTGCTCCAACACCGGGTATAGCTAGTGTAGCTTTTGGGGGGGATTTAATTTCTAGTGATTTGGAGGGTTTAGCAGTTATGTCCCTTGTCTCTTTAGGAGACACAGAGATGGTCCAGGAAACCCCTGTCCCTGATAACACTAAGAAGTACAGGCAGTGGGTGACCATCAATGGGAGGAGGGTGGAGGCTCTCAGGGACACTGGAGCCAGTGTGACTACGGTCAGGTGTCAGTGGGTCCCTGAGGAGCTGATCATTCCAGACGTACTTCACCCAGTAGTGTCAGCTGACAACTCTGTGCGCCTTTGCAAGGTAGCACATGTTCCCTTTGAGTGGGGGGGGGTCTCAGGTCCTCTCAAAGTTGTTGTGAGTCCATCCATGCCAGTAGACTGTCTGCTAGGTAATGACCTGGAGAGTTCCCCGTGGAAGGAGGTGGAACGCCAGGCTCATTTGGAGATGTTGGGTTTGCCTGAGTGGGTCTGTGTGACCACCCGGTCCATGGCAGCCAGACAGGGTTGTGAAGCAGACCTGGAGCCTGAAACAGTGGCCCAGGTCCCTGCCAGAAAGAGGAAGGGGAAGGGGAAGGGGCGTGGTGCGTCCACCCCCGCTGTTCCCACGGTCCAGGAAGGAGCAGAACCTACGGGGGATGCCCTGGAGCCTACAGGGGAACAGGTCGCTGAGCTGGGAGACATACCTGAGCTGACCCATTGGCAGCAAGAGGGTGGTCCCTCCAGAGAGGAGTTCTGCCGTGCGCAGAAGACATGCCCTACTCTTGAAGGTCTGCGGCACCAGGCTGCAGACCAGGCAGCAGGTGCTGATCCGAAGAACTTTTTTCTCTACTGGGAGAATGACTTGTTGTACAGTGAGCCTAGGTTTGCTGAGCCCAGTGGATCACGTACCCTGGTGGTACCCGCAGGGTTCAGAGACTTCCTACTGGGTCTGGCTCACGACGTGCCGCTTGCAGGACATCTCGGGCAGGACACGACCCGACAAAGGCTTGCCACCCACTTTTACTGGCCCGGGATGAAGACGGACGTCGCTTCCTTTTGTAAATCATGCCAGACTTGCCAGGCAAGTGGCAAGGCTGGAGGAAAATGCAAAGGCCCTCTGCAGCCTTTTCCGGTAGTGAGCACCCCTTTCGAGCGGGTGGGAATAGATATTGTGGGGCCACTGGACCCCAGGACCGCCTTAGGCAACAGGTTCATCCTGGTCCTGGTGGATCATGCCACCCGGTACCCGGAGGCTATCCCTCTCAGGACAACCACAGCCCCGGTGGTGGGCCGTGCGTTGATGGGGATCTTTTCCCGTGTGGGTTTCCCCAAAGAGGTGGTATCTGACCGGGGTACCAACTTCATCTCCAGGTATATGAAGTCTCTGTGGGAGGAGTGTGGGGTAACTTATAAGTTCACCACTCCTTACCACCCTCAAGGAAATGGGTTGGTTGAAAGGTTCAACCGGACCCTGAAAGGCATGATCATGGGGCTGACAGAGCCCATGAGACGGAAGTGGGACGTCTTTTTGCCATGCCTATTATTTGCCTACCGGGAGGTACCACAAAAGTCTCTAGGGTTCAGTCCCTTTGAGCTTTTGTACGGGCACCCTGTTAGAGGACCTCTCAGTCTGGTGAAGGAGGGTTGGGAGAAATCCCCGGGGAAAACCCCTCAGGATGTGTTCAGCTATGTGCTGGCCATCCGCAACCAGACACAGCGCTTCCGGGCCCTCGCTCAGGCGAACCTGGAAGCCAGCCAGGATGAGATGAAGAGGTGGTATGACCAGCATACCACTCTGATGGAATTTCAACCTGGGCAGATGGTGTGAGTGATGGCGCCAGTGGAGCCTTGCGCGCTCCAGGACAAGTGGACTGGGCCATATGAGGTGGTGGAGCGCAAGAGTGACGTGACCTTCCTGGTCAACTTGCGATCTCCCAGGAACCCCATGAGGGTCCTACACGTGAACCGCCTCAAACCCCATTTTGAGAGGTCTGAAATAACAATGCTACTTGCTACAGATGCAGGGATGGAGGAGGATAGCGATCCTCTTCCTGACCTCCTGGCAGCTAAGGAGCAAGATGGGTCAGTGGATGGAGTGGTCCTCTCGCCCACCCTGACCCCAGAACAGCAGAGGGACTGTCGCCATGTGTTGGGTCAGTTTGCATCTCTGTTCTCCCTGACCCCCGGTATCACCAACTGGTGTGTCCATGACGTGGACACGGGAGATAGCATGCCTGTGAAACAGAAGTTTTACCGGGTGGCTGACAAGGTCAGGGCCAGCATCAAGAAGGAGGTTTCTAAGATGTTGGAGCTAGGGGTGATTGAGCCCTCCAGCAGCCCCTGGGCTAGCCCAGTGGTACTTGTACCGAAAGCTGCTGCGCCAGGTGCCACTCCAGAACTTAGGTTTTGTGTGGACTACCGTGGGCTCAATGCTGTCACGAAGACTGACGCACACCCCATCCCCAGAGCTGATGAGCTCGTGGATCGGTTGGGAGCTGCCAACTACCTCAGTACGTTTGATTTAACTTCTGGGTACTGGCAGATTGCCTTAACTGATGGGGCCAAGGAGAGGTCTGCGTTTTCAACTCCAGAGGGGCACTTCCAGTTCCGTGTCATGCCCTTTGGGTTGAAGAACGCCCCTGCCACATTCCAGAGACTGGTCAACCAGGTACTGTCCGGGCTGGAGCAATTCAGCGCCGCACATCTGGATGACATTGCTGTGTTCAGTTCCACTTGGGAAGAACACTTGCAACACCTCTGCGCAGTGTTGAAGGCTCTGCATAGTGCAGGCCTCACTATCAAGGCCAGTAAGTGCCAGATAGGGCAGGGTTCGGTGGTGTATTTGGGACACCAGGTAGGAAGCGGCCAGGTGGCGCCCCTACAAGCCAAGATAGATACCATCCGGGCTTGGGAACCCCCCAAAACCCAGACAGCGGTGAGAGCCTTCTTAGGACTCACCGGGTACTATCACCGTTTTGTCAAGGGGTATGGCACCATTGTGGCTACCTTGACAGAACTAACTTCCAAGAAGTTACCGAAGAAAGTGATTTGGACCAGTGCCTGCCAAGAAGCTTTTGATGCCCTGAAGGAGGCCATGTGTATAGCACCTGTACTCAAGGCGCCTGACTTCTCCAAGGAATTCATAGTGCAGACAGACACTTCTGAGCATGGAGTGGGAGCGGTGCTCTCACAACTAAATGATGAGGACTTGGACCAACCTGTAGCTTTCATTAGTAGGAGGCTACTTCCCAGGGAACAGAGGTGGAGTGCGATTGAAAGGGAAGCTTTTGCTGAGGTCTGGGCGCTGAAGAAGCTGAGGCCCTACTTGTTTGGGACTCACTTCCGGGTTCAGACGGACCACAGGCCCCTCAGATGGTTGATGCAGATGAGGGGTGAGAATCCTAAGCTGCTGAGGTGGTCCATTTCCCTACAGGGGATGGACTTTACGGTGGAACACCGCCCCGGTACAGAACACGCCAACGCTGATGGTCTGTCCAGGTTTTTCCGCCTTAGCGATGAGAACTCCCAAGAGGGTGGGTAGTTCTCCCCACTTTCAGCTGGAGGGGACACGTGTTAGACCTGGCATCTTTGGCGTGGTTACCCCTGACTTTTTGCCTCTACCTCCTGTATTTTTCATGCTATGCTGGATTTCGATTTTGCTGGTTTAGATGCTTTGGGCGCTTTGCCACTGCTGATCAGTGTCAAAGTGCAAGTGCTCCCTTGGTAAATTGTTGTATTGATTGGTTATCCATGATTGGTAATTTGTTTCACCTGTTAGCCCCTAGTAAAGTGCCCTGCGTGTGCCAGGGCTGGTGATTCAAATGCTACTAGTGGGCTGCAGCACTGATTGTGCCACCCACAGGAGTAGCGCTAAAATGATGTCTTAGGCCTGCTTGCAGTGCCTATGTGCAGTCCAGGACTGCCATGTCGACCTGGCCAGTGCACCCAATGACCAGGCCTTATCCTTCCCTTTCTGTACATGTAAGGCATCCCTATGGTGGCCCTAGGTACCCCCCTGGGCTGGGTGCAGTGTATCTGAAAGGTAGGGCATGTACTGAGGTGTGTAACATGCCCTGGTAGTGAATTACAGCCATTTTCGTTTTTCACTGCTGAGAGGCTATCTTGCCCATAGGATAGAATGGGGAAGGCTGTTTACATGCCTATCTTCCCATAAGGGCAAGATAGAAAATCCAAGTTTGATATCTCTGTGTTCAGAATTTAATTATACATCTTTTTAGCAAGATGGTTTTTAAATTCACTGTGTGAGAATAGCACTTTTTAGAAAGTAGCTATTCTCCTGTTTAACCTTCCTGTGTGCCTGTGTGCTGGTTGGCTGAAGGGTGTCATGTGATGGGCCAGGTGGCTCCAGGAGCCTGGATGAGTCAGCAGCAGGGTGAATAGGGAGATCTGCTTTAGATGGGTGGGAGGAGTAGTCCCTGGGTTTGAATAGGGCTGTCCCTGCCAAACACAAAGCTGGCTCCACCCCCTGCTGGCCAGGCTGAGGACTCTGCCTCTGCTGGCACAAAGAAGGCTCCACCTCCTGCTGAGCGTCTAACGACCCTGCCCCTCACTCTGAAAGGAACCAGGTGCTCCAGAGCAGAGCACAACCAGGAACCGGTTTGAGCAGGGGAATCCCCCCACTGGAACAAAGAGAGACAAAGACTTGGAGGGGTATAAGAAGAGGACCCCAGACACCTAAAACTTTAGATCACTTTGGAACTAAGAAGAAACCTCTGCCAAGGAGAAAGCTGGAAGAAACTGAAGAGGAGAAGACTGCCTGCTTGCTGTTTTGCTTTGCTGCCAAGGAGAGGGGAAGGACTTTGCTGTGTCCCCTTCTTTTGATTCTGATCTCCAAGGGCCTGAGAAGAGCTGGCTCCCTGTTAAGAAGTCCCAGGAACAAAAGGACTTCACCACCAGCTCCCCTGGAACTCTGCTGAAGGAGTTCTGACCTGCCTTGGAGTGCTTGCCCAGTCTTGGGGCCTCAGGAGGTCGTTTTGCTGTGTTTGGGAGCTGGGAAGCAGAAGCGTGAACAAGAGTGACTGGTACCCAACGCATCATCAGATTGCGTGTCGCAAGACGAGAGTGCGTGGAAAATTTCATCGCGGCACCATCGCAACACGCAGGGTCTCCGCATCGCCGAGTGCGTCGAGCATCGTCCCGAAGCGTGAAGCTTCCTGCCATTGCGAGGGTTGTCGCAGAACCAGTTTGCGGGCCGCATCACTTCCGGTGCGTGAAAAGTCTCCAATCGCTGCGTGCGTCGACGCAGAGTCCCGTTCCGTGGCGCATCGAGAGTTGCGGCGCCGGAAGGCAACGCTGCGCCACGCATCGCACCACATCGAAGAGTGTCGCATCGAACCTGTGCGTGAAGCTTCCCCCTAAGAAACCTACGCAACGAAAGCCAAAGGTATCGCATCCTCCCCCTACAGATCGGAGCCGGCGCATCCACCTCTGCTGCGTGAAGCAGGGCTGCTGCAAAGCCTCCCCAGGATCTCAGGAGCATCGCATCGCCTTTGCCATCTTCCTTGTTATAGCTTTTGGGAACCTTATCGCAACTACAGGTACTGTTGGGCACGAGTGTCGCATTTTGTGCATTGAGAGTCGCACTGTGCAGGACACTGATTTTGACATCCTGGAGTACTTTCTGCAACCTCTTGAACTATCTTTAAAGTAACCTTTTGAAGTATATGTTGGTTTGTCTGTAGTATTTGGTCTTGTGAAGTTTTTAGTAAAGATACATTATTTTTCTAAAACTAGGTGTGGAGTAAATCTGTGGTGTTTTCACTGTGTTACTGTGAGTGTTGGTACAAATACTTTACACATTGCCTTTGATAGCCTAGACTGCTCAGGCCAAGCTACCTAGAGGGTGAGCAGGGGTTATCTTAACAGTGTATCCCCCTTTCCCTGACTAGAAGCAAGGGTCCCTACTTGGACAGTGGTACCTACCCTGCCAACTAGAGACCCCCAGATCTAACAACTCCCCTTCTTCCTTTCGAGGAAATTCGAATCAGTACAGACAAAGTCAAAACTGCTACTCCTCCCAGAATCAGCAGTCATATAGGCAACATCATTCTCCCACCTACAGGCAATACAGAGGAGAATCCTCTTATAGAGGAAAGGATTCCTCCAAGAAACAATGACTCTCACCACACACCGTTTCAAAATCCTCCCGCTTTTTCAGAACTTGGAGGTCGAATCTCCCACTTCTACTCCAAATGGTCACAAATTACTACCGATCAATGGGTTCTGGATATTGTGCGCAGGGGACACGCATTGGGCTTCGTAAAGATTCCTCCCAATACTCCACCAAGAGGTCCCCCTCCTGCTCACCTAAAAGAACTTCTGAATCAGCTGAAAATATTATTAAGAAAGGGCGCGATCGAAGTGGTGCCAAAACTACAGAAGGGCAGAGGGTTTGATTCAAAGTTCTTCCTCATACAGAAAAAGTTGGGAGAATGGCGCCCCATTTTGGATCTACGTGCCCTGAACAAAAACATAAAAGCACAAACTTTTCGCATGTTGTCCCTTCAAGAAGTACTTCCTTTTCTATCCCAAGGAAGAGTAAATGACAACTTTGGATCTTCAAGATGCTTATTTTCATCTTCCCATACTGCAGAGACACAGAAAATTTCTCAGATTCAGAGTGGCTGGAAAGGACTTCCAGTTCAAGGTTCTGCCATTCGGCCTTCGTTCCGCTCCCCGAGTGTTTACAAAAGTCCTTGCACCGGTGGCAGCTTACCTTCGTCTAAAAGGAGTGCAAATCTTTCCATACTTAGACGACTGCCTACTGAAGGGAAAGTCGTTCGAACTGGCATCCAAACAAACTCTTTTATGCAGGTCCCTCTTCCAATCTCTGGGCCTCACATTAAACATGGACAAATCTTAGTTTCTCTCAGATCAAAATAGACTGTTCTTGGGAGCCATTCTAGATACCAGGCAAGGGAAAGCTTGTGTGGCGCACGAAAGACGTCAACGTCTTCGCAATCTAGCGATTTCTATCCATCTAAAAGAGTCTGTTTCTGTCCGACAGTTAAAATCTTTCCTAGGGATTTTGTCCTTGTGCATTCCTCTAGTCCCTCACTGCTGCCTGAAAATGAGACCTGTCCAGGAGGAATTGGACAAACAATGGGCTCAAGTCTCAGGAACTTTCAACGACCTAGTCAGAGTCACACTTCGACTAAGGAGGGCTCTTTTATGGTGGACTCACGAGGGAAATATCTCCTCGGGGCGTCCGTTTCTGGCGGACACTCCAAATTTCACCCTCACGACCGATGCGTCTCTCGAGGGTTGGGGCGCCCACTTACAAGGACTGACTGTAAAAGGCAAATGGACTGTTCAACAAAAGACAAGCCACATCAACCTTTTAGAGTTACTGGCCATTTTTCTGGCTCTGAAAGCTTTCCGATCCATCATTCAAGGAAGCTTGGTGTTGATCCGTACGGACAACACAACGTGCATGCACTGCATCACCAAACAGGGAGGCACAAGGTCCGTCCTGTCGTCTCTTCAGGCTCAACAAATTTGGAACTGGGCGATTCAACATCACATTGTCCTCACAGCAGTTCATGTTCCGGGAGCGTCGAACAATCTTGCGGATTCCCTAAGCAGATTGTCAACGACCAATCACGAATGGGAATTGCACCAACCCACTCTGGATCACATTTTTCAATTATGGGGTCCCCCAGATCTGGATCTTTTCGCGACATATCTGAACCGCAAATGCCTGTTTTACGCAAGTTGGGTTCCCCAACCAAGGTCATGCGGAAATGCCCTTTTGATGAACTGGTCAAAAATATATGCTTACGCTTTTCCACCAATACCTCTAGTCCCCAAGGTTCTACGGAAAATGAGGAAAGAGCCATGTCATATTATTCTTATAGCCCGCTGGTGGCCTCGACAAATCTGATTCACGGAACTCCTGCTCCTGTCTGTGCGACCCGATCATTCTTCGCCCTCTTCCAAATCTTCTGACCATGGAACACGGCCAAATTTGTCATCCAGATCCAGCATCTCTACGTTTAGCGGCTTGGAACCTGAGCACTCTGAATTTGTAAATTTGGATATTCCTTTAGATTGTAGAGAGGTTTTGGCTCAGGCTAGAGCACCTTCAACGGTGAAAACATATAAACTCAAATGGAAACGATTCTGTCTATGGTGCAATGAAGCTCAAGTACATCCTATACATTCCAAGCCAGAACAACTTTTACCTTTCTTTTTGCACCTAGCAAAATCAGGCCTCTCGTACTCTACCCTTAAAGTTTTCCTAGCAGCAATCTCACGATTCCGTCAAGATGGCTCCAACTCACTTTACTCGTCAAGAGTAATTCAACAATATTTCAAGGGTCTTTTTCGAATGTTTCCTCCGATATGTCGGCCACCTCCACCTTGGCATCTAAACATTGTATTGGCACAGCTCATGAAACCACCATTTGAGCCAATCCATAAGGTCAGTCTCAAATATGTTACTTGGAAGACTTCTCTACTCCTGGCTCTTACATTCTCCCGCCGGTTCAGTGACTTGCAGGCGTTTACTACTAAACCACCTTTTCTTCAATTTACTGAAGACTCTCACCTACTCCGCACCAATTCGGCCTTTATCCCCAAGGTGCCATTGGATTTCCACCTCAATGAGCCAGTTGTTTTAAAACATTTTTTCCAAATCCTCAAACTCCTGCAGAGAAAACGCTTCATTCTTTGGATGTCAAGAGATGTCTCAAGTTTTACCTTCAAAGAACAGCTACTATTCGTAAGAATGACTAACTCTTTGTGGCCTATTGAAGGATGCGATAGGGTCATCCGGTCACCAAACAAACTATAGCACGCTGGATATCTTCTACTATTACTTTTTGCCATCAACAAGCTGGAAAACCACTTACATCAACCGTTCAAGCGCATTCCACCAGGAAGGTTTCTTCATCCACTGCACTATTTGCTGGGGCGCCTCTTCAATACATCTGCAGAGCTGCAACATGGTCCAGCAGACACACCGTTATGAGACACTACTGTCTTGATGCTGCAGACAACACAGACGCGGCTGTGGGACAGGCAGTCCTTCAAAATCTTTTTAAATAAGGTGAGCCTCTGATGCTTCCCTCCTCCTGTATACAAGGTACATTTATTATTTATTTATTTGTATGTATGTATGTATGTATGTGTGTGTGTGTATATATATATATTCACTGAAAAAACCATAGGTTTCAGGGGTGTTATAGTTAGCTGGACTTTTCACTTGTACAAAACCATTGAAATTCCCCCGTTATAGTTGGTTCAGCTAACTATAACTCGCGCGCCCGCAATGCACTGCTGATGACGTCACATATTACATCACTCATGACATGGTCAGT
This sequence comes from Triturus cristatus, assembly GCF_964204655.1. Classification (NCBI taxonomy): domain Eukaryota; kingdom Metazoa; phylum Chordata; class Amphibia; order Caudata; family Salamandridae; genus Triturus; species Triturus cristatus. The sequence continues at coordinate 464,222,450 of NC_140579.1, read as the reverse complement.
GACATCACTCATGACATCACTGATGACATCTCAAATGACATCACTGATGACATCACTGATGACATCATCCTTGTGATAGAGTGGCAGACCTCCTCTCACCCTAATATAACCTTTGATACACACATTCAAAAATAAAGACTCAAAGGTTTTTTAAATGCTAATTTCTAACTATGCCTACAGAGATAGGACATGTGAAGAAAGAAGAAAAAATGCACAGAAAGAAAAAAAAGAAGTGCAGAAAGAAGCAACAGAAGTCCTCAAAGACGAAGAAAAGTGCAGGAAGAAGGATAACGTGCAGAAAGAACAAAAAGAAGAGCAGAAAGAAGCCTTGTTGCAAAATCATCCTGTACCCTCAACTTTTTCAGACGGATACTGGTGGTAACTGAGTCTGACTAACCAGTCCTAGAGCCAGTGCTATGTTAAAAGACACTTAGAATACAGTGAAAACGCCTACATACACCAGGGAACATTATGCGTTGGGGTCCCCCTGTGATTAGCATGACCTCCTCTGTAAGCCCCTAGTATATAATAGGGCAGGGGGATTAAAACTACCTCTTAAAACAGGCCACAGGGCGTTTTTGCACACGTTAACTCAGGCATGTCCCCTCCCTTCACCACTGTGTAAACACGCCCTGTGTCCGTTTTTAGTTGGGAGATTAAGTTCATTTGAATCCTGAGGGTCCCTAGGGTCAAACTAGCCCACTAGGTACCTCCAGTAAGTGCCACAGAGCTGCGTTGCAGAGAGGTGTAAAAAGTGGCACGGCCTGGACCACCTCTCTGCAATGCAGCTCAGTGGCACTCACTGGAAGCACTTGGTGGGCTAGTTAGGCCCAGGGGCCCTCAGTATTGAAGGAAAATGATATCCCCAATTTAAAACGTGCCATAGTGCGTGTTTGCACACGTCACCTCAGGCCCCGTCCCCTCCCTTCACCACTGTGTAAACGCGCCCTGTGGCTGTTCTAAGTTGAGAGATTAAGTCCCCTTGAATCCTAAGGGTCCCTAGGGTCAAACTAGACCACTAGGTACCTCCAGTAAGCACCACAGAGCTGCGTTGCAGAGAGGTGTAAAAAGGGGCTTGGCCTCAGAACACCTGTCTGCAGCGCAGCTCCCTGGCGCATACTGGAGATGCCTGTTGGGCTAGTTGGCCCTCAGGGACCCTCAGTATTGAAGAGGAATTAATTCCCCAACTTACAACTCGCCAGGGGGCGCGTTTGCAGAGTGCTGCAAGGAGGGGGCGTGGCCTCCGGCACGATGCCAGTCTTTTATTTATTTTAATTTTTTAAGAAGGGGGGCTGTGTGGTTCCCCTTCTTATTCTAATTTATTGGCCCTGATGACCCCATCCCCCAGGGCCTGTCTCCTAATTATATTTTTTTGACCCCAATCCCCAGGGCCGGCTACTGTTTTTTATTATTTTTAAAAAGTATATATTTATAGACACACCTAGGACATGCTGGACAAACCGTACGTACCTATCACCATGACGATTTGCGTGATATTCATTAAAAGGCGACTATGCATACAATGAATCCACGTGGAATGTATTTACACCACTAGTGAAGCTCTGACATGTCTGATGCCGTACCGTGCCTAATCCCGGTAGACACCCTTGTCGTTTATTTATACAAACATGGGTAGCTATTGACGTGCACATTTAATACACATGCACACCAAGCCATTCAAAGGGGATTCGACAAAAATTCAACCAAAACTATGCAAGAAACCCCCCTCACGGTTAATAAAACACACATCCACTGCCGGATGTGTAATACTTTTTATTTTACTCTCTGGAAAGGGGACGAACATCACTTGAGAGTCACAGCGCGCTCCTGGCAGAGCCCAATGCTGTGTTACACCCACCATTGCCTGCTGAGTGCCACACACCTCTGTGTTGTATTCCACTAGCTAGTGCATATGCTATGACACTCTCAAGCCCATGTGCACTGTAACACCACCCCGTGAATATGTCATGCCACACTTGTCTTCGCACGGGTTATATTGCCCCATCTAACGTGCCTTCCTCGATGCCTATGTTATAACGCACAGTGCTATGCCATACATATTACAATCTGGGATCCATGCAACGTTACACTCCCCAGCACATATTTTATATTACAACTTTAGAGACTAGTTAGGTTACACAACACTGCCCTGTGCATATTACACTCCAAGGCACATATCGTATAGCACGCGCTAGTGCCTGTGCTATCTTGCGCTCTCCAATGAATCTGTCATTGCGTACAATGTATTGCATATTATATTTCACGCCCGGTTCATCTTATATCACCCTTTTTGGTGCATAGTTTATACCATACACTATATCTAGTTTTCATTTTCAGTCGTGCTCTCAGGACTATGTTCTATATAACACTGTGTTCACCTACCCTTTTCACAGGCAT